>NC_081154.1:17622466-18319569 GCF_958295425.1 Solea solea
TCTTCTGGGCACAATTATATGTTCGTTTCACACTTTAAAACAGTATTTCAGTGTACTGACTTCAGATGTGAGGTGGAAACGTGGTGAGAGACTCAAATAAACTTGAATCGGTTACTCTTTATCTGTTTAAAATAATAATATGATAGTCCATCAGTGGGCATTTGGTCTTGGATACACTTTGAATGCCCTCTTGGCCCATCAAAAAAAAAAGAAGAAAAAAGACAGTGATGTTATGTTGTATTGCTGTGAAAATGGAGGACAGAAACAAAAATATCCTCCTGAGTGGATAGTCACAACATCACAGCATCTAAAAAAATCAGTGTGTGTGGAAGTATTCACAGTTGTACACCATAAATAGCATCATAAACCACCATCATGTGGACCTGACGTCTTCCTCCCACAGTCCAAACACATGCAGAGGTGGATTGGACACTCCAGAATGAACGTGAACGTGAGAGTGAATGTTTTGTTTGTCTCTGTGATGGACTGGGGACCTGTCCAGGGTGTTCCCCCACCTTTCGCCCTGTGTCAGCTGGGATTGGCTCCAGCCCCCCCCCTGTGACCCTAAACCTGAAGGATAAAGCAGTGGACAGTCAGTAAGAGTGTGTGAGCAGCCCACCTTGTCCTGAGCCCGGGGGACAGTGTGCACTGGAACAGGCCGCCACAGCAACTGGGGCACGATGGGTGGTGGCCGTCTGGTCGGGGGAAACAATCCAGCGAGACAGGCCTGAGCGCTCATCAGAGTGCGGTCGTAGTCAGTGCTCCGCACATACAACTGTGACGGGTGTTGAGGGAACATGGTATTAGAAGGCATCCATGTGCTGGGATCACATGATGAAGGTCGCATGCTCATAACTCTGTTTTTATTCAATAAAGATGCAAAACACACTAGGGTTGTGATTAGTGTATTATGACTGAGGATTTCCCTGAGCAGGAGGGGGAGGGGGGTCAGGAAAGGTCCACATGGATGAGAGGGAAGGGGGGAAATCATACATCTTGCAGTGATCTCGTCTGACATCAGGCTTTGCTCCTGTGTCATCCCGTGTCAGGTTTTTGTACACATTAAATCATGCTGACGAGGTAGAAGAAGGCATCATTTCTTTCTCCTGTTGTCGAACGAAAACAGCCATGGCCTCACAAGTTGACTGAGACTTGAGCTACAAATTGGCAATGACGTGTACTGAGGAGCGTCATTATTTTTATGGTAATTACATGTTATTTAAGAGAGAGAGCGAGAGAGAGGGAGAGAGAGAGAGGGCTGAAAAAAGGGGGGTGGGGCGAGGAAGAAAGTAAAAGAAAAAAGTAAAATATTGAGTGAAAAAATGCAGAAAAAGAAAGAGAAACCCTATCTTATATCTACGTAATGACGTTGGCTGCAGCTCAGAGGCAGAAACTGATCCACGTGCACATTAGCGTCTGCATGTTAGAATGCATTGACAGTGTTATCACCAACATGAGTCACGCTCTTTAACCTATAGTGATTACAGACATTAGTGGCCACGCATGAGCTCGGTTGGAGCTCACATATTAGAGCGAGGGCAAACATGATGAAAACAGCATTAGGTGACAGTAAATGCTCACAGGGGAGTTCAGCGCACTGTGTTTATCACCTCTTTGTTGTTGTAGTCCTCACTGAGAAAGTTCCCATATCGCCTCCTCAGAAACCTGCCCAGCTCAAACTGTTGTTTCATGCCCAGCTGAAAGGAAAGGTGCCGTTGTTCATTTGTTTTCTGTTAAGTCTGTGGCAGATTTAGGTCCCGTCCACACAGAAATGGGAACGGAACGCAAAGAATCTGTCAAGTTTTCCAAAAACACAGCGGCGTTTCAGGAAATGTCGTCAACCACTGCCACATCAAAACCAGAGAAGAAGACAATGAGCATGTGCATACGGCACAAGTGCACTGTGTACAAACTTTATTTTTATATTCTAAGACGGGTGATTAAAGAAAAAAATGGAAGACAACGATGGAGAAAATGAGTGATGGTGACTGCAAGTGCAAGATAGAGGTGGGATTATGGCCTCATTGATTTCCCAAAGTAGCATATTGGTTGTCTGCATGAAAACGCAAGGCATTTTTGTGCGGTTAAAATGCATTAAAAGAAACTTTAGCAGATTCACCTCGACTTTTCCGTGTGGGCCGGCCCTTAGGGTCATATTAAACACATTTACTTTAATGTGCTAGGTCTGTTAATCTGTTAATCAAAGTCATTTTAGGAGCGACAGAGGCTCGCTCACTGAAAACATGGCTGCCAGCAGATACACCGATTTTATTAAGTGAACCAAAGACTTACCTCGCTTAAGTCAGTAATATGTTCGCCCCTTCATTGTGTGTGAATGAAAACTAAAGTTTGGAAACCGCACCAAATTCCAGAGAGAAAATCTATAGTTTTTTGCTTGTGGCAACACAGGAAGTGCTATTACACCACATTTAGTAGGTTAGCAAACATATTCTCAAGATACTATAGACCAGGCCTATTCAACCAACGGCCCTTCTTCATTTTCCTACGTCCTGCGAACGCTGACTTTATGATAAAACTCACCTATGAGCTTTTTAAGAAGAGCAACTGAGTCTCAACGGCTCTCATCTGATTTGGGTACGTCTGTACGCCATGTTACGCATGCGACATGGTGCTGGGCTGTGATTGGCTGCAACACGAGTCACTCCCGCTGCTCTTCACGCTGCTCTGGGCCAGACAGGTCAGAGACACTCCCGTTACTGGAACTGAACGGACAAAGAGCGTCGCACTGTGGTTTCGTCGAGTTAAAGCGACACAAAGACCATCAGTTCCGGAGTTCCGAATGGACAGAGAAATATTTCTTTACTTTACCAGAAAGTACAAGCACCCAACTGGTGTGTTTAATGTGCAACGACTGCATTTCTGTGCTAAAAGAGTGCATTAACTTAAAGAGGCACTATGTCTAAGTCAAATCGTGGCTCGTTCTGTGCCAGTTTTCCAGAGGCCAGGGAAGAGCGGGGGAGGAACGTCCAGGCAAGGGTGTAGGTTTGGTTACAAGACTGGTGAGGACTGCTGTGTCTGTTCAGTGTCAGAACAGCACATCACCTGCGCTCTCTCTCTTCTGCTCTGTGACTCACAGCGATGTTTCTGCTTGGGTGTGATTTGTTCACTGATGCCCCGTCTCTGTCCATATGCAAACCTACAGGGACTTCTTTTTTTTTTTTAAATCACTTTCAAAACAAAATGCCTCATGTTCTTGTCTGTATTTAACTTTTGCTCCTCTCTTGAATGTCCAACTCTGTCCCACTTGTAAAGTGGACTGGCTGCTTTTTCCCTAGTGTCCCCACCGACAGCCATGTTTTTATTATGAGCAAGCGAGTGTCTATGTCTGGTTCTGGATGTCAGGGGCGTGCCAGAGGTGTGCAAAGCAAAGTCAGTGCTGACAATGAGTCAGCACCTGATACAAAACTTGCTTGATCCCTATAAAACTTTTAAATAAAAGTTTTTATTCCGACTTAAAAGCTTGTGGAAACATTCATCGTAAAGTTTTGCTCATTTAAGTAAAATGTATTTCTTATTTTAAATAGTTTTAGGCTGGACTGATAACCTAATCGTTGTGTTACACCAGTTCATGTCCCAGTACTTCAGCATCCCACAGGCCAGTGCAAGAGAAGCTGACATCGGTTAAATCTATTGATGGATTAAACAAATTAAACACAAAACACCCTGTTTTTGTTGTTTTGTTAACCAAATCTCACACCTTAATCATTTATACAGAAATAAGGTTCTGGCTCATTAGGACCAGGCTATGGTCTCTTTGAGGACTAGTGGTTTGTAAAAAGCTGTTGTTTATACCAGAAAAGGTCCTAAAGGAGTAACTGAGATGAGCACACACACACACACGCACAGGTTCACACACCTATCCTTTTCAAGGACTCCGCATCAACTTTTATTCATTCATTCGGACCAGTTTTTGGTCTCTATGAGGACTACTGGTCCTGACAAGATCAGTAATTGTGCCAGAAAAGGTCTGAAAGGAGTAACGAATACAAGAAGACACACACACACACACACACACAGTACCTCAGTCAAATGTCCGAACCCCTGGGCCCACACTCCCTCTCCATGAGGATCTCTGGGATAAGACTCAATGGGCGATCGATCACCATGGCGGAACACCTTCAGATTTAAAACACATTTGACTAAAGTCATTGCGATAAAATTTGTAAGTAGATGTCTAAAAGGAACCACAGGTAAGACAAAATCACTGACTCGATCCTATTGTAAATCGCAATACAAATCCGTATTAAATGACACATTCAGGGACAGCATATAAGGAAACGGTGAAAAGGTGTTTGAAAAGCTGAAAATGACTGTTTTCACTTGTGTGATTGTCACGCAAAAAACCCTCAATCATTGTTATCATCCAGTCGTTGAACTACAGTGTGAGAGAAAATGTCTGGCAGAGATATGCTTGACACCGCAGGAGCTGAGATCATAAGGATGCCTTTAAGTGACAAGATGGGCCTTTGTTCACATAAACATGGACAAATACACAGTGATCTGCAGCAATGTTCAGCACAATCACACCATATGGTGTGATCCAAAGTAGCTTGTACACATAAGATCACACTGAACAAATACATCCCGTCAGGTATATTACATAACACCTACTGGTTTTATTATTAGTGTTAGTGTTAGGGTTAAATCGGGGAAACTTACGGCGACAACAAACTTCAGCACCCGACACTCGGAGCAGACGCAACAGAGAAGGAACAAGAAGAGCAAACTTTCCTGGAACTTCCACATCTCTTTAAGCTGTTGTTCCTCTGGTGAAGAGAAGGAAGCCATGTCAAGAATGATAAACATGATATGATGTCAACTTTACAGCAGTGTTTCCCACTCTATTAACAGAGAGAACTATTGCTACCCAGTTTACAACATAAACCGTTTACTGGAGCAATTTACTGTACAGGATATTTCTCGCTCTTTACTCCTGTTTCTGTAACACCTTTTCGAGAGATGTGTGTTTGATAAATGAATCGCAGCTTTCATTTATTTATGCGTTATTTAATCAAGTCAATGGCGAGAAAAACGTCCAGTGACCCATATGTGGGTCATATATTATTTTAAATGATATTTTAAAATAATAAAAATGTCTGTTGATGTTGAAAAAGTTTTTTTGTCTTTCAGAGGAAAAATAAAATGTTTCATCCATTATTTCAATGCACTTTCCATAGTACGGTCAGTGTCGTGTCTCATAAATATAAATAAACATGTGTACTTACCCCGGGATACTTGTTCTTATTTAATGTTTTAGCAGACTGCTGTGCATCCCAAATCTCCACTCATAGCCACACTCATGTTAAGTTAATGCTCCAGTGAAGAGGCTGAGCTTTTATAGCCCTCCTGTCTGACCTCGTCTCTCTCTCTCTCAGTCTCTCTCTCAGTCTCTCTCCCTCTCCCCAGGGATATCTGGGGACTGCATTTCAAATCACTCACTCCTTGGTGTGCAGTGACATGACAGCACACCCTGGCTATGCATACTTGAGTCATCCTTTACACCTGAGGATAAAATAATCCACATCCAAAGCCACACGTCTCTGTAAATATCCTCAAGCCTTTAGCTGGACAATATTATGTCAAAGAAAATGGTTAGGTTAAGACACGCCCACCTGGCTTCTCACAACGGTGTACAAACGCACGCTCACTTACACACTGGCCAACGGCAACAAACACTCATTATAACTTGCCATGTCATCTGTTGTGGGTTTAACTCTGAAATGACAGTGCCTGTGGTGATTTCCCTGACTAGGCACACGTGTAACTATGTGTTGGGATCAAAGCAGCTTTATGGGACACAATGGGATTAGTGAGTGTGACGATTTAGCATTAGCATCATATTTGATATAGCCTATGTGGGAGAGGATCTATTGTACAGTCAGTGTAACATGACTCTTCTATGTTCTATGTCACCAGAAGTTGCTGCTTTGGTTAACCTACTGAACACACAGCGGAGCCATTTGAACTCAATGTGATCTCATTATAGAATAACACAAGACAAAAATATCATAACATTTAGCGTTGTAGTTAGCTAAATCTTATTAATCTGCACCTGTACCTTTACCTCTGCAGCAAAAATGATCGAAAGCCAATGATTGAGTGGCATGGCCCTTTTATAACAGGACCATGCCACTGAACAAACAGCACAGATGAAAATACAAATATATTTACAAGCTTGAACATACCCACAGAACATCATGAAAACAAATCACACACCATGTGCGCCCTCTGCCCAGAAACACGAGGAGTCCGTCAGTGTCCTTCAAATTCTCTTTTCCCCCCTAATTACCACAAAGCACCTATTCCTCCATCTCACCTGGGTTCACAGCATCATGCCAGCTCATACATCACATGTGCTTGATTGGACATGAGGACACTGCGTGCTCCTGCACATTACCCACCAGGAAGTCACAAAAACTTTGAAAATGCGAAAATTGTCTCTGGAATTATATGAAAAGGAAAATCAAATCAAATAATTCAGCGACAGCTACAGAGCATGTGTGATCTTTTTACTGCTCTCGCGGTCATATTTCAATCTGATCTACGTGCAGTATTTACATCTACGTACATATCTCACAGGAGGACAACAGACCACGTTCCTGTGGGGTGCCTGTCCGGCCTAATGAAGAGACAGACTGGATTGCAGAACATGCACAAAGTTAAACACAACTCATTTAAGAATGCCAAGTTAAAAATGCTATGACTGCCTGAGGGAAATAGTGAAATAAAAGAGGGCAAAAAGAAAACAAGAAACCTAAAATGTTTTATTCAACACTGTTGTCATGGGGACCTAATACTTACAGTTCTGTTCACAGTGTATACATGTCATTACAAGAGCAACTGTGTGTACAACTGTCAAGACCATGTAACACCTGCTGTTATGTGTGCTAGCTTCAAGAAAGATGTTTCCTGTTTCCTAAGTGTTTAATGCACGTGAAGTATAAGCAGTGTTGTGCTAGTTACTGAAAAAATAGTAACTAGTTACAGTTAGTCACTTTGTAAAAAAGTAACTCAGTTACTTAAACTAAAAAGTAATGCGTTACTGAGAAAGTAACTTTTTAGTTACTGTAAAACGTGTTTCCAATGGTCTCATTAAATAAAGGTTGATTGATTGAGTTCCCCTCTAACCATCATTTCAGTTCTGAATAATACAAACTATCAAGAGGTGGTAAACAATGACGGTTGCCCTAGCAACACGTATGTTTTGCTTGCATGCAAGTTCCATTTGATTATTATCATTATTATTATTAGTAGTATTATTATCATTAATATTATTATTATTACCTGTGCACTGCACCATGCTTCTGAAAGCATGGTCCTCCACTCTGGAGATGGGTCGCATGTTTTCCACTACATATCTGAGGGTAAATCATGGGAGTCTTGGAATAATAGCCTGATATTGCTAAAAGAGATCCAAATAAAGAATGAAACATACCGTGCTATTGTGCCTGGCTATGGGTCCGTCTTTCGAACTCCAACCGCTGCTGCTTGGGTGGGGTGGGCGTGGGCGTGTGCTCGCTGCTGTGACTCTCGGTCTCGGATGCTGCGTTAGCTACATTAGCTGCTAACTTTGTCGAAGCATGCCGCTTCTCCAGGTGCTTCAGCAGATTGTTGTTGCTGTTGTTCGCCGTAGAAAGTATTTTTGAACCGGGACACAGTCTACAAGTTACCCAAATGTTGTTTTTCCCTGGTGAAAATAATGTGAATACCTCCACGAAGACGAGGAGAAACTTAGCTTGCAGACCTGTCCAGTCCTCTTCATGGCGCGTGTTTGATTACGTGTGGGCCGCTAGAGGGCGACAAGTGTTTTGTTTTTTAATTCAATTCAATTAAACTTTATTGATCGCTAAAATGTTATGGGAACTGTGTGCCGTTGTAAAACCTGCCCAAAAGGAACGGAGTAACGCAGCGTTTGGTAACGGAAACGGAGTTACTGAATAAAAAAAAACGTGTTACATTATTAGTTACTGAATAAAGTAACGGCGTTACTAATAACGCGTTACTACCCAACACTGAGTATAAGTGTAGGTAAATCAGTCTCATTATTTTTAAATATGGATACAATTCAATGGGAACTCCATACGTTTTTCACAGCAGTTGCTGTAAAGGAGAGACGTTTGTACCATTCTGTAGAAATGATATCACCAATGTTTAAACTGGGGATACCAGTCACTTTTTCATCATCTGCTCCAGATTGCATGACTAGCTGAAGTCTACGGTTTTCCTCCCCGAGTGCGTTACAGTACTGAGCCCCTAAAGGGACATTGAAAAAAAACAAAAAAAAAAACGTTTCTCGTGAGCACAAGAAAGTATCTTGTGCGCACCAGAAAGTATCTCGTGAGCACAAGAAAGTATCTCGTGAGCACCAGAAAGTATCTCGTGCGCACCAGAAAGTATCTCGTGCGCACCAGAAAGTATCTTGTGCGCACCAGAAAGTATTGTATGCGCGCGTGATGTCCCCTAACGCAGTTTTAAGATCATTTGAGGCATGAAATTAGTCATTTAGAACTCAAAAATGTGGTTTGTGTATTAAGATATGACGTATTTATAGTTTGGCAGCGACGGTATCGGAGGTGATCAGCAGTACAGTGCGTCAGACATCTTAGTCATTAGATTAAGCCTCATCACAGAGTGTTGATAAATGAACAATAAATAAATAATAATAAATACTTTTAATAAATGCGTATATATTATTTTCTCATTTTAAATATTTAACTTAATTTATTAATTTATTTTTATAGAAATATACAGTACTGTTAGGTTATGTGTTCTCATGTATTATTATTCTGTGCTTTTATTTTGAAGTTGTATGTGATTGTGTGTGTGTGGGGGGGGGGGGCCTGCTGTGCCAATCTCAGCTGACATTCAAAGTCAAAATAAATAAAACATTAATAATATACAAACTTTAAAACTGTCAGGTCGAAATGTTTACATTAAAAACATAATACCGGGTCAACAACAAATCTATCGATCACACCAAGCATCTAATGACAGCGACGTCAGCGGATCGTTTCATCAGGACAGGCCGAGGTAACGCTGCTCTGCCCCGCGCACTGTACGCAGTGAGCGTCCGCTGAGGTGGAGCTGAGGCGGAGCTGATCACCTCTGATACGGTTGCTGCCAAACTATAAATACGTCATATCTTAATACACAAACCACATTTTTGAATTCTAAATGACTAATTTCATGCCTCAAATGATCTTAAAACTGCGTTAGGGGACATCACGCGCATACAATACTTTCTGGTGCACACGAGATACTTTCTTGTGAGCACGAGATACTTTCTGGTGCGCAAGGGATACTTTCTGGTGCTCACGAGATACTTTCTGGTGAGCACGAGATACTTTCTGGTGCGCACGAGATACTTTCTGGTGCGCAAGGGATACTTTCTGGTGCGCACGAGATACTTTCTTGTGAGCACGAGATACTTTCTTGTGACCACAAGATACTTTCTGGTGCGCAAGGATACTTTCTGGTGACCACGAGATACTTTCTGGTGACCACGAGATACTTTCTGGTGACCACGAGATACTTTCTGCTGACCACGAGATACTTTCTGGTGCTCACGAGATACTTTCTGGTGACCACGAGATACTTTCTGGTGACCACGAGATACTTTCTGGTGCTCACGAGATACTTTCTGGTGCGCAAGGGATACTTTCTGGTGCGCACGAGATACTTTCTGGTGAGCACGAGATACTTTCTGGTGCTCACGAGATACTTTCTGGTGCTCACGAGATACTTTCTGGTGCTCACGAGATACTTTCTGGTGCGCAAGGGATACTTTCTGGTGCGCACGAGATACTTTCTTGTGAGCACGAGATACTTTCTGGTGCGCAAGGATACTTTCTGGTGAGCACGAGATACTTTCTGGTGACCACGAGATACTTTCTGGTGACCACGAGATACTTTCTGCTGACCACGAGATACTTTCTGGTGCTCACGAGATACTTTCTGGTGACCACGAGATACTTTCTGGTGCGCAAGGGATAATTTCTGGTGACCACGAGATACTTTCTGGTGCACAAGAGATACTTTCTTGTTAGCACGAGATACTTTCTGGTGCTCACGAGATACTTCACGAGATACTTTCTGGTGCACAAGAGATACTTTCTTCTGAGCACGAGATACTTTCTGGTGCACAAGAGATACTTTCTTGTGAGCATGAGATACTTTCTGGTGCTCATGAGATACTTTCTGGTGCGCACAAGAAAGTATCTCGTGCGCACCAGAAACGTTTAGGTTTTGTTTTTTTTCCGATGTCCCTTCAGGGGCTCCATAGGGCTCCGTACAATCTCATCCTTGCATGGTTTCTTGTCACACTCTTGTTCATCCTCAGCAGTTGGCAGAGGCTCTGACAACACTCCCTTTTCCCCTCCTCACACTCTCTTCTTCTAGATTCTCATGTGCTGCCCACACCTCTCCTTTTCTTGGTGGCTGGAGTGTGTGAGAAGACGAACAATGATTATGTATACAGCTTATATAATTTCTTTTTGAATATTGTCACGTTTATTGAATCAAGGCACCTGTACTGGAAATAGCACAGCTGCTAAACAACATCAGCAGTTTTAAGGCAGGTAACATAAAACAATGACACAAACAACTCACAAATAACACTTAAGAAATGGAGACAATCTAATAAACAACTGTAAACAATTCAGACTAAAAACAAAACTTCCTCCAATGTAATGATTTTCATTCCTGTTTTTTTTATTCACCCCACGGAGTGGGAGTGAAGTATTGTTTTTAATGGCTCTGTGTGTCTGTGTGTCTGTGTGTTTGTGTTTCCGCACTTGCACTTGCCAATATGACCAGCAGAGGCCGCCAGAGACTTGTTGCATGAATGGGGGGGGAAGTCTACCATCTTTGATTGCCTTGTTTATTCATCTTGAGACTTTTTCTTTCATGTTGTGACTTTTTTTAAGTTGATTTTTTGAAAGACTAATTTCTAAATTCAACATATTTATTTGTATGTGTGTTTTTATTTGATTTAATTTTGGTTTGAACCAGCTTTGCAGGCATTGTGGGATAGTAGTGGAAGATGGAAAATGTTGACACGTAGCAAGTATGGAAGACTATAACCTGAAATAAAGGTTTGAAGCACCTTTAAATACTCTTCATCTGCTTTACTCTGTCTCTCACACACACACACACACACCGGTTGGCACAGCTATTCTTCTTAGGACTCTGCATTGACTTTCATTCATTTGGACAGCTTAAACAAAGTGCTATTCCTTACCTTAGCCTAACCACAATTAATAACCAGCTCCTCAGAAACGAGGTTCTGCCTCATTAGGACCAGGTCCAGGTGTTTGGCCCTAAAGAGGTAACACACATACAAGTACACACTGTACACGTGTGTGGTACAGCAGCAGGTTGGCTTTGATACTTCCTGCATAAATGCATTAGTGAGTCCACCTGTGCTGCACCACAGAACTACAAAACATGTACATGATGAAGGTCAGAGTGAAAGACATGTTTCAACATGAGGCAAACACACACACACACACACACACACACACTGTCCTTCTTTTTCCTCTCCTCCAAGTGGCTGTAGTTTTTCTTTTTTTTGTCTTTGTCGAAATAATTGCTGTGATTTTCAAGACCATTGTCATGGCAACACAGAGGTTGATGTATGTTGACAGAATCTGTTGCAGGGCGACTGATTTACCAGAAGTGATGCTTGTGTACGTGCAGGCTAATGTGTGTGTGTGTGTGTGTGAGAGAGAGAGAGAGCGTTAGAGAGAGAGAGAGAGAAAGAGAGGGAGAAACTGATGATGTAGTAGGGTTCAGGGTGGAGGTGGGGGGTGGAGGGGTTGCTTTGATCCATGTGATGACTAGAGATGAACAGTATGGGACATCTCCGCTTGATAGAACAAGGCCCCGAGATCAGGAATTGAACAGTTATGGGTGTATTCTGAGCAGAGGAGAGAGGAAGGTGAGAAGGAGGAGGGGATGGGGGGGGGAGGGAGCGGGGTACTATTTTAGTCTGGCCGTTGTCATGGAAACTGCAGCCTCACTACAAATGGAGACATCCAGAACACATGGATCGTCAAACAAATGGCGTGCGTAGGGCCCAGCATGAAGCTACGTAATGGCTATGTGACACTGCGCCATCTGAGTCGGGACCCACGTACCCACACCCACACACACACATGCGCGCACACCTCCAGCCACATAACTGTGGCGTCTTCTTCATCACAGAGACGGAATACCAATAGGATGGTTGCTTTTTGGTGGATGGAGGAGGGGGACAGTTACTTCAGAAGTCAAGTGACAGGCAATGTCCATTCAGGCAGTGAGTCACAGCCACTTGCTCTCTGTCTTTTAATTAACAGTCTTTTCCATGCTTTCTCCTCTCCTCCTCTCCTCTCTGCCTGTCTTTTATCCTTCCCCCCCTCTGCCTCCTCCATCTTTCTCTCTCCCTCTTTCCCGTGCTCTGAAGGATGGAGGTATTCCCACATTTCTCCGTTGCTATAGCAACACCGCGGGGAGAACAGGAAAGAGACGAAGCAGGCAGGGAGGAGGAAGATGGAGACAGGGTGGTGGTGGGGACAGAGAGAGAGAGAGAGACAGAGAGAGAGAGGGAGACGGGGGTAGGGGTGTGGAAGCAGCCTAAGATGAGAGGATGTGTGAACAATGCTAATGCTAATGGCGGCAGCAACAGCAGCGGCCTAGCAGTGGCAAAGAATCGGTGAATTCCCCACTCATCGCATGTCACATACACATTTGCATCATTACCAGTGGGAATCTGTTTAGCGTGTATTGTGCTACGACCACTGATGTCTTCTTTGCTCCATCTTTGCTCAGCTGTTCTCTGTGACATTGACCAGCTCTGCAAAAACCTGCATCCAATTACAGCCCGAGCCTCACGGAGGAGTAAAAAAAACAAACTACATCTCTGCGTAGAAGGCAATTTGGGGCTGAGCCCCTGCCTGCTGATTTTCTAGTGATCTACTGATCAGTACAAACCAATGCAGGTCAAATGATCAAACGGATGTATCTATGTGAACACAGAGGCCTCAGGACGACCAGCGCTATTTCATATTGATGTCATCATCCCCTTCAATCAGGAAGTACCCCAATTGCATTATGTCTTCATATATCATAAGGCGCTGGAAGAAAGCGGTGTTGCATCAATTTCCCAATGCGTAAAGATGTGTAGAAGAAGCAAAGCCCAAGTGGCTCGCAGAACAGACGTGCGCTCACTCCTCCTCTTCCCTCAGTAGACGTGTTGGACATGTTCTACAAAACTCCACTGATGCAAATGAGCTGAAACTGAAATATACACATATTGCTTCTTTTCTTTTTTTTCCCACACCATCTTACTCCATGTGTAAGCTGGTGGGTACTCGGAGTAGTCTGCTGCATGTCAACTGTCTCACTCTCTCCTCCACTTAATCAATAACTCATCTCCAGACATCAATATTGTTATCCCCCATGGGACAAAAATGCCCTTCTTTAGGGCAAAAGGAGAATAAGCCAGAGAGAAGAAAGGGAAAAATAGAGATGAGCAAGGAATTGCCATGCATTTTTTTTCTTGCTCACTGTCCATTCATATCCATATCATCTGAGAAGATAACTGTTGCATAAAAAGTGTATTATGGAAAAACAAAGGTGATTAGAATAATGGGAGCATTAGAAGCTTCCTGTCTGGACTCCCCCCCCCCCATTTCATTTATATACACCATACAGACAAAAAATCCAATTATCAAAACAACTTGCTTACATTTTTAAATATTTAGAAAAAATATTTTAAAAAATGCACAATAGTCAAAAAAAGGAATATATATATAGTATAGTATAGAGTATATAAAGGACAGAAATCAATGCAAAACTGTTCATGTAAATACAGATAATCCAAACAATGCTGAGGTGAAGGAACATGGTCAGCACTCAGGGCAGAAGCCATGGACTTTCCCTGGGAATCCATGAGCCATCTGGGCCTGAAATCACAGTAGGTGAATATAACATTGAAAAATTCAAGAAAACATTTAACATGTTGTTTAATCTAGAAGGCATATTCAATGACGTGTGTTTAGGAAATGTGTGTGATGCTACACCCAGCAGCCTATTCACTCTTACAGCTTATACAGTTTGACAGCTTCTCATTAAAAACATCATTTTATGAGTGATTTTACAACATTTCTACTTTAAAAATGCATATTACTTGAAACTATTTGTAGCCCTTTGCTTGCTACATTAATGCTAGCAGGCCAGTTGTGGCCATTTGGGAGAATCGGGAGAATTCCCGGAGGATCGCTTACCTGCTCGGGTCGGAAACAATATAAATGTACAACACACACACAAACACCGCTCCAATACTGCTAAGTTGGAGCGGTCCATATGGCCAGGTTGCAGAGTAGTCATGTGACATGGCAATTTAGTGGAGACAATGGCAGAAAGAGATCGGAAAAGGCAAGACTAAAGTAAAAGAGTTAGACAGACGATGATGAGGCTGCTACTTATGATCAAATGTCATGTGGTCAACCTCATTCATTGTGTTTGTATCTCAACAAACTCCGCAATCGCCTGCTGATCCAGGTGAGAGAGAAACAAGCCATCAACCTATATTCTATCCACTTATATACAGTATATAAGTGTATGCCAACATATTATTTTTTAATTTAATAGTTTATTGATGTGAGATATTATTTAATGTTTGCATATTGTCTGCCAATTCATGTTTAAAATATTTCCATAATAAAACCTACATGATGGTAAATTTGAAGTACTCCTGCGTGTATTCAATTTCCTCAAAAATGGTGTGTAGTTACTGCAACTCATTGAGGCAAGTGTATAAAAGTGTATAATAATAATGAATGAATGAATGTATAATTACATTTACACACGTGACAAAGAAAATGGGCCCTTAATAAAATAAAGAAATGTCCTTTGAACTGAATTTGTTGAGCTGAGTTTTCATCCGCCTCCATCAGTGGACGGGACTCTTGAAGATTGAATCTTCTTGAATCTTCTTGCAGGAGTTTTCACATCCAACAGCTGAAACACTTCCACAGTTCTTCTATTACAGGCTCTTTTCACATCTTTCACTTATTTGTCACTTCAATCTCAGGGTTGCCTGCTCCCCAACTGCAGGAATCGGCTGGAGTGCACCACACAGTCCCAGTATTTCAAAATAAAAGTATGCAAATAAGACAGTAACAGTATATCTCTGAGTTGTAGTTTCAGAACTATGATTTTAAGTTATGTATGATCAGCTTTTTCTTGGTCGGGTGCTCACCATCAGCGTCAGTTTGCATCCACAGCATGCCGTTTCGCTGCCATGTGTTATCGGAGCTGCTTTTTCTTACCTCTGTAGAACAGGGGTTGATTCCCTCCTGCCAATCTTCATATCCATCTGTGGGCCAGTAGATTTCCCAAAGTGCTTGAGGTGAGTACGCAGTAAGTAAATATGACTGGAGAATCATCAGAGCAAGTGAACGTTGCTACATAATTCATGGTTCCATTAAAAGCCAGAAGTGCCACAACATTAACCAAGTAACATAATAACCCCCCCATCAGCAGTTATGGTAAATCAATACTCATGTTAGTGTAATAATCTAATATAAACAGCTCAGTGCCTGTTTGTGTGGGAGTGAAGTCACTGAGGAACAACACAGCCTCCTCCAGTGATTACTGTGTATAATGTGTAAGGAAGTAATTACTGCAAGTCTACGCTTCCACTACAGAGTTACAAGCTTGATCAGTTGCATGTTCCTGATAAAGGTGTGGTCAGGTGGGGTCTTCTGCTGCTACAGAGCTCCGGACGCCACGTGACTCGGGGTTTCTCTGAGCCACCGCGTTCACCGCTCACCACTAGACCGAGTGAATATATCTGACCCCGTAAAGGCCTTTGTACACCGGACGTGTTGCTAATGTATGGGACGATGATTTGGATGCAGATTACGACGCACCCTCCCATGCACATCAAGCACAAGTGGTCAAGGAGAAAAAAATCGCATCACGGTCTGTCTGCGACCAGAGCAGGCTCTCTCTCTCTCACACACACACACACACACACACACACACTGCAGCTGCAGCAGCCAGTCAGAGTGAACGTTGGTGAAAACCCTTTTGAAGCTTGATTCACACACACACCGTTCCACTGAAGCTCTACTGCAAACCCCCCTCCACGCGTCTCGTAATCGTTTTGGGAAACAAACAAAGTCCAGCAATCCGACGCCAGGTGAAATGTTTGGACTGTACATCATCAGCAACACTAGGTTCCAGTTGGTTAGTGGATTTGTTGGAAAGTCTTTTGGGAAAATCAATCAAGGCGGCCAAGTATATAACCATCTATGTACATAGTTGTCTTTCTATCATCTTGAACCACTTTGGGGGTCACATGGTGGAGAAAAGGCTTGCACTGTTGCCTCACAGCAAGAGTATTGGATTTTGGATTGACCAAGGGCCTTTCTGTGTGGAGTTTACATGTTCTCCCCATGTGTGTTTGGGTTTTCTCTGGTGTGTTTGCCCTGCGATAAACTGGCAACCTGTTCAGGGTGCACCCTGCCTTTCACCCAGAGAAAACCTGGACTTTTTTAAGGCAATGTTACTGATTAAAACATCCGATATAGATCCAAAAACATTTGCATTGTCTTTAAGTAGTTGTTTTAGTAGTCAGCCTTGAGGGATTCAAAAGAGCCTTGCATCGAACAGGCATTTACATTTCAGTGTCACGAGGGGACAACAGCAGAGCACTGCAGCATCCCTCAGTGCACCGTAGGTTCTATCGTGTGTCACTAAATACACTTGTGCACACACTGGCTGTAGAACATCTCAGCATCTTTGGCTGACAGCCTACTGGAACTTCAGCAACTCGTCTCGATTAGATCTTGTCTAAGTGGACTGAGTTGCTTGTCCTGCAAAGTTCTCAAGATGCCTCATGTCCACTCTCTATGGAAATATATGTGCATTTCAGTTCTACAGAGGAAGAAAAACACATGACATACAGTATACGTGTGGTTTCCTGTGGGTTACTGCCATCCCTTCCTTGCACCTGCTTACTGTATTCCATCTTCATATGCATAAATAGGCCACAGGATTTCTACAGTTTGTTGTTTTTCACACATGACTGCAGCCCACACGGCTCTATCCAATACACACCTCTTTTGTTAAGCACGTGTCTCTGCTGCAGCCTCTTGAAGGCTGAAGAAATAACGGTTCTATCATTTCCACGGCGGCCCACAGACTCTGACACCTCCGCTTCACGGTGGAGTTTATGTTGTGTCAGGTTCCCCACAGACTCTGCAGTCGGTCTGTCTGTTGGCCAGGGGAGCTTGGGGATTCCCTGGAGAAACTTGCAGCTGGGAGGTTATTGAAAATGAAGGGGGGGGGGGGGGGGGGGGGGGGTGGACAGCATGGGTAAAAGGCACAGGCACTGTGAATCTCTAGAAACTGACTGAACCTCAAAGAAAGACTGATTTACTGTATGGGCACAGTATTACATTTTCCAAACAGAAGGCTTGCCTCTTTTACAACGGGGAATTGTATGTTTGTATTTTGAAATACACCCACTTGTGAATTATGAGTGTTTTGCATCTATTGTTGTACTATCAGTGGATAGTCATGTATTTTGTTCAGCTCCAAAAACGCTCAGTTTCAAGCACATCAACACAGGGACACAATGGAGTCTTCAGTTCTCCACCAACCAGATGTGTGATACCATACACACAACCTGAGAACCAGAACACAGACGTTAAAATGTAATTCAACCCCACAAACCACATTTTTTCCATACGTAAACCAGTCTACATGTTATACAGTTATTTATTACACAGTTAAGTATTGAAATTATACATATGATAAAAGTTGTTCTGCCTCTCTGATCAATCACCAGCTACTGCTAATCAATTTTGCCATTGGCTATGTTAGTCCATGCTTGCATCACTGGTACAGTCTTTCGTCACCCTCTCGACCAATCAGCATGAGGCTCATCGTCCCAGACTCCTCCCCTTTTTGTTGGTTTAAATGCAGGAGCTGTTGCTCTGTCACCTTTGTCTCTCCACCAGTAAAACACCTTGTTAGAAATGCAACTGGTGTCAGATTCCATGACCAGACCACGCCCCCCCCCACTGTTCTGCACTCTCCCTCCCTCCTCCACTCTGTCACTCAAGTCTCGGCAACAGAACAATGCACTGTAGCGACAATATATTTAAGTGCACAGACCCTTTAACATTTTAACATCAAATCTGTGACATGCGGGTGAAGTAGACGACTGAATACAGCACTGATGAAGGAGTTACCCTTTCTTAGGAAAAAAGTAGTGATGTGATGCATTTACAAAGTCCCAGCGTCCACGTCATCTACAGATATTATCAATACAAGCCAAACCCTCAGAAGTGCTTCCACACTTGCCTTGCATGGAAAACAACAACAAAGTCATTCAATGAAGTGGTGTGTTTGTTTCCATTTTCTTATCCGTCACATCTGTAATTACAGTAACAGTAACAAATAATGGCAACACAGGTTAATGCACAATTAAGCTGATTTTATATGACAGAGCATTTGATTCATTGAGACGCACAAAGGCTTATTGTTGGATTGGTTAGATTAATATGACTCTACCTCCATGCCGCCTTAATTAAGTATTCAGCTAATGTACACAAGGATGTAATCAGAAAGAAACAGGTTGAGCAGTAAGACGTCTCCTCCTGCGTGGGAAATTATAAACCTACGTTCAGCTTTATTCACTTTTGTTGTGTTCTCATATTTTAAAGGAAGATCTCTTACGTGCACTTTCAAAATCTGCTTCCATTTGCTAACAGGTGACACAGTACAAAGCATACAATATCATCCATCCATAACCTTCTTTCCTTTCTCCTAATGTTATACGATTCACTAAACTCTCACATTTCCAACTCAGAACTCGAGATTGTACCATGGACAGCTCCTTCCTTTATAATATCACAAAATAAATGCTGAGATATAGTCCTGTTGTATTTACATTTCATTCCTAAAAGTGAACTCAAACTTGATCACAGATATTCTGACGTGATTTTCTTCACTATTATAGCATTTCCTTCTTTCAGTTTTACATTATCATCACGTTTCCTTGTTCGAGTCGTTTAGTCATTCATTCATTTTCAGCCATATTTTCAGTGACAGTAAGTCTCCGGGTCTCAGCACTGTCTTCAGATTTCACACGATAAGTTATTTGAAACGAATTCATTTGTTTAGTTGTATCGCTCTGTAGAATCAAGATGAAAACCACTGTATCTAAAAGCATAAGAAGCCCTTGAGTTGCATCACAGAGAAATAAGACAACTCTCACACATTACGTGTATGACCGTCACAGAGTAAATACACTTTGCTGCCACAATGGGAACCTGGTTGAATAGGTGGGAAAAAAAGACTTTTAATGACAATACATAAAAACCCAAATTGATATCACACACTGAGATACAACCAACAACTATGAAAGAAAAAGAAAACCTAAATCATTTTTGTATTCAACAAATCAAACTTTTTTTTTTAGACCTCAACATGTCCTTCAGAACAGCTTACCTTAAAGGGACCTAAAGGTCAGTCCATTTTCATGTCTGGCATTAAAAGGTTTCGCTTCCGTCAAACCAAAAAAATGTCATTCAGGCTGAAGCATCCATGGAAGCAACAGCTGGTGCAGATGACACGTACGTGTCAGTGCTCCAAGTGTGACGAGCCAGCATCAGTATGCACGCAGGTACATATGCTTTGTCTGCAGATATTCAAATTCCAGTCATGAGCAACATGTTTGTTAACATTCAAGACCCACCCTAACCCTAAGCCTGACCCTGACCCACAAGAGGCTCCTGTTAAACGTCACCAAGAATACATACGACGGTATAGCCACGATGCTAAGCTGCAACACCCTTCTGCAGTTCCTCCAAATGTTAATAATAATGATGATCACTGTGTCTGGTGCATGTCATCGGTGTCCACACAGCACACAAATGCACTTTGAAATCGGACGACAGAAGCACCGAATGTATAACATCAAGAGAGCAGCCATATGTCGTGTCTTTGGCCTTCATTTGTATTCAATTTGTGTCTCTGTGGGATAACAGTTCAACCCTGCACACTCTCTCTCTCACACACACACACGTATGTATATATACATATACATATATATATATATGTATATATATATATATATATATATATATATACCTCAACTGCATCAAACATTTACGTTCCTCATTAAATACAGTGTGTTAATCAAAAAAGAAGTTATTTTGTCTTTGCCATTATTATCATCATCATCATCATCATCCTATGTCCCCAAAGGACAGGGAGAGAAGCTCATTGAGTGCTAAATGCAGGCATTGAGAATAGCATAATCTAGTTCTGTCAAAAACCCCAATTTTTTTTGGAAAAAAACCTGTGGTATGTGTCAAACATTTCTAGGAGCGTGACTAAGTGTGACGTGTCTGAGCATGTTTATAGAGCAAATGGCACCTATCATTACCAGAGTGACTAATGGCGACACCAAAAACCATACATTCAGTCCAGGGCTTAGCGCTGAGGCTTGCATAATGTCTCCCTCTTGTCTACTCATGTGGTTGCCACATTGACCCGCCACAACCCAATATATGATTGATTTATTTCACACGTAATGATACATGGCTAGACAACTGTACACATTATATCAAACTAACAAAAATAAAGAAATACATAGTTGAAACGCAATAAGCGTTAATGGCATTAAACATATGAAAGTTACACTGTAAAAATGTGGCTCTTACAACTGTCATACAACCAGACATATTATTATTAATATACTGTACATTTCTATTCTTTCTAATCATCCAAAGACGGATGTTTAATCCCTTCTTTAATGCTGCTGTAGGTAGATGTCTAATCATCCTTATAACAGCATTTTATGGCATGATTATGGTAACCATGAGCAAGGAGGTCATATCAAATTCCTGTCTAAAAGCAAATATCTGGCTACTGATCTGATTTTAATAACACATTGTCAACACTTTTTATTTTACCCATACATATCTTTGCGTTGATTTACCTCTGTGTTTTTGGAACATAATTTTACCCTTGTTTTTATGCTGGCATTTAAGTATCAGAATTGTCACTTCAAATACCAAGTAGCTGGCTTTTTAAGAAATACATAATACACTCTTAGAACACAAAAGTTTGTAATGATTATTACTGAAGCAACGGACAAAAGTTTGTCAAACAGAGATCTGCATTTACTGTTCTACAACCTAAATGGACTTTATGTCACAACGCCAATTCAAAGATTCACAATGAGTGTTGCAATTGAGCCCTTATGTTTCTGAGAAGTAGCCAAACTTAAAACAAGTGTCATAACCAACCTTCACTATCAACCTCCCACTGATTATTCACAGAAAGAAACAAACTATACCATCTTATACATCCACCCCAAAATATCTCTCCACCAGAGTCTGCAATGGTACATATTTAAATGAAAATATATTTATATAATTTGTGGATTTTTCACAGTAGTTTGTACTGCACTGTACCTTTTTGTCCATCTATTTATGCCTACATAATTTTCACCTTGAGGGAGTCTACTGAGTCACTTGCGAGAGAGTGTGGCGGAAAAAGGTCTCTTGGATTTTCTTTTTTCTGTAATATCTCCGATCTTCAACGAGGTGAGTGCTGTTCATGTCTTTCATTTTCGCTGGCCAACAGCGATTAGGGGACTGATTACTCAGAAAGGCTAGTTTTTCCCAATGTGAACACAGCTTGTAGGAACTGCAAAAAACATTTGCTTTGGCACAGATTTACATTGTAGCAATGTTCATTCCTTGATTTCCATGGCCGTGATCGTTACAACAAACACAACTGGCCCATCGTGGTAATCCTTGGCTCAGTGCACTGTCATGGATAAGTCTATGTGTTTGCGTATTGCCATGTCAATCTACCCTCTCCCGGTGTAAAGTCAATGCACTCTAGTGTCAACTCCTTCTGCATTAACCCAATATCAATCCCC
This sequence comes from Solea solea, assembly GCF_958295425.1. Lineage (NCBI taxonomy): Eukaryota > Metazoa > Chordata > Actinopteri > Pleuronectiformes > Soleidae > Solea > Solea solea. The sequence goes on from NC_081154.1 coordinate 17,644,443, forward strand.
CTCTCTGTCTCTGTCACTCACTTTCTCTTTATATTCTCACTTTAGTTTTTTTTTAGATCTGAGTCTCTTGAACATTTTCCTTCGAGCTGCCCTTGAAGAGAAGAGGTTCCATTTGGGGATTCTGGTTTTGGCCCATGAAACCCTTGATTGATCCATGTAAGCCCATCGTAGGTATGGGGAGAGACATTGGCAGTGGTGGAGACATAGAGTGTGGATTGGTGTTAATGCCGTTGCCTGATGTACTCAGCAAATTTGATGTAGAAATCGGCACTGGGGTACAGGAGATGGGCATGTCTTGACCTTGCTGGTTCTTGCTACTCAGCATGCTTCCCGGTCCCATCACGTCAGAGCCAATACTAAGACCCATGACATTGTTGTTGAAGTGATGCGTCTTGTAGTAGTGGTTGAGAGTATCTGTACGGCCGATGTTGGGTAGATTGACTATTTCTGGATGATGTCTTCTCAAGGTTCCCTCTCCTCCACCGCCGGAATTCATTGTTGAACCACCTGAGATGCCACTTCCAGCCCCGGCTCCGATCTCATCTTCTACATTGACAATCTCAATGGCTCTGGCAGGACCATGGTGCTTGTGTAGCTGGTGCTGCTTCCGCAGTTTATAGAAGACCACTAGCATTACAGCTGCCATAAAGGTAATGGCCACGAAGCAACCAATAATGATCTTAGTTGTTTTCATTACATCATCCAGGCCCGGAATGTTAGTTACATCTATTATGGACACAGTCACTGCATTTTCAGTACCTCTGTTGGCTCGTGGAGACAGTGAGGACAGGGAAGAAAGAGAAGGAGATATAGTGACGCCAGATCTCCCCTCTAAAACCCCTCTTTGAACAGTTGGATTAGGGAAATCTATGACAGTCTCATTAATGTACTGTCTTGCCGGCTCTTCATCCTCTCCCCTTACCGTCTCTACTGTTTCCACAGTGACAGTTGTGAAGTAGCTGTAGCTGTTGCTGGGATCTGATGCAGACACGTTAAGCACAGCAGTTGCAGTGGTGTTTCCAGCCGAGTTGGTTACCATGCAAGTGTACTGCCCGGTGTCTTGCACAGTCACGTTTGTGAAGTTCAGCGTGCCGTCGTGAAGCACTGAGATCCTGACTCTGTACGATCCGTGGGTCATCAGGGTGCCGTTTGGAGTGAACCAGTTCACCGAGGTCATCGAGGTCCCAGTACGACATTTCAGCTCAGCAGCCATGCCTTCGGTAACATTAAGATCAGTGGGTGGCTCGACAATCACTGGGGCAAAGCAGACAAAGTGGCTCTGGTCGAGTTCCCCGATGTACTTGCCCTTTAGACCTGGAGGTGCGTGGCAGCGAGCACAACATGTGGTGTTGCTGGGAACTGTTTCTTTTAACCACCAGCTGAGCCACAGTACATCACAGTTACACACCCAAGGGTTGTGGTTGAGATGGACCCTCTCCAGCTGATGCAAAGGGGTGAAAAGATCATGGGGGAGTGAATGCAGAGAATTGTGGGAGAGGTTGAGCTCCTCCAGGTTTTTGAGATCATCAAAAGCATTGCGTTCAATGACTGACACTCTGGAGTGCATTAACCACAGCTTGCGTAGTGACACCAGGCCCTGGAAGGATCCAGGCCGAACTATACCAAGCTGGTTTCCTGACAGCTCCAATTCCTCTAGTCGCACTAATGGGGTGAGATTAGGGATGTCCTTCAAACCGCACATGCCAAGATTCAAGAAGCGTAAATTTACCAGACCTTCAAAGGCAGCATCTGAGATGAAAACCAACTTCCTGAGTTCTCCTAGATCCAGACGGCGTAAAGAAGGAACACGGTGAAACGCAAACGCCGGCAGCGTCTCGATGGGGTTGTTTCTTAGCCACAGTTCCCTTAGCTTGCTGAGATACTCGAAGGCTTGCGATGGTACCACTGTGAGGCGGTTGTCAAAAAGCTCGAGTGTGTTGAGGTTGGGAAGGCCATTGAAAGCTCCCACCTCAATCTGTCGGATGTGGTTCTTGGAGAGCTGCAGGATTTCCAAATGCCGCAGGTGCTTGAATGTGTCCGATTTGATCACCTGGTGTAAAAAACAAAAAGATGAAGGCAAGTTGTAGCAACATCAGAATTACTGCTGTGACGTTGTGTTTTCAGTATGAAGGTATTGTCTGCTTGCAGATGAAGCCAAATTTACCTGAATGGTGTTTTCTTGTAGATTGAGGTATCGTGTGTTCTCTGAAATACTCTCTGGGACCTGGTCTAAGCTCTTCCTTGTACAGATGACGCGGCTCGCCTGATTGGAGCACGTACAGGGGGTTGGGCAGGGGGGTGCCGCCTCTGTGAGCTGAGGTCCATGGTTGTGAAACCACAACAAAAGCTGGACCAACCAGAGGAGGGGGGAAGGGTTACAGGGGCTGGTCACCATGACAACACGCATGGCAACTGAGTCATGACCCACCCCTATTGCTATAAAATTGATAAGTCACCTCCAAATGAAGGAATTTAAGTGCTTATGTTGATGTTCATATTTGACTTTTTTTTCTTTTTTTTTTTCACAAATTCAAATAGTCACAAAAAAAAATGTGATATAATATAGAGACTATTAAAGATTGATAGATTCTTATTTCACTTTGCTCTTGCCAATCACATTGTTCCTTTCAACATCATTTCAGGGAAGCCTTATTTTTGTATTCCCCTGACAATCATTAGAGTATAAATCAAATGGTGGGTGGGGGGTCGAGTGTTGATTGAGTAGTCTCTGCAGAGGATGGTGCGTCTCACTGTAGGGAGAAGACAGAAGAGCAGACATAGGAAAGTCAGAAAGGTGTACAGTGGCCTACCACATATATGACATTGTATAGTTAATATCATAATATCATGTCCTGTCACCAGAGCACATGACAAATTAGGTCAGCTGCCATTTTCTTCATAGGTTGATCTTAACATTTGGGTCATTTGTGTCTGAAATGGCTACAAAACACAAGCTGGGTCACAAGTGCTGCTGTATACTGAGTCTCGTCCTCTCCATAATGACACTGGTCTGATAAAGGTACAATTGTACAATACAACGTTATTGAACGCAGTTACGGCTGCCTGTGACACTCATCTATGAGGTTAATGCAGAGATCCATGCGATCCATCCTGAGGCTGCAGCACAGCATTGCAAATGAGATAACAAATGATTCCTGCATGGAGTCATTTGGCAATTACAATATGAAGAAATTATTATTGACTCTTGAAATTTTACTGCAATGCACAAATTGTAGAGGGAAACACGATCCCTACACACTGGGGCTGATGAACCAAACAGGATCGCGAACAAAGTGCTGAAGATATTTTTTGACACGCATGTATATCAAGTGTGCAATTCGATTCAGAGAGTGCAACACTCCTTGGAACAGAAATGGCTGCATGCATCAGCAGACTCACTAAATTTAGAAATTCTTGGGCCTGTTTCTAGACCAAAAAGAGAGAAACTGTTTGTTGTTTTCTCGACAGTGCGACCACGGCAGTCACAGTCCTGTGTTATCTGCTCAAAACAAATACGAGGATCTTTGTTAATCCGTCCAATTATGTTACCGGTGCGTTACCATTACTGATATTTTAAATGAAACATTAGGACAGTCATATATAATGTTTTTCCTGCTAATAATCAGGTTCCATTTAAAAGCTTCAATAGCAGTCCTTAGCATCTCCACCCAGAAACACTGTTGCTGTGGCAACCTGCTCACTCACCATCTTGTGTTTTTACTGTCCAGTGCCCTATTCTACATCACTGTGCTTAGCTGAGCTTGATGAACGTTTGCTGTTCAAAACCCATCAGTACCACCTTTTAGTCTAAATCAATGTGTATTTGACGTAACGTTTAAGGTGTGTTTCCTCGTGACAAAGGCATTCATTACAATTGTCTCTGGCTGAGTAAATACCTTTTTACCTGAACAAACCAAAACTGAATGTACAAAATGTGGCATTGTGTGCAATAATCTGTGTTTCCTTAAGTGCGGGGAACCTGTCGAAGCACGCAGGCCAACCTTGGCCCTCAATATCAGAAAGAGCGGACAAATCAGCGGTGGATTAGCTCAGTCTAAACATGTACAGCCACTATTAAGAAAGGTCATAAGAGAGTGTATGCTAAAATAGTTTTTTCAAATGCTCTGCACATGTTACAGTTTCTCTCTCTCTGACACATACAGGGAAAGAGAGAGAGAGAGAGGTAAATGTAAAGCAAGGATACATGTTCTGTTGTGCAGCCTCTCTGCAGCACTCCTCATTAAGGTCTTCATTGTCCTTCTTTAAACGGTTTCTTTCTGATCCACATTATACATGATCTTATTATGCATCTCAGTCATTTCTTTTTTTTTGGCTGGAGATAAAAGAATAAATGAATGCATTGCCTTACTGTTTGTTTCACAGAGGTCAGACTGGTCCCTGATGTCTGTGCAAAATGCTAGCAACTGAACCATCGGTGTGAAGTACAAGTGCACAGGTGAAACTGTGGCGAGAGACGGTGACTGCAGCTATATATATATGCCTGTTGCCTTTGACCATGTCTTCAAGCTCTCAACTCCATCTATGCTGTGCAACACCACCTTTATTTCTGGAACCAGAGTCAACGGTGACTTAATCCATGTGCAAAAATGTGTTTGTCGTTGCATTTATGACACCACTTGGCCTGCATTGTATTCATCTTTGCAGGGCTTTTTTTTTTATGTCAAGAGCAGATGGCAACCATGTAGATATTGATTATTGATCAGGCCTGAGAGATCGCTCAGTTTTGAAAAGATAAATTAGCTGCTGCAAGCTGCTGACCAGCTGTTTCAAACCAATGGCATCATTGTATGCACTTGACTGTATCACTGCCTTTGTCGAGTCTTTAAGGCAAAAAAAAAAAAAAGAGAAAAAAAAAAGAAAACCTGGCATGTTGTTTTCATGAAGCATCAAAGGCTGTGGGATGTTTCCTCTATGTGCCAGCAAGGCCCAATTAGACCTCATGTATTTACAGATGGTCGAGATGAACACAAAGCAGCGACACAGGTGCAGCAAGGCCATCACCATCTACTGTAACTATGACAACAGTGGATTGATTCAAGACGTGGGAATCAAGGGAGGATGGAGCACATTTCACCACGAACAACCGTTGCTTGTAGAAAAATAAAAATGCAGGTCGACACCAAATATTTGATCCTCTTTCTGATCACAAATCCACATTAATTGAAACAATAAATAAAAAATATTCATGAAACAAGGGATATAAAGTGTCCGTTCCGCCTGCAGTCTTCACCTCTAATCTGTAATATCTCCTGATCATATAGCCTCCGGCATAAAATCCCCCACAATTCAACAGAATGGCCTTATTCATCTTTGCAGCTGCGCTCACTACGGCGCACCTTCTCGGGAACGCAATTGAAATTCTGAATAGGCCTAATTCTGCACATGCTGCATTACAAAATGGCTTGCACCCATTCTCCCTTCAGGGTAATGACAACACGACAGCACCCACAAATAATCCAACCTCAATATGTCAGTCCAATAACGCACGTGAACATGGAATAACGCACACATAAATAAAGAAACAAATCAAAAGGAATGGACACTTATAATTCATTTGCAACGACGAGCGCAGCCTCACTCCACGGACGAGCCTGGAACATTTGATTTTAATGGTTTACTTACATTCATTTGAGTGTGTGCAACATTTGCAACGTTATCCTCTCCTGACTGTTCTTATAGCATGGGATGCATGTGAAGGAGCAAATGCAATCATTACGCCGGCCATTTCATACTCGTACCTGCACATCCAATAAACACGCACCTTAATATTTCCGTCGATGTGTCTCTTTCTCCTCGTCCTTTATCCCGACAGCCGATTGAGCAGCCTCTCTCCTCTCCCTGTCTCTCCTTTTCCCTCTTCCTCCCTGAATTGATCCGCTTGTTTCCACGGCTCTGGGCTGCCTCCTTGTTCTTGTGGGCTAGATCCGCAGCGCAAACGCAACGCGGGGGGCAACAGCGATGGCAGGTTCAAAGATGGAACAGAATCCACGCACACGCACACGCGCGCACACACACGGGTGGGGGGAAAAATTCAAAAAAAAAAAAAAAGGAAGAAGAAGAAGAAGAAGAAGAAGAAGCAGCGATGAGATTAAAGATCGTCGGAGAAAATGCTGCGATCACGCTGAGGGTGTGAGGTAAGGATCAGTGCGTCCATGTCTTCTCATCAGTGGTGAGCAGCGCAGGCAGCAAACGCGACGGCGCCCGCTGGGCAGAGTATTTTGCGTCCCGCATAAGCCAGTCCTTACGCACTTTCCGTATGTTCCAGCCTGAATCGCAGCAGCATTAGAATAGAGAGACTGTTGGAGCCACTCGCCTTTCTCTGTGTGTTTTGAACGGACTCAACTTCGCTCTCAAGGCAAAGCAAATTATATTTTGGTTTAATGTATTATTATTAACAACAACAACAACAACAACAATAATAATAATAATAATAATAATAATAATAAAACAAAAATCCCCCCTTTCTATTATCAGTGCCACATCAGCTTAGTCATGTAATGAGTCACACATTTTTATTAATATGACTCAGCAGCACTTACATATCAGCACAGTAAAGTGAGTCAATGTGTTACTCCTACAAAAAGTAAGATATGAAGGTTTAATTGTGGTCACCAAAGACACATACGTCCACCAAACACCTGCTGTAGGCCGTTCTAAACCTAAAGCCCTCAATGTTACATTATATACATTATGTTATATGTCTTATACACTGATGCGTGTGTGCATCATTTGTGTAAATGTCATAGGTTATTTCAAATCTAAATGATTAAGGACGTATGTATGTAGGCCTATGCATATATGTATGGTACATATGGCACTTGTCACTACTCGCATTTGCTGGACTAGATGTCAAACTCAGTCTCATTGTCTGAGTTCTGTACTCTGTCAATGACAATAAAGTTAAATCTGAATCTGAACAATACATTTTAGAATCCAAGGCTACGTATGAACCCTTTTAAGATTCTGCTTCAGTAAAGGGGATTTAGTTTCCAGATAGATAGATAGATAGATAGATAGATGTAAACAGAAGAATAACATTGAAAAATGACAATAAAAACATAAACAACCATATGCACTTGCTGAATTGAAATAAATGCCATGTTTATTTGCCCATAGAAAAGCTCTATTCAGGAAGAGAGGCTGGAGATGCTTATCTTTCCCTGTGCATGCTTCCCCGGGCTTATCGATATCTGTCCAGTGTTTGTCCACATGTGTTAAGTGCCTCAGCTCCTCTTAATCATTATTATCCTCTTCATACTGTGGGTTAGTGCTGAAGAGGAGAGCCGGGGCCTTGTAGCTGTGCTTCCACCAGTTGTTGGGTAAAAATAAATCTCAGTACATTGTTGCTCTGTCTCATCTCACACTAAAGGTCAAAGAACACAGAAGGCCAGAAATACTTCAAAAAGACCCCCAAGATATTATGTACTCTCCCTCCCTCTCCTTCTCAGCCTCTTCCTCACTCCTCACTCCTCCCCTCCCTCCCGGTGAATGCCGTAGTGACCATTGTTCATGAGCACTAGCTTTAGCCGAATGCCGCGCGGCAATGAGGTCCCTGTGCCTTTTTTGCCTCTCTCTTCCTCTCCCCTCCCCCTCCTCTGCCTCTCTCTCTCTCTCTCGCTCCCTCCCACCCATCTACCTCTCTTGCCTTCCCTCTCCGCCTCTCTCCACCTCGTCCTCTCTCCTTCTTAAATTTCCAGTCACAGAGTGGTGCAGAGGATATTCCTCCCTTCCCGCCTTCTCCCTCTCCCTCCATTCCCTCTCACTCATGCTAAAATCTTAGCTCACATCCAGACTCTTGTTGGACCCAGGCTGCCCCCCCCCCAAATCTTTCTCTCTGTGCATTTTTCAAACTCCAACCTCTCCACACCATTTAAAAACGATTCCATGCCACCCATGCCAGACCCACCCTGCTCGCCTGCTCTTTTTCATACCCGTGTCCTTTGGTGTGGCATTGCACATCTCATATTCCTCTTCTGCACACATGGAACACTGTGCGTCTGTGTGTGTGTGTGTGTGGGAGCGACTGAGTGCAGGGAGGGAGAGGGACATGCATTTGTGCACAGTAAATGAACAAACACTCATCTCTGTATTGCTTGTGTCATCAGTACACAATGGCTGTGTGGCGTAGAAATACAGCAGAGACAGATAATCCAACTGTCCAGAGGATGAGTGTATGGCATTTCCAATACAAGCCAAACCCCAGTAAACTCTTAATGCTGTGTTAGGAGCCACAGGGGGATGAGGATGGGAGGGAGCGGAGGATTTGGCAGTAACATACTAGTGCCAAGACATATGTGGCATGCTGATAGCAGCAGAGTGCTGCAGCTCACACTCTGAAGACGCTTTGAAGGGGAGGCTGATGTCCATCCATTACAACTGTGCTGTAACTGCAGGCCTCACCATTCTGACAGAGAATGATCACGGTTCAAAGTGAAGGTTTAGAATGAGAATACATTCCGTAGCCGTGCAGCGCTGATGCTATATTTTGAATAAGGAGTATTAGTGATCCATTCAGCGGTTCACACTCCCAAGGTTCCAGTTGGGAGTGTGAACAATGTGCCATTTTTTATGGTTATTTTTAGGAATTAAACTGTAAGACTTGGCTGGGTGCTCGCCGCCATCTGTGCGAGAGAATAAGAGAGATACAAGAGAGAGTTTAAAGTTATTCATGGTGACATGTGTGTGTTTGTGTGTGTGTGCGTGTGTGCGTGTGTGTGCGTGTGTTTGCGCGGGGTGGGGGGTGTTTGGGTTCAAGAGAGGGAGAGAAAATAAAGAGAAAAATCCTAGTGTCACAGTATCTTAGCAACTGCCTCCATCTCCTTGGAGACAAGAACTGACATCATTTCCTGTCTGTGAGAACTCACTTTTGGCTGGTACACAGTGTGTGAGTGTGTGTGTGTGTGTGTGTGTGTGTGTGAGTGCGAGGGAATGTGTGTGGATCTGTTTATTTGTGTGTTGGCGTGTGCCCATGTTCATATGCAGATGTGAGCCTGCAGAATGTGCACTGATGCAGATACGGAGGTATTCTGGTGTTTGGTTCAGGGTGCGTTCAAGAACGTCCACAGACAGTGGACGCTTTCACAGCAGAGCAACCGTGGTAAAACGACATTGTTTGGCAATGATTTCAAAATGAATCGTTTGTGTTTTAACCCTAATATAAGAGATCAGAGTTTCAGGTTTTAAATGACGCTGTGAAATCACCACACACACAAACAAAAAGCCACCGTGTAATGTTGGTATGTTTTTTTATACGTTTGCTCTCTCACTGCCAAGACTCTGTCTGTGCCTTCAAGTCTGTTTGTGAGCTTTCTATTAATGAGCATCCACAAGCAGCATGTCTTACTGCAGATAAAAACATCACCTTAAACTGCCACCTGGTGAGTAAAACAGTGAAGTGCAACCACAAATTCATCTTCTATCAACTTTTCATTCATTTTGCTTTCAATACATTTTAAACTTGAAAAAAATTGATATTTCTACCTCATATTAGTTTGAAAAAGAAAACCACCATAGTTCCATTGCTCATTCTCTATGTTTGAGGTAAATTCAACTCATTTGTCATTTATTTAAAAAAGAAAAAAAGAAAGAGGTAAATTAGTATCTTTCACATCTTTTTAAGGTCCAGCAGTTTTCAGTGGTGGTTGTCTTTGAAACAGGGGAATCTAATTTCAGGCCCAGTTATTTATACAAAATTCTTACACAAATTCTGCAACTGTACAACTAGAACAGGAAATGCGATAATTACAAACAACAACAACAACCAGCTATTTGTCTACAAACGTCCCTTGAAAAATCCACACAAGACTGAGTCACTGAGGCAGAAAAGGATGTTTTTCATGACAGCAGTGTATGTTTCTGCAACGCTGTCAATCCAAAAGTGGTTCCGCCTTTTAGACAGTTCCCCAAATCCTCACCCACTGATTTCATGGCCGCTGAGTGAACTCTGGTCGGTATTCTGCAATATCACTGTAATCTATTTACAGTGTATTTTTTGGCTTTAGTAGCCTACCTGTGGCATCTACCTGTTGCGTCCCGACTCACTGTCCTCGACCCGTTTTTGCCCGCGAGATATTTCCTTCCACTGGGATAAAATGAGGACCAACAGACGGATGTCATAAATAATCCCCTCTCAAATTACTTCATATCCCTCTTGGACAATTTTGGACTACAACAGTTTATTGATCTAAATCTAAAGGACACATGTTGAACTTCATCTGCTGTTCTGCAGCTGATTTTCCTGTATACGACCACAAGTTTCTTCAGTCTCACAGTATCTAAAACTAAACTGTCTCAGGTTATTTCATTTCATAACATCAAGGACATTAACATTACTGCTCTGACCGCCGGCATATCTAACCTCCCCAGCATTAACTACTCATTCACTCCTGATGAACTCCTCTCCCATTGAAATACTATCTGTCCACCACGTCCACTCCCACCCACCTCCCTCTCTGCAGAAAATCAGATCCTGGTTTTCCATCAACTTCCTTAAACTTAACAGTGATAAAACTCAACTTCTCCTTATTGGCACCAAATTCACCCTCTCAAAAATCAGCAACTTCTCCATCCTCATTGACAACCCCTCAGTTTTCCCCTCCTCCCAGGTCAAGAGTCTGATTATCATCCTAGACAGCACTCTATCATTCAAACCACACAACAAATAATGTCACTCGTTCTTACTTCCACCTGCGCAACATCTCCTGTGGACCCACCACCTGCAGGGAGATCGACTGGGGTCGGGTGCGCTGCCACATGGGTGGCGGTGAAGGTCGGGGATCTCGACGTACTGGACCTGGGCGGCAGAAGCTGGTTCTGGGGACATGGAACGTCACCTCGCTGTGGGGGAAAGAGCCGGAGCTTGTGCGGGAGATGGAGCGCTACCAATTAGATCTGGTGGGGCTTACCTCCACGCACAGCCTTGGCTCTGGAACCACACTCCTGGATAGGGGTTGGAAGTTATTCTTCTCTGGAGTTGCCCAGGGTGTAAGGCGCCGGGCGGGTGTGGGGATACTCACAAGCCCCCGGCTGAGCGCCGCTGTGTTGGAGTTTACCCCGGTGGACGAGAGGGTCGCCTCCCTGCGCCTTAGGGTTGCGGGGGGGAAAGCCCTGACTGCTGTTTGTGCTTATGCACCGAACAGCAGCTCGGAGTACCCGGCCTTCTTGGAGGCCCTAGATGGAGTCCTGCAAGGGGCTCCGTCGGGGGACTCCATAGTTCTGCTGGGAGATTTCAACGCGCACGTGGGCAGCGATGGGGAAACCTGGAGAGGCGTGATTGGGAAGAACGGCCTACCTGATCTAAATCAGAGTGGTCGTTTGTTATTGGATTTCTGTGCAAGTCATGGACTATCCATAACAAACACCATGTTCGAGCATAAGGACGCTCATAAGTGTACTTGGTACCAGAGTGTCCTTGGCCGAAGGTCGATGATCGATTTTGTTTCATCTGATCTAAGGCCGCATGTTCTGGACACTCGGGTGAAGAGAGGGGCAGAGCTGTCAACTGATCACCATCTGGTGGTGAGTTGGGTCAGAGGATGGGGGAGGACTCTGGATAGACCTGGTAAACCCAAACGTGTAGTGCGGATGAACTGGGAACGTCTGGAGGATGCCCCTGTCCGAGAGGCCTTCAACTCTCACCTCCGGCGGAGCTTTTCCTGTATCCCTGTGGAGGCTGGGGACATTGAACCTGAATGGGCAGTGTTCAAAGACTCTATTGTGAAAGCTGTAGTGGAGAGCTGTGGCTCCAGGGCTTTAGGTGCCTCAAGGGGCGGTAACCCTCGAACATCGTGGTGGACACCGGTGGTCAGGGAAGCTGTCCGACTGAAGAAGGAGTGTTTCCGGGATATGTTATCCCGGAGGACTCCTGAGGCAGTTGCAAGGTATCGACGGGCCCGAAGGGCGGCAGCCTCTGCTGTGGCAGACGCAAAGCAGCGGGTATGGGAGAAGTTCGGAGAGGACATGGAGAAGGACTATCGGTCGGCACCAAGGCGTTTCTGGAAAACCATTCGGGGCCTCAGGAGGGGAAAGCGGGGGACCATCCAAGCTGTGTACAGTAAGGATGGGACACTGTTGACCTCAACCGAGGAGGTAACCGGACGGTGGAAGGAACACTTTGAGGAACTCCTGAATCCGACATCTGCACCCATCCGGGGGGAGCTCGGAGTAGAACCGCTGCTCCTTCACGTTGAAAGGAGCCAGTTGAGGTGGTTCGGGCATCTGGTGAGGATGCCTCCTGGGCGCCTCCCAAGGGAGGTATATCAGGCACGTCCAGCTGGGAGGAGGCCTCGGGGTAGACCTAGGACAAGGTGGAGAGATTACATCTCCACTCTGGCCTGGGAACGCCTCGGGATCCCTCAGTCGGAGCTGGTCAATGCGGCTCAGGAAAAGGAAGTTTGGGGTCCCTTGCTGAAACTGCTGCCCCCGCGACCCGGCCCCGGATAAGCGGAGGATGATGATGATGATGATGACTATTATTATAATCATGCAGAAGCCCAGCATTATATTACATTACATTACATGTCATTTAGCAGACGCTTTTATCCAAAGCGACTTACAATAAGTGCATTTAAACATTTGGGTACAAATAAGAGCTAGAAGTAAGTAAGAGCTTCAAGTAAACCAAACTATGAAGTGCTAGTCGTAAGTGCGATGTATAGGTTTTTTTTTTGTTTTTGTTTTTTTGTCATCGTCGTTATCGTCTTAGTCGATATCTGCCCACTGCATCTGCCCACTGCTCCATTGACTCCGAGAGAAGCTGAGCTTCTGTGGAAGTGACGTTTTTGCTGCATTTGTCCAATCACCGTCAATCTCATCCCATAGAGAACAATTAAACTGAGCTTCAAGTGGTTTACATGCGGAGGCTGCAACGGGAATACAAAAATCACATAAGACGAGACGTCTGATTCTGAACGAACTAGTGACACTAGTATAATCCCGTTCTAGCGCACGATAAGTATCGCAATGTAAATACAACACAGTATTCTGTATATTTGATGACATCTTAGAGGAAGCTGAGCTTCCCTTGCTGTCTAAAGGCCCTGGTATACTCGCGCGTCAGGGTCCTGTAGTATCTGACTTCACCATCGGATGGCGGTACAAGTCTGGACGCAGGGAATAAAGAAGCATTCCTACCAAAGAAGAAGAGAATGTTTCATCTCCCTCAAACACACCTGGTCCGAGCGGCTCACAGCTGACAGGTCCATCGGGCAGGGGAGTCGGGGTGTCAGCCAGTTTGAGGGTCACCCGGTCAAGGCTGGGATGACTATACTTGTTTTTCTCCTCGGTGGGCGGGGCTTCATACTCCACCTACTGATGGGTAGTTTACACATGCACAGTGTATCCTGCTTCTGCAGGTGACAATGGGTTTCCTTTCCTTTGCCCTGATCTTCCTGTTTGGATTTGAGTATAACAAACATTTAATTCTTACACCTCAGTAGAACAATTATACTTTCATTTAAAATGAAAATCAATACATAGGGTTCACTGTCAAGCAACAAAAAAGAAAAAAATATTAAAATCATTTTTAATCAGTTAATTTCCTGGCCTGTCCTTGGTTCTCAACCTGTGACACCACAGCGGCTTGTTATTGTTAAGCTCTAAGTAGTTGGTCAAGTTTTTGTGGTTTTTGTCGCTTAGAGCGAAGTCACCTCATGTGTTTCGCCAAAGCCTCTGTCTGTTAAAGAGGAAAAATCCACTGCCCAAGAAACTTGTCGGAAAAAGACTTCAGGTTTTCACTCACCACCTCAAGTAAGAAGAAGCCACCCTGCTCCACATCTGGTTTCCCTTCCCGTCGGTCAATATCTCGTGGAGTTCATTCTTCCTCCTGTGGAGGATAAAGTGGTAGAAAATGGATGGATGGACTTTACACAAGAATCTGCAACCAGGAATCACTGTGGATGTTGCCTTGTTGCTTTCATTTTCCCTCTGAGTATAGTGCATGATGGTAATATTTCCAGCAGAGGTCAGTGTTGCCACATAACTGAGCACTGAGGGTTATTGGACTGTAAAAACAATCAAAAAGCAAAGTACAACGAGTTCCTTTCAAAGCAAAACATCAGTCCCTGCCAACTTTCACTGTTTTCAATGCATTCCTTCTGATTTAACCTGCCGGCCATGTTTTTCATATTCTACACAGACTTTAGTACAGTTCAAGCAAATCAACACATTCTAAACTATTCTGATGTTACAGTTTTAATATCACATTTAATTCATTTAATTCTGACTCCCCTGGGCCTCACCAACATGGTGTTAACCTGTTACTATTCATAATGACAAAATCAAGCAAGTAGTCTAATACAGAGAGTAATGATAGGTAACTTGATAACAAATAAAGACCATATCAAGAGCGTTTGCAAAAGGACACAGAATTTGTTTCCTCCTCCACTTTCGATCTTTTGGGCCGAGCAAACAAATTGTTGTTCTGGTGTTTGTCCACTTCTCTAAAATCAAAACTGTTTTATCACTTCAAATCTGTTCAAAGATTGGAGGTCAACCCTCTGTGAATCAGCGCACCACAGTAACATGTTGAGATTAGCTAATTAAAATATTGTCCCTAATCATGTCCTGAATGATGAATGAAGAGAAATGATTTCCATCAAATCGGACTGAAGATCTCTTTTGTGCATCAGTCAGTCCTGCAATTAAATATGGAGCGTAATCCCAGATGAAGTGTGCGGTAAACTGTTTTTTCTTTTATGTGATTATTATGTTTACATTTCTGTCTGTTGTCTTGTGTTTTGCTATTCTGCAAAAGGAACAGTTGTTACACAAGTCAAGCTCAACTTGTATTACAAGTATCATGAATCAATCAATTTTGTAAATTGTAATACTTACACTACTCGTTACTGGATAAAGTATAAATACATGTTACCACCCAACCCTGGTGAGGTGTGAGTGCAGCAGTTACTTAACGTAACACCCATCTCAACCATCGGAATACAGGTTTTAATCTTTAATTTAATGCTAGGCTCGACTACTAGAGCAAGATGGATGACTAATGACACATACTCAAAAGGTTTGGTTGAACATATATATATTTGGATTACCACAAGTGCAGCACAACCTGGTAAATCACATATTCAATAAATTAACATAGATAACATTATATACAAAAAAACACAATGGGCCCAAAACACTGAAAATAATAAACAAAACACACCCCCGGGGAATTTGATTCACTCTCTAAAGCGTGAGCTATGTGCGGGATGTGCAAAGGAGCAATTAAGTGCAAATCTGCAAGAATTTCTGATTATCAGTTGTCATCACAGTGGATCTTGGTGGGGTGGCTCGCCATCTTTGGACCAGATTGGTGTTGAATCATACATCATTTGTTCTTTGTGATTTTTTTGAGTATTTAGAAAAGCGCTTGAAAATAAAATGCATTATTATTATTATTATTATTATAATAACACAGTCGGAGTAACATTCAAAGATCTACATTCAACTTTCTTATCTTTTCTTAATGCATACTAACACATTTCATAAATCAAATTTCACAGTATACACCAAAAATCACAACTTTTAACAACTCATTGTTAAAGATCAATTCTTACTAAAGTCAATAAGAAAC
Source organism: Solea solea (assembly GCF_958295425.1). Lineage (NCBI taxonomy): Eukaryota > Metazoa > Chordata > Actinopteri > Pleuronectiformes > Soleidae > Solea > Solea solea. The sequence goes on from NC_081154.1 coordinate 17,660,032, forward strand.
AGGGCTCTCTCAAAACGACAGTCACATGACGTCATGGAGAAACTACAGAAAATAAAAGCCTTTTTTAAAAGTGCATTCATTGCACAGTAAACACAGTTATGCTCGGTGCACTAACACACACACACACACACACACACTTTAAATCATACATATAAACTATACCTGGCTAACTGTGGTAGCCATTAGCATATCATCATTGTGAGTTTAGCTTAATATTTTCTCATTCAAAACCGAATTAATTCACCAAGAAAAGTCCCAATAAATTCAGAAAAGTACTCCAACAGAACAACGTTCGTTTAACAGATGCTCCTAAAGTAATTCATCCACGTTTCCCGGAGTTTTTTTCTCTTTTTTTCTCTCTCTCTGATCTCCCTACCTGTCTTGCAGCGAACACAAGGGGGCGGAGCCCAAACTCTGTATACTTCACTGACTATCGGAAATACCAGTTTCAATCAGCAGCAGATTAATTCCACTCATTCACTCTTAATAATAATAAACATATTTTTCTACAGAACTTAATAACAAACATTTCTAGAACATTCTGAATACACAGACACCCTCAGTAACTCTCTAGGGTCACGTTAAGGATTTGTGTTTGTTCACACTGCATTTATGATATAATACTGTACATCAATTAGTAATAATAATAATTGAAGTAATAATTGTGTCTCTGCTGTTGCACAAAGAGGTGTGAAGTAGTGAATCTGTGGCATGTGATGCATCGTCCATATAATGCGAGCGTGTGTGAATCATATGCCGCCGCCGCTGGATCCGAGTGAAGACAGCGTGACTGGTGAGCAATGCTGCAGATGAAGTGATCAGTGCATTTTATCCAGTTAAAAGAAAAACTAACTGTACATTGCCAGACACACTATTTATTTTGTTTTGTTTGCTAGATCACGCAGCAAGAAAAATCTGTTCTGCTTGCTTCCAAATGTTCTCCAATAATCCCTGACATCATCTTTATGGGTATCAGTCTAAAACCTCTAATGCCTCTATAATAAAACTAAAGGTAAACTAAAGGTAAACTGATTCCACTGATCAGTGTCCCTGAGACTGGTCCTGCAAAAACAACTCGCACACTCCTGAGAAGCAATTTGAGTATTTCATCATTGAGCCCTATTGCCAAGCTTTGCAGATTTCCCCCCAAGGTTTGATTTACCCGCCTTCTTCCTGAGGAAAAATCTCATTCACCAGACAAATTGCTGAGCAGACCCCTCCAAACCGGCGCCTATAAATCATTCTTTAATCAGAGGCCTGTGAGATTGGGCACAGACACCAGCGGGAGCAAACACTCTAACACTTTCAACTCCACCCGTGCCGTGGATCTGTGATCCTCGGAGTTTTCTCCTCCTGTGTTTGCTCCCCGGGCTTGTCTGCATTTGTATCAGTCATCAAAGAAACTAAGAGAGATGAGGCACCCTGCACACTCGGCTGACACCGACACCCAAACACTTCCTCTGCTAACAGGAGACTGATCTCCTGGTTTGAGGCTGCAGTAGGATTTTCTCCTGCTATGTCTCTGAGGGCGTGCAGTGTGTTGCTGGACATGCTGTGGTTTCTAAAATGGGAAAAACACTAGGTGCCAATTTACCTCGGACACCATAAGAAGTTCTGTTTATGAGTGTTTTCTGTGATTCTTTTTGGAGAATGTTCATTTGAAGGCTCGTACTTGTGAGGTGTCATGTTTTGGGATGCTCCGTTCATTTAGGCTCAGTGTTTTCTAATCTCCACAAAGGAGGTTATATATATCTGTACATTTGTCCTCCTGTGAGCACCAATCACGCATGTTCCCATTATTGGTAAGAATGACGTCATGAAATATTTCAAGAAATCTCTTATAATAAGCAAAAAAGACATAACTTTATCAAAACTCCTCAGATTTGGTCGGTGTATGGAGGATCAGACACTCTCATGGATTTTATCTGAGAAGTTTCAATTAGAGTGGATTATGTCATGCTTATGTAAGATGGTAATAGCTATAAGCAGGTAACGTTTTTTTAAAAACCCTATTTTCTACTCTTGGCTGTACTTATTTTAGCTTAGCAAGGGGCAGCTAAATGTTATCTGCCATTCAGTTGAGGTAAACGTCTGACTAACATGTGATCTCGCGAGTTATTGTCTTAATTCTTCTTATTCTGTTTTGCTTCATGGAGCGAAAAAGAAAATCCCAATTATCAACGCTATTGAATCCCAATACTTCCAGAATCACAACACAAAACTCACACTCACAACATATCAGTGAAGATCAGTGTAACAAATAACTGAGCACTAAAATAAATCATCGACAATTTGAAAGTGTATGAATTGGTATTATTTGTAGTTTTCAACATTTATTCATTGTACTAACAGAAGTGCATATTAAGGATTGATAAATATCTTAAAGCTGCAGTAAAGGCTCGATCTCTAAATGGTTGATTGTTGACTTTCATCTGCAGGTTATAATAATCTCTCACACGCATATTATTGTGTTTATTGTCCCTGAAAACAACATTATACCTTACAAAGTCCAATTGACCCATGTTTATCAATTATTGCAAACAGCATGGATGTTTATACTTAAGTCAGTGAAGAGTTCTTGGTGTAAAGATGTATTTGGATAAACTAATCAATCACCGGCTCTGGCTGTGTTCACATTCTCATCTCAACAAACTATTCAGCGACTGAGAGCAGAGAGCTGGAGATGCAACTATGTTCTGACGTCAGCGTGTACAAGTATTCCTCTGTGGATCCGCCGCTCTGAAGATGAGAGACCGCACGGTGCGTTTCTCTGCCGCGTGAAGACCGCGGAGACGCGCTGGAGGCGCTCTTTTGACCGGTGACACATAGATGGAAGTAAGTGACAAGTTTTCAGATTTCTCTCTGCTGTGGAGTCTCTCAACAACCTGGAAGAGCGGATCATAAAATCAACTGGAAAACCATGCGCTGTTGTGATGCATGGAGCGATGGCATGCGTGCTCCTCTTCACTCGACTTCTCCCCTTCTCGCACAGGCTCACGAGACCATCCATTGTCTTATTGTCTCTTTTCCTGTCATATCTGTGCTACTGTGCACTCTTCCCTGTCTACACCATCATGCACAAGTCAGGTGATTTGACACCGAGCTGTCAGCGCATCCTGGTTGATGGAGCCAGACGGCGCCTCCAGAAATCCCTCACCTCCTGCGCGCTGCTGCTGGACGCGCGGCTGAGCGACGCGCGGCTGAGCAGCGCCAATGCGGCGAGCCTCAGGAGAAGCGACCAACGACCTTTTTCCACTCTGAACAGCGCCAGGAACGACACGCCCAGTCCCATTATCAGCGCGAGGTTTGGCAATAAAAAGTTGCCCAATGCTATCATAGTTGGTGTAAAGAAGGGAGGCACGAGAGCGGTGCTGGAGTTTATAAGAGTGCATCCGGACGTGCGCGCGGCTGGAACGGAGACGCACTTCTTTGACAGGAACTATGACAGAGGCCTGGAGTGGTACAGGTAAGACTTACTGCTTAACAAACACACTGATTATTATTCGATTACAAACTTATTTTTCGATTACTAGTTTTATGTGTATGTACATATATATATACAGTATATACATGTGTGTATATATATATGTATATATATATATATATATATATATATATATATATATATATAAATATATATGGACCAAACAAATTAATCAATTAATCGATTGATTAAAATTAAACTTCACCATGCTGAAGTTTGCATCCAGATTCACAGCTTCATGTTCAGCAGTTAAAGGTAAACTTAATTGTTGTTTTTACACTTGGTATGGATGTTAAAGTGTGTGTATGTGAAAGCCTGACTGTATATCAGGACATAACATGACATCAATAAGAGCTTTAATTTATTTGACATGTGCGATCACAAGTTGAGTTTACCTTCAGTGCAGACCTGGAGGCTGCAGATTTAGAGTAGAATGGGGGAAAGTTGTATAATAATGTTATAATAATGTTTCCATACATGTGAAAAGAAACCAGGGAGTTAAAGAGTGAGACTTCTGCTGCCCACTCTGGACTCAGCTGGTGACGGGATACTTTGACCAATCACAGGGCAGTTCAGATAGAAAGCATAGTAAGCTCTGCAATATTGGGAACAACTGCTGCTAAACTAAATAAAATGTGCCTTTGGCCGTGTTCAGATATAGGCTGCGTATAACTGACACATGGACAGTGATGTCAGAATATGGACTAGCTGAGGGAGGGAAACCTGTTATACAAACATGCTTTGACTGGAATTCATCTTTAGCTCTTTGTCACTTCATGGCACCAGAATTGTTTTACATCCAGCAGACTTTCTGGATTTGTATATAACAACATCCAGATATACACATCTGAACTTTTAAGATGACTTCCTCTATGTTAAATTCAAATTACTGCCAAGCTAGATCAATTGAAGCGGAGCTTCCACTGGTGTCCACGCGTTCTAGTGCACTTTTAATAATGAAATGTAACCACAACAGCACACTATTTGATCATGTATTTGATATGTTAGAGGAAGCTGTCTCAGAGCAATCACCTCTGGTCGTCTGTAGGCCTGCAGGGTGAAGTGGCGATGAACACGTTTTCGAGTGTAGCCTCTGTAGGCTGGATGCCTGTCATTATGAGAGTTGTGTTAAAGGTGACATCGAAAGCTTGTATCGCACATGTATGTTAGTTATGGAGGTCTACTTACATATATTAACTTGTTTTCATGGTTAAAAACCTCCCAGTCGCTGCAAACGAGCCGATCAAAATATCTCCTCACTGACGCTCTCGTCAGCTGCGCGCTTTCAGACCAAAACCACACCCCCAGAACGTGGACTGTGTTGTGATTGGCCAGCCAACGAGAGCTTTCCCACTGTCCTGTGATTGGCCAGGTACCTGGAAGTGACGTAATTGGTAGGCCAGCTCTCAGATACACAGCTCCCCCTCTGGCACGGTGGATGCTCTGCATCTCAGCAGCTACAACGAGAGTAGTTCTTCTTCTTCTGCGGTTGAATGTACGCAACCGGATGTGCCCGGACTAGTGCCCGCACCAGGAGGCGCTACGGTGGTGAGAGGAGTGGTGAGGTATACTGATGACATCATCAGCATAGGGAAGTGCCGATCCGCTTCGCAGAGCCCAGGAAAACAATACAACACTATTTTCACAGCAGTGGCTGAACTGTTTGTTCTGAAACTTCAGGGTTTCATAAACGAGGTCATGACGCAGATACACACACAAACGCAGCGTTAATTGGAGCTTCCGGTCTATGTCGCCTTTAAACAATGCAGGGCGTTCACCCCCTGACCCAGTGCAACTCCTGTGTTGCGGTTGCTCCTGTGTGTGTGTGTACAGGTGCACAGTGAGTGGTCAATCAAGAGAGAGAGAGAGAGAGAGAGAGAGAGAGAGAGAGAGAGAGAGGTGTATTTGAGTGTGTGATTGGCACAAGAATGCAGGGAGCTGAAGCAAGAAAGCTACACCGGCAGTATTTGCTATCAACTCTTTAAAAGACTCTGTGATGAAGGAAAAGACTCCTAACTGTAAAAGATGAGGCATTGATTGGTTCCTAGTGCATTTATATCCATCAGCATAAATACATTGATGTACACATGTTTTCCTTTTATCACAGATCATTGTTTTGCATTGTATTTATTTCACGCCCATTGACGATGATGCTTCACCATGAAAATGATTTTGTTGTGTTTGTGCCGTGCCACACCGAGGCCGGAACCATAGTGGAAAAGGGCCATTAGATACAAGTTTTTTTATATATATATATATATATATATATATATATATATAATTTTAATTATATTTAAAGGAACCTAGTGCTCTTTTTTCTCGAACATTCAGCTAGGGCTGCAAGTGAAGATTGCATTTTAATTGATTAAATGAATAAATTGCGTTTTCATCCATAAATTGCAGAAGAGTATTTCAAATATGGATCAGTGTTTCCCAAAATCCCAAAAAGTGCCTAAAATCACTAAGGTTTGGAATCAAGCTTGAAACTTTTCCTCTGTGAAGGTGTGCCTTCTCCAGTCATTTATTTCAAAGACCACAATGACCTAGTTTGAAGACCCAGTTGTAACGTAACACAGTCACTCTGCTATATGTGTTCTTTTTTTGCATCTCATCGTGATTTATTGCTGGTGAACCATTCAGGGCTGATGCGCAGGAGAAGTGTCTGCAAGACAAGTCTCCAGTGACGGCGGACCACGATGACTTTGCTTCAGCACTCCTTTTATCATTTGCATGCAGAAACTGGGTTGACAGACAAACTGGAGCATTTTGTTTAGTGAGATTTTATAGCTGCGCTATTCATCAGGTATCTAATACACAGGGACATGATGCGCTAGATGGCTCAATACCATTTTCTCAATACTCATATCACAACCTTGAATATCTTCCAATACTGATATCAGTGCATCAATTTACTACTTAACTGTTTGCAACACCGTGGCCATGATTAGCCATTTCAAAAGCAATGTTCTGACCGCATCAACACTCAAGGCAATGCAAGTTAGTTTTTCACATGGGCTTTATAAACGGTTGTAAATGGTTATACAGCCTAGTGGTGATACGTGGTAACTGAGAACTGAGAAGTTCACGTTTTTAAACTGCATTTCAATGCAGATTACACACGGTCGTCACGCACTGTACAACGTGTAACGCATTTATTGACATTTCTCCAATGTTTTCATAAATAATTTGAGATTATTCCTATCTTCTTCTTCTTCTTCACGTGAGACTGGTGGGGGTGGCGCCCTCTATGGACGGGCCACCACTGCTGTTTAGTGAAATAAAGGGGTTTTGGATTGTACCTGATACGGCTTTCCTGTGATTTTGACCAGTGTCAGTCAGTACACTTAATATATAACTAAACCCCCATCTTCTGAGGAGAGCTCAGTATTATTGTAAAACTATTATTATATAATTATTGAGTCATTTCAATACAAAAAAGTAGTTTAGAGCTTTAGTTACACTTTAATCTTCATTAGACAGGATCACTGGAAGAATAGTTGGTTGGTGACTTTCAGTTTTTATTGTGTTGATTTTTTTTTTGACTTTTTTTGACCCTAACCAGCAGAGTGAAACAGTCCTAAGATGCTGTACACAGAGAGGTGCACAAGTCTTGTTCTCTCTTCGATCAATCATAAACCTCTACTATACTAAAAGTTGATAATAAAATCCATGCCTACGGTACCTTGAAATTATTATTAATGTAAATGATCAATCATTGTCTTACTGGAGCCTCCATTCTGTGTTCTTATTTCTCATCCAGACGTTTAATGCCAAGGACTCTTGAAAGCCAAATCACAATGGAGAAGACACCAAGTTACTTTGTGACAAAAGAAACACCACGCCGGATCTCCGCCATGTCCCAGAACACCAAACTCATCGTGGTGGTGCGAGACCCAGTCACTCGTGCAATATCAGACTACACTCAGACTTTATCCAAAACCCCTGACTTGCCCAGTTTCCAGGAGCTGGCCTTCAGGAACCAGTGCCTGGGCATCATAGACACGTCATGGAATGCCATTCGGATCGGCCTTTACGCTCTACACCTGGAAAACTGGCTCCGCTACTTCCCTCTGGCTCAGATCCACTTTGTGAGTGGAGAGCATCTTATCACAGACCCAGCGGGGGAGCTGGCTCGGGTGCAGGATTTCCTCGGGTTGAAGCGCATCGTCACTGACAAACACTTCTATTTCAACCGCACAAAGGGTTTCCCTTGCCTTAAGAAGCCGGAGAGGAGCGCCTCGCCCCGCTGCCTGGGCAAGTCCAAGGGCAGGACTCATGTTCAGATAGACAGGGACGCCATCGAGCAATTGCGGGACTTCTACAGACCCCACAATATCAAGTTTTATGAAATGGTGGGTCATGATTTCAGGTGGGAGTAAAGAAGAAAAACCTGGTACAAGAAAGAGTCAACAGAACACAATCCATTTAGTTACCAGTCAGCAGCAGAAACATGTTTGTTGCTTGACATCACATCGTTTCATCTCCAGGATCACGTCATTTCTCTCCATGTCTAGATTTACTGACTTATTTATGAGAGAAAGAGTGTGTGTGTGCGGGTATTACTAATGTTGTGGGGACCTAAAACTGTTTACACAGTCACATTATGGGGACTTGTCTTCCTTGTGGGGACAAAAGTCAAGTCCCCACTACGTAAATGACTACATTTTAAGGTGAAGATATGTTTTAAGGTTAGGTTGAGGTTAGGGTTAGGATTAGGCCAGTAGTAATTGTGGTTAAGGTTAGAGTAAGTCTCCAGGAAATGAATGTAAGGCAATGCAATGTCCCCTCAAGTCATGAATGTCCAACATGTGTGTGTGTGTGTGTTCTCGAGGATGGAATTAGTTTCTTTTGAAACCTGCTTCACTAATCAAGGCAGCTTTTGAAAGCAAGACCTTGGAAGACGTCAGCGAAGTCTTCAGGGAGAGAATGAAGTTGCAGCACTGTGGTATTAATGTAAAGCCATATCAAAAGTGTCAGCCTCTTAAAGGTCACCAACTGCTGGTCTCATCATTTTCTTTACAGACTGAGTTATAACACGCTTTAACTTTAAACATGAGTATTGTTTGAAGTGTTTAATCACCAACTTACCCACAATGCTTTGTCCATTGTTGTCATCAAAGGAAACAGATGCACAACAACAACAACGTGTGTGAAATGATTGATTCTGTCCGAGCACACGAAATCTCTTCCTACTCCGTGCTTCTGTGTGATTTCTAGAAACACCAAACTCAAAGTGAGCGTCGACGTCATGAGTGAACCTTCCTGAAACTGTACTAATCCTCCCTTTTGTCATCCATTGATTAAAAATGTGCTTTTCAACAGATAAGACTGTGTTGATGCTCTCCATGTTTGTCAGCCATGTTGCCAGTGGAATCCTTTTAGGTTAGGTGGCACTCCATGAGGTCCGTTGTGTTGGTTGGAGTCGGCAGCGTAGGAATTTCAAATATTATGTTTCAAAGACAAGGCCCCGCCGTGTGGCAGGTTATCAAAGAGATTTTTGGATAGGTTAGGATTTGGAATACGTGATATTTAAGTCGCACTGATACATGATGTGCAGCAGAAATAAAGGAAAACTGTGATGCTTGTATCGTCAGCCACAGTCTGTGGTGTCAGCACCAAGCCTGGGTAAATCAAATCACTTTCACCACATATATGATTTTACGGTACTTTACACTTACACTATGTCAACGTCTCAGCCTTAGAAATAGGGTTGGGTCATGAAGGACGTAAAATCAATGCCAAATCAACGGGGAAAGAAGCAGTCAAGACTTGTACCCTGCTACGTCCATGCCTATGATTCAAATATATACAGAGCGCAGTAACGGCAGGTCCTCAGCTGACATCCTCCCAACTTTACCTTGTCAGTGCCACATACCCTCACCACAACATTAGCACTGATTGTTGTATGATTTTCATGTTACAGCATCGTGAGTCGAGCTTTGATTCACTCACTCACTCACTCACTCACTCGCTCACAGACATGATGTCAGTGTGAGTTTGAATGACGGCTGGGGGAAGCTCAGGAGCTTTTATCTCGGACACCTTTTTGCTTACACATGCGATCAGATGTTGATATTGCACTCGGCCCTAAACATCTTAAAAGAAGGACATTTCTGAGCATATTGTCACTTTGGATAGCATTAACCTTCAACCTTGGATTTTGTTTTTGCCAAGGATATATCACGTGATTCCCATAAATATCAAATATCCAGAACGGCCTTCTTCCTCATGCCAAACATCTCAAAAATCCGAAACATAACTATTGCAATGTTTACTTTGGGGATGTTTCTATGATTCTGTGTAAAACCAAAATCCTGCAGCATGAGTTCTGACAGGAAGTAGAAAGAGAGACCATATCACATTCTCTACACTGTCCCCCTGTGTGACAAACATCAGCATGCAAGAATTCAACAAATCTAGATCCTACACCAAATGAAGCAGTTGTATAAAGATAAGTTTTGAATGACGGTGGCTCCTGCAGAGCAGCACAGAACACGTGTGAATTTTCTTTTTCAAGAAATTGAAAATGAAATTCACACGTGGCCTTTGCCAAGAAGGAACTTTTATCCTCAGAAGTATTTTGACTACGTACTGGTGATTGAAAAATCTGTGCTGTACATTCAGTTGCTTAGTGCCCCTGTTTCATCCAGCAGCTTGTCTCTCACTGTCCTTAAACTCCTTAAACTCGTTTGACCTCCAGGTGGAGGCAGAGGCAGAGTGGCATCTCTACCACCTCTGATGTCCTTCTTCTTGCCATCGTGCTCGCTGGCAGCTCATTTCTGTGGCTTGCCGGACGCACACAGGTGAGCATTGACCCGGCTGTCACAGCAGCAGCGAGCCATTCATTGTACAGCACACATGAGTCCTAATTAGGCCCCAGGGCTGGAGAGGCACACTCCCTGAGACCAAGCATAAGCCAGAGTCTGATTAGACTCTGCCAGTGGACGGCTCTCCAGAGACTGGTTGCAGGTCAAATCTCTATGTCTCTCTTTCTCTCTCTCTCTCTCTCACACACACACACACACACACACACACACTCTTGCACACTCTCTCAAGAAATATGAAATAATTTGCACAATGAGCTGACCTATTTGCACTTTAGTTAATGAGCTTCTTGTTAAGCTTAATGAGTTTTTTTTAAAGTGATGCGTTGATTAATATTTCTTCTTCTTGTTGCCACATTATGTGTAAATGACTCTCCTCAAACCATCCCTCGACAGGTTGGTCTTGTGAGTGTGGATTATGTCGTTTATCATATTAATTCAAAGATGTTTGCACACAGATTATTGTACTCCATCCCTGTGGAGCTCATCGAAATCATCCAAACTGAAAGAATCAGTTAATTTAGTGATTTAGTACCCAGTCAGTGCTGAAACATGTTGTTCTTTTTTTTATCTTTCACTTTGTGCACAGAGGCTTAGAGCGTCCTTCACCTCTGAGCATTGTGATCTTGTACTAATTATTACTTAAAGCAGATTTATTTATTGATTTATTTTACTGGAGGGATGGAAACACTATTATAAAAAGTCTACTTTTACTATCTAAAGCAGTGTTTCACACATTTTTCTATTTGGGAACCCACTTTTTTTCCAACTTGTGATTCAAATGATCATATTTGCATGACACCTGATATAATTTTGAATTGATTAATTTGCATATGATATATGGGTTTATATATCCCATATATAATATCCCAATTAATTGCTTATTAGTAGTAAGTGAGGAAGTTGTATATGAATTACGATCTCAATATGCTTTGCTTAGTATGGACTTTATAAGGTGGTAGTATCACAAGAATAGTTATTGTCCCTTAATAACACACAATAACATAATGAATATGGTCTGTTCTTACATAAAAAAACACAAAACTAAGTGTTAATAGTACTCTAAATGAAGTCTTCGTTACTTAGAATATGTTCCCCATACTAAAGTGACATCTTGATCATTACTAATTCAATAGTAGTTGAACATTATCAACAATCTAATAATGTTAATAATCATCTAAAGTTGTCTCCTTTCCTATCCTTGTGATACTACCACCTTATAAAGTCCTCAATAACACTAACTCTTAGTTAATGGCTTACTGGTTGCATAATAAGGCCATGCAGAATAAGGCATTAATAAGTACTTAATAATGACCCATTAAGAGCCAATATGTTACTAATGTGCATGCTAATAAGCAACTAATTAATGTTGAATATGTGATCCCTCATCTAAAGTGTTACCGTTAGATGATGCAGAGACGTTTGCTAACATCCTTATTTTATGCATGCTGTTTAAAACATGTACACATAAATCTTAACTAAAAGGTGGGAAAATTCAGTAAATTGTTTGGGGGGGGGGGGGCCCAAAAAATATCCCCCCGCAGCCCATCTGTGGGTCCTGATCCAGTGTTTTGGAATCACCTTCACAGAGATAATGTAGTCAACGTCCCACAGAAAGGTTAATGCAGCTTCAAACTGGATTTTTAATGAGCGCAGCTGTAAGATGGAAGCGCTGCTTCCAAGAAGAATTTCCTCATGCGATGTTAATATTGCAGTTGTTTCGCACAGAATTTTTAACAATGTTACAACGGGAATACATGGAAGCCTACAGGAAAGTGTGTTTCACATGCTCTATTTAAGCTGCACTAAATGAAAATAGTGCACATCGGCACAGCCGTCCCCGGCCTTTGCTCTGTCGCTCTCAGATAGAATGAGGTTTCCTGGTATCCAAGTAAGACAGCAGCAGAGATTCAGCTGTGTTCATCACTCAGTCCTAATGCCTCAGAATAGTTTAAGTCCTGCAGCCGACGGGATGTCCCAGCGGTCGAAATCACCAGTGGCCCGGGAAGCAAATTAAAGTAGAGTGCTGACAACTGTGGCACCGTCTCAAGTACGTAATGATGCATGTTCCACAGCTATTTGCAGGCCAGTGTTAGAAGTGAAGTCAGCGGGGATGACACTCAATGCGTGTGCATCGGATGAGGAGGAAACAGCAAAGGGAAACCTTCCCTAAGTGTAATTTTCCATTTTCCCCGAAATTAAATTGAAATGTTTGCCATATTCTTTGCACACGTAGAGAAAAAAATTATGATTATTATTATTATTATTATTATTATTATAATAACCTTTGTTTGAACTCGGAAATATATTGAGGAGCGACCTCATTTACAATGTAGCCGAGACAAAACGCCAAACATTTGAAAAATACATGAGCAAATCGACAAAAACAAGGAAAAGAGGAGCAGTTGGAAGTCAAATAAGATGCAATTATGGATTTAAATTGTCCTGATGATAAAAGTGTGGTCAGTTTCAGATGGTTTTGCAGAGTGTTCCAGGTGCACAGTAAGAAAAACAGTGTTAACAGAGGGAACCTGCAGTGCAACCTCGTCCTTTGAACGTGCATTCAAAGATATTAAAGAGTTAATGGAGGACGTTGTAGAACTGTCACCATTGTGTGGAAGAATATCCTGTGCCATATTAACATAGACTATGTGGAAGCAGCTGAGGCCATTTTCTTCATTTGCATTCAAATCTTTTCATGTGTATTCACACATCGACAGCCAGACGCTCACCTCTTTTTAACTTGAGCGGGAGATGTCAAAGATGAGAACATTTCCTGGTCACGTTCCCTTTTAAGATTTTAATCTGTGATATTCTGCAAAGTCCTTGAAATTAGAAGCAGTTGTTCAACGCCACCTCCTTGTTGTGCCAATTTGTCAGACGTGCGAGTCTGTTTCCTGTTTCTGTGGAGCAGCTAAAGTCAGGTAGTAAATTGATTAAATTGGAGGCATCGCTCTCTCACCAGGAGATGTGTCCTAATTAGAGAGTGTTCCTCGTGTCTCACTGAGGAGAATAACAAGCCTCATCCCGAGGCGGCCTCCAGATGATCCTGACATCCACGGCAAACCCAAACACATCTGATGTATGAGCAACCTCCGGGCTCCAGACCTGACCTCAGTCGACAAACAGTGCGTTAGGATTTCTGATGAAGGTTCTCGCACTGAAACAATTCTAGACAGACAACTCACTCGTTTTTAATTCAACTAAAAACACTGACCAACAGTGCAACATTAAACCACGTTGCTTCGTCTGAGGGAAAAGAACAAACAAACCAAGAAGATAATATAAAGTAACAACAAATGTTGCAAATTATTGATATTTCACTATCATTCTTGCCTTTAATTTATATTTTCTTTTCTTTTTTGTGTCCAATTGTCCGTGCATCCATTGTGGCAGCGCTCTCTAAGCTCAGCGAGCAACACGGTGGCTCTGCACAGAGGTTCTCAACTCCAATCTGTATTAAACTCACCCAAAAAGTGACAGTTCAGGTTTTTTGAAGGGTAGTAACTATGAGCTCTTGTAGGACACGGGGCGATGGTGGAGTGAGTTGGAACGAGAAAGTTGTGGGTAAAATTCCCCGATTCATGATTGCTGTGCCGGCATCGCGTGAATGGATATGAAAGACGTGAGTTCTGCACCGTATGAATGTGTCAGTGATTGGGTGTGAACGGGTGAACGAGAAAAGCGCTACATAAACACGGACCGTTTACCACGGAAAACAAGGCTGCGAGTAGAAACAGAGACACACGGAAAACAGATTGTAGTCTCTGAACAAAAGGCTCAGCTCATAACATCTACACCCACTTATGTGTACTACGATATATATCCATATATATATCTTAAAACGGAGCGTCTACCTTTTTCCCAGCCAAGATAAAAACCATTCTAACGAAATAGGTTGAGGAAAAATTGTTCAATTCACAATAAAATTCACACACAGACACACACAGATACATACATAAAACAGGTCTAATTACAGGAGCCCCTGACAGTGTGCCACAGATCTGCATGGGTCCCCAGACAGAAAAAAAACCTACTCACAGGGACTCGGGAGCTGCTGGTCTCCTGCTGCCTCATTTGGTATTTATGTGTCACTGAGATAAATCTGAAGAGAGGATATAAAAAAAAAATATAACACATTTGAACCAAGTGATGGAGGCGGCAGTGGATTATTAAATAATTGTTTTGGTGCAGGAGAGCAAGTGGTTTACAAAGTGACACACGTTTCATTGAATATGTGACTCAAATCTTCTCTTTTTCTTCTTGCATACCCACTGGCAGCCATGTTTTCACTGAGCGTGAGCCTCCGTGTCTCTTGCTGACTGTTGGCCTCTGTGGTCCCAGCTCGACACGGCACAGCACGGAACGGCGCGGTTTACGTTGGTTTTCCACTAAAGAAATAGTACCTACTCAACATGGGCGGAGTGATCGCTGCACGTGACTTTGTTTTACACGCAACACAAATGAGTGACTAGTGACTTGTAAAGCAGTTGTTTTCAGTGTAAGTGAATCATTAGAATCAGTTCATTAAAACCATTTGTTCAGTTCTTCCTCCATGACTGGAGCACAGACTCAGTCTGACACAGTTACCGGACTGAAATACAGCGGCAGGGTTTGTGATGCCACTCACTCGTGCTGTCTCTAACTACACCAGACTCCTCTGTTAAATATTGAGATTTTAGACATTTCCCTGGTAGTTGTTGGCGATTCACCCCCGTTTCTTAGGGTTGTCAAGTCTTTTTAACTGATCTACAGTTCGGCATTGTTCGGCTTGATTCTTGTGTCGGACGTGTCTTCCTGTGACCAATCAGTGGCTGTCAGTCTCAGACCAGAGCACCTGGTACCAGGTTCTATGCCAGTGAAAACACAATTTAACTGTGCCATGCCGAGGCGAGGCGAAGCAGTGGAAACACGCCATATGTGTCAGCACCTCTTACAATGACACTTTGCAAGATTGAGCAAACATGATTGTACGTGAGTCCTGGTTTTCTAAATGATAATCCGTCCTAATCCAACATCCATGTTCTTTCATATATTAAACTGACACTGAGTTACCTTTTCTCAGTTTTTTGCTTTTTATCGCAAACATTTCAATTGTATTCAATCAGATACATATCACAATCCTTTGTTGTCATCATAAACATTTTGATATGCACACACACACACACACGGTGGGGGATGGTCCCACCTCCCTCAGCTCAGATTGGACGTCAGATGCTGGAGACAGCTGCACACATCACAGCTTCTTCTGAAAACATGACGTTTTATGTTCATCCAAACACTAATTTGTCTTCCTCAGAAAACCAGACAGGACACACAGTCACTCAGCGGTCCCCAAAAAACAAAACTTTTGGAAATTGTGCAAGAGTGTAAGATAAATATCTGCAGCCAAACTGCGTGCAAATCTTCCAAGTGGATAATAATTCACTTCTCATTTTTGACAGAATGTGTGTGCAGATGTGTTTTTTTGGGGGTGGTAGCGAGGGGGCTTATGAAATATCAAAGTGTGTTATTTGCCTCCATGAAACCCCACAACATCAAAGACTCCCTCTCTCTCTCCCACAAGAATTCAGGAACCTTGAGGTTTTTACTTGTGCTGCCTTTTTGGCACTGCTTTAAAGGCAAACGCCTCTAATGATACAAGATACAAGACATAGCGAGAGTGAATGGGGGAGGGCGGGGGGGGGGGGGGTGTCAACAACTAAACAGATACATTGGGTGATGATTGACATCCCTTGCATCCTTTTATTATATCTGCGATGTTCATCCAGACACGGCGATGCAGGGAACTGTGGCCTGGTGAAAATGTGCCTCTCAGTCTGCCAAACCACCTGGCTGCAAGAAAACATAATCTACCTCTCAGTCAATCATTCCCGTCACAGGTGACAGCGTGGTATGAGTGTTGAGAGAAGCGTGGCAGACATGCACAGGGCTGTATGTCCAACTTTGACACGTCACACCTCGCTCTCCAGCATATCCTGATGAGTCCTCAGCATTGGCAGGTTTCCTCGGGACGCCAGCCACTCGCTGCTGTGCGTTATGTACCAGAAGTGACTGACTGTACAGCGTAGGAGGGAAATTACTGCTGAGATATCAGGAAGAATACCCTGTGCCATTTTAACATAGACTGTAGGTTCGCAGTGAGAGTCAACACCAGGATGTAGCCAGGAGGGTTACTGAATAGCCACCAGGGGGCAATACAGCTAGTTGCAGAAAGAACTCCACGTGAATGAGAGACGACTGACTACTGGAAAATGAGTCTACTTCTCACTCGATTTAATGCAGTAAAAAGAGTAAGTGGTCTCAATTACTAACGGTGAATAATTTAATTTAAAACAATTCATCATCATGCATCTTCACAGTTCGTTAGTGTGTGTGTCTCACAAATAATATAACATTACATCCTGCACCATCCATCCTTCTACTGCCTCTACTGCTCCAAGGTTGGGTCGCGGGGACAGCAGCTTGAGCAGAGAAGCCTAGACTTCCCAGCCAATTTGCTCTTGCTCTTCCAGGGGAACCCCGAGGTGCTCCCGGACCAGCCAGGAGACATAGTCTCTCCAGCGAGTCCTGGGTCTTCCACAGGGCCTCCTCCCGGTGGTATGTGCCTCACCAGGGAGATGCCCGAGCCACCTCATCTGGCTCCTCTTGATGCAGAAGAGCAGCGGCTCTACTCTGAGCCTCTCCTGAATGACCAAGCTTCTCACCATATCTCTCAGGCAAAGCCCAGACACCCTGCAGAGGAAACTCCTCCACTTGGGGAAAGATCTCAGATCTAACCCTAACCCAGAGAGGGCACTTTTCCGGTTTAGGAACATGGTCTTGGATTTAGAGGTGCTGATTCTCATCCAAGCTGCAAATCGCTCCAGTTGAGAGATAGAGAAGATCACGGCCTGCTGAAGCAAACAGGACCACATCATCTGCAAAGAGCAGAAACCACTGAAAGGGATCCGACTCACCACTGGCAACGTGGACCAAGTTCTGAGTGCTTGTACATCTCTTATCAGGGGGTCAGGTACCACATACTCCCAGAGTACTCCCCAAGGGACACGGTCAAACGCCTTCTCCAAGTCCACAAAGAAGATGTAGACTGGGTGGGGCGCACTCCCACGCACCCTCCAAGACCCTGCTAAGCGTGTAGAGCTGCTCCACCGTCAGACACAGGAATCAAGTCGAACAGCGCCGAGATGTAGATCAGTTAAAACTACTTAACAAACACCTGGGTTAATCTCCAACAGCTACCCAAACAACTGCTTTACAAGTCACGAGTCACTCGTTTGTGCGTGTGAGAGTCACGTGTAAAATGAAGTTACCACAGTTTCACGCATGACTCCGCCCACGTTAAGTAGGTACTTTTTTTGTAGTGGAGATGCAACCTAAACCGTGCCGTGTGGAGGCGAGGCGAGTAGACCCGGTGGAAATACGGCATAAGTCCACTCTCCCTCACTCAGCTCTCAGCCCGCGTCGTGGCATATTTCAGGCATTGGGCAGTTAGCTTCAGAAGAGGGTGGGGCTTTAGTTAACCGGTCAATATAAATACAATGGACTCAAAGAGGGTTGGAAACATTTTAGCTAATGTTTGTACACCACTAAAAAATATACTATTCGTCTTGTAACCTTCAGATATTTTAATGGAGAAATGTCATAAATTGTATTTCTAATGAACGAATGTCTAATAATGCAAACTTCACAAGTATCAGCAGAGGAATGATTGGTCTAATTGAACAATCGTCGTGACAGTACCTGGAAGTTTTCTCTGCTCTTTTAACAAGAACATTGTTTCTTTGGGTGTTCAAATTGTTTTCATGGCATCACTCGGGGTTATGGAAACCAGCCTCACATTTCCCACATGACGTGTTATGTATATTGCATTGCCTAAAAAGCAGCTCACACTCTTCCAGCTGCACTCAAGCCTTGTTGTATTTTTTATTTCCAATTAAAGGAGAACTAAGGTAGTGCTTCACTGGACTCAAGAGGAGAGAAATAACTGACACGCTTGCTGCTGAAACAACTAAATAATTGAATTTGCCATCCTGCAAGGCTTAAAGGCTTACATTGAGAATTTGCTCTGTCACACGAAGCGTTTTTTGTGTGATGCTAAAAATGAGACGCTGATAAAAGTGAATACGAGTGATGAACAGAAAGAGCTGTTCATTTTTTACTAAACAGCTGGACAGTGATTTGTCTGCTGACAAATTGCTGTAATCTGTGGCTGTGCAACACATTGTTCTCATTTCTGGTATCAGTTTGGGGGCACAGTGATTTAGTGGCACCTGAATGTGAGTTATTTGTGTGGCACATTCGTGGTAAACACAAAAAGTGGTTAGAGCCAAACTCAACTTAAAGGCCACATAGACCGGAAGCTCCAATTAACGCTGCGTTTGTGTGTGTGTATCTGCGTCATTACCTCGTTTATGAAACCCTAAAGTTTCAGAACAACAAAGAAAATAGTGTTGTATTGTTTTCCTGGGGTCTGCGAAGCGGATCAGCACTTCCGTAGTTTGATGTCATCATCAGAAATCCTCACCACTCCTCTCACCACCGTAGCGCCTCCTGGTGCGGGCACTAGTCCGGGCACATCCGGTTGCGTACATTCAACCGCAGAAGAAGAAGAACTACTCTCGTTGTAGCTGCTGAGATGCAGAGCATCCACCGTGCCAGAGGGGGAGCTGTGTATCTGAGAGCTGGCCTATCTATTACGTAACTTCCAGGTACCTGGCCAATCCCAACACAGTCCACGTTCTGCGGGTGTGGTTTTGGTCTGAAACAGCGCGGCTGACGAGAGCGTCAGTGAGGAGATATTTTGATCGGCTCGTTTGCAGCGATTAGGACGTTTTTAACTGTGAAAACAAGTTAAAGGGGACATATTATACCTTATTTCCCCCATTAAAATAGTTCCCTGGTGTCCTAATGAACATGTCAGTGACATGCCTTGGTCAAAATACCATAAGGATGAAGCACAATAGCAGTTCAATAACCCTGCTAAACCCGCCCCTTTCAGAACGCTCGGTTTTCGTGCATGGTCCCTTTATATGCAAATGAGACACAGGCAAACACACACCCACTTCTTCCAGGGGGTTTCTGATTTGTCCTTTTTACAGCGCTCACTCGCTCAGCTGCTTCTCGTCTCCCCCTCCCTCCACTAGTTCTCTGACAATATCAACATGGCAGCATGCGCAGAAAACAGCGAGAGTGCCGTCAAAGGAAGAGACGTCCTACATAAGGATCGAGCCGAACACTGCCGAACTGTAAATCAGTTAAATACACCTAGGGACAGCACAGCTGATCGCCACCGCTGATCGCCAGCAGCGCGCGGTGAGCTGAATAAACTGGTGCTGTATCAGACCGGTGACTGTATGCTCCGGAGCTGGCGATCAGTTTAGGCAGCTCGCCGCTCGTCGCTGGCGATCAGCGGTGGCGATCAGCTGTGCTGTCCCTATGTATCCATGTGTCGGAGGTCTGTTCCTGTGACGGCACTCACACATACAGCACCAGTTTAGGCAGCTCACCGTTCGCCGCTGGCGATCAGCGGTGCTGTCTTTTTAACTGATTTTCACAGAGAGTGCAGCACCGCTGCACAGAGAGTGCAGCACCGCTGATCGCTACCGCTGATCGCCAGTGGCGAGCGGCATAAACGGCCGCTGTATGTGATCAGACTGAGTCTGTGCTCCGGTCATGAAGGACGTACTGAACAAATATTTTTAATTAGGACGTGTCAGAATGGTTAGTTATGAGCTCCATGTGACCTTTTCTTAAAAATGTGTGTGTTTGTACGTCGGTGAAATACGTTCGCTGACTAAATACGGCGACCGCTGGCCGCAGTCTGATGTGAAGTGGTGCGAACACACGAACACACGTTTGCTGACTTTATCCGGAACATTAGCTTCATATATAAAATCCTCTGAGGCTGGAAGTTTGTGTAAAACACTGTGCTCCACTGTGCAGCCACCAACAGCACACTTGTCCCTCCACGTTGACATAATACCGCTCTTCCTCCCTCGCCTGCACTCTCGCAGGGACAAGGTGGAGCTAAGGTGGAGCTCTCGAAGTAAACTTACTGGTGGGGCGGTAACATTCGCGGTGAAATGCGCATGCTGACGTCATAAACGCAGGGAATTCAACATCGAGTGTTTTATCGCCTATACTTACACTTAGGGGAACCACGAAAACATGACGGAGTATTCTTTTTCCACACTTTGGTGACTGGTAGGGCCCCCAGAGTCCCAAATATAAGTATTAAAATGGTTAAAAAGTTGATTTTGCATAATATGTCCCCTTTAATATATGTAAGTAGACCTCCATAACTAACATATATGTGTGATACAAGCATTCTATGTCGCCTTTAAGCAAACCTCTCAGAACAGAACCTTATAGTCTCAGCTTCATGGGCTACACAGAGGACAAGTTCACACAGCACATGTGAGTTGACTTGACCTTTCAGGGGTTGACCATCTGTGTTTTTGTCACAGAGTTTTTGCTCATCTCTAACGACCTCCTCAATGGCTTTCTCTGCTTGAGACCAAGTCACGTCTAAGCTCAGGTAGCTCCTACATCCAGCCAGCACCTTGTTAGCTGCAAAAGACAAAGTGGCTGCTGTCAAGGAACCAGCGGCTCCTCACCAATGCAAGCTTCTTTGCCCAGAGCCTAATCTTGACTCTGAACTGTTCGTCTTGCAACCTCTTCTTTCTTTTGAGCCCCAGAAGCCTTTTTCCAGCGACCAGTGCCAACGCTCGCACCACACTGACTGCAGCTTCCGATCTCCCATGCAGACGAGCAGGACCTGCAGAGACCTAATTCCTTTCTTGACTCCTGGACTACCTCCAGGCCAGGATCAGACACAGTTGTCCCGCTGCAAGTGTTGCGCCAGGGGCGTGATAGAATAGAAAGACACACACACGATGTGACTCTGATCCACTATCACAATGCATTTTTCCATCAACATGGTCACAGTTTGACAAAATGCTTCACAAAAGAAAAACAGAAACAGAAAAATAAGTAAAAATACAGCAGAATGTCTTCAAGCAAATAATAGGACATTATTAAAAATAATAAATGTAGACAGCATTTTTAACAGCACAATAAACATTATCTGTTAACAATTACAATCTTTAGTACTCATATTGGTAATTTAACATGCAATGCACATGAAAAGAGTGACAACAGTAGTGCTGCTAGCAACAGGCTATGCTAAGTAGAAGTACACTTCCACTGCAACTTAATTCCAATGTCAAACTTATTGAAACAACTCATATCTTCTACTCGGCAGGTTTGTATAACATTTAAAATGCAAATCCATTATTAACCATGCTTAAAACTCTGTACTTACCTGTAAATGGTGGCGATAGAAAACAAAGACACGCACACGACGTGACGATGGACGAGCAGAAGCCACGCCCTCCCCCACACAGGCTGAACCAGACATCGATAATCGAAAACTGTATCTGTATTTTAACCGTACTAGATACTAGTTTCCAAAACTTACAGAAACAAAAGGAAACACGTAAAAATCGCACAGTGAATTCTCCAAAACATTATGGAACACATTTTAACCACAGTTTATCTATTTGATAATTATCTTAACCTCTTCTTCCTGGCAGGCTAGAGCAACGGATCACTGATGATCTCAATCTGCAAATTATAATGAGTCTTCATCTTATATTATGTCCTTATGAAGCAATGACTTCTAGCTTTCTTTACCTTGGTGATAAGTTCCCTGTTTTAAGTGTTTAAGTATTGTTTTAGCTCACATTTCCAATTACATATTTATTATACCCAGTTTCTTAGAACCCTAACACAAGCTGCACAACAGACAACTTAAATAGAACCTCGTCCAAAAGTCGGCCAAAAGATCCCAAAAAAGGAGGACATCATGCCGCGATCTAAAGCAATTCAGGAACAAATGAGAAACAAAGTAATTGACATCTATCCGTCTGGAAAAGGTTCCAAATACCTTTCTAAAGCTTTGGGACTCCAGAGAACCACAGTGAGGGCCATTATTCACAAATGCAGAAAACATGGAACAGTGGGCAACCTTCCCATGAGTGGCCAGCCGACAAGAATTACCCCCAATAGCGCAGCGACAACTCATCTAAGAGGTCACAAAAGAACCCAGAACAACATCTAAAGAACTGCAGGCCTCACTCAGTGTTCATGACTCCACCATAAGAAAGAGACTGGGCAGAAATGACCTGCATGGTAGAGTTCCAAGACCAAAACCACTGTTGGGCAAAAAGAACATTAAGGCTCGTCTCAATTTTGCCAAAAAACATCTTGATGATCCCCAACTGACTTTTGGGAAAATTCTCTGTGGACTGACGAGACATAAGTTGAACTTTTTGGAAGGTGTGTGTCCCACTACATCTGGCGTAAAAGTAACACCACAATTCAGGAAAAGAAGATCATACCAACAGTCAAATATGGTGGTGGTAGTGTGATGGTGTGGTGCTGTTTTGCTGCTTCAGGACCTGGAAGACTCGCTGTGATAAATGGAACCATGAATTCTGCTGTCTACCAAAAAATCCTGAAGGAGAATGTGCGGCCATCTGTTTGTGACCTCAGGCTGAAGCGAACTTGGGGTCTACAGCAGGACAATGATCCGAAGCACACCAGCAAGTCCACTTCTGAATGGCTAAAGAAAAAGAAAATGAAGACTTTGGAGTGGCCTCGTCAAAGTCCTGACCTGAATCCTTTTGAGATGCTGTGGCATGACCTTAAAAAGGCACTTCATGCCCGAAAACCCTCTAATGTGGCTGAATTACAACAATTCTGCAAAGATGAGTGGGCCAGAATTCCTCCACAGCGTTGTAAAAGACTCATTGCAAGTTATCTTGCAAATATATGAATATTTCAAATATTCAAATATAATCTCATATTGTTGCAGGCCTGTTAGATTATATTCATTTCATACATCATACAGGTTTCTATGTTTTCGTGGTCACCTCTAGCGGTGAAAAAGAGGAGGTAAATCACAAATATCCTGATCTTTGCCTCCTTGTATCCAGCGACAGAGGACTTTTTGCAGCAGCATTAAAGGATTGTATTTGGCCTCAGGCATAGATCGATCGATATTAGATTGCCTTATAGCGAGACACATGAAAGTAGCAAAGGCGAAAAAGAATGCTAACTATAATAATTCATCAGGTCAGATGCATTATACTGAGGAGTCAAGAACGGTAATGCCACAGTTTGGGTTTTAATCCAGATCAAAGTTGCTGAATTCTCCATTGATGTTCTTTTGGAACTGATATAAGTGGCAGATGATTATTGATTATTGATCTGACTACCTTACAAAATGATCATGATCTGGTTCACTGTGTGAATGCATTTTTACAGAAAGAGTCTTGAGCATTCCTCCACATAATCCAAGCTCGAGCCTTTTGTTTTTTTTATCACTTCTAAAGCAACACACCAGCTGAGAAGTGAGAGGGTGAAAATGTAACTGATGACTGTTACACAAAATTACAAGGACAGAGAGACAAAGAGGCAGCATTAACCGGCCTTGGGCCAAACTAATAAAACTACAATTGAATCGACTCTAAATAAATGACGGTGCTGCAGCTGAATAATGTGTCGTCTGCCTCCGTGACATCATTACACTTCCTGCTACGATGTATCTCAGCTGAACCAAAGCCTTAAACTGAAGATTTCTTACTGCGAGCTGCTTCGTTTCCATCATTTATTTTTGGTCAACCAGCCTTTTTCACGCAAAACACTGAGCACCACCAAGTGGAGAAATGGCAGAAGTGCACCAAACTGAAAACATAACAAATCCTCCACACCTACATGTATCAACACATTTTATTTTAAATGACACGATTTGATTTTTGCTATCGTTTGCCAAATCGATGCCAACACACACTGCTACTTTCCAAAAAAGATGAACACAGTACATGTCAAAACTGCATTATGTCACAGAAAAAACAAAAGTGTCGTCATGCATTAGTGAAAATAAATGACTCCTTGCAGCATTTCGCTATATTTATGCAAAATCAAAATTGCACGTGACGTACACAAGTCACGCTATACTGCATTTGTTGGCTATAATAGCACAGCATCAACACACTGTAGCCACCAGGCACTAAAGCTTTATTTATTCTGCACCATGTATCAGAAGGCCATGGAAATTAATTTGTGGTCCAGCAGCTTTGACCAGTGTTACATTTCCCTCCTTGAATGTGTCATATTGGGCATTTACAGTCGACCTGTAATTGTCTGTGTGTATAATAATTAGTGAATTTGAAGGACTGCTGTTACACAATCAGTCAACGATGCCTTCCAGTGCGGTCTTTCACAGTGGAAATAGACGTCATGTACAGTATTTCAGTCAAGATGTTACGTCTACTGTTGACGTTCGATCATTTAAATGTAAAATATTGCACATTGTTGTGTTTTTTTGGTTCGTACGACTAAAACAGGAGACAGACGTTGTCATGGCAGTGTATCGTCCGTCCTCGGCGGTCCCTGCCTCAACAGACGGCGTGTATATATCATAACATCATATACAAGAGCCAGGAAACACCGTATTAAAACGTGTCGATAAATGAATACAATTCAGAAACCATTCCTTTGCAAGTGGGTCGATTTACTTTGAGAGTGGTGAATGAGCAATACTTATCATTCGTACAAAATGTGTATACTTGACGAAATGTGCAAACAAAGCGTTCATAACATGCTCTCTGATCCTGGCATTTGGAAAATAAACAATTAGAAATACACGCACATCCAAAGAGTAGCACTTGTACATACGCAGTGTGGGCATTAGCAAGAATCTGCTTGCATAGTTAAGTGCATGCATCATGCAAAAATGGTCATAAACTCCATGATTGGTCTTCTCTTCTTCTCAAAACGACTGTACGTCAGTGCGTTGAGTTACTTCCTCTACTCGGTAATGCAAAGGTAAAGGTGTGCACAAGCTGGGAGGTCACATGTGAAAGAAGGACAATGAGCCGACACACACACACACACACACACACACACATCATAGCGTTCGGTGTGCGACAAAGGAAAAATCTTTGAATTTGCTGTGTGAACGTGTGTTTTTAACAGTAACCCTGTGTTCATCTGAGAGGAATGTTTGGAGATGTGTGGCAGTCTGAAGATGCTGATCTCCTGTGAGAAGGATGAGCACTGCAGGTAAGTGCTGGCATCAGCAGCCGGGGGGACGGGGGGACGGGGGGACGGGGACACGTGTGGTAAAAGGCTGGGAGGTTCAGGGGTTAATACCACAAAATGAAACACACACACACACACACACACACACGAACATTCCCAGAATCATCACAAACCAAAGTTTCCAGACCTGACGACATTATGCTTTCATTCCTGCACTTCATCTCTGCTTCTCCACGTATTACCTCTGTAAAGACTGTAAACAGCTGTTCAGGTTAAATCAGCTTGATTGTGTTTTACTTGAAATTACATTTCAACAAATATCACAAATTAATCATAAATTAACCAACACCTGCAGTTATAGAATTTAGATTAAATAATTGACCGTGGTTATCTGAGGCACTGATGTCTGATATATGGCTCTCAATATTGACAGAGAGCTGTATATAATTCTTTTTATTTGTAAATAACGCAGAATTTCACTGTTTCCACGTGTGAAAATTTGCCGGTAAACTTAATTTACAGTACCGTAAAAGTTTCTCTCCACTGTATTTGCTGACCGTCTTGTGCAAAGTCACGTTTACTTTCACCTCATGCTGAGATGGGCTTCTTCTATCTCTGCTACAGACAGAACAAAGCAGTCATTTCAGTACATGTGGAGTCCATGCTTATTTACAATACCATAGAATATTCCCCCAAAATAATGCAATACATACAAAGTGCTTCATTAAAATCCATTCCTAAATAACTATTTAACACTGTGGACTGGAAGAGTCCAGTCGGGCAGCTGGTATTCAGTACGCACTGAAAAGCAACGGATGCTTTAAAGATGTTGGTAAGACACTTGTGTCTAGGTTGATGGTTAAAACACCTCAGAGCTGCACTTGAGAAAATGTGTCATCGAGTCTTCATCGTAACCTCACGTCACTTAGACCTCTGACTAGTCTGTGTGGAGTTGATGGGGATCTTCCTGGACTGCATTGTCTTTTTCGCAGGCTCTTTCTTTGAAAGGTCTTTTGCGTTGGAGGACGACTGGGCGCTCACTTCTGCTCCCGAAAGCTTGGACTTAGTGGAGGGCAGCAGTGAATGCTTGGACGCCGCGGTTGCGTTCGAGGACTCCTTGTCGTTGGCGGTCACATTCGTCTGGCTCTCAGGAGCCACGTTCTGGCTTTTCCTACTCACTCCATTTTGGATTCCGTCCTTAGCTGCGTCCCCAATACAATCTTCTGGATTGCCTTTAGCTTCCCCTGTCGCTGGTTTCCCTCCATCCGTTGGCTTTCGGGTCTCTTTGGGTCTGAGGGCTGTTTTGAAGAAAGACAAACCTTTATCCTCTGCTTTACTGTTCCTATGAGCTCCCCTTGGTGGTGGGGCTGCACTGGCAGAGGAAATACCCACACTTGAGGCTCGCGTACTCGTTATGGAGGAGCTGCTGCTTGAGGTCTGGCCAACGTCCTTGTTCTCCACAGCCCGACCCTGCCTGCTCTCCGCTCTACTAGCGACACTTGCCCGGGAGGAAGGTCCTCTATGGCTAACCTTCCTCTCTGGAACCACGGTGGGGCGTGAGGATTCGTGGCTAGCACTCCTGTCGGCTGCTCTAGTCCTTCCAGAGGCTGAGCTTTTCTCACCTCCACCTCGAGGTGATGTCCTTCTTTGAGGGTGTACGCTCTGGGATCCTGGAGAATCGCTCTTCTTCTGTTGGGCAGAGTCGGGATGCAGTGCCTCCAGGGTTTGATGAGAGCCTTTCTTGGAGGGACTTGTTGCAGTTCTCGAGGTCACAGCCTTACCAGTTTTGAGAAGTCCACTGCTTTTGTCCTTGGGGTTAGACACTGACGCTGAACTCTTGGTCTGTGTTCGAGATGGTGACTTCCCAACGGCTGGGGATGCAGGGGAGAGTGAGCTGGATGATGTAGAGGAGGTGGCAGGACGCTTCTTCGGACTCCTTTCACTCTCTAACCCAGTCTTTGCTGAGGTCCTTTTGACACCAACACTATCTGCAGCCCCATTTCTTAGTTTGACATCTTTTGCAGAGGTCCCATGTCGAGGACTCACCTGTTCAACAGCAGTGACTACATTGTTGTTGTCCCCAGCCTGGATGGAGCTCCTCTGCTCCGCCTGTGTCACAGCTTTGACGTGAACCTGCTCTATCAGCCTCTTACTGCCAGGATTACTCTCTGAGGCTGCAGGGGACTTGGCCCCTAACAGTCTGTCTGGTTTAGGTGAGCCAGCGAAACAGGAGGTTGACGTCTTGTTATCAACCACCTCTCCTATCCTCTCCAGAGTGGGGGAGGAGGAGTGAGACTCCAGGGAAAAGCGTGACGGAGAATTGGAACGAAGTTGGAGCTTAGCAGAGTGGGACCAGGAGGGTTTAGTGCCATTTTCACTGAGCACCAACGGACTGGCGATGGACGATCTCGCGGAAAACGTTTGCCGCTGCATGCCTCTCACTGCCGGGCGGCTCGATAAGCCTGCACGAGAGGAAAATACACACCAATATTAGACTCGCCAAGACAATGTTCAAGTCGGTGAAATCATCCCGAGGCTCCCTCACCGTCGTCCTCGCTCCGTTCACCGGCAAACTCGGCGGACTCTGACAGGGAGGCCAGCGACGTGCGTCTGGAGGAACCGGAGGAAGCTTGGCTGGGTGGACGGCTGCCCATCAGCCGACTCACCCAGTGCTCACACAGGGAAGAACTGGTGGATCCTAAAGGCCCAAACAGAGAGTGGCTGACCATCAACAGTATATACATACCAGCCAAGCATAGACTGTACATAAAACATGCATATAAACTTCTGGTTTGGAAGCTACGGGGTCAGACTCTGCCGGTCGCAAAAAAGGACTGCGTTTGAACGACTGAATGAAAGTGTCAGGGAATATGAGCGTGATTATATCACTTCTTCAATAGAACATGAAGTTAGTTTTGCAGTTGCTTTCTTATTAAGTGGTAAAAGCACAGAAACATCAACAATACATAAAGGAGTGTATAGCTGAATAAAAAAAGAAAAGAAGTACCTCCCACTGAACTGTTGGCAGACCAAGAAGGAATTGTTGCTCGTCTTTGATAAAACAAGATGTAAGCCGTCTGCTTGCAAACGTCACCTTCAGATATGGTGTGAACATCGCTGTCATCGTAGCAATACCACTGTCCGTCAATGGAGTTCTTACAGTGAGCTACACAGAGACACAGTGAAGAGATCAATGATATTTAAGTCAAGCTTTCACAATAAAAAAGGAAACCTTCATCATCAGTTGTGTTGTGATGCTGTTTCACCCGTGTAATGTCCTCCCTGCATGGTCCCGTGATGGTTACACACTGCATACAGGTCGTAGAGGTAGTCCTCTGGATCGCGGCCCATCCCATATGGCCGTCTCCATGGCGACCAGTGAGAGGGGAGGCTCCAGCTGCTCTGGCTTCTCTTGACTATGTGCGGTGCCATGTCCATCCCTGTGAGCGGGAACCTCACCATGTTTTGCATTTTCATGCGCCGATCCCCGTCCTGCGGGATGCCACTTTTTCTTTACTACACATTGATATGGAAATATATCTCTTTTTTTTTTTTTTTCCCAGTGGGGAACATTCATATGCAGGAGTGTACCTGTCTGAAGCGCTTGAGGTGAAGGATGAGGATGTCGGGTAGAGTCCACAGACTGAGTTTGATGCTGCCCTGCTGAAGCTGCTTACAGTGAGGACAGCGCCATGCGTCATCAGGTGCCAGCTGAAATCAGTGTAGAACAACAGCTGGTATTAAAGAGGAAAGATAGTCAATGTGTTTGTGAGAGTGTGTGTGTGTGTGTGTGTGTGTTGTTTTTAATGTTTTTGAAAAGCCAAGAATCATGAATCATGCACCGTGTCTGACAGGTACTGTTAGAATCCAGTGAAGATTAAAGCTAAAAAAATGGTCTTAACGCTCAGGATTATTTGCAGCTCCTCTGGAGACAACATGACACCGTCTCATGTTACCTGTTCCTCTTTGGTGTAGAGTTGAAAGCACTGGGACAGCGAGCACGTCTGAGGCTGCAGATGCTGCTCCTTGATCTGACGCACACTTTCAGCATCAGGGATGTATTCATCCTCAGTTCTTCTGAAGAGACTACAGGCACATGGAGAACTCTGTTTAATGAGTTTTCACTCACTCACTCACTCACTCACTCATCAGCTGACATAGGGTGAAAGGCAGCGTACACCCTGGACAGGTCATCAGTCATGTTTTCGTTCAGTTGAACGTAAATCAAACATCTGAACAGAGTCTGCAATATTTGAAGAACATGTTCACCACTTTATCTCATCAATAGACTGACGCCGTAGCTTTGTAGTTTGCTCACTCTCCCGCACCAAAGTCTGATGTAAAACTAACAGGGTTCCTAAAGAGAATAATTAGATCAGTTAATTACAGATCATATTTAATTAATTGCTCAATTTTTTAATCCCTTGACAGCACTAATTAATATATACAAATCAAAACAAGTTCACTAACGCAACATTGCCTAACTGTAGATGATATGAAACTAATCAAGCTGGCTGTAGAATGGTGTCGGGTTACCATGGTTACCGTCGCAGTGCGACTGCGATTCTCATTTATTACAATTTATTCCATACGTGTCGTCGAGCCAGATAAATCATAAATAATGTCATATTATTTAAATCTTAAATCCTAAAATTATTGATTTATTTTATTTATTATTCATTTATTTATTGACAAGTATGTTTACATCTAATAGCCAATGAAGCAAAGACGTGTGTTTTCTTTTGTCGTTCCCTGGTTAATAGTACATCTGTATTGTTACTGTATGTCGCAGTTGCAGGTACAAAGTTATTACTCTTTTAGCATTTAGCTGTGAACACGTCTCGGTTTGGAGTTTTGAGCTACAATACGTAGGTACAAATGTCTTGCAATTATTAACATACGTGTTAAAAGTTGGATTTCAAAACCATTTATTTACATAATAATAAGCATCGAACAATTGGTATTCAGATGTTTAATATTGACTGAAAAGAAGTCTTCCAAGAAGTCTGGAAAAGTATGGAATTTTGAAGTGGAACATGTGTAGGAACTCTGAACTGACTGTTGATTCACTGCTGCCAACATCGGTAAGTTTAAGTGTGTTGTTTTGTGACTTCTGTGTTTTTAAATATTTACACAAAGGCAACAATATTAATCAGAAAAGAATCTATAGATATATTGTTTTTGTTTTTTTTGTTCATTGATCTCACTTACTAGTCTTTTGTCTCCTTGTCCCATTCAACAACAATCTTGACATGAGGAGGCCCTCCAGGACCACAAGACTTGTACGCCCTATGAACAAAAATGAACATGTTTACAGATAGAACTGCACAGATCGACTGGGAGCTACAGTGAAATAAGACAAACTGTCACATCAGACCCTAAAAAGAGAGTCAAAAACATACTTTGCAGCGCATACATTTGTTTTTGGTCAAACAAACAAGCAACATTTTGTGTCAAACTTTAATCTAAATGACGTTAAGTGTACAGTTAGCATGTTAGCATGTGTTATTGATAATTGAATCATTCATTTTGTACTGTCACTGCAGGACTTATGTAATGGCTATTATTCAAGTGAGGTAAGACTCCCCCTTGTGGTGATCAGTGGCATTACCTTTCCACAGAGGGATGACAGAGAGGCTGCTCCTCCTGAGGCAGCAGATACGTGATGCCCACCACGCCTACCACA
Source organism: Solea solea (assembly GCF_958295425.1). Taxonomy (NCBI): domain Eukaryota; kingdom Metazoa; phylum Chordata; class Actinopteri; order Pleuronectiformes; family Soleidae; genus Solea; species Solea solea. The sequence continues at coordinate 17,691,137 of NC_081154.1, forward strand.
CGCAGAGTGAAGGGCCCTGTCTGAAGACCACACAACATCATTATAAAATATGTCGCATGAACAACAGTCTTGTTTGAGAGTACGCACCTGCACAAAGACGCCCGGCCGCAAGAGATGCCGCATCTTCTCCAGGATCTCCTTCTGAAGCACATCCCAGGTCACCGTTTGCTCCAAATACAGAATAAATGGATTCCCAAATCTGCGGCGAAACCAAAGGCAGAGAGGTTTCAAAAGAACACGGTGATGCAACGATCAACTTTCCGTCAGTGTTCTATTCAGACACCTGGATTTATACAATTGCTTTGACACATATACACATACATTTATTCACCGTCTACCACTTTATCCTCCACCTGATGGTTGTGTCTCATATTGCGCAATGACATATTCATATACTTATCTTTTTTAGAGATCATTCCAGAGACGTCCAGGTTCTAATGAAATATGTCATATTCATCGGTGTCAGAATCTGTGCTCATGCCTGACGTCACCTCTGTTCTCCAAAGTACTGAGCTGTCATCAATACATTCTTCAAACTTAACTCAACACCAATTCCAGAGACTTCTCCACCACTTTCCAAAGCCTTGATGACAGAAAACTCTCCAAAAGACATTATATTCCGTCAGCCTCATAACACTTTCTCTTTCAAAATTGTTTCAAAAGACAGTTTCTGTAAATGCAGCAGAATTAGCTGCTGAATTAGCTTTACATCAGGCTAATTTGGCTCGATGTAACAATGTCACCGTAAAAACAGAATATAAAATAGACAGAAACTACAAAGCTATACAACATACCTCAAGTAATAAAAGGACAAAGCCAAGTAAAGTCATGCACGCAGGTAAATGGCATGACAGACCTGAGTACTAATGACCCATGTCTAAATTAGCTCTAAATAAACTGTATGTGTCTGTCGTCTGACCACTCCTTTTCTCATAATCTCATAATAAGTGGCCTGGTTTTGCAGCTCTTGAGGCAGGGCGAGCTGGGACCATGTCGTGTAAAAAACCTCGTACAACCACTAAAAACCAGTGTTGAACCTTTAACATGAACGTACCTGCGTCCCTGCTGTCCGGCGCAGGCTCTGTTACACACCAGCAGGACAATCTTCTCCGCCTGCCCACTGTTCTTATTGGGACTCTGCGGTGGTGGTGGTGTGGTTGGCTCTTGTATTTGTGTGGAAATCCTGTTCATATCTGTGCCATACTTCAGGTTGTTCTGGTTAAGATTTCCATGTGCGCCTCCTGAAATGAACACGACGACTATATTAATTCGTCAATCATTCAAAAATCTTCACATATGAACATCAGAATCTAAGCTCCACTCCTGCTGCTGGAACTCGTTTACCACCTCGCTTGGAGCGGATCTGCTCCGGTTGGAAGAGCTCAGGCGTCTCGAAGGCAAAGATGGAGTCGCTCTCCTGAATGATCTCGAGGTCTTCATCATCATCACAGAAGGAGCGATGAAAGCCATCGTAGTACATTTCAGTGAGGACGATCTGAGCAAAGACACGGAACAATGTAACGTGCTGCGTTTTGATCCATTCTACTGATTAGAATTATTAAAAAATAACTAACAGAAATGTACGTTTACAAAATGCAGCGTGAGCTAACAGAAGAAAAATCAGTACTCAGTATGTCCACCCTTAGCTTTCAAAACAGCAACTATGCCTCTGGGTTCACTAGCGCAGAGTTTTTGAAGGAACTCGGATCTAAGAGAACTAAACACAGATCTTCTGGGGATGTAGTCTGCCTTAAATCCTTGTGTCTCTTCATGTAGTCCCAGACACACTGGATGATGCTGAGATCCGGACCATACCATCACATCCAGGTTCTTTTTCTTCTATCAGCTCACTCTGCATTTTGTAAATTCATAAAAATTCACAATTACATCATGGCCTCATTATGAGGGATAGTTCAGTGTTTTTTAAGTATGGTTAAATGAAGTGCACACTGTGTGCACCCCCTGCACTCATAGAAAACATCACTGCCATTAAGTAAACTAATTTTTGCCACTTCATTCTAAGCCCGTCTAGCATATAATGAACATATTCTTAAAATATGATAGACCTAAGAAGGCATACAGTAGATTGCATTAGGTCAGCTTAAGTGACTTCTTCTTTCGACTTCTCTCTTTAGGGGTCATCACAGCAGATCCTCTGCCTCTATCTTGTCCTACACCTTGTATCCTCTTCTGTTCTCATGTCCTCCTTCACCCAAATATATCACTATCACTATCCCTCCTCTGCACATGACCAAACCATCTCAACCTTGTCTCTCTTACTTTATCTCCAAACCGTTAATCCTGAACTGTCCCTCGAATATGCTAATTTCTAATCCTGTTCACCCTGGTCACTCCCCTGGTGCCGCCTGTCATTGAGACAGTGCCACTGTCTCCAAGCCATATATCATAGCGGCCTCGCTACCGTCTTTTAGACCTTCCCTTTCACTGTTGCTGCTATCCTTCCGTCACACATCACCCACTCTCTTCTTCACCTCTCTTCTGCACAGCCCATTGCTTTGGATCGATGACCCGCAGGTATTTAAACAAATCCACTTTGTCTCCCTCTTAACTTTGCACCTTCACTGTCTCAGTAATATCCCTCCACCTTCTATTATGTCCCCTATTCTCACTACATATTACTGACATCTTTATTAAGTTGTTTTAATATTTAGGGAAAAGTTCATTCATAATTAACTCAAATCAGAGCACCACCCTGAAAACATGGAAAAACTATCAATGTATGCACAATCACTGTAATTGACTTTGATATCAGAGAGATATCCCAATTTAGCAGTATTGAAGTACCAAATTCATGCACTGGCTCTCTCAACCAATGTTTGTCACAGAATATATGCACAAAATACACAGAGTGTTTCCTTTAGTGAACAAGAGCAACAATTATTTCAATCAATGTAAAATCCCTTTGACTAATGGCACACAACAGCTATGTACAACACAAGACATGTGTCTGCAATGGTGTGTGTGTGTGACTGTGGGAAATCAGAAGTAAACAAAGGAGTTTGGAAGAGTTTGTAACCATGACGACGCCACTCCCCGCTTCCTGTAACAAAATGGCCGTGAATCTCAGGCAGAAACGTGCACAGTGGCAAAGACTGCAGGCCCGTGTTTCCACGCAACATGTCCTGGCCGCGGAGTGGAGCGTGTGCAATGTCGGTAGCCACACTACCACTAATCCATGCAAGATGGCGTCCCTGAGCAAGGTCTCAGTCGTCTGAGCCTCCACAATCAAAGCAAAAAAGAGAGAGAGAGAGATTTGTGAATGGCCAGTGGGTGAGGAAGGGCAGAAGTGTGTAAATGGAACAAAGGCTCATGTGCAGCGTGAGGCGATGACTGTTCAAATCAAACTGGCTGGCGCGGGCGAACTCCTAGGCGGCGGTTTCATAAATGTCTACAGTCACCCTCTCTACACGCAGTGGTCAGCTCATGCTGGACACAGCGGAGCAGACGCGCACAGCAGCAGGGCAGTCAGCGCTGTAGACAACAACAATATACACAGCAGAGCAGCAGTGCCGCTTCAGGCAATAACAATTACACACAAACAAGTAGAACATGCAACAAACACTTGAGTTATACGAATGTGGGTATGCGTGGTCCAACATAGGTTAAAACAGAACACAACACTCTAATCTGCCCTGACACTAAACGCCTCTTACTTTGAGTCGTTAGGGGGCAGCGAGATGTCGGTCTTCCATTCGTCTTCGAGTCCAGTCCAATTTGTTGAATCCCAGAACGTTCATGGGCTGTTGTGCGGCTTCCTAGCAGGACGACAGCAGCTCGTCCTTGGCGGTGGAAAACAGCTCAGGAGTCTTGAGGATAGAAGGTCGGTTTCTGCTGTTCTTCTCTTCTGCAGGGAATGAGTGTAGGAAAGCCTGGTGATGCAGGGGTTTCAAGGTGCGGATCCAAGGGGCCATGTGTAGCTGAGCACAGAAAATACAAGTCTCTAACTCGACCAGCAGGAGCGAAACTGGCACAATAAGCTTGATTACAGCAGCTCCGATATCAACAATGTTTAGGTGAGGAGAAAGAGAGCTGAAGTTGAGTTGAATTAAGTTGAATTTATCTCCGACAGAAATCTCTGACAGAACCAGACTCCAAAATGTGCAGCCATCTGCCTCGACTGGTTGGGGAGAAAGGAAAAATGGGGGAGAGAGGAGAGGTTCTCTGACAGACATGCTGCCCTGGCATGTTTGTTCAGGTGTGGAAGCCCCGATACGTCATACATAATTAGTAACATCCCTGATACAGGGTTTGAGGGCTTTCGGGTCAGGGAAAATATCTTACAGGGTTTGATTTGGTTAGTGGACCCAACCGCCAGAGCATGGCTCAGCTTTGATATGTGAATCAGGTAGGCTACCAGAGATTCCTGCTGGCTTGGTGAACTGGAAGTAAAGAACCTTGTCTCCTACTTCAAATTCGAGTGGAGACCCTTTCCATCCGTAGTAAGACTTGGCTTCCTTAACACTGGCCTCCAAGTTCTCTTGGCCCCATGCAAAGGTTTTGGCCAGGTGATCCCGCTGGTCCGTCACATATTGCACTCACCATGCAGGTTTGAGTTGCCGGGAGTCATTCTTTGTTGAACTCTCATGCTGTGCCTTGCTCTGCCCCTGGCTTGGCCAGTCAATCTGCCTCATCATTTCATTCCTTGTCCGGACCCAAGGTTAGGGAGTAACCCTTGACTTTTTTCCACATGGGTCATCTCCTGGTCCGAGATGATTGCATGCCAGGAACAGTGTTTTACCTCATTGTTCCAGGCGCTTTTCATCCCATTTGCTTTCCAGGAAAGAAAGTTGTTGATGGTTGATGGTTGAAGCTGCGAAAATGTTTCACAGTCCACACTGTGGCCCGAAGGAGGTCAGTGACCCCACAATCATTGGAGTCCCTTGAAAAGAGTGGTTGGAAGTCATAAAACAATTTCCAAAGTGAGGGTCTTTGATCTTTGGAGGTCAATACGTCAGCTTTGGTAAGGTGAATTTTCTCCAGCCCGGGGACCAAATGTGGTGCTTCAGTGTCACTGTGGTCAGTGGCGTCGCTTGTCTGGCCCGCAAACGCCTTCAGGGATTTGCCCCTGAAAGTGGGTGGACCTCCTGAGCTTTTGCACTCTCCTCCAGAGCCCAATCTCTCTTGGCTTGTAGGAGCTCAGCTTCTCTGCATAAGCTCTGGTGGTTCTGTTTCATTGTGTTGATGCTGCCTTGCACCATCGCTACCTGGTTCCAATGCTTTGTTGGCACCAACATCACTACCCCAAAATGGTGAAAAGTGTGCACAGAATAGCATTAGTCTGTGACTTATACAAGGTGGCAGTAACCTTACAACCAGACAATGCATGGGGAAGATCAACCTTTGACTTACAACAAGGTTCTCCAGTTACCACAGTAAACGGCACAGGGAAACCTGTGGCCTGTAATCAGTCACAGCTACCACAGCAGACTGGACTATGTAATCGACCCGTGACTCACCAATAACGCCTTTAAACTGCTGTTACTATGTTAGTTGCTACTGTGTTAATGGTTCTGTTACCATTAATCACAAATCACTTGTTACATGCTAACACACATTTAGCAGTAGCATTACACAACAGGAATCAGCTAGCAAAACAGTGAGTGTCAATAGCCAATTACTAATTTGTTTAGCTCAGCCAATGAATAAAATTCAAATACCTCTGAATGCAAAACTCCAAGAATTCAAATGAACCATATCAATCAGCTATCTGTGGTTGTGTGCAAAAACACTAGTGACAAAATTGGTATTTGAGAGCCTCAGGGACGAAGGTGGTTTCTGCCGTTCCTTCTCTTCTGCAGGGAATGAGTGGGAAAGCCTGGCGACGTACGGGTTTCAGGTGCAAATCCAAGGGGTGGAGCACGGCTGAGCACAGAAAATACAAGTCTCTAACTCGACCAGCGAGGGCAAAACCGGCACAATAAGCCTGATGACAGCAACTCCCAATACCCACAGTGGTTGGAGATAGTGAGCTGAAGTCGAGTGCTTGTATTTATACATTCAGCTGGTGAGGAGTGGCGTCCAGTGGGGCAGCCAATGAGAAGAGAGAACTGTGTTCTGCTGGGGTTCACACATAGGTGTGAACTCAAAACACCACCCTTGCATTTTTGTGTACAGATATGACGAATATGCTACTTTGGGAAAACGATTAAGTCATAGTCCCACCTCTCTCTGTGATGTCACTGTCTTCATTGTCTTCCTCTTCTTGGTTTTGCAGATTGTTTCGCTTTATGATAACTTTTATTGTCTTTAGTTTCCTTACTTACCGTGGCTTGGTTCATTCTGTCCCTGTTTCTGTTATTGTATACATTGTTATATAGACTTATCGTGTGGATAAAGTCATTTTTTGGAGATAATGCCATATTTATGGGATTCTTTTGTTAAAATACAAAGACAAAGATCTTATAAAGGTAAAGTTTTGTTTCCATGTGGATATGGCCTATGTAACACTGCCTCAAACAATCACCCAAACCTGAACTGTCCCTTTAAACAGGGAAGTTTCAGAGGAGGCAGCACCTGTTGGTCAGGGATTTTGGTCTCTTGGGCCACAGCTTTTCTCAGTCTGGACACAGCACCAGAGAGAGGCACTGCCACTCCAACTCTCATACAGTGGGAGCACTTTCCTTGATACACCACTGTCACATACAGCGGCCTGCAACACAGAGATACTTCAGTTAATTGATGTTTCAGAGACAGATGACATTATCTTATTTTAGCTGTCTACTGTCAGATCTTTGGTGGTGATTTTTGTTTTTTTTAATTCTGGGCTCAGGCTAAATTTATCCCAAATTGCCTGATAAGTATTCTACTCAAAAAAGTCAGATATGCAGCCACTTTACCGTGTGTGAGGTACTGGGATTGGCAGTGAGATGCAGAGGAAAGGATCAAAGGTGTTGCTCTGTTTCTGGCAGTGAGGGCAGGTCAGGGAGGATCTGCACAGACATGAGGACAATCAAACGTTACTGCTGTCACACTGCTGAGGTGTATTATGATAAAGGATAAGTTGAGAGTAAGTTATTTACTTGTAAAGAGTTAGACGATGACATTAAGGGCTTGTCTTGATACTACTTTTTTTCTGTGTCTGCCTATACCGATTAGGGATGAGCAGCACAATCACTGGATCGGAGCAGGTGTAAAATGACTCTATCAGAGTGATATCAGTATCGGTAGATACTCAAGATTGTGATATCGGCATCGGACATATTGACCAGTATGGGACTGTTGCTATACTGAATATTTTATCAGCTCATCCCTAGCTAATATTAATGTAGCATGTATGTAAACTGCTGGTACATTTGTATTTAAATGAGGTCTTAAAGTACTGTATATAAATAATTGTACCTGTATTGTGCCTGAAACAACTCCTGTACAAAAGAGCCAGGTGCTGGTAGTGGAGATCCTTCAGTGGCGGTTTCTTCTTCTACTGGAGGCTGAACATGTAACACAGTTAGTCAGTGAACATGAGACATGTTAAATATAAGCAGCAATACAGGTTATTATTGTATTGCAACCTTTAGATTCTTACAAAATGTAACAACTCAGGCTCACTATTATTTAAAAACACAACAACGCTGAAATCTTAAAATTGTCTGAAGTCCAAGCTTGAAATAACAACTCTGGTCAGACTAAAATCAATCATTTCCATCTATATTATTGTTTTCATGTGAACATGGGGTTACAAAAAATTCAGTGCAGATTTATAATTCGTCTACTTCACTTTATTTCTTCATTGAACCCATGTATGTGGTTATTACGACTGGGCTCCATGTCATATGTGCTCACTCTCATTAGTAACATTTCATTAAGTGGTGTCCACCTTGCTGTTTACCTTGCTGGGAGGTCTGGTCTCAGGGTGGATGATATGATTGAGGTCTTCATGAACTCTGTCCAGCAGCCAGAGGAGGAATTCCTGGGCATCATGCTGGGAGTTCCCCCTGAACTGAAGTGCACTCTTGGAAACAACATTCTGCAGCAGAGAACAGCAGAAAAACAAAGGAAAAACCGTAAACTGAGATAGTATTGTAGTGTAGTGAGTACCACTTTATTCTTGACATTGCCTCATCATAAAATATTCAGTGGGTTTGGCTGGGATGATAATCAGCACCATACTAAAGGTCAGTGGAAGTGGTGGGAACATTCAAGAGGAAGGAGAAGTCAGAGGCTGCGAAGCCACAGCTTGACCACCTCACAAACAATTAGCTATTAGAGATGACAACCGTGGTTTCACCTCTACAAAGCAGCTATGAAACTGTGCAAGGTCAAAGACAGAGGGCAGTGAGTCTCTCTCGTACTGAGGACCCTATCAACGCAGCCTCAGCATCTTCTCACACTGATGCAAACACAGCTCAACCACAGTTGCTGTCTTTAAAGCATTCTGATGAAAATAAAGCAGACTCCTGTGACCATGAGAGCGGAGAAATATTTCCGAGATCTAGTGATCGCTACTGAGTGAAATGCAGATAATATGCGGTTATAAATAGACGTTTCCTAAATGTTTTCATGGTGTATATCTATCATCTTCATTCATCACTATCTCAAATGTGTTCTTTAGAGAGTTCCTCTATTAAAACACTAAATCAGATTCATGACAATGAAAATCCTCGGTACGAATAATTGAAATGACAACATATTGTAATATAAATATACTAAACTATTATATAAAAGTATAAAATAACTTTTTCTCAGTTTTCCTGTGCACAGATCAAAAAGTGCCAGTTTTTAATATGTCTGTGGTGTTTCACAACATCTATTTATTTAAATATTCAGCCCATATTTAAAAAAAAAAAGAAAAAGAAAAGAAGGATTATGTTGACCACTTTGTCAACTTGTATGTTTAGATTGTCCTTAACATTTGATTTGATGTTGTTGCTATTATTATTATTATGCTGTCTTGTGAAACATTTGAAACACGTCGTCTTTCTTTCATCTTCTCTCTTCAGGGGTCGGCACACGGGATCATCTGTCTGATAGATACTGTTCTTGTTCAACAACGAAAATCCAAACTCTTAACACTAGACTCTCACAAGAACAGGTAAACGTCATGTACTGCACACTGCAGAAATTATTATTCTGGGCCAAAATAATGAATTGCTCAGATAACCTAAACAGAAACAGAATGTGAGAAGAGTTGCTTCACAAATTAAAGTAATAGTTGACAGTAATAGTAAAATGAAGAAGTGCTGGTACACACCTATACACATTCAAGTCCATCCACAATCTTGCCCCTCCATACCTGTCCGACCTCCTCCACACCACCACCTCCTCCCTCAGATCCTCCTCCTCTATCCACCTTAGTACCATGGGGAGCAGGGCCTTCAGGTGCTCTGCTCCCAAACTGTGGAACTCTCTCACTCAGTTCAAAACATCTTTACTGTGTCTGTTTTTATCCGAATAACTGCATATGTGTTCTTTAACTTCACGTGTCTGTCTTCACTGCACTGACTGTATGTGTCCGTTTTTAACCATGTGTATTTTTTTACCTTAAAGTGACCTTGAGCGACAGAAAGGCGCTTTTAAAGGAATATTTCACCATTGGAAAGATGAATGTCTATTAAAACTGGGTCATCTATGTAGAAGAAATGTGAAATAATATTTGAAGCAAGTGCCTTCTTGGCCGAGAAAGGCAGAAAAATTTAATTTTGGCTCATGTAGACGACAGCTCCCAGAATGCACTGCACTTGCTACCCTGCAAGAGTCTCGAGCTTTGAAGCAGACGGCGCTAGTTGTGTAAACACACAAATCCCCACCAAGATCAGTTTGAAAACTACATTCGATCATTGTCGTTCTCAGTTTACTCTGCAGAGCAAGAGTAAGCGTAACTTTTAGCAAATATGGCGGATACCATGTTTACATTCTGGGAATGAAGTCTCGTCCCCCTATGGGTGAGTCTAAAAAGTGCGGAGCTGGCGTTGTAGCTTCAAATGCTCTTCAAATGACACGATTTGAAGTATTCCTTTTAATAAAATGTATTATTATCACTGAGTTCTAGACAGTACGGCCCACTTCAAGCACTGAGCAAAGTTACAAGGCACTTTCTGTTTTGGATATCCGACTTTCTGTTAGGAAGTCATTATTATTATTACCTTTATGATAAGAACATGCAGAACATCTGAATTCATCCTATCCAGAATTTAGTTGTTGTCAGATTTGTTGCATCATCCAATCCCAGTAGGAAATCAAGTATCAATTTCACAATTGGTGATGTGTGAGAGTTTAGATTGGATCATATGATGGTGCTCCCTCAGCAGCAGCAGCAGCAGCAGCAGCAGCAACAGCAACAACATCAACAACATTCACTTCTACATAATCCTCAAAGCCATCTCTCTGAGAGAAAGTGGCTTCTGAGACACAGTGGCTAACTGCCCTGTGGTATTATTACAGAAGTCTTCCTAATGATGTGTAAGTGCTCTCAGTTTAGGCTCAGGCTGTGGTCTGAGGCAACGGTCACATGTGCACACGGAGCTGTAATGTACACAAACAGCATGGCTTCAGCATGAATAAGTGAAGAGAAAACAACGTTCGTATGGGAGAGCATGGATTCCATTCAAGACTTCGATTTTCTTATAATATTGTATTTGAATGTCACTTTTAGGGTATTTTATTAGTGTAATTTCATTGTTATCTTTGCACTCGTTTTACTTCCATTATTCTGTGTTTATATACTTTTACATATTTCTTTTTGTAACATTTTCTAGTTGAAATGTTTCAGTATCATACAGTATATCCTTACAGTTAGATTTCATGGTTAATCTTTAAACGGGCTGTGTAAATAAATGAGATGATTAGAAATATTCTACTGCAAACGCATAAAGAACAATGTTGCTGAATACTCAGTATGTTCCCTGTTTATTTCAAATAGATTCTACATTTAACTGGATTTGTACCAAAAAAGATAGTAAGACAGCCAGTGACAGCCGTCTTACTCAATATAGCTCCTCTTTGTTGTGCGTTTTGAAATTCTAAAAGAAGAAAGAGAAAAGCGACACGCAACCAAAATATCCCTGACGCAACAGAACAGGCCCTGATGATTGTGACAGAGAGAGTTTTCAGAGGTAAAATGATGAAGATGCAGATGATGCTGGAACAAAGGCCAGTAAAAGACACACTCGGCTGAGCAGCTCAGGTGGAGGTATTCTACAAACACAAACAAATCAAGACCTATAAAGGAATGTCCTATTAAATGAATAGAGAGTAAATGACCAAAATATTATCTTGTTATTGTAAGTAAAGTTGTTTGTTTACAACTGGTGCTTTTACTTTGAAAGTGTCAAAAAGCAAGAGGAAATATAACACAAATCGAGGCTGCAAAAAGGAATCTCACGTACCTTTCACATGGCTGACGAAGGCACACTCTATGACAGAGAAAAGTTGATTTCATGCATAGGCAGAATTTACATGTGTGCCATAGACTCGTGAACATGAACATCTTGTGGTGCATCATGGGAAATGATTGCTCTAATGAATTGGGCAGACAACCTAAATATAGTAGCAGAATCTCGCACGGTAATAAAAGTGCCAGTACTCAAAATAGTAAAAACAAGCCCTGGTTTTTACACGGGGGCGGTTTACAAACGTTTTGTTGCATGAAACTCAGGCCACTGGACAGAAGTAGTTTACTGTTGCTTTAGCTTCTGCATCTGGACGTTCCAACAATAATCATTTCATTTGATGACGTCAGCAAGCAGAGTGGGGTCATGGGAATTGTTGTGTTGTTGTCTCACTTGGTCACAGGGAGATATTCAGTAAACGGTGCAAAAGTATTGTGATCTATTGGGGCCCAAAAATATTTTGGTATTTGGTATTGGTTGTGATATCAGTGTCAGTATCAGTACGAGGAGCTTGCCCTTGTGTAAAAACTCTTATATTTGTATACATATATATGTATGTATATATATATATATACACATATATATATACACATATATATGTATATATATATATATACATATATATGTATATATATATATATAGATATAGATATAGATATATATATACATATACATATACATATATATACTCTGAGTGGTACATTACGACAGGACTTGAGTTTTTATAGTGTGCACACATCTTACCTTGAAGTCTCTGCTGTGCTGAGGTGTGTATTCAAAGGTCCACAGAGCCCTGACCAGCCCGGACAGCTGCTCCGTCACCTCCCCTGCCTCCTGCTGCTGCTGCTGGAGCGGCTTCTTCTGCACCAGCACCCCGTTAGACTTGGCCTTGTCGCTGCTGTTGCTGCTCGTGTCCGCTCCCTTGAACTGTTCCAGGGCCAGGTACTCGGCGAAGAGCTCCGTGTTGCTCAGGCACTGTAAGATAGCGTTCATGAAGCAGGTGTTACCGTGGTTCTTGAGTCCGGCGACTCCCGGCACCTTGTCCCCGAAGGGGAAACCCCCGCAGTCGCTGTCGTCGGACGGGACCGAGCCCCCCATGGTGCTCGGGATCAGAGTGCTGTCGTCTTTCTCGTCCTCGGCGGCTTGAGCGTCGGTGCTGAAGTGGGAGAGCGTGGACAGTGTCCGGAGAACTCTGTTCATGAAGCTGCCCACGGAGCGCACGGAGCTCCGCCGGAACAACTTCTTGCTGAAGGATTTCTTCTCTTTGTTACTCACAACTTTCGACATGGTTGCTGCTGTGTTGTTGGTGTCGTCTCGCGCCCGTAAGAGAACAGCCCCGCGCTCTTCTTTAGCGCGCGCGGCGCCTTCACTCACTCACTCACTCACTCAGTGACGGGAGCATCTTTCACAGGAGACTCTCTCATCATGGAAGAGCGCTGTTTACATCACTGCGTCGGATTGCATAAACACAAGCAGCCTCCGCAGAGAGTCAGTGTGAGGAGGAAAGCCCGGGTGAGGGACGCAGCAGTGGGCAGCCATCATCATCACCAACATCATCATCATCATCACCAGCAGCAAAACAGCACGCGCTGTGTCATTGTTCAGTCATGAGAGCAGTGTTGTGTCAGACACACTCCATCACCGCAGCTCCACCCTTTCACCGACCGTCCCACGTATACGGTGATGCCGCCGAAAACAGAGCAGCTGATGATGATGATGATGACGACGATGATGATGGTGATGGTGGTGGTGATACCAAGTGTCGGATGATTCCTCCTAACTCGCCTCAACGGTGCGCGTTCGCACAGGCGCTGCCAAACCGAGGAAGACTGGGACCGGAGAGGCTCAGCCCGCCGCTGAGCCTCGCGTTCCCACGCTTCGCTGCAGCATCTCCCGCCGAGTCTTTCACATCAGGAAAGCTGTGCAGCAGTTGACTTTTTTGGGGTTTTTTGGTTTTGTTTTGTTTTTAATCCTCAGTGATCACATCCAGACAGGATTCATGGCGAGGCCGTTTCTCCTCCAGTCTCCATCAGCAGCAGCAGCAGCAGCTTCATCTGTGGACAGCAACACTGCAGGCAGGCAGGGCGGTGACGGCTGACGTCAGGGCCAAACACTGCTCCATGATGTCGGAGAAGGAGGAAGAGGAGGAGGAGAACAGGTAGAGCTGCATGTGATGCTCCAACTCCGCTTCTGTTGCTGGTCCAGCCAAATGGTGCCGGTTTGGTTACAAGAGTGATGGAGAAAGATTTGTGTGCGTGCTTTAAGTAAAACTAACCGCTGTGTTGTCAGAACAGCACGTGATCACCTGCTCTCTCTCGTCTCCTCTGTGACTTGCAGCGATATTTCTGCTCGGCTGTGATGCATTCGCTGACGCTCGTAAATTCCTCTCCCCTCACAGCACATGGACACATTGGTAGGTTGGAGCACTTTCTCCAAATATTTGGAATATGGAAGAGTCAAAAATATATAAAACAACATGAATTCTGACTTTTTTTCCCCTCAGAATTCATGTTTTATTATTTTTTCACAATAATATATGAGCATGTAAAACAAAGAATAACAGCAGATCTTTCAATCTGATAAAGTGGAGTCTGAAAATGTGAACCCTTTCTTTCCCAATAAATCAAATCAATGAAACAACGACAAACAAAAGTAATTCAAACATTAGCCCTGACGTCATTCCTCAGTCTGGAGTCTGTGTGTTACAGTAACATCACATACGTATATCTTCATGTCCTGGAAGCTGACTGTGACCGTGGCACAAAAACAAGACACAATCGGATAAATATGATAAATTATGAAAAAGGCTCAGCATTTATTAACCTACATCCATAGCATCACCAATTCCATCCATCATCGCAGTAGTGCCACACACTGCAGGAAAAGATGGATCATTTTTCCCCAGTATCGAAATCTGGATACCTAGTGTTCAAAGTATCATTCATACAACTGTCCTGACCCCGTGACCCCGAAAGATCACCTCTTACTTTTTAACAGAAAAAAACAAAGGTAAAAATAAAACAATATAGATCATATATCAGAAATATCAATAGAATAATTATTATTATAGATTAGTCATAATGGAAGGACAAGTCATTAATGACAAATATATTGGTCATACAGAAAGCTTAGATGATTAGACACATGCCCTGATGTACACTGTATTACCTCTTCAGATGCTTCAGCAACATATTAACACAGAGATTAAAGATACAGTCAAGACACTTTCACCTCAACCTAACTGAAAGGCATTATCCCCACTTTGACATCACTCAAAACCCCACTTGGTTCAGTATAAAAATGTCTAAACTAACCTGATTTTAATTCTTAACAGATCTATAACCCTCCAAACAGCAGCAAGACCCCGATGGTATGTCAGCCCTTGTTACCAACAGAGTCCCCTCCTCCACCACTTTCCTGTTAATAGTCGATGCTGCGGACGGCGGCGATGGTGGAGGCCAGTCGGCGTGGCAGCGGTTTGGCGGTCTGTCTGTAGCTTTCAGGTTTGGCCCTTAGCAGAGTGACTATGTGCTGCAGGGTGCGGGACGGCTGCAGGCCCAGAGCATCCATCACGTTGCTCAGATAGTCTGTGGAGCAGGTTCATGAAACACATTCATTAAACTTAGAACTGAGAAACATTGTTTCTTTGAAAAGGGAAAGTTTGGGTTGCATCAGGTACTGACGCACAGTCACCGTTCACTCTCAGGGTTAGGGTTCACTCTAAAAACTACACCTGCTTACATCCACAGTATCTTCAGAATATGTCCATGGCTTTGTCTCATGGTCAGACACTGACGCGACAATCACGCGATAAAATATCAGCAAATGTTAAAACGTTGATCAGTGTTTGTCAGACCTGGAAAAGATGTTCTCAAATGTCTTGTTTTGTCCACAAAACCAAAATGATTTAGTTTTAATGATTTCTTCGTGATGTGGAGCAAAGAAACGAAGAAAATATTCACATTTAAGAAGCTGAAACAATCAGAAGGTTTGTTTTAATCATGAAAAAAAGCTTCAAACCAATTAATTTAGTAATCATTAATAATCGATTCATCGAGTAATTGTTTCCGCTCTAATCTAATGACTTTCTGGCCTAACCCTAAATACGTTCCGAGAAAGAAATGGTCAGTGAGCTTCATCTAGCTGTATTTACTGCTCTGACACAGAGAGAGAGAGAAGCACCGTGACCACACAAACTACACAGTCACAGTGGCAGATGTGCAGTGCAGCTGACCGTGTGTGGAACAATCACTCCTCTATATTGTTCATTCAAGTTAAAATAGTGATATCTAGCTTCTTCTCTCAATGGCTTGAGTTAGTTTTCATTGCAGAACAATCTCCACACATAAGAAAAGGTTGATGATAGGGACAGTGAATGCCAACACAAGAGAGGTGGGGCCTACGACATCACTGTTTTCCCAAAGTAGCGTATTCGTTGTCTATATGAAAACACAAGCCACGCCATTTCCATGTGGATGAAACACCAAAACAACAACAAACAAATATGCAGATTCATCTACACTCGTTTCAATGTGGACAGGCTGGTTCTTAGAAAAGGGGGTGGTGATACAACCACATGTAAAATTCCTTTAATGACGCTGTTTGCTTTCACCAAAAGAGGGCAAGATTCTGTTCAACTGTACCTATATCTGTGGCCAGCTGTTTGGTGGAGTGGGCACTCAGTTTGGGGATGAGCAGAATGGCATCACAGTACGTCTGCATGGTTGCCCGGGCAATGGAGCCCAGCCAATAGTCTGCTGTGTTGTCCAGCTCAGGAAGGTCATCACCTGGAAGAGATAGCAGGTGATGTTTTATCACTTAAGGGACATAAGTGAGCCAAAAGGTCAACATCCCAAAAACCCATGGTAAGAGAAACTTGTGCTATCACCTCAACTGCCTTTGTTCAGTAATACTTTATTAATCCCCTTAGGGAAATTATTCTCTGCATTTTGACCCATCCTAGAATTAGGAGCAGTGGGCTGCCACACTGAGTAGCGCCGGGGGAGCAATGGGGGTTGGGTACCTTGCTCAGGGGTACCCCAGCCCTTTCGACCTGGTGGGGACTTGAACCGGCGACTTTCCGGTTACAAGCCAAGTTCCCTTTCCACTTGGCCACAGGCTGCCCTTTCTTAGTTTAATATGGTATGGAAGTTACATTTCTATGCATATACACTTTTAGTGAGGTCAATAACCTTGTTCTGGTGGGAAAGGCAGCTTCCCAGCATGTAAGGCCATTTCTAAAGCTGGATCCTCCTGGGTCACAAATGGCTCCAGATGGAGTGGTAGAGACATCAAGTACTGACCTATCTGGAAGAGAAAAATATGAAAAGAATAGTGTTTAATACACCCGATATTGATCTGTACTGACTTAACTTACATTTAGATACAGTCTAACTTACATTTGTAATGTATTCTTGTGGAGACAGGCTGAAAGTAGGCAGGTCCTCTGTGTAGCTCTCTCCAAAACCAGGCTCCTCTTGACTCTAATCACAAACGCGGTATTTAAAAATAGATACAAACAGTGCTCTCATGCTCACTCACACTGACAATCCAACATGCAAACTGCACTCAAAGCGTATCATCTGCATGTGAAATCTGCTAAGACAGACACATGACACCTCCATCACCTCCATCTTGGAGACGAGACACAGCTGGTGTTTGATCTGCAGGAAGACGGAGTCGAACGCCAGCTGGTTGGCCTGCTGGTTGAGTCTGGTCAGAGCTGCTCTGGGTTCAGTAAACAGGCTGGAGTTTCCTGTGCCCTTCTCCTGTGAGACCAGAGAAAGAAATACACAGCTGCAGAGGATCCCTGATAACATGTCTGTTCACTCCAGGAGAAACTTTTCACTTCTGGACATCCTGCTCAGCTCCATACCTTTAATGAGTAGAGGACCTCCATCAGGCTGTTATATTCAGCCATATTGCCCCTCTGCAGGTAGTTATATTCCTGCCAGGGATTCTTGGTGGCGCTCTTCCTCTCGGTGCAGCTGACCTCCTGGATGCCTGCCAGACTGCGGGGGCTGTACGAATCTGACAAGTACTTACCTGCTGTACTCAGGATCCTACAAGAGAGAGTAAAGATATCATAAAGATCATACATTTGCTTAACAATCATTTCTAATAAAAAAAATGAAAAAAAATGGAATGATGGATCACAAATTGAGCAGAAGGCCCAAAGGTCAGCAGTTTGACCCCAGTAGTACGCATGCCACTGATGTGTGGGGAGTGTGAAACTGCTTGAATTGCTGTGCAAAACTGCAGAAGCAAAATCATTAACCATTTACTTGAACTATGAAAAATTCTCTTACTTGTTTGAGAGCTGTTGCTCAAAGGCTCCACATTGTCTTAGTAACTCACCACAGGTGGCAATAATCCTGCAAAACACAACAGAGAAACATCTCTTACTGTGTCAAACACACAAGGGGGAGTGAGCAGTTTGGAACAGGTAGCTGTCACTCAAATGGGTTGGCGTCTTGATTTTAAGTAGAAATGAGAATGGACCTGACTGAGTTCTGGAAGGCTGTCCAGTCCTCCTGAAATACGGACGAATTTGGGGTGTCCTCCAGTTTACACTTTTTCCTGATTGACTGCAGAGTTATGGAGAAGTCAGATACATACCTGAGGGAAAAAAAGCACAATATTAAAACTAGCAATTTACAATCAATTTAAGTCAGCTTAATCTACTGTAAAAAATGAAACAGAGCATTTGTACCAACAAAGAAAAAGAACCGTGTATTGTATTTGAGTGCAAAGATATTTTACTTGGAGAAAAGGGCTTTGAGTGCTTTAAGGAGGCCACACACGGCCAGTCCTTCACTCAGTTTGACACAGCGGTCCACAGCACCACTGGCCAGGCCAAACAACTTGCTGACAGAGTGGCTCAACTCTTCCGCACAATCAATGACTTCCCCGCGTTCCTAAAGAAAAGACAGAATGCAAAGTGTATTAGTTTTAGACGTTTCTTTTAGCTGGTGGCTACTTGGTGGCATGTCGATTTCTGCCCTCCATTTACTTCAAAATATTTGATCCTTTGAGCTGACAGAGCATAAATTCTGTCCCCTGATCCATCCAAAAATGCACCGGTGTAAATTTCTCCACATACTTCTCACTGTTTTGCCATTCACCCATTCACACACACACTTCCATGCAGCACCCATGGACACATCGGCATGTAGACTAGCGGACAACCTTCCAGTTGAAAGACAACTTGCTCTAGCTCTGTGCTTCAGTTGCCCCTTTACCACAGTCTTTGAATGCATCTAAGTAGCAACACCCTGTGTACGCTCATGTGCTGGTGTTTGGAATATTTGACGAACAACATCTGCAAATATTCAAATAGCATTTTTGCAATATATATATGCCCATGCCCATTCCCACTTCAAGGCCCCCTTAACACCTGGCATTAAAATGCTTTTTCTGTGATCAGATTGCAATCGGATAGCACATGACCACTTTTAAGTATAGGTGTAATACATCTGAGGACGGGTTGTTATCTGATCTGCCAAACCCTTTCGGGAGGTGATTGGCGACGCATTGAGACCACAATGAACATTGTCTCTGACGCGTCTCCACTCGGCCCGCAACAACTATGTGAGCGGAAATTGCTCATTGGTGGCTCCGTGCACAGCTTACGTGAAAGCAGTAAGAAAACGCATTTTTCCACTTCTTCCCCCTGCGTCAACAAGCAAAGAGGAGTCCATATGGGTATATGCAGGAATCCTGATTTAATTTCAATACTTTTTCGAGACCTCCTCAAAATATTTTAAGACCTTATCACCACTTCAAGCTGTAATCAGCAACACATATTTAACTTAGTTTGCAATTAAATCTGTAGAGCACAACCATAAAAAGGAACTCATAAGCTGGAAAGGAACAAAACTTGTACAGTGTTGATGCCCATCAAGGCGATGCTTATCTTCTTTCTGCAATATATACAAAAAGCTCTCAGCAACAGGCTTCAACCATTGCTGAAATTCAGGGATCTCCAACACGGAGGAGAACATTTAGTCCTTCCACCAGGTCTAACCACCACATGCATATTTTTAGAAGTCAAAATCTGTGGACAAAATTGAATACCTCATGAAACCACGATCAAGACTTTTTAATACTTTTTAAGGGTCTTAATTTTCCCAAAATGGATTTATCAACTTTTAATACTTTTTAAGACCCCACGGACACCCTGTAATAGCAGGACTTCACGTGCAGCTTACATTGTTGTTGATATGGTAGCAGGTGTAAATGCATGTGGTAAAGCACCATCCAATTGCGATCTGATCATAGAAAAACCATTCTAATGCCAGGTGTAAAGGGGGCCCTACTGTTAAACTGTGTCTAACATTTCCTGCTTCCTACAGGTAAATGGCCACAAAACCACCGTCTGGCCGCTGTTTTTCAGCTGTGGGCAAAGAATCTGCCGCAAGTTGGTGGCTTTGAACGGCTTTAAGTGCTCCCGAGTACTTGAGTACTGGTGTGAGAACATCTCTTTCAAGAAGAAAAGAGTCTGGATCCTAGATTTGCAGCAGTGGTCTCACTACGTCACAAACAAACCACATCAGAGGCATGAATCAGGGGCTAGAACTCCACAAAAACGTGGTCTTATCAGCTTGTAAGTTTATGGTAGTTAGCCATATTGTTGGCAGCAGTTTAATTTTGTGTGTGTGTGTGTGTGTATTACCAAAGGTACAGCACTGATCTGGATGAGGAGATGAGCTTCCTCTAGACCTCCGTACTGTAGTTGATAGAGTTTATAGGGGTCGTAAAGGGCACAGACAAGCTCATTCACTTTCAGCAGGTTATTCTTACCTGAAGAAGAAGAAGAAGGAGTAAAAGGGTTAACTTGAAACCTGTCTCACACCCACAATCAATATTTAGTTTCTATGTTTTGGTTTGGTCATTTCTTGGAGTGACAAACCCAGGTGTGGCAGCATGGCGGCCTCCAGGCTGTGTGCAAAGCTGGACGTGGTTTGGTACAGTTCTAACAGGGTGTTGAGACGCTGCTCTTGACCTGTCCGCTCCATGGTTGTGCTCAGGCACAAAGAGATGGACGGCACCATAGCCCCCAGAGTCTGGATGAGCAGCACTGTCACCACCTCATAAGGATTCTTGAACACCTGGTGGATGTTAACAGTTCAGGTTAGGTTCTGTGTCCCTCTCTGAATGATTACTGATGGAACTTGTTACTGAATTATAACTGATGAAGTGTAGTTTCAGACCTGGCTGCTCCACTGCAGCTGAGTGTGCCATGTGGACACTAAAGTGTCGTAGAACTCGGACAGCTGCTGATTCAGACTGAGCTCACTCTGAGTAAGATCCTGCCATATGTTCACCAGCTGACCCTGCACATGCCAAAACAAGCAATTCATTCAAAAACAGATATTAGAGAAAGCCTCCACCTTATTTACATACAATTATAAGATAATTGTTATTTATTTAACTAATGTCAGGGAGATAACCAACCTTATGACACTTATAGTAGTAGGCAAGAAGCTGTGGCATTCTGTCTATCTCAGTGAAGACTTTAACAAACAGCTTGGCTTGGTCTGCAGAGATACACATGTACAAATGAGTGTACTTGGTGTACACACACGCACAGGAAACAGTAAACAAATGAGTGGAAGTTGGGATAAATCACAGGTGTTTACCTATAGACATGGAGTTAAAGGTTGCTACTATTTGTGGGCTGGCCAGAGCCTCCAATCTGTTTTTCAGAGCCTCCAGGTGGACACACTTCTCAGAGTAGTCAGGTGTGTCCACCAGCATGGCCAGGCTGCTCTGCATGCTGGTCAGCTTGGAGGAGATCACTGCAAGATCCTAGAAGAATAAAGTATCTAGGGTCAGATTTAAATCCACAGGGGCAGTTTACAGTGTTGGGTTAGGTTAGGTTTTGGAGAACAGTAAAAAAAAAAAAAAGACCCTGGAGTCTGTGATGACTTCATTTGAATAAATTTATTTGAAAATACTTGGCCAAGTAGAACGGAGGCATCATAAAGACAGGCATGTGCACAGCCTGACTCTACCTCCAATTCTGAAGATCACCGCACAAGATGACACATAATAATCTAATGACCGTGAACATATTTCATTAGAATCATGGAGACACAAAGTCTATGTGGAATAATCAGCTTTGTTAGTTGTGTTGGTGTTTGACATGAATTTGTCACTTTCCCAGTTCTTTGCCGAGTGATCACTTTCGTTTTTTGACTAATCCTGACCCTAACACTCAGGCTAAGCCTGTGTAGTACAATAGCTACTTTCCTTTTTTCAATGACCGAGAACGAGAAGGGAATACTGGATTTGCAAGAGTGTTATTGATGTAGATAAGTGAAATAGGGCTGCAACAACTAATCATTCAAAATCGATTATTAAAATAGTTGGCAACTAATTTAAAATCAATAATCGATTAGTTGGGTCTACGTTATTACACGTACAGTTGCTACGCCCTAATGTGGGGCAGTAAGCCAACCAAAGCCGTGGCAAGTATGCGCCATTAAGCTGGATGCCGACCGCTGTAAAAGAAGAAGAAGAAGAAAAAGAGAACCAATGTAAATTCGTAGTAAGTTAATTTTATCTGATTAATTATCGATTAATCGGAAAAATAATCGACAGTTTAATGGATTATCAAAATAATCGTTAGCTGCGGCCCTAAAGTGAAATACCAAATGGTGTCAAAACAGGGGCTTTTATTCTGAAAATAGACCGAATGCTTTAATGTTGCATCAGGGTTTGACTTCCGGGTCCTGCTCATGCCAAATTCTGCTGAATTGAAGCCTTGTCCATCATCTGGCAAAAACAGAACTCTTGCATATTCTCTGTGTATGAGACGGACTAGCGGAGCAAGGACACAGCTGGTACATGACGCGAATGTCGTCGGTGGAAGCTGACACATTTACAAAAGTGGACTCACTTCTGATGCAGCAACGGAGACGCAGCACATACGCATTCAGTGGAATCCCGGGGTAACACTAACAACTGGACTTTCAACTAGCAATGGTTCTGTGTTCATGATAAATAATGTTTAATAGTGCTTAACACTGACCGAGGATTATGTCTTTCCCTCAGTTTGTTCACCCTAGATGAGGTTTGAGACCCTTCTCTTCAAGTAAAAAAATATGTATACCTTAGTATACACCCAGTTTGGTTACATAAATTGCAACAATAACAAATTAATTCCCTATCCTGATTTTCATTCTGGGAATATTTATACAGATATGAACCAAGGGCAGACGGTACCAGGCCCAAAGGTACAAAAGGCTTTACAAAAACACACAATGTTAAGTCCTGTGGCTTCAGGCCTTAAATTATACCTGTGTTTTGAAGGTCTCCTCAATGTCTGCACTCAGTGTGCTCCATTTGTCTGCCTCCTGTAGGGCCTCAGCTGCCAGCTGCATGTGGCTCTTCACCTGATCTATCTCCACCAAAACCTGGTGAACACAATCCAAGAAGATATACACATAAATGGTCATGCCTAAGAAGATCTTCAAATCAAGCTGTACATGAGCTGCCAGGCTTTGAGTACATGCTGCTGTTGTGTAGGTGATGCACACACAGGTACTGTGGTATTTAAAACAGGTAATCAGGTAAAGGGAATAAGAATTTTGGATGGCACAGTTTCCTCAAACATTTATGGGCCACTGTTATTTTGTTATATTCTTATGAGCTCATATTTCAAACATACATGCACTAGCATTTTAATAACATGCAAGATTAATATTTGCACAACCACAGGTTAGAAGTTAATGATTTGTTTAACAGTTGGTGTAGATATGAACCTTTGTTTTAACTATGTAAATACAAAGTGTGTGGTATGAAAGCACAGGAAAGGGTGAAACACCTGCATTGACTTCACAGTGTCCTGCTCAAATTTCTTGATGTCTTCTTTGACCAGGACCATTTGATCCTTGAGGAAGGAAGCCTCCTGTTTCACAGCCTCCACATCCCGCAGCACCCTGGGCATGTTTTGGAGGGCCTGGTTACTGCTCTCTGCAAACACAAACACAGCAGTGCATCAGTTAATGAAGGAAAAGACAAGAACATTATGACTTTTAGGACATTATAATGTATATTCCACACTCCACAAGCGCAATCTCAAATGAGTCATTATATGGAATTCTCTTTGATGTTGGTTTTACAAAAAATAAATTGGAAACAGTTTGGCAAACTGTACAGGCTGGTGATTTCTGTCGTGCTTATACTTGTCGTATCGTCGTATTTTGTTAAATTGAGTTGTTGATTCAACAGATTGATTGCAGTTTCCCGTTTATTATTTCGACTGTAGGAGGTGTTTACTGTTTACATTTATTATGTTTACTCCAAGGATAGATCCTCAAGTGGATCATCAGGAAGTACCCTGAAGATCAATACTGTTAAGACTAAATCTATGCAAATTATCCATGCAAATGCAAATGAACTCACTGAAAAAAATCTAAATTAATTAAATCAATTAATACAATAGATATATTAGACAGATAATATATTTTTTCTCCATTAGAACACATCATTTCAAACCCCTGGTTACAGAGAAGAATGTTTTGTAAAGAACATCTCCCTACAAAATTTTAAATAGTGATGGTTTTATTTAGAAATGTAAAATCTGTTGTGTAGACCAGTGGTTCTCAAAGTGAAGTCAGGGATTCTTGGGTGTCTGGAAAACAATTAGCAATAAATGATTCTTCATCAGTGACGACACTGGGTGAGGAAATTTTCAGACTTCTGAATGCTTTCATGACTTAAAATATATGCTGGGATTATGTGGCAGTGATCACAAACCGAAAGAGTGGAATTAATGCATGGATTACATCTGTCAACATGAAGACTATTAATGCAGTACCAGCATCTCAGGCTTTAACATCATGTTCATAGCACATTGCCTTGCATATGCTCTCTCTATTAGCAAGACTGTCTTGATGCATGCGGAAGCAGCTCGTTTAGCGATATATCGCTTGCACTTCTTATGCAAACAAAGTCAAAGTTGACATTGCACACACCTGCCAAGTTTGAAGCCTGTCAAGTGACCCGTTTGTCAAGTCAAGGACACCCTCGTAGCTATACAGGAAGATGATGCTGGACATAACACATTGCTGTTTTACACAGAGACGTTAAGCTGTGTTTGTACAGTACAGTATGTATTTTTTTGCATTTACAATAGGAATAGTACCAAGATACCTTTGGCACCATGTACTGCTCTTTTACTACTTTTAAAAAACACACTGTGTATATATACTTATATTGTTATATTTTTAATTTCTAATTTGTAATAGTTTGTATTTCGAGTGAATGTTTGTTATGCACCAACGACAGCAGAACAAATTCCCTGTATGTGTAAAATCGTACTAGGCAATAAAGCTTTTTCTGATTCTGATTCCCTTGATGTACAATTCCAAATTGTACCATACTGAGATGGAAACACATAATTAGAGTTAATGTGAGTGAGAAACACACACAAATGCAGAAATAGCAGTTTCAGAATAATACAAAAAAAAAACTAAACCACAAAATATAAAATACCAGAATATAGTGTGTGGTACTTTTATGTTCCTAGTTTAGTTTCAAACATTACCAACAGTAATTGAACATGACAAGTAAGACACTGGCGCTGTGTGGACACATTAAATACAGGAAGCTAGTTTACATTTACTGACTGACCCTCAATGGCATTATTGACTTCCTGGATGAACAGTTGAAGTTTCATGACCAGTGTGGCTGCGTGTGTGTCGGCTTTCCCCGGTGCGTCCTTCTGTACCACATTGAAGGCGCCGTTCACCCACTCTTTCACATCAAAATCATCGTCCAGGAACTTAGAGAAATCCATCTGTGCCTCTCACTCGTTCACCGGAGCAAAATCCGGCGCGGTGTCCAGTCCAACAACAACTCCGCTGCCGCAGTCTGTGTCATCGACCCATTGCTAACGGTAGCTAATTTTTCCCAAATAGTGGCTTCGACACGAATATAAAATAAATAGCCCAGGAAAATGAAATTATCATTACAACTAGATATAGTTCCAACAAGGCGACTGCTTCCTCCAGAGTTATATTTGAATGTCTAGGATTTTAAAAAGATATAAGTCCAAACACATTTCTACGATTGATGCGACTAGTGCAATAGATGCTTGACAACAACTTCCTCTTGGTGCTTCCTATTTACCTTCCGCGGAAACAAGCACCAGAGCAACTAAACGTTCCGCCGAATTAAACGTGCGGTAACATTAAGAGCACCTCAACAATAAAAGTGGACAATATGTATAATAATATTGAAATATCCCAATTTAATACAACCATATAATACTATAATACTGAACAAATACACAAACTTCACATTGGCATATAGTGTTTCCCAAAGTGTGGGTTGTGGCCCACTGGTGGGCCTTGGAGGTGCACTTCAGAAAGGGCTATAAAATTCTCTCATTTACCGAATTCTTTATAAAAATCCAGTGTATGCATTGTTCTGGGGAGGAAGAAAAAAGATGCAATTACTCAATTATCACTAACTTTAATTAGAATTTGTTATTTCTGCACACACACTAGTGATAAATTACTTCATATAACTAATCCTTTTTACACAATAGTGAACACACACAAACCGGGCACAGGAGCAGTGGGCAGCACTTTTGACATTTTAATATTTCAAAAGCACAGACAAATATTTTTCAGAATTTTTGCATTTTATTTTTGAAACAACTATTAAATTATTAAGAAAATATCTGACAAATTCAAACATAATGAAATACATTGTAGTTTGGGTTAACTTTTATTAAGATCATGATTATTTAACATAAATTGAAATTTAAAAATACTGTCCCTATTACAACATTTTTACAGGGAACTAGTCATTTTAATGGATATATCAATGCACTTATATTCAATGCACTTTTTACCTTTATTACTATGACTACAATTTAGCATGCAAAAAAAAATAAAAGTATGCAAAATGAATGTAATATAAATATATACCAAGTCTTTCACATAATACAAAAAGTTAGTAACCACTTAAATTACACACATTTGGCTGTGTACCTAGTTTATGATGACCTAAAAAGTTGCCATTCTGATATATGTGGGTGGAATAATAGTTCAAAATAAATAATTCAAAAAAAGTATTAATTAATTAATTATTTATTTTGAATGTATTACCTGTTTACATTTGGATGCCTTAGTTTTGCTATTCATTCCACTTTTCAGTAATATTGAAAGCATTTCATAACTGTTTACTTTTTCAATGAAGTAAGTAGAATGTCCTCCACCCAGTTGTGCACTATTTTGAGTTATTTCATATAATGTACATATACATATGTTTGTATTTGTTATTTATTTTTGGTACATTGCTTTACATATAACAACAGCATCGTGTTATTTTTATTGATCTTATTTATGAACATAGTATCTACAATAACATTTGATTGGTGGCTAGACTCACTTCGTCCCACAGCAACATTTAAATAGTTTAGATTTGTGCAAACTGTTTCCGTTAATAATTTATTACATTACATTACATTACATTACATGTCATTTAGCAGACGCTTTGATCCAATGCGACTTACAAGAAGTGTCCATTTCATTATAATATTCTGATTTATCATAAATAATTGAACATGCACATGAATTTTAAGTTCTGTTAAAAAGGGGTGGAGATGGGGTCCAAATTCTTTGAGTATTTAAAATGTACTTGAAAGTAACGCAATAGTTACTTTCCCTAGTAACAAGTTACACTTATAATTTGTAACTCAGTAACTAATTCAGTTACTTCTTGGGAGAACTGTAACTAATTACTTTTTAAAAGTAACATTTCCAACGCTGCTCCTGGCACACAAACAATGTGATGTGTCTCTTGAGGGTTATTCATTATTATTGTTGTTATGTTCATGTGTGTCTTTAGTCCGTTGGCTATTTGACTTTTACCTTTCACACTAACTGTATCTAACCTCAGCAGTATGATGCACATTTTCTTGTAGACTAAAACAAAAAAAACGTTAACGTGAAAGTGCAGGATTTCTCTCTTTGTTCACAAATTAGAGAACAAAGG
The DNA here is from genome assembly GCF_958295425.1 of Solea solea. NCBI lineage: Eukaryota > Metazoa > Chordata > Actinopteri > Pleuronectiformes > Soleidae > Solea > Solea solea. Next base: position 17,718,496 of record NC_081154.1, read on the forward strand.
TCAAAGGTCATAAAGTCTATGTAAGGTCATGAACATGGATGGATCATCTGTAAACTCCCTCTTCTTCAGCCAGGTCACTTTCCCCCTCATTCATCTGAGCAGCGCCACCGTAAGGAGACATGAAGTAGTGGCGCCCGGTGAGTGAAACTTAGTGCCTTTATTTATTAATTAAAATATTGATATTTACACTCGTACTGCATGAGGAAGTATGACGATATATCACCAAATTGATATTTTGACCCAAAAATGATTAAAAGACTTAAAAGACTTGGCTTTTTAGTTATTTATTTTCTTTCTTTATTTTTGTCATGAAAAAAAGTACAATAAAACTGAAAAAAGCAAAGACAGAAAGCATCAACATTTTTGATTTCCATAAAGAATATATACATACAGTACATATAGACTTATACCCATGCAATCGGCATCTCCTAAAATGAGCTCAAAAACAACACTCACTGAACAATGTGCTTGACCCTCACCATTTCTGTACTAAAAACAAGGACTTATGTTTGCATATAAACTGAAACAGACTGAAATACACATTATTTCATAAAGAGTGATTCGTACACAAGGATATTTTTCATTTTCCCTCACTCTCAGGTTTTACCTTCCCTCTCTGTCCTGGAACATCTCTTAAAGGTTATTAGGAACCTTCAAACCCAATCTGTGATGCTCGGAATTCCACTACATCCACAAATCACAATATCCAGCCTTATTTATTATCCTCATTGCTCTTCCTTTTTTTTGCAGTATGTACATGCTTTGTAAGACTTCTACACAAAAACTGAGACATGTCAATATAAGCCTACACTTTAAATTATGTAGAGATTTACAAGTTAAGAAAAACCTTGTTTTACTCATGATTCCAGTACATTTAGTTGTCACTAACCTTAAACCAACTGCTCCTTTGATAACTCAAGTCTATTTGAGTTTACAGAACTCTGTAGCTGTGCCTACGGAACGAGGATAAAACTGGACTCCAGCATAGAGAGGCTGAGTGAACGTGGTCTGGACTCTGTGGAGGAGAGTCATGGTGTCAGAGATGCTGTAGAAGGACAGAAGACCTGCTCTGTGGTCCAGGTAAACTCCTACTCTGGAGGACAAATTATCTGAGACGTGAGTCTGGATACTGTTGTGAACAAACTCACAATTGTTTCTCCAATAATATAAACTCCAAGATTTGTCATTGTATCCAAATCTACATTCATCTCCTGATCTGCTGATGTTCTTGTACGTCACTGCTACACAAACTTCTTTTCCTGTCCACTCCACCTCCCAGTAACAACGTCCAGTCAGACTCTCTTTACTCAGGATCTGAGGATAATTACCAGTGAATCTGTCTGTGTGAGCAAAATGAAACTGATTTTTCATGAATGACACTTTTCTGTTTCCCTGAGATAATAACAGCTGTGTGTCAGCTGTGTTTGGATCCAGTGTGATTTCCTGTGAATATCTGAGGAATTCAGCTCTGGTCTTTGGCTCTGGATCTGTCAGTAAAACATCTACTCGAGTCACAGCCAGTGAGATGTTTGTCCACGTCTCAGTGAGGAAGTCCTGCAGTTGACCTCTGACCTTTGCCACAGCCGCTGTCACGTCCTCAAAGTGTCTCAGAGGACGGACGTTGATGGTGGACGAGTGTGTCGATGGACTGAGTGCTGACAGTGAGCAGTAGGTGAGGAGAAACTGGTTGTGGTCGTGTGTGAGTGAGAGCTGCTTCAGTTCAGCTTCTCTCTTCTTCAGCTCAGTGATCTCCTGCTGTAGCTTCTCCTGAAGATCTCTGACTCGTCTCACTTCAGTTTCCAGCTTGGATCTGATCTGCTGCTCCACGTCAGAGTTTCTTTTCTGCAGGAGACGCATCATCTCAGTGAAGGTCTTGTTAGTGTCCTTCACGGCTTTATCAGCAGAGCGAGTGAGAGCCTCCACCTCCTGTTGAAGCACCTTCATGTCTTTGTCTATGTCCTGGAGTCTCTGCTGGATTTCTTCTACACTCAGATCCAGCTCTCTCTGCTTCTGTGTGCTTTCTGCTGCAGCTGTGACCGTGTCGTGTTCTTTATGTTCGTCCACAGAGCAGAGATAACAGATACACTGCTGATCAGTGCGGCAGAACATCTTCATCACCTCATCGTGACGAGGGCAGATGTTCTCCTGGAGGTTCTTGGAGGGCTCCACCAGCTTGTGTTTCTTAAATGCAGGTGATTGATAATGAGGCTGGAGATGTTCCTCACAGTAAGAGACCAAACAAAACATACAGGACTTGAGAGCTTTACGTTTCCTGCCAGTGCAGACGTCACAGGCCACATCTTCAGCTCCAGCATAGCAGTGATCAGCAGGAGCAGCGTGGAGTCCAGTCTTCTTCAGTTCCTCCACTAAATCTGCTAACATGGTGTTTTTCATCAGTTCAGGCCTCGGTGTGAAGGTCTTTCTACACTGAGGGCAGCTGTAGATCCTCTTCTCATCCTCTTTGTCCCAGTGGTTTTTGATGCAGTTCATACAGTAGCTGTGTCCACAGTGAAGACTCCCTGGATCCTTCAGAAGATCCAAACAGATCGAACAGCAGAATTGCTCTCGCTCCAGCGGATTTGTTTGCTGCGCCATTTCACTTCTCGGTAACGACAACTGTCTGAGTTTCACTTCCCCAGAAACAGAACTGCGTTGAGCTGATCTCAACAACCTGTGTTAGTGCGGTGGGCGGAGCCTGTGGTCTGCTGTTCTCTGCCTCATGTTTGTTCCTCCCTCCGTTGAAACTGCAGATCTGAGGGGGAGGGAACCAGGAAATGTGAGCTCAGAGCGGAGCAGGCTGTGTTTGAAGAGGGAGGTTTAACAGAGCGCCTGACAAACACTCTGTGTTTAACCCTCAGTGTGAGATTATGACAAATGAGCAGTGAAACCAGGCCAGTGCAAGGACACAAGGTTAAAAAATAATTAAATTTAATAAGGAATCAACACAAAAGGTATTTCAGTTTCAAAAGTGTAACTAAGGATAGGGTTAATCTTGGACAGTCAAAACTTAACGTAGGTTTTAGAGGATATGGAAGTCCAAACTGAAACAATGTCACTTCAACGGCGAAATCATAATCCAGGTTCAGTATCCTCAGGTAAGTATCTTCATAATAAACACTCTTCAAGCTTACATTTGCCCGTTTTTGAAGGATGCATTTGTGTTTCTTTCCCAGAAAACGTTGCACGCCAAGGCACCTAGGCAAGGCAGCTTTATTTTTATACAGATTTCATACACAAAGGCAACTCAACGTGCTTAACATAAAACAAACATTTAACAGTAAGAACTGGAGAATTAAAAATAAAGACAACAACGTTCTCTACTTGCTCGGCACGTCAATGAACAGCGAAAGGCATGATGGGAGTAACACAGTGACAGCTGCTGAGAGGAAGAACTGTCGTGTTTACTGTGATATTTAATATACATTTTTTTGACACATGTTATTTTTACAATGCTATATTCAGTATTGAGTATATTTGTAATGCATTTTAAAAATGCTCGTCTACACAACACACTAGAAACAAAAGAATTATATCTTCACCGTACCTTTCTGCTGTGCTTACTGTAGAACGCTGCAGCAACACCGCTCCCAGTGTTGAGCGAACTCTGTTGCATTGCTTGTTTATTTGTTTGTTTCAGTTTTATTGTCGGACCCAAGGTCCATTACATGTTTGTTTCTGTGCGTGTGACTGAAAAAAATAGATAAAAAATAAAGAAAATATAAAGAAAATGTGGATTGCTTGATTCATTATTATTAAAAGAAACGCATGCCTTTCCTCTCTCCAACGATTTAAATATCTAGTTGAGATCAAGTAATTGCAAATTTCATAGCCTATGATTTCATCTACATTTTACCTGATAATGAGCTAATTGTGCTAATTACACATGAATTTTAAGTTCTGTTAAAAAGGGGTGGAGATGGGATCCAAATTCTTTGAGTATTTAAAATGTACTTGAAAGTAAATCAATAGTTACTTTCCCTAGTAACAAGTTACATTTATAATTTGTAACTCAGTAACTAATTCATTTACTTCTTGGGAGAACTGTAACTAATTACTTTTTAAAAGTAACATTTCCAACGCTGCTCCTGGCACACAAACAATGTGATGTGTCTCTTGAGGGTTATTCATTATTATTGTTGTTATGTTCATGTGTGTCTTTAGTCCGTTGGCTATTTGACTTTTACCTTTCACACTAACTGTATCCAACCTCAGCAGTATGATGCACATTTTCTTGTAGACTAAAACAAAGGTAGAGAACAAAGGTCAAAGGTCATAAACTCTATGTAAGGTCATGAACATGGATGGATCATCTGTAAACTCCCTCTTCTTCAGCCAGGTCACTTTCCCCCTCATTCATCTGAGCAGCGCCACCGTGAGGAGACATGAAGTAGTGGCGCCCGGTGAGTGAAACTTTGTGCCTTCATTTATTAATTAAAATATTGATATTTGCACTGGTACTGCATGAGGAAGTATGACGATATATCACCAAATTGATATTTTGACCCAAAAATGATTAAAAGACTTAAAAGACTTGGCTTTTTAGTTATTTCTTTTCTTTCTTTATTTTTGTCATGAAAAAAAGTACAATAGAACTGAAAAAAGCAAAGACAGAAAGCATCAACATTTTTGATTTCCATAAAGAATATATACATACACTACATATAAACTTATACCCATGCAATCGGCATCTCCTAAAATGTGCTCAAAAACAACTTACAAACACTGAACAATGTGCTGGACCCTCACCATTTCTGTACTAAAAACAAGGACTTATGTTTGCATATAAACTGAAACAGACTGAAATACACATTATTTCAAAAAGAGTGATTCGTACACAAGGATATTTTACATTTTCCCTCACTCTCAGGTTTTACCTTCCCTCTCTGTCCTGGAACATCTCTTAAAGGTTATTAGGAACCTTCAAACCCAATCTGTGATGCTCGGAATTCCACTACATCCACAAATCACAATATCCAGCCTTATTTATTATCCTCATTGCTCTTCCTTTTTTTGCAGTATGTACATGCTTTGTAAGACTTCTACACAAAAACTGAGACATGTCAATATAAGCCTACACTTTATAATATGTAGAGATTTACCAGTTAAGAAAAACCTCGTTTTACTCATGATTCCAGTACATTTAGTCGTCACTAACCTTAAATCAACTGCTCCTTTGATAACTCAAGTCTATTTGAGTTTACAGAACTCAGCTGTAAATCCAAAACGAGGATAAAACTGGACTCCAGCATAGAGAGGCTGAGTGAACGTGGTCTGGACTCTGTGGAGGAGAGTCATGGTGTCAGAGATGCTGTAGAAGGACAGAAGACCTGCTCTGTGGTCCAGGTAAACTCCTACTCTGGAGGACAAATCACCTGAGACGTAAGTCTGGATACTGTCGTGAACAAACACACAACCTATCATCATATAATATAATAAACTCCAAGATTTGTCATTGTATCCAAATGTGCATTTATCTCCTGATCTGCTGATGTTCTTGTACGTCACTGCTACACCAACGTCTTTTCCTGTCCACTCCACCTCCCAGTAACAACGTCCAGTCAGACTCTCTTTACTCAGGACCTGAGCATAATTATCAGTGAAGCTGTCTGTGTGAGGAAAATGAAACTGATTTTTCATGAATGACACTTTTCTGTTTCCCTGAGATAATAACAGCTGTGTGTGAGCTGTGTTTGGATCCAGTGTGATTTCCTGTGAATATCTGAGGAATTCAGCTCTGGTCTTTGGCTCTGGATCTGTCAGTAAAACATCTACTCGAGTCACAGCCAGTGAGAGCCACATCTCGATCAGGAAGTCCTGCAGTTGACCTCTGACCTTTGCCACAGCCGCTGTCACGTCCTCAAAGTGTCCCAGAGGACGGACGTCGATGGTGGACGAGTGTGTCGATGGACTGAGTGCTGACAGTGAGCAGTAGTTGAGGAGAAACTGGTTGTTGTCGTGTGTGAGTGAGAGCTGCTTCAGTTCAGCTTCTCTCTTCTTCAGCTCAGGGATCTCCTGCTGAAGCTTCTCCTGAAGGTCTTTGACACGACTCACTTCAGTATCCAGCTTGTATCTGATCTGCTGCTCCACGTCAGAGTTTCTTTTCTGCAGGAGACGCATCATCTCAGTGAAGGTCTTGTTGGTGTCCTTCGCGGCTTTATCAGCAGAGAGAGTGAGAGCCTCCACCTCCTGTTGAAGCACCTTCATGTCTTTGTCTATGTCCTGGAGTCTCTGCTGGATTTCTTCTACACTCAGATCCAGCTCTCTCTGCTTCTGCGTCCTCTCTGCTGCAGCTGTGACCGTGTCGTGGTCTTTATGCTCGTCAGAGCAGAGATAACAGATACACTGCTGATCAGTATGGCAGAACATCTTCATCACCTCATCGTGACGAGGGCAGATGTTCTGCTGGAGGTTCTTGGAGGGCTCCACCAGCTTGTGTTTCTTAAATGCAGGTGATTGATAATGAGGCTGGAGATGTTCCTCACAGTAAGAGACCAAACAAAACATACAGGACTTGAGAGCTTTACGTTTCCTGCCAGTGCAGACGTCACAGGCCACATCTTCAGCTCCAGCATAGCAGTGATCAGCAGGAGCAGCGTGGAGTCCAGTCTTCTTCAGTTCCTCCACTAAATCTGCTAACATGGTGTTTTTCATCAGTTCAGGCCTCGGTGTGAAGGTCTTTCTACACTGAGGGCAGCTGTAGATCCTCTTCTCATCCTCTTTGTCCCAGTGGTTTTTGATGCAGTTCATACAGTAGCTGTGTCCACAGTGAAGACTCCCTGGATCCTTCAGAAGATCCAAACAGATTGAACAGCAGAATTGCTCTCGCTCCAGCGGATTTGTTTGCTGCGCCATTTCACTTCTCGGTAACGACAACTGTCTGAGTTTCACTTCCCCAGAAACAGAACTGCATTGAGTTGATCTCAACAACCTGTGTTAGTGCGGTGGGCGGAGCCTGTGGTCTGCTGTTTGTTCCTCCCTTACACTCTGTGTTTAACCCTCAGTGTGAGATTATGACAAATGAGCAGTGAAACCAGGCCTTTATTAACACACAGCTGCAGTTCCAGAACATTTTCTGATAACAATCTGTCCTGTGAAGTTTTCTGAGTTGCAGGATTTGGACCGAGGGTTTTTAAACTGCATGCAAAGGCATTATAACTATTCCACGACACAGTTCCAGGACGACTCATCTCAACTCGGCTTTTCTTTTGGTACCTGGGGCCTCATGTATAAAAGTACAATATTTAAAGTACATACTGTGATATAACGAGAGGCTATACGGCTCTCAGCGAGACAGTTCAAGCAGTACAAGGACACAAGGTTAAAAAATAATCAACACAAAAGGCATTTCAGATTCAAAAGTGTAACTAAGGATAGGGTTAATCTTGGACAGTCAAAACTTAACGTAGGTTTTAGAGGATATGGAAGTCCAAACTGAAACAATGTCACTTCAACGGCGAAATCATAATCCAGGTTCAGTATCCTCAGGTAAGTATCTTCATAATAAACACTCTTCAAGCTTACATTTGCCCGTTTTTGAAGGATGCATTTGTGTTTCTTTCCCAGAAAACGTTGCACACCAAGGCACCTAGGCAAGGCAGCTTTATTTTTATACAGATTTCATACACAAAGGCAACTCAACGTGCTTAACATAAAACAAACATTTAACAGTAAGAACTGGAGAATTAAAAATAAAAACAACAACGTTCTCTACTTGCTCGGCACGTCCATGAACAGCGAAAGGCATGATGGGAGTAACACAGTGACAGCTGCTGAGAGGAAGAACTGTCGTGTTTACTGTGATATTTAATATATTTTTTTTTTGACACATGTTATTTTTACAATGCTATATTCAGTATTTAGTATATTTGTAATGCATTTTAAAAATGCTCGTCTACACAACACACTAGAAACACCACAAAAGAATTATATCTTCACCGTACCTTTCTGCTGTGCTTACTGTAGAACGCTGCAGCAACATCGCTCCCAGTGTTGAGCGAACTCTGTTGCATTGCTTGTTTATTTGTTTGTTTCAGTTTTATTGTCGGACCCAAGGTCCATTACATGTTTGTTTCTGTGCGTGTGACTGAAAAAAATAGATAAAAAATAAAGAAAATATATAGAAAATGTGGATGCTTGAGTCATTATTATTATTAAAAGAAACACATGCCTTTCCTCTCTCCAACGATTTAAATATCTAGTTGAGATCTAGTAATTGCAAATTTCATAGCCTATGATTTCATCTACATTTTACCTGATAATGAGCTAATTGTGCTAATTACACATGAATGCACATGAATTTTAAGTTCTGTTAAAAAGGGGTGGAGATGGGGTCCAAATTCTTTGAGTATTTAAAATGTACTTGAAAGTAAATCAATAGTTACTTTCCCTAGTAACAAGTTACATTTATAATTTGTAACTCAGTAACTAATTCAGTTACTTCTTGGGAGAACTGTAACTAATTACTTTTTAAAAGTAACATTTCCAACGCTGCTCCTGGCACACAAACAATGTGATGTGTCTCTTGAGGGTTATTCATTATTATTGTTGTTATGTTCATGTGTGTCTTTAGTCCGTTGGCTATTTGACTTTTACCTTTCACACTAACTGTATCCAACCTCAGCAGTATGATGCACATTTTCTTGTAGACTAAAACAAAGGTAGAGAACAAAGGTCAAAGGTCCTAAAGTCTATGTAAGGTCATGAACATGGATGGATCATCTGTAAACTCCCTCTTCTTCAGCCAGGTCACTTTCCCCCTCATTCATCTGAGCAGCGCCACCGTGAGGAGACATGAAGTAGTGGCGCCCAGTGAGTGAAACTTAGTGCCTTCATTTATTAATTAAAATATTGATATTTACACTCGTACTGCATGAGGAAGTATGACGATATATCACCAAATTGATATTTTGACCCAAAAATGATTAAAAGACTTAAAAGACTTGGCTTTTTAGTTATTTCTTTTCTTTCTTTATTTTTGTCATGAAAAAAAGTACAATAAAACTGAAAAAAGCAAAGACAGAAAGCATCAACATTTGAATTCCATAAAGAATATATACATACAGTACATATAGACTTATACCCATGCAATCGGCATCTCCTAAAATGAGCTCAAAAACAACTTACAAACACTGAACAATGTGCTTGACCCTCACCATTTCTGTACTAAAAACAAGGACTTATGTTTGCATATAAACTGAAACAGACTGAAATACACATTATTTCAAAAAGAGTGATTCGTACACAAGGATATTTTACATTTTCCCTCACTCTCAAGTTTTACCTTCCCTCTCTGTCCTGGAACATCTCTTGAAGGTTATTAGGAAGCTTCAAACCCAATCTGTGATGCTCGGAATTTGATTACATCCACAAATCACAATATCCAGCCTTATTTATTATCCTCATTGCTCTTCCTTTTTTTGCAGTATGTACATGCTTTGTAAGACTTCTACACAAAAACTGAGACATGTCAATATAAGCCTACACTTTATAATATGTAGAGATTTACAAGTTAAGAAAAACCTCGTTTTACTCATGATTCCAGTACATTTAGTCGTCACTAACCTTAAATCAACTGCTCCTTCGATAACTCAAGTCTATTTGAGTTTACAGAACTCAGCTGTAAATCCAAAACGAGGATAAAACTGGACTCCAGCATAGAGAGGCTGAGTGAACGTGGTCTGGACTCTGTGGAGGAGAGTCATGGTGTCAGAGATGCTGTAGAAGGACAGAAGACCTGCTCTGTGGTCCAGGTAAACTCCTACTCTGGAGGACAAATCACCTGAGACGTAAGTCTGGATACTGTCGTGAACAAACACACAACCTATCATCATATAATATAATAAACTCCAAGATTTGTCATTGTATCCAAATGTGCATTTATCTCCTGATCTGCTGATGTTCTTGTACGTCACTGCTACACCAACGTCTTTTCCTGTCCACTCCACCTCCCAGTAACAACGTCCAGTCAGACTCTCTTTACTCAGGACCTGAGCATAATTATCAGTGAAGCTGTCTGTGTGAGGAAAATGAAACTGATTTTTCATGAATGACACTTTTCTGTTTCCCTGAGATAATAACAGCTGTGTGTGAGCTGTGTTTGGATCCAGTGTGATTTCCTGTGAATATCTGAGGAATTCAGCTCTGGTCTTTGGCTCTGGATCTGTCAGTAAAACATCTACTCGAGTCACAGCCAGTGAGAGCCACATCTCGATCAGGAAGTCCTGCAGTTGACCTCTGACCTTTGCCACAGCCGCTGTCACGTCCTCAAAGTGTCCCAGAGGACGGACGTCGATGGTGGACGAGTGTGTCGATGGACTGAGTGCTGACAGTGAGCAGTAGTTGAGGAGAAACTGGTTGTTGTCGTGTGTGAGTGAGAGCTGCTTCAGTTCAGCTTCTCTCTTCTTCAGCTCAGGGATCTCCTGCTGAAGCTTCTCCTGAAGGTCTTTGACACGACTCACTTCAGTATCCAGCTTGTATCTGATCTGCTGCTCCACGTCAGAGTTTCTTTTCTGCAGGAGACGCATCATCTCAGTGAAGGTCTTGTTGGTGTCCTTCGCGGCTTTATCAGCAGAGAGAGTGAGAGCCTCCACCTCCTGTTGAAGCACCTTCATGTCTTTGTCTATGTCCTGGAGTCTCTGCTGGATTTCTTCTACACTCAGATCCAGCTCTCTCTGCTTCTGCGTCCTCTCTGCTGCAGCTGTGACCGTGTCGTGGTCTTTATGCTCGTCAGAGCAGAGATAACAGATACACTGCTGATCAGTATGGCAGAACATCTTCATCACCTCATCGTGACGAGGGCAGATGTTCTGCTGGAGGTTCTTGGAGGGCTCCACCAGCTTGTGTTTCTTAAATGCAGGTGATTGATAATGAGGCTGGAGATGTTCCTCACAGTAAGAGACCAAACAAAACATACAGGACTTGAGAGCTTTACGTTTCCTGCCAGTGCAGACGTCACAGGCCACATCTTCAGCTCCAGCATAGCAGTGATCAGCAGGAGCAGCGTGGAGTCCAGTCTTCTTCAGTTCCTCCACTAAATCTGCTAACATGGTGTTTTTCATCAGTTCAGGCCTCGGTGTGAAGGTCTTTCTACACTGAGGGCAGCTGTAGATCCTCTTCTCATCCTCTTTGTCCCAGTGGTTTTTGATGCAGTTCATACAGTAGCTGTGTCCACAGTGAAGACTCCCTGGATCCTTCAGAAGATCCAAACAGATTGAACAGCAGAATTGCTCTCGCTCCAGCGGATTTGTTTGCTGCGCCATTTCACTTCTCGGTAACGACAACTGTCTGAGTTTCACTTCCCCAGAAACAGAACTGCATTGAGTTGATCTCAACAACCTGTGTTAGTGCGGTGGGCGGAGCCTGTGGTCTGCTGTTTGTTCCTCCCTTACACTCTGTGTTTAACCCTCAGTGTGAGATTATGACAAATGAGCAGTGAAACCAGGCCTTTATTAACACACAGCTGCAGTTCCAGAACATTTTCTGATAACAATCTGTCCTGTGAAGTTTTCTGAGTTGCAGGATTTGGACCGAGGGTTTTTAAACTGCATGCAAAGGCATTATAACTATTCCACGACACAGTTCCAGGACGACTCATCTCAACTCGGCTTTTCTTTTGGTACCTGGGGCCTCATGTATAAAAGTACAATATTTAAAGTACATACTGTGATATAACGAGAGGCTATACGGCTCTCAGCGAGACAGTTCAAGCAGTACAAGGACACAAGGTTAAAAAATAATCAACACAAAAGGCATTTCAGATTCAAAAGTGTAACTAAGGATAGGGTTAATCTTGGACAGTCAAAACTTAACGTAGGTTTTAGAGGATATGGAAGTCCAAACTGAAACAATGTCACTTCAACGGCGAAATCATAATCCAGGTTCAGTATCCTCAGGTAAGTATCTTCATAATAAACACTCTTCAAGCTTACATTTGCCCGTTTTTGAAGGATGCATTTGTGTTTCTTTCCCAGAAAACGTTGCACACCAAGGCACCTAGGCAAGGCAGCTTTATTTTTATACAGATTTCATACACAAAGGCAACTCAACGTGCTTAACATAAAACAAACATTTAACAGTAAGAACTGGAGAATTAAAAATAAAAACAACAACGTTCTCTACTTGCTCGGCACGTCCATGAACAGCGAAAGGCATGATGGGAGTAACACAGTGACAGCTGCTGAGAGGAAGAACTGTCGTGTTTACTGTGATATTTAATATATTTTTTTTTTGACACATGTTATTTTTACAATGCTATATTCAGTATTTAGTATATTTGTAATGCATTTTAAAAATGCTCGTCTACACAACACACTAGAAACACCACAAAAGAATTATATCTTCACCGTACCTTTCTGCTGTGCTTACTGTAGAACGCTGCAGCAACATCGCTCCCAGTGTTGAGCGAACTCTGTTGCATTGCTTGTTTATTTGTTTGTTTCAGTTTTATTGTCGGACCCAAGGTCCATTACATGTTTGTTTCTGTGCGTGTGACTGAAAAAAATAGATAAAAAATAAAGAAAATATATAGAAAATGTGGATGCTTGAGTCATTATTATTATTAAAAGAAACACATGCCTTTCCTCTCTCCAACGATTTAAATATCTAGTTGAGATCTAGTAATTGCAAATTTCATAGCCTATGATTTCATCTACATTTTACCTGATAATGAGCTAATTGTGCTAATTACACATGAATGCACATGAATTTTAAGTTCTGTTAAAAAGGGGTGGAGATGGGGTCCAAATTCTTTGAGTATTTAAAATGTACTTGAAAGTAAATCAATAGTTACTTTCCCTAGTAACAAGTTACATTTATAATTTGTAACTCAGTAACTAATTCAGTTACTTCTTGGGAGAACTGTAACTAATTACTTTTTAAAAGTAACATTTCCAACGCTGCTCCTGGCACACAAACAATGTGATGTGTCTCTTGAGGGTTATTCATTATTATTGTTGTTATGTTCATGTGTGCCTTTAGTCCGTTGGCTATTTGACTTTTACCTTTCACACTAACTGTATCCAACCTCAGCAGTATGATGCACATTTTCTTGTAGACTAAAACAAAGGTAGAGAATAAAGGTCAAAGGTCATAAAGTCTATGTAAGGTCATGAACATGGATGGATCATCTGTAAACTCCCTCTTCTTCAGCCAGGTCACTTTCCCCCTCATTCATCTGAGCAGCGCCACCTTGAGGAGACATGAAGTAGTGGCGCCCGGTGAGTGAAACTTAGTGCCTTCATTTATTAATTAAAATATTGATATTTACACTCGTACTGCATGAGGAAGTATGACGATATATCACCAAATTGATATTTTGACCCAAAAATGATTAAAAGACTTAAAAGACTTGGCTTTTTAGTTATTTCTTTTCTTTCTTTATTTTTGTCATGAAAAAAAGTACAATAAAACTGAAAAAAGCAAAGACAGAAAGCATCAACATTTGAATTCCATAAAGAATATATACATACAGTACATATAGACTTATACCCATGCAATCGGCATCTCCTAAAATGAGCTCAAAAACAACTTACAAACACTCAACAATGTGCTTGACCCTCACCATTTCTGTACTAAAAACAAGGACCTATGTTTGCAAATAAACTGAAACAGACTGAAATACACATTATTTCAAAAAGAGTGATTGGTACACAAGGATATTTTACATTTTCCCTCACTCTCAAGTTTTACCTTCCCTCTCTGTCCTGGAACATCTCTTGAAGGTTATTAGGAAGCTTCAAACCCAATCTGTGATGCTCGGAATTTGATTACATCCACAAATCACAATATCCAGCCTTATTTATTATCCTCATTGCTCTTCCTTTTTTTGCAGTATGTACATGCTTTGTAAGACTTCTACACAAAAACTGAGACATGTCAATATAAGCCTACACTTTATAATATGTAGAGATTTACAAGTTAAGAAAAACCTCGTTTTACTCATGATTCCAGTACATTTAGTCGTCACTAACCTTAAACCAACTGCTCCTTCGATAACTCAAGTCTATTTGAGTTTACAGAACTCAGCTGTTAATCCAAAACGAGGATAAAACTGGACTCCAGCATAGAGAGGCTGAGTGAACGTGGTCTGGACTCTGTGGAGGAGAGTCATGGTGTCAGAGATGCTGTAGAAGGACAGAAGACCTGCTCTGTGGTCCAGGTAAACTCCTACTCTGGAGGAGAAATCATCTGAGACGTAAGTCCGGATACTGTTGTGAACCACCTCACAATTGTTTCTCCTATAATATAAACTCCAAGATTTGTCATTGTATCCAAATGTACATTTATCTCCTGATCTGCTGATGTTCTTGTACGTCACTGCTACACCAACGTCTTTTCCTGTCCACTCCACCTCCCAGTAACAACGTGCAATCAGACTCTCTTTACTCAGGACCTGAGCATAATTACCAGTGAATCTGTCTGTGGGAGGAAAATGAAACGGATTTTTCATGAATGACACTTTTCTGTTTCCCTCAGATAATAACAGCTGTGTGTGAGCTGTGTCTGGATCAAGTGTGATTTCCTGTGAATATCTGAGGAATTCAGCTCTGGTCTTTGGCTCTGGATCTGTCAGTAAAACATCTACTTTAGCCACAGCCAGTGAGATGTTTGTCCACGTCTCAGTCAGGAAGTCCTGCAGTTGACCTCTGACCTTTGCCACAGCCCCTGTCACGTCCTCAAAGTGTCCCAGAGGACGGACGTTGATGGTGGACGAGTGTGTCGATGGACTGAGTGCTGACAGTGAGCAGTAGTTGAGGAGAAACTGGTTGTGGTCGTGTGTGAGTGAGAGCTGCTTCAGTTCAGCTTCTCTCTTCTTCAGCTCAGGGATCTCCTGCTGAAGCTTCTCCTGAAGATCTTTGACACGACTCACTTCAGTTTCCAGCTTGGATCTGATCTGCTGCTCCACGTCAGAGTTTCTTTTCTGCAGGAGAAGCATCATCTCAGTGAAGGTCTTGTTAGTGTCCTTCACGGCTTTATCAGCAGAGAGAGTGAGAGCCTCCTCCTCCTGTTGAAGCACCTTCATGTCTTTGTCTATGTCCTGGAGTCTCTGCTGGACTTCTTCTCGACTCAGATCCAGCTCTCTCTGCTTCTGTGTGCTTTCTGCTGCAGCTGTGACCGTGTCATGTTCTTTATGTTCGTCCACAGAGCAGAGATAACAGATACACTGCTGATCAGTGCGACAGAACATCTTCATCACCTCATCGTGACGAGGGCAGATGTTCTCCTGGAGGTTCTTGGAGGGCTCCACCAGCTTGTGTTTCTTAAATGCAGGTGATTGATAATGAGGCTGGAGATGTTCCTCACAGTAAGAGACCAAACAAACCAAACAGGACTTGAGAGCTTTATGTTTCCTGCCAGTGCAGAAATCACAGGCCACATCTTCAGCTCCAGCATAGCAGTGATCAGCAGGAGCAGCGTGGAGTCCAGTCTTCTTCAGTTCCTCCACTAAATCTGCTAATATGGTGTTTTTCATCAGTTCAGGCCTCGGTGTGAAGGTCTTTCTACACTGAGGGCAGCTGTAGATCCTCTTCTCATCCTCTGAGTCCCAGTGGTTTTTGATGCAGTTCATACAGTAGCTGTGTCCACAGTGAAGACTCCCTGGATCCTTCAGAAGATCCAAACAGATCGAACAGCACAATTGCTCTCGCTCCAGCGGATTTGTTTGCTGCGCCATTTCACTTCTCGGTAACGACAACTGTCTGAGTTTCACTTCCCCAGAAACAGAACTGCGTTGAGCTGATCTCAACAACCTGTGTTAGTGCGGTGGGCGGAGCCTGTGGTCTGCTGTTTGTTCCTCCCTAACACTCTGTGTTTAACCCTCAGTGTGAGATTATGACAAATGAGCAGTGAAACCAGGCCTTGATTAACACACAGCTGCAGTTCCAGAACATTTTCTGATAACAATCTGTCCTGAGAAGTTTTCTGAGTTGCAGGACTGAGTGTGCATTTGGACTGTCTGGGTATCTCATAGGACTACTGGAATTAAGCTAAGTATCACTTCTGTAGGTCTTTCTTATTTGGTTGCTATTTCATTAATTACTATTGTATGTAGCTGGGTTGCTTGACTTTTGTGACTTTTGACTTGTCTATTGAATTAAGGTGAAAGTTTTGTAAAGATATTTTGTCTCCTAGGTCAAAGTGAAAGTTGTTATTGTTGCTGCTTTCACCTAGTTTCTATTGAGCCATCACCATCACCAGGTGAGAAGTTTCACTGGCAAAGGGGAGTGGCCAACACAGCTGAGTAAGATTTAAACCAGACCCAAACCAGCATTTGTCAGTGTGCATTTGGACTGTCTGGGTATCTCATAGGACTACTGGAATTAAGCTAAGTATCACTTCTGTAGGTCTTTCTTATTTGGTTGCTATTTCATTAATTACTATTGTATGTAGCTGGGTTGCTTGACTTTTGTGACTTTTGACTTGTCTATTGAATTAAGGTGAAAGTTTTGTAAAGATATTTTGTCTCCTAGGTCAAAGAGAAAGTTGTTATTGTTGCTGCTTTGACCTAGTTTCTATTGAGCCATCACCATCACCAGGTGAGAAGTTTCACTGGCAAAGGGGAGTGGCCAACACAGCTGAGTAAGATTTAAACCAGACCCAAACCAGCATTTGTCAGTGTGCATTTGGACTGTCTGGGTATCTCATAGGACTACTGGAATTAAGCTAAGTATCACTTCTGTAGGTCTTTCTTATTTGGTTGCTATTTCATTAATTACTATTGTATGTAGCTGGGTTGCTTGACTTTTGTGACTTTTGACTTGTCTATTGAATTAAGGTGAAAGTTTTGTAAAGATATTTTGTCTCCTAGGCCAAAGAGAAAGTTGTTATTGTTGCTGCTTTGACCTAGTTTCTATTGAGCCATCACCATCACCAGGTGAGAAGTTTCACTGGCAAAGGGGAGTGGCCAACACAGCTGTAACCAATCAGCCCCTAATCAGGGAGTGGCCACTCAGCTGCAACTATTCAGCACCTAATCAGGTGTCTTTTAAAAAGCAGCACTGACTTTGAAGCGGCAGCTTCAGCGGCAGACTCCTCAGACGAAGACTCAGGAGGACAAAGACAAAGGAGTCTAAACCGGAGGCTGAGTACCTGTCTGCAAGTGTTTTCTACTTTTTTACATATGTGCCTTTTTTCCATTCCTGTTCATGTCTCCTCTCATAGATACTACAAACCTCACAATCACGCACAGCATCACCGTAACCTGTCCTCACTTATCTACCCCACCCGCTCCACACACATCCAACACCTTGTCGCAGGGGGCCTGTGGAACTGCCAGTCAGCTACCCGCAAGACTTCATCTCCGGCTTTGCTACTGAGCAATGCCTGGACTTCCTTGCTCTCACTGAGACTTGGATAACACCCTCCAACACAGCCACCCCTGCAGCTCTCTCCTCTGCCCATTCCTTCTCCCACACACCCAGATCCACTGGAAGAGGTGGCGGGACAGGTCTGCTCATCAACCCCAACTGGACTTTCACTCTTTACCCACTGCCATACTTCTCTTCACAGTCGTTTGAATTTCATGCTGTAACTGTAACTCGCCCAGTCAAACTAATCATTGTTGTCATCTACCGTCCACCAGGCCCATTGGGACACTTCTTGGAGGAACTAGATGTCCTCCTCTCAAACATCCCAGAAAATGGCCCACCACTTGTTCTTCTTGGTGACTTCAACATCCAGTCAGAGAAGTCATCTGATCTACTTCTTCTACTTTCGTCTCTTTCTCTCTCACTTGCTCCTTCTCCACCAACTCACAAAGCTGGCAACCACCTTGACCTCATCTTCACCAGAAACTGCTCCACCTCCGACCTCACGGTAACTCCACTTCATGTCTCTGATCATTTCTTCATTTCCTACTCTCTCCCACTCTCCCAATCTGATGATCTCATCTCATCAGATACTGCACTTGTCCGTCGCAACATTCGCTCTCTCTCTCCCTCCTCTCTCTCCTCAACTGTTCTATCAGCACTTCCTTCAGCTGACTCCTTCTCCCTCATGCATCCCAACTCTGCCACAGACACATTCCTCTGTACTCTGTCCTCCTCTCTTGACTCTCTCTGTCCTCTTACTTCACGGCGGGTTCGTAAGTCCTCCCCAGCCCCGTGGTTGTCGGACGCAGTGCGTGCTGAGAGAGCCACGATACGGGCAGCAGAAAGGAAATGGAGGAAATCAAAACACCCCGACGACCTGCTTTCCTATCACTCTCTTCTCTCCACCTTCACTGCCTCTATCTCTGCAGCCAAACAATCTTTCTATCAGACTAAAATTCAATCCTCTTTCTCTAACCCCAAAAAACTTTTCTCGATCTTCTCTAACCTCCTTGACCCAACCCACCCCCCCTCCTCCCTCCTCCCTTCTACCAATTCACTTTGTCAACTACTTCACAAAAAAAGTAGATGACATTCGCTCTTCTTTCTCAACCCCACCTCCTGATCTCACCACTCTTCCAACCACACATTCAGCTCCTTCTCTATCCTCTTTCACCCCTCTATCTCAGGATCAAGTTCTTTCCCTAATAACCTCTGCCCGCCCCACCTCCTGCCCCCTTGACCCTATCCCCTCTTACCTTCTTCAGTCAATTGCTTCTGATCTTCTTCCTTTCCTCACCCACCTCATTAACACATCTCTATCATCTGGTTGCTTTCCGGACTCTCTTAAAGAGGCCAGAGTGACCCCCCTCCTTAAAAAACCCACCCTTGACCCGTCTGAAGTAAATAACTACAGACCTGTCTCTCTTCTTCCTTTTCTCTCCAAAACTCTGGAGCGTGCTATCTTTAATCAACTCTCCTCCTACCTTCACCGGAACAACCTCCTTGATCCTCTTAAGTCTGGTTTTAAAGCAGGTCACTCGACCGAAACTGCACTTCTTGCTGTCACTGAGCAACTCCACACTGCCAGGGCTGTGCTCATCCTCTTGGACCTTTCTGCAGCGTTAACCACCAGATCCTCATTTCCTCCCTTCAAGAACTAGGTGTCTCAGGATCTGCACTTACCCTACTCTCGTCCTATCTTCAAAACCGAACATACAGAGTAACCTGGAGAGGATCTGTGTCGGAACCCTGTCCTCTAGCTACTGGGGTCCCTCAGGGTTCTGTCTTGGGCCCTCTCCTCTTCTCTCTATACACCAACTCTCTTGGTTCTGTTATTCTCTCTCATGGTTTTTCCTATCACAGCTACGCCGACGACACCCAACTCATTCTCTCTTTTCCCAGCTCCGACACACATGTGGCAGAACGGATCTCCGCTTGTCTGACCGACATCTCTCAGTGGATGTCTGACCATCACCTGAAACTCAATCTCAACAAGACTGAGTTTCTTTTTCTCCCAGGAAAGGGCTCTCCCACCACAGACCTAACCACCACCCTCGACAACTCTGTGGTAACTCCGTCTCATACCGCAAGGAACCTGGGTGTGACACTTGATGACCATCTCTCCCTCACTGCCAACATTGCTGCAACAGCTCGATCTTGCAGATACATGTTGTACAACATCAGAAGGATACGGCCTCTTCTAACCCAGAAGGCGGCACAGGTTCTGGTCCAGGCTCTTGTCATCTCACGCTTGGATTACTGCAACTCCCTCCTGGCTGGTCTCCCTGCGTGTGCCATACGACCCCTGCAACTCATCCAGAATGCAGCAGCTCGACTGGTCTTCAACTTACCAAAATTCTCCCACACTACACCTCTCCTTCGCTCCCTTCACTGGCTTCCTGTAGCTGCTCGCATCCGCTTCAAGACTCTAGTGCTTGCGTTCCATGCTACAAACGGATCCGGTCCAGCCTACATGGAGGATCGCAGAGGCATTTACAGAACTCGAGACTGTTCACTGTCCTCGCTCCCAAATGGTGGAACGAGCTCCCCATCAACATCCGGACAGCGGAAAGCCTCCACATCTTCCGCCGCCGACTAAAAACACATTTCTTCCGACTCTACCTCGACTAAGACGATGACGACGACGAAAAAAATAAAAAAAAATAAATAAATAAATAAATAAATAAATAAATAAATAAAAAAATAAAAAAAAAAATATACATCGCACTTACGACTAGCACTTCATAGTTTGGTTTACTTGAAGCTCTTACTTACTTCTTTTTAATATTTAAAGTACATACTGTGATATAACGAGAGGCTATACGGCTCTCAGCGAGACAGTTCAAGCCGTACAAGGACACAAGGTTAAAAAATAATCAACACAAAAGGCATTTCAGATTCAAAAGTGTAATTAAGGATAGGGTTAATCTTGGACAGTCAAAACTTAACGTAGGTTTTAGAGGATATGGAAGTCCAAACTGAAACAATGTCACTTCAACGGCGAAATCATAATCCAGGTTCAGTATCCTCAGGTAAGTATCTTCATAATAAACACTCTTCAAGCTTACATTTGCCCGTTTTTGAAGGATGCATTTGTGTTTCTTTCCCAGAAAACGTTGCACGCCAAGGCACCTAGGCAAGGCAGCTTTATTTTTATACAGATTTCATACACAAAGGCAACTCAACGTGCTTAACATAAAACAAACATTTAACAGTAAGAACTGGAGAATTAAAAATAAAGACAACAGCGTTCTCTACTTGCTCAGCACGTCCATGAACAGCGAAAGGCATGATGGGAGTAACACAGTGACAGCTGCTGAGAGGAAGAAATGTCGTGTTTACTGTGATATTTAATATACATTTTTTTTAAACGTTATTTTTACAATGCTATATTCAGTATTGAGTATATTTGTAATGCATTTTAAAAATGCTCGTCTACACAACACACTAGAAACACCACAAAAGAATTATATCTTCACCGTACCTTTCTGCTGTGCTTACTGTAGAACGCTGCAGCAACATCGCTCCCAGTGTTGAGTGAACTCTGTTGCATTGCTTGTTTATTTGTTTGTTTCAGTTTTATTGTCGGACCCAAGGTCCATTACATGTTTGTTTCTGTGCGTGTGACTGAAAAAAATAGATAAAAAATAAAGAAAATATAAAGAAAATGTGGATTGCTTGAGTCATTATTATTATTATTATTATTATTATTATTATTATTATTAATAAAAGAAACACATGCCTTTCCTCTCTCCAACGATTTAAATAATTTCATAGCCTATGATTCCATCTACATTTTACCTGATAATGAGCTAATTGTGCTTAACGTAGTGTGCATTTGGACTATCTGGGTATCTCATAGGACTACTGGAATTAAGCTAAGTATCACTTCTGTAGGTCTTTCTTATTTGGTTGCTATTTCATTAATTACTATTGTATGTAGCTGGGTTGCTTGACTTTTGTGACTTTTGACTTGTCTATTGAATTAAGGTGAAAGTTTTGTAAAGATATTTTGTCTCCTAGGTCAAAGAGAAAGTTGTTATTGTTGCTGCTTTGACCTAGTTTCTATTGAGCCATCACCATCACCAGGTGAGAAGTTTCACTGGCAAAGGGGAGTGGCCAACACAGCTGTAACCAATCAGCCCCTAATCAGGGAGTGGCCACTCAGCTGCAACTATTCAGCACCTAATCAGGTGTCTTTTAAAAAGCAGCACTGACTTTGAAGCGGCAGCTTCAGCGGCAGACTCCTCAGACGAAGACTCAGGAGGACAAAGACAAAGGAGTCTAAACCGGAGGCTGAGTACCTGTCTGCAAGTGTTTTCTACTTTTTTACATATGTGCCTTTTTTCCATTCCTTTTCATGTCTCCTCTCATAGATACTACAAACCTCACAATCACGCACAGCATCACCGTAACCTGTCCTCACTTATCTACCCCACCCGCTCCACACACATCCAACACCTTGTCGCAGGGGGCCTGTGGAACTGCCAGTCAGCTACCCGCAAGACTTCATCTCCGGCTTTGCTACTGAGCAATGCCTGGACTTCCTTGCTCTCACTGAGACTTGGATAACACCCTCCAACACAGCCACCCCTGCAGCTCTCTCCTCTGCCCATTCCTTCTCCCACACACCCAGATCCACTGGAAGAGGTGGCGGGACAGGTCTGCTCATCAACCCCAACTGGACTTTCACTCTTTACCCACTGCCATACTTCTCTTCACAGTCGTTTGAATTTCATGCTGTAACTGTAACTCGCCCAGTCAAACTAATCATTGTTGTCATCTACCGTCCACCAGGCCCATTGGGACACTTCTTGGAGGAACTAGATGTCCTCCTCTCAAACATCCCAGAAAATGGCCCACCACTTGTTCTTCTTGGTGACTTCAACATCCAGTCAGAGAAGTCATCTGATCTACTTCTTCTACTTTCGTCTCTTTCTCTCTCACTTGCTCCTTCTCCACCAACTCACAAAGCTGGCAACCACCTTGACCTCATCTTCACCAGAAACTGCTCCACCTCCGACCTCACGGTAACTCCACTTCATGTCTCTGATCATTTCTTCATTTCCTACTCTCTCCCACTCTCCCAATCTGATGATCTCATCTCATCAGATACTGCACTTGTCCGTCGCAACATTCGCTCTCTCTCTCCCTCCTCTCTCTCCTCAACTGTTCTATCAGCACTTCCTTCAGCTGACTCCTTCTCCCTCATGCATCCCAACTCTGCCACAGACACATTCCTCTGTACTCTGTCCTCCTCTCTTGACTCTCTCTGTCCTCTTACTTCACGGCGGGTTCGTAAGTCCTCCCCAGCCCCGTGGTTGTCGGACTCAGTGCGTACTGAGAGAGCCACGATACGGGCAGCAGAAAGGAAATGGAGGAAATCAAAACACCCCGACGACCTGCTTTCCTATCACTCTCTTCTCTCCACCTTCACTGCCTCTATCTCTGCAGCCAAACAATCTTTCTATCAGACTAATATTCAATCCTCTTTCTCTAACCCCAAAAAACTTTTCTCGATCTTCTCTAACCTCCTTGACCCCCCTCCTCCCTCCTCCCTTCTACCAATTCACTTTGTCAACTACTTCACAAAAAAGTAGATGACATTCGCTCTTCTTTCTCAACCCCACCTCCTGATCTCACCACTCTTCCAACCACACATTCAGCTCCTTCTCTATCCTCTTTCACCCCTCTATCTCAGGATCAAGTTCTTTCCCTAATAACCTCTGCCCGCCCCACCTCCTGCCCCCTTGACCCTATCCCCTCTTACCTTCTTCAGTCAATTGCTTCTGATCTTCTTCCTTTCCTCACCCACCTCATTAACACATCTCTATCATCTGGTTGCTTTCCGGACTCTCTTAAAGAGGCCAGAGTGACCCCCCTCCTTAAAAAACCCACCCTTGACCCGTCTGAAGTAAATAACTACAGACCTGTCTCTCTTCTTCCTTTTCTCTCCAAAACTCTGGAGCAAATGGTGGAACGAGCTCCCCATCGACATCCGGACAGCGGAAAGCCTCCACATCTTCCGCCGCCGACTAAAAACACATTTCTTCCGACTCTACCTCGACTAAGACGATAATGACAACGACAAAAAAAAAAAAAAAAAAAAAAAATATATATATATATATATATATATATATCGCACTTATGACTAGCACTTCATAGTTTGATTTACTTGAAGCTCTTACTTACTTCTAGCTCTTATTTGTACCCAAATGTTTAAATGCACTTATTGTAAGTCGCTTTGGATAAAAGCGTCTGCTAAATGACATGTAATGTAATGTGCTAATTACACAAATTGCCCCACATGCAACTCTTATATTTAATAAAGCTTTAGGACGAGCTAAAGGCGTCCTTCTTCACCTCTAACAATTGTCTTTATGGTAGCAATCAATCTATGTTACATTACTGAAATGACTGAATTTAAAAATGGGATCAAAGGACGTCAGAAAGCAACAGTGAGGAGAGAAATCATCACTGTTGAGATACTGTACACTATTTTGTGTGGTGCTTTTTCCCGTGTTTCATTATGAAATGAATATATCTATTCAAGCACACACACACACACACAAAATAAAATCTGTTATTTCATATAATCTTCAGCTGATATTTATCATTAGTGTTTCATGGCTGTTATGCAAACCAGTAGGCAAATGGGGAAAGGAGAGAGGGAAGGCCGTTAATCCACTGCAAACACACATCAAACACACGTCGGTCCTGCATCATCCTGGAAGGACTGTCATTACACTAAAGCTCCTCAGCTCCTTCAAAAACATGGGGGTAATTGACGGCATCAAGGACAACATGTCCAAGGCGGTGTTCACTCCTTCGACCCTGCTGTCTGGACGAGGTGCCCTGCACATGGCTGAGATCCTCTTGTGTCTGGTCACATTTGTCCTGGCTGCTTTCAGAGGAGGGAGCAGCCATACCTACTGGAACTATGCAATGTTCACCTGGGCGTTCTGCTTCATCATGACCCTCGTCATCACCATCATTGAAATGATGAAGCTCGACATCGTCCTCGACCTGTTTTGTATGGACTGGCCTGACTTCGCCACAGGGATGGCCATGTCCTCCGCACTCATGACCGTTTCTGTTGCCGTCATCTACGCCAACTTCTATGCCTGTGCCACATGTGTGTACGGGTGGGTAGTGACTGTATTCGCTTGCTTGTGCGGTTTAGTCTATGTCCTTGAAGTAGTGAAGGACAAATGTCTGGATAAGAAGACGGGGACATACCTGGCTGCTCTGCCTGGATTCTTTAAATGTATGGAGGCCTTTGTGAGCTGCATCATCTTCATATCACTGACTGGTTACAGAGACAGTATAGCTCTGATCCTGTGCGTCGTGGCATATGTCATTCCCTTCCCCATTCTCCCTGTAATCATAGCCACCAACATCCTCAAGAAAGTGAAGAAACTTTTGCCTTTTAACTTGGACAGGTTTGTGTTTATATTTCTGGTGATCTCTGTGGTGTTGTACATCTTCACTGCTATAATGTGGCCCATTTTCATGTTCAGGAACAATCCACGTCCCAGCGACTGTCCACCCAGCTACTGTGTCTGGGCCATTCAGTTCATGGTTGCATTCATGACCTATGTGAATCTTATTCTCTTCTCACTGGACCTCATTTTTACGCTGCTCGGCATCTGCGGCTTTCGACGCACATGAATGTCGTGATGGTTTCCTTCGATGAATATTCTGTGAAATAATTGAAAATGACATTAAACCTGTATGGACACAGATGAAGGCTTATGTACACTACATTGACGTAAAGTGGCATCACAGGGTGACAATATCATGTTGTTAATTACAAATAAAATGTATAAATGTATAATCTGTTGTTTTCAAAACATCACATTCAAAATCCTTCAAATGGCTCTAAGTTGTATTTTTGATTGATCCAGCTCCGTCCCAAACGTTTGAAGTGGATTTTAACAAATTAAACGTTTCACTTGTAGTTTTAGAATAGTCATATATATTCCTCTAAGGCTTCTACCGCATGTTTTAAAGCAGAAGCTTACGTATGAGTGCTTATTGAGGCACCCAGTCCCCCCCAAGTGCTGCCCATTGCTCCTGTGATTTGGTTGTGTGTGTTCACGACTGGTGTGTAAAAGGGATGCGTGAAATGGTTTAAAACAGTTCATTCACTAATATCACACAATATTTAACTGGGAAAAGGAAAAACTCCCTTGAAACAGTTCAAAAGGAAAGATTAGTAGGTGGTCTAAAAGTGCTCATCTTTCAACACTATTATTTAGCAAATCAATGACAATACTTAGTCAAATGGATTAAAAATGGCAACAATAACAGCTCATCTTGTGGGAAAAAATGCAAATAAACCTACATTTCTGACTTACTTAAAATGAGTTACTTTAAAACTATCAGGTGGGAAGGGATTAAAATGGCAAAATCCTCATTAACAACATGCAAATACACCCCATCTGCACAACAAGCCCAGGAGGGTGGATGGCACCTCAAGGGAATCACTCATCTTCATCATTGGTTTCAAAATAACAAGTTAATCTCATTTAATACACTCATTCATAAATGTGCAGTTGGGGCAGAACTGTTCCCTCACTATCAACAATTAAAATGTATCATCAAATCCGAGATAGACATAACGAATAACCCACTACAATGGAAAAAAATATTATTTAAATGACAAATTCTAGAAAACTAAAAGCTAAACTTCATAAACGTATATCAGATAGAGACACAATAACAACACCTCCAGTATCTAAAGGGGAATGGGACCTGGTTTTCTCTCCCAACCCAGAATTCTAGACCAAAATATGCAAAAATATACGTATTATATATATAAATATATATATATATATACATATATATACATATATGTGTGTGTGTGTATGTATATTTACAGCTAATATGTTTGTAAATCTGATGCAAGTTGTTATTTTAATCATCTTTTTTATTGATTAAAAAAAAAAATCTGTATGAACTTTATACATATCGTTAAATATAAATGAATTCTAAACATTTTGACAGTGATGCGTCATTCAACTCATTCACAGATCAATGTCAACGACAACGGTATGATTTTGGCTACAATATTAGATAATTTGACGTATTTTTCTCAGAATATATATTGAACGGGGTCACATGGTTGGTGGAGTGGTTAGCGCTCTTGCCTTTGCAGCATGATTAGCTTATGTTGGTTTTATTTCCTCAGAGTACTTCAAAGTAAAGTTTTAATTCAGAATATTTGCATGTGCATTAAATGCATCGCAGTAGGTTTCAGTGTATAATTGTCCAATTCATAATCATTGTTTTTTCTTTACTGCAAATAATGAAATGAACATTAGAGTCTTCTCTTTGTTCATTTGATTTATATCACTACACGTTTTACTATTCCTACAAAGTACTAACACCTCTCCACAAGCCAATAAACGACATATTCAAATCTCACCAGTCTGGCAGTAAAATGACATGAAACTAAGATAGTGAATGTAAATGCCAGAGCCAAGGTTCACAACCGTTAACTGTTAACAAAGTCAAAGAAACAACATGCATGCTCTGCAGCATGAAGCTCCATCAGTTCTCCTCTGGCTCCTCAAACTCCACAGTCTCCAGCAGACCCTGGAAACACATGTAGTGCGAGTTGCAGAAAGCAGGAGTCTTGTTAGGACTTGAGTTTACCACCTCTGGTTTCAGCGAGGAGAAGGGGTTGACTCCACTTCCCTTCATGTTCATCTCCAACTCCAACAGGATCTGCAGGGAGTAGGTGATCTCCGTCTCACTGTCAATGTGAAACACATGGTATGAAGTATTAATAATACATTATTCCAATTATTAACGCTGCATTACTCGTGATGTGGGGACACAGTTACATTGTGGGGATTATTTTCGATGTCGTTTGGTTATGGTTGGGGTTAGGTTATGGTTAGGGTTGGGTTTAGGGTTCAGCCAATAATCAGTAGAGTAAATCTCCAGGAAATGAATGTAAGGCAATGTAATGTCCTCTGAAGTCATGGAAACCAAACTGTGACACACTCACTTGAGAGCAGTGAAAAGTGATGGAATCTCATAATCCCTGAGGAGCAGAAGTGTTGGAAGCCAGCCTTGGTCCAGGCCCTGACTGGCATCAAATCCTGGAAATCAAAATTTAAAGACTATATCAGTAAAAACACAATGCAGTGTAAAAGTTCATAGATGCATTTTTTCTAAATAGCCACGTATCGTTAAGTGAAATGACAATGAGGGCCCCATAAGGGTTATATTAGGGAAGCAGTTTTGTATATCCCTTATGGGGCCCTCATAGACATGCTGGCTTTGATATTATATCTTTGCCTGACAGGACAGGGGCCACACGGTTGTGTAGTGGTTAGCACTCTCGCCTTGCAGCGAGAAGACCCGGGTTCGAGCCCTGGTTGGAACAAGGGCCTTTCTGCATGGAGTTTGCATGTTCTCCCCGTGTGTGCGTGGGTTCTCTCCGGGTTCTCCGGCTTCCTCCCACAGTCCAAAAACATGCAATGTGGGGATTAGGTAAATTGGACACTCTAAATTGACCGTGAGTGTGAGAGTGAATGGTTGTTTGTCTCTGTCTGTGTGTGGCCCTGCAATGGACTGGCGAACTGTCCAGGGCGACCCCGCCTATTGCCTGAGATTGGCACAGCACCCCCTGCGACCCTCTGGTGGAGGATGACTGACTGACTGACCGGACAGGTGTTCTCACCAGGGTGAAATCCAACCACCAGGTCTGGTTGGGCAGCCTCCTCTTTCTTCACCAGCTCCTCCCAGAAGTCGTGGTAGAGACCCTTGTAGGCACTGATGTACACCTTCTTCTTGGGGCCAAAGGATCTCAAAGGAGGCCTCACAATGGGTCCATCCACCACCTCTGGACCCACCATGACTATTTCAATCCCCTGGTGATCGGGGAACATGTTGTTAAGCTCATCATAGTCTGTCAGTTTGGCTGCTAGTGTCTCACTCTGGCCTGCTCCCACCAGGTGAATGGTCAGAGGTTTGGAATAAGGGTGAAGGCCAAATGACCTCATACCCCAGGCAATGGTCAGCGGCCTGGAGAAGAATTCACTGCAGACCCTCCACAAGGACTGTTTAAGGTCTTCATCGTGAGGTCGAGGCCTGCAAGCGTCACTCCACAAGTCTTTCATGTTAGCTCCATTTAAAATGGACTCGAGGTGAGCTGGGAGATCTTTCTGCATCGCAAGCCAGTCGTCCCAACCCTGAACCTGCGAATGGGGCGTTGACCATTTTTCTGTGGGGAATGGAAGATCTCCTGAAGATGGAAGAAGGAAAAGCACACTGAGTTTTATTAAAGGGATTGTTCAGGGGCAAGGTACTGATACACAGTCACTGCTGACCTCCCTGAGACATAAGAGACTCTCACTGAAATAAAATCTACCAGAGTGTGTAGATCTTGCAGTTACTGACCAAGGATCAGCGTTTTTAGCTCGACACATTTAGCAAGTTGGAGTCATTCAGGTCAATCTGAACGACGGTTTTTAAACACAACTCCTGTGTGCTGTGATGTAAAACTGCAGATTAGTTTTTGCTACAAACTACTCACTACGGTGAACATCATTCTTAAGATATTGAAGACTAAAGCAGGCATAGATTTTATGAGGTGGAGGCTAAAATCTGCTTTTCTTTGTGTCCCAGTCAGAATTCAGCAAGTGTCTCAAGCTGGTTTCTAAGTTTAAGTAACTCATACAACCACAATAAAAAAAATAATAATAGGGTTTTTTGTTAAATTAAACTGTATTTCCTTTAATCATTTCCTTGAATAGAATAGAATAGACGACAAAATTAAGATTGCAGCTTCCACGACTCACACACTCACAGAAATATTTAGGGCTAATATTTACTATTAGATTCATGCATTTCAATGGTTCAACACAAATTAAACAATTACATTTATGTAAAATTACAAATAGAACCAGTGTTTTAAGTCCAGCCACATTACTGTAAAGCAGTCTCATACAAATGAATTATGGTCGTTCCACAACATGTTCATACATCTGAACTGCTTGTTTTCACAAGTCACACGTGTATGCCGACTCTAAGGAAATTGATTCAATGACATGTTTTAATTGTGATTATGTCAATAAAAATCAAACCGACGTGAATACTTGACAATGAACTATGCCATGAGTCATTCTGTGAGTGTATAAATAGGAAGAATGCACCTTCTCACTGTTTAGGGTTTACCTTTGAACACAAGCCACTCCACCACTCTGTCAATGGCAGCAAGACGCAGCTGTGAGCAGAACTTCTTATGTTTGGGCCAGTCCTCTTTCTGACAATCTTTACTGCAGTAGTACACGTTCAGACACCTGTGCAAAGGGATAAGAATATACTTATATACACAGAGAAAACATCTCTTTGTATTTTCTTTCTAGGTTTATTGTATGAAATATCACTTATTTCATGTTTACCTCCCACAACGCTTCAAGCTGTGTGGGTCTGACAGCTGCTTCGGCCACTTTTCACAGTGTGCACACATTTTAAAGGATTCCTCCATCTTCTCGAACATCTCTTTCTGGGAGTGGAAGGCCATGGGTTTCCCCATGGTCTCCAGTGAAGCTCTGCACAGAGGAATAAGAAGCTGAACTTATCAGTAAAGATGAACCAAAGCAGTTGCATCGCCCAATATCACACTTAAAACTGCTTTTACATTCTTACCAAGAGGCAACTGCATGATGCCTACACCTTTCTATTTTTAGACAGGGGTATGTACGACCGTGTGAGCAGGGGAATAGAGGGATCGCAGATTCACATACGACAGAGCAGTCACTGCAGTCACTGTTAATAAGCACCCGGTGGTTCTCTTCAGACGACAGTGACTGCTCTGGGGTCACAAGATGGTAAAAATAAATAAAGTGAATTCTTTAAAAAAAAAAGATAAATTGACAGTTAAACTTACCGGTCAGTTTCTGTCATGTGTGAGTCTCACACAGGCTCCCTCTGTGTCCTGTTATCTGAGCAGTGTGTCTGGGGCGACTGGAGCTTCTGCTGCCACATTTAGCACCTGTGCATTCCCTTCTGGTAAGATCTGTCGACTCCAGAACATTCCTGGCTGCACGAGAGCCTCAGGCCATGAGACTCAGGCCATGAGACTCAGGCCATGAGACTCAGGCCATGAGACTCACTTTGCTTTATGTCAAAATCTGTGATCCTTGGTATTTGGATTGGACTGATGTGACTGAAAGTTGGTCTCCAATGTATGAAGAAGCTGTCAATGAGTTTAACTCATACAACATGTGTATGCAATGCTCAAGCAAGTCTTGAGAAAAACACTTAAACCTGCAGGAGCTGAGGGGGGTTTCATGTTCTCCCTGCGTGTGTGAGGCTTCTCTCTGGGTCCTCCGGTTCAACCAACAGTCCAAAAACTTGCAGATTTGGGGGTTAAAGCAGATTGTGTGTGAACGTGAGAGTGTTGTGATGGACTTAAAACGGGCTGTATGCAGTAATGCACCTTGAATTCTGGAATATGTTGATTCAGCGACCATCCCCATTGACGTGAACTGAGCCCAACATCACAAACACAATTTGCCTCGAGGTGACATCCTCTGTCCTTAGACCCTCACATCAAGTCAGCAAGAACTCCACAAAACAAACCCTCGTACAGGGGGAAAAACAAAAGGGAGAAACCTCAGGAAGAGCCACAGAGGAGGGATCGCTCTCCCAGGACAGACAGACAGACAGACGTGCAGTCGCTGTCACATGTACAGAAACCAGCTCAACAGATTACGGACAAAACATCAAAGTTACAAAGAGAGGAAAGAGAACAGATGAGAAGAGTCCAGGAGTATTTCACAGTAATAGCAGTAATGAGTAGCTATATAATACATAGTGTTTGTTATAGTTGTCATATTTGAGCTGTGGTTATGCTCTGCTTTAGCATTGCAATAAATCAATAAATATGTACATGCACAAATACATTTACATGCATGAAAATTTGAAAACACATTTCTCAAACAACCCTACTCAGACGGAAACGCCAACTTCTCCTTCTTCTCCTTCTTCTCCTCCTAAAGCTGGAGCATCATCCCATAATGCATCACTCATGTCAGCGGGGGCTAACTTGTGTAGTCATATTTCAATCACTTGTTGTCGCTGTTGTTTCTTTTCGTTTCCTTTCTATTGCAGTGTCTATAAATACAGTTTCATCGTTGCATAGTCCATTTTAGTCCGGAGGCTACTTTTAGTTGTAATATTTAATCTTTAAATTTTATATCACGAAAAATCAGCCACCAACGTCTACAACACACAATGACTGAGTTTATGTCTGTGGTTAGTCAACACAAGGCTCATTCTACTGTAAGTCTAGTTAACTTGTAACGTTCCAGTATCATGAACAGAAATACACTCATGTGTTTTAATATAATATAATAATATTGGTTTGTTACTAGTTCCTGTTGTTCTGCAGCATGCCAACGCTTTCTGTCTTTTTACCACTGCCATCCACAAGAGGTCAGTGTCACATTAGAAAGGCTGTGTCAGTAAGACACACACACACACACACACACAAGACAGAGAGCAGTCTTAAACCCAGTGGTGTCAGAGTCACGTTTCAGTATCAGGTTCTTTTGATACACTTTTGATACACTTAGACACCTTAGCAACACCCTAATAAGATTTGTTTTGATATTATGTCTATTGACTTGTTTTTCTCTCTCTCCCTAACCTGAAATGTGAAAATAAAATATTCACATGTCCCATCGATGGGTCGGAGGAGGTTTTATTGTGGGGTAAGATGAAGTTTGAATTTATTGACCACACAGATACGGCTGTGAATGAGTTGTTACATCATGCACAACTTTGCTCTCCTGTGTTTTGGGTCACGATAGTTTAGGAAACACTGATGTTGTTCTTCATATTGAGCTTTGAGTGATTTCTGTCATCAATCATTGTTGCAGAAGGCCTGTTATGGAGATCAGTCAATTGTCCGTGAGTGGTTGCTCCGTGTCCTCCTGTGGCAGCAGTCCCTGGAAACTGATGTAGTGAGAGTTGCAGTAGACTGGGGTTTTGTTGGGGCAAGACTGGACCTGCTCTGGTTTCTGGGATGTGAATGGATTTGAGCCACTCTCCCTGATGTGCATCTCCAGCTCCAGCAGAATCTGCAGGGAGGACTTGAGCTCCGTCTCACTGTGGGGACAAAGAGAGATCGGTCTGCGCTTCTCGTGAGGGATGAAACACAAACGATTTAAAAAAGAGAGCAATAACTTTTGTTTTCAAGTTACATGGTTTGGTGAATTAATTAAAACTTAATTTTGTGCATGCTAATTTAAAACATGTACACATACATTGTAACTAAAAGGTTGGGAAAATTCAACAAAAAAATCTGCCATAATCCTGTGTCCCAACCCAGACTTTGGGAATCCCTGGCTTACATTTTAAGTAGTATTCCAGTATTAATGTATGCCATATTAAACTGACCTGTACATGGTAAAGAAGGAAGGGATGTTATAATCTCTGAGCAACAGAAGGGTGGGCAGCCAGCCTTCTATCAGGCCCTGGTGAGCGTGGAACCCTGTGGAAAGAATCACAAGAACACACACTCTGATCACTGTGATCACTCTTTAAATCCAGACCGGTGCATGGGTTCAATCAGGATTTGGTCTGTGAGCGGTTGTGGTTTCAGTGACGCAGCAGGTGTACGACATTAAGGCCAGTGGACATAAATTAAATTAAAAGTGAGAAGTGGTACTTTTCTTTTTTTTAATCAATTTACAGGGAGTTGATATTGAGAGGGTGTTTTTTTAATGAGGGCCAGATTTCATTATGATTTCATAATGGTCCCTTCAGACCATTTTTTAACAGTAAAAGTTACATACAAATGCACTGTTATAATAATTTAAATTTAAAGTCTCACAATTAGCATTTTTGGCAATTAAAAGGCAATGTAACCACATCTCACCCTGGATTTCCACTGGACGCGGAACGGCCGCGGCGCGGTTCTGCTTCGTCCTCTCCCAAACGTCAATCCCCACCGGGCGCGTTACGGCAGCGGCGCGGAGCCTTGGGAGCCAGCGGTATTCACGGAAGATCGCGCGATAATCTCGAACGGACGCGAGATCCCGCGATAGACTGTGTGTATAAAGTAAACAACAACAACACAGCTTCTTTCATTTCTCCACTTCCATAATCAGTCTCTCGTCGTCCATTGTCTCCGAGACCCTCGGATCAAATGACTGTTGACCTGGGAGCACCGGTTATGACGTAACGTTGAGGTGAAGTTGTGACCTGCGCATTGTGTTTTATTTTGAAAGGGGGGCGGAAGTGTTTTACTTTGATACTGTGTCGGACTTCCTGTCTTGTGCGATCTGCTTCGTTGAAATTTACGAGGTTCAGCAGCGGCAACGGAAAAAATAGAACTGATTCCTATCGATAGCGCTGCGGCGCGGCGAGCCGCTTCTGGGCCGCTGCTGATCCGCGCCGCAGCGCGGCCGGTGGGAATGCTCACATTGATTAGAATGGAAGCGATTTGCAACGGCTGCCGTTCCGCGTCCAGTGGAAATCCAGGGTAAGACACGCAGAAGTAAAAATGGGCCTTTCTCTCACATCTGGAGTCAAATAACATAACATAAAAGATGATGAATGCATGTATCTATCTGTCACAGGTGGGATTCAAACCCGGGGACTCTGGTTTCAAATCACAACTCCTTACCAGCGAAGCTTACGAGGGCGACATGTGATAGAGGCTGACTTTCTGTCCAGGTCCAAGTCCAGTCCAGTGCCATAAATAATACATTATAAAACCGAAGCTGCGGGCCGAGCGCTGAGAGCAGGGCAGACATATACAAGTTGCCAACTCAATTTCTTCATTATGGCAAACCCTGACACCCTACCCTCCCTCCTCATCTGCAGCACAGCACTCAGGCAGACATGACCAGGTGCTCAAGAGGCTGGTCAGCTGAGATCCTGAGAGTGGATCCATCTTCAGAGGGGCGGAGGAAAGCATTAACGCGCCACTTGTCTAGGAGGAAATGGAGGTTGGAGTTCAACCTTGGCAGGAAGCTTCATTTCCTGCAAGAGATCCACAGCTGACATTTGCTTGCTGTAGTTTTACAAAAGAAAACTTCATCCACACAGTTTTAAATGATACCTGGTTACGTGTGAACAAGGCATCAGACTGATGGCTGAGGTTCAGGCTGCTGTGGCAGTAAACGCTTTAAATCAAACCAAACCGAGAGCTCACAGCGAACTTTCCCATGCTCATCGATAACATAAGGAATGTTATGTCCTTTTTTTTTCTTTTTTTTACAGTTTCAGCTGTTTTATGGTGTGTGTGATGTGGATGCAGGTGACGTGGTTGACGAGGGGTTCTCACGGTGAGGTCACAGTGCACAGAGGGTGTCATGTTATACGTGACATGCCTGATCTTTCCAGGGACGTTGAACTGTGGACAGAGAGGATAAATACAACTATACTGTGGTTACACTTGTCAGCGTGGTAAAACATGAGGAGATACGGTCAAGAGGGGTTTAACCCTTAAGACTTCCTAGGCCATTTTTCAGCCATTCTGTTTTTAAATGTTAAGCCATTTTGGCTGTGTTGAATGAATATAGCTCAAATTTTCCAGAGGATATACATTTTTCTTTATCTTTAGAACTGTCATCTCCGTTTCTTAAATTAGCTTCAAATGGCTAAGCTATTTAAGAAATTCCTAATGTGTTCCTAGTGGCAGAAAACGCCACCTTCCCAGAAACAGCTGTAAAAACATTATATAGTAATATTTGTTTGTCTTTTAAAGCTACTTCTGCCTGAAATATACATATCAAATATTAATAATATTTTTGAAAATGTAACCCTTTAACCAACTGAAATAACTGACACGGTTTCCTTTATGTACACTATCACCTTTTAGCGCCACAGAAATGCTGTTTATTTTCAGGGATAAGCAACATCTATTTAGCTGCTGTGTTTGTGAGCCGCCCGCTGGCTGTGAATGTCATCCATCCATCTCGCAAAGCAGCGGCGGCTGACAGCTGACATCATCTTCCCTTTCTTAAGGTCAAGACGTCACGTTTCATCAGCTTTCACACACACACACACACACAGGTTTGCACGGTTAGTTCTTCTTAGGACACTGCGTTGACTTGACCATTTCTTTGGACAGCATCACCAGGTTTTGGTTTCCACGAGGACAACTGGTCCTGGCGAGGTCAACGCACACACACACAGACACACACACCTTTCTTTTATATTCCTGTGGTGACTTGAACAGTGCTATAATGCAGCGCTCTGCCAGCTCTGCCAGCTCTGCGTGATGAAGTGCAGCCAGGCACTTAAGCAGTTTACCCACAGGATGACTGATTCAGTTATATTTAGCTGTGGTCGGAGCCCGCAGTGATAGCACTAATAACTGACCAGGAGTTATGGGTGGCGGCTGTGTCCAAGCTTTACTGGCGCTTTACAGATTAAAGGGTCACAGAAACAATTCTGTACACGAGCTTAGGGGCGGCGTAGGGTTGCAGCGCCGGCCTTTTTAACGAGGTGGTTTTCTGTGAGAGGAGGAAGTCGATTGGATGGATGGTTTAAATGATGAGCGTCAGATGCTTCTTCCTCAGTTACCTTTGATGCTGTGTTTTATTTCAAATAAGGAACGAAAAGGTCTTAATATTGAGCGTCCCCAAGGAGAAGGCGGCTTGTTTTTAATGCGCCTGCGTGAATCTGATGGCGGGTGGACTGAGGCTCTCCTCACAAAAGAGCAGCTTACCAGTTTCCAACTGTACGCCGAGTCCAGCAATCTGAGGCCGAACTCTTTCCCAGCTGCGTTCCACATCCCCCATAAAAACTTAGTGAGTGTTTACTGAAATAGGTTATTGTTATGTGGCTGACAGACATTATTCCAGCAATGACAGTAGCACGTATACAGAGAACCAAGCCTCACTCTCAGTGAAAACATTGCTGGCATGTAGCAGCCTGTGTGCCTCCGCTATATAAGATCATGGATGTTCTCTGTGGAATTTGGTGCAAATTGTAGTTTCTAGTGGGAAAAGGCTTTTCTCACAGTGACATTCTTAAGATGTCGCGGACTTAAAGCCGCTGTGTGTGACTTTTCCATGTAAACCAGTGTTGCTACGAGACGCCGACGAGATGAACGTGGATCTTTGATGACGAATTCGAATTTTCAACGAAAATGGACGTAAATGTTAGTGAGTGATCAGTCAGACGTTCAAAACGCTTATTGTGCGCGGAATCTGTCAATTAAAACCTAAACATTCCCACACCAATGGTGGGTTTGCCAACATCGCCGCCGACCCCTGGTGCCCGATTTACGCGGGCTGCTCCCCGCCCCCGTGACGAGGACAGTCTGCTACGTTTGCGGGGACAGAGGGACACCAACAAACCCCGGTGAGGGGGGGCAGCCGGCGGGCGGGAGAAGCGGCAGCGAGTGCGTATGCTGCAGCCCCGGGAAGCGGCGAGGTCTGGGCGGCGGTTCGCTGTAAACCACCTTCGCCCCGAGCCTTTCCAAGCCGACCTAGGGTCGGTCGCGGCGCATGTATGACACTCTTGTACGATGAAGTCGGCATCAATTCATGAAAATAACTGTTGAAAAGTTGAAATATGGAGATAAAAGGTTTCTGCCCAACAGCAATCTCCAATACTTTTTTTTTTTTTTTTTTTTTTTTTTTTACTAAAACTATCGAAATGACTAAAATGTGACTAAAACTAGTCACATTTTAGTCCAAAAGACTAAAAGTAGAATGGCTGCCATGTAAACATGTGTCTGTCTCTCATGTCTCTCATGTCTCTGCTGCGGGGTAAACAGTTTTTATGACGGCGAGCCTTCAGCTCTGGCAGCACCGCAACATTTTTGTGAACCACACTTGACATCTGGACATTTTATAGTTAGTACAATTCCATTTCT
Organism: Solea solea; assembly: GCF_958295425.1. NCBI lineage: Eukaryota > Metazoa > Chordata > Actinopteri > Pleuronectiformes > Soleidae > Solea > Solea solea. The sequence continues at coordinate 17,755,663 of NC_081154.1, forward strand.
ACAATGTTTCCATACCGGGATGAAATCCAACCACCAGGTCTGGCTTAGCTGCTTGCTCTTTCTCCACCAGCTCCTCCCAGAATTGATGATAGAGACCCTTATTGGCACTAATGTAGACCCTCTTCCTGGGACCAAATGCTCTGAGCGGAGGCCTCATGATGGGACCATTCACCACCTCTGGTCCCACCATCACGATCTCAATGCCCTCATGTCCGGGGAACATGTGGTTCAGCTCGTCATAGTCAGTCAGCCTGGCTCCCAGAGTCTCATTATGGGATACCCCTGCCACATGAACAGTGAGGGGCTTGCTGCGTGGATCCAGGCCAAAGTGCTGCACGGCCATCCCAACAGTGAGAACACGAGAGAGGAACACGCTCTGAAGTCGCCATAGCGACTGTTGCAGATCAGCATCATCCAGTCGTGGCCTGCTGACATTTTCCCACAGGGATTCCATCTTGGTTCCAGACAGAATGGCGGCCAGACTTGGCGTGAGGTCCTCCCTCATGAGGAGCCAGTCGTCCCAGTTCTTCACCTCAGCGGCCGACTTAGACCACGGCTGAGCGGGCAAAGGAAGGTCACCTGTTGTTGGAGCAGAGCTTTCATGGTGTTAGAAAACAATCATTTCCACCAAACACAGTACAGTTCATTTTGGTTTGCTATGTTACAGATTTATTTGCACTGTCAAATGTTTACCCTCATGTGGAGGATAAAGCGGTAGAAGATGGATGGAAAGTGGTGTTGGCAGTTTGTTAGCATTTCAATTTCCTTTTAGACTACGAGTCTGGAACGGGTGTAATCACTTCCCACTTTCAAGAGGCGTCACTAATGGACATAGATCAAAATGTCTCTGTAATCATTTGGACCGAGCGATGGCTTTCTATTCGTGGCGTTTAACAACTTTTGCCCGGGAACTTCATGGAGCAAGTCACTTAATATGGAAGCAACAGCCGAATCGAAAAAGACAGCTGCACTTCGCCTTTCCAACAGCTGCTCCGTCCTCGTCGCGTTAACCTCGCCTCTATCGCATCAGGGGTTTGCGATTGGTTCCCTTCTTTTGTTTAGGAGATTTCTGGAGTTGGTCAAAAGGGCGTCATTTCTGAGACGTTTCTGCCTCAGATATTTTCTTTACAGCTCAGCTTTAAAATACAGCGTCACTAAGAAATCTCTGGGAAAATGATTCCTCAAGGTTTTTCAATTCAAACGGCACAACCATGTCATTTGATACCTGTGAACGTCAGCCACTCCACGAGTCTGTCGATGGCCACCAGACGCAGTGTCTTGCAGACCTTTTTATGCTGAGGCCAGTCCTTTTTCTGACAGTCCTTGGTGCAGTAGTACACGTTCAAGCACCTGAGAGAGAGCAGTGGAGGGGAAGGAAACGTTTATTTTGTCGCTTGTGTTTTCAGTTGATATTTGTGTAAATAATTGAAATGTTACAATTCTGTGTTTCTTAGTGAATACTTAATAATTGATGATTGTTAATTCCTTTTTGGTCCTTGATTTCTGATGGTGTTTGGTGTTGTTTTTTTTATGCATTTGTATATTCTGTATATTTTATATTGCTTATGTTGTATCATAGTGTCGTACTGTCTGCTCCAAGCCTTGCTGCTGTAACGCTGGATCGCCCAGCGCTGACTGGGGGATCCCCAGGTGCACTCAGGCCAGCGATGAGATATAATCTCTCCACCTTGTCCTTGGTCTTCCTCGAGGTCTCCTCCCAGTTGTGCTAGGCACATCTCCTTATGGAGGCTCCTCGGTGGCATCCTTACCAGATTCTTTCTCTCCCTGGTTTGTGTCTTTCCTTCCTTTCCTCTCTCTCTCTCTCTCTCTCTCTCTGTCCTCACCTTGCAGGTTGCAGGATCCAGATCCAGTTTCGAGGCTGCTACTATTACTATCATACATATCATATCACCATTATTATTAGGCTATAATATATGTATAGATATGATGACTCCGCCCACATTGAGCGACCCTCATAGTCGAAGAGGGCGGATAGATGGATGGATGATAGATAGATAGATAGATAGATAGATAGATGGATGGATAGATAGATAGATAGATAGATAGATACTGCAGTATAATATCGCAGTTCAGCTCTTAAAATACACTCTGCAGAGTTGTGACATGATCATCTCCATTAAGATCCTAATAAAGTGCAGCGCTGCATAGAAATGAATCCCGCTCAGAGAATCCGGCGGTCGGTCATGTCTGCCACTTGACACCACATGTGACCCACGGCAGCTATTTAGCATCAGTGTCCTGAGTGGCTGATGATGGAGCTAAACAGCAAGCAGAGCTGGTTTCACTCACATGAATAATTGTTTGTGTCAGCAGAGATTAATATTCATGTATTAATGCTTGAATATTGGAAAGAGCGCAACGATGACCTGGGCTCTGAGAAGGCATGGGATCATAAGAACCCTTCAGCTCCATATTATACTAACTGGGATTTATGATATGCTACTATAATGCATATTATGTGACTTTTCACATCTCTACGTGTGTGGTATGACACCTGCACTCACTTCACGCAGCGTTTCAGACACTGTCCCTCAGTGAGGTGCTCAGGCAGTTTGTTGCAGCCTGCGCAGAATTTAAACGTCTCCTCCATCTTCTGGAACATCTCCTTGTGGTTGCGGAACAACGTTCCTTTCGCTTTTCCCTCCAAGGCAGCCCTGGAATCAAAGTGTGGGGTAAAATAAGCCACATCAATAAATCACTCTTAAACTACTTCAAACCGTGGTCATTATCACGTTTTTCTTTTACCTGTACTCTCCATAGTCTTTCATGTTGAGCTTGTTCAGAATGGTCTTGGACAGACCCGGCACGTTGGAGTCCAGAGAGTAAAAGCCAGACTGGTCAGAGAAGACAGTGCCAGTCGAAGGGCTGATGGACTGAGGGAGTGCTGGGATGTCAGAAGCCATGTTCTGGCCTTAACTTTCCACTTACAAAGAAAAAAAAGAGAGGCTATCTCTTTATTTTGAGATACTATCTATTTTGAGATACTAAGTCAATATATTGAGATACTAAGTCATTATTTTGAATTGCTATTTCTTTATTTTGAGATACTAAGTCAATATATTGATATACTACCTCAATATTTTGAGATACTAAGTCATTATTTTGAGATACTATCTCTTTATTTTGAGATACTAAGTCATTATTTTGAGATACTACCTCAATATTTTGAGATACTAAGTCATTATTTTGAGAAACTATCTCTTTATTTTGAGATACTAAGTCAATATATTGAAATACTAAGTCAATATATTGAGATATTAAGTCATTATTTTGAGAGGCTATCTCTTTATTTTGAGATACTATCTATTTTGAGATACTAAGTCAATATATTGAGATACTAAGTCATTATTTTGAATTGCTATCTCTTTATTTTGAGATACTAAGTCAATATATTGATATACTACCTCAATATTTTGAGATACTAAGTCATTATTTTGAGATACTATCTCTTTATTTTGAGATACTAAGTCATTATTTTGAGATACTACCTCAATATTTTGAGATACTAAGTCATTATTTTGAGAAACTATCTCTTTATTTTGAGATACTAAGTCAATATATTGAAATACTAAGTCAATATATTGAGATATTAAGTCATTATTTTGAGAGGCTATCTCTTTATTTTGAGATACTATCTATTTTGAGATACTAAGTCAATATATTGAGATACTAAGTCATTATTTTGAATTGCTATCTCTTTATTTTGAGATACTAAGTCAATATATTGATATACTACCTCAATATATTGAGAAACTAAGTCATTATTTTGAGATACTCTTTATTTTGAGATACTAAGTCATTATTTTGAGATGCTATCTCTTTATTTTGAGATACTAAGTCATTATTTTGAGATACTATCTCTTTATTTTGAGATACTAAGTGATTATTTTGAGATACTACCTCAATATATTGAGATACTAAGTCATTATAATGAGTTACAGGATTTTTTTTCCCCATGGAAATGGGCTTCCATATGAAACACAGGGAAATGTGCCCTCTATAAAATAAATTAGCATGTTAGCATGATAATCTCTACATATGCATAATGACAATGCTAAACAATATGGAAGTCACACAAGCGCACATCACACACCCTGAAATACCAGGTGGTCGCCCAAGAGTGAACGTGGGGGACAGAAAATCACAAAGGTTCCAATGTAGCAATAATTGTGCAGAAGTCACAAAATGAAACAGTTTTTTCTTTTCTTTTTGTTCATAAAAACGAGCCAAGTGAACTTTGAACTGTGACGCATTTCCAAATTTCACAAATTCAATCCGATTTAGAATATTATTTATACTTTATATATTTCTATATATTAATATTATACTTTTTGCTCAGGTGTTGATATACTTGATATAGAAAAAGAGGATATAAGACACTATGTTGCACATTCTTATAGCCTCTGTATAAACTGTAACTGCGCATTTTAACATAGTATGGAAATAATAATGGAAAAAAGCAGCTGAAATGCTTTCTAAGAATGAGTTCTAAGGGTTAACACGCAGCCATATTGATACATAACTCATGACAAGATACTACAATCTAGAGTACATTGTCATGGCAACCAAAGATAATGACCACTGAGGTGATAAAGTTGCTAAATCCTGTCACACAGACTTTCGGTGATCTGTCGCTCAAACTGGGCCTGGTACCAAAACACAACCAGTCCAGCACCAGCAGCATTCCAAAAATATCACATCATTTTGTTTTCAAGGCTCTGTGCCAGTGGTGCCTCTGGTGTGCACACGGACACGTCCCAAGCCCCGCCTCCTCAGGTCAGACTGGCAACAGAGAAAAAGTAAAAGGTGGAAAGACGACGTGCACTCTGGAGGTATTCTTAACCCTGAAACCCTGATCACCAAAAACACCACCTCCTCCTCCTCCTCCTCCGTCAAATAAGACGAGGAGAAGAAACGTGATCATCGTGTGGTGCTGACCTTTCTGCCCGTCTGACTCACAAGAAAATCACAAACATGTCTGTCATGGATCAACTCTCTAATATCTATATTCCACAGTTTATCTGCGATGTTTTCATAGCAGAGCCGATCACACATGACCTCAGGTCTCACCCTGTCACCACAGACATGGACACATTCAGCAGGTGTACCTGTGAGTCCAGACGAGCACGGCAGCTTCACTGTGTCTTCACTGCATCTGCTGAGCTTCCTCTCACTCAGCCACAGGAGGAGAGAGTGGACTGAGGACTCAGGAGTGCTCCGGTCATCTGGTGCTGGTGCTGGGGAGGAGGAGGAGGAGGAGGTGCTTTGGGGGGAAGGTGGGGACCAATAAAGAGAGGAGTGGAAGGCAACGATGGGTGGAGTGAATAGGAAAGGTTTGTGAGGAGAACACAAACACAGCAACACAAGGATACACTAGCAGGATACCAGAGAGTGAGAACACTGCTGCTGAGGATGCACAGGCAACGTGTAACAAAGATAATACAATAAATAATATAAAACAGACAGTATAATAGTGTAGAAGCAGGTGTGAATAAACTGCCGATAAAGCACATGGTTACAGTTAGATCTGAAACATTTACTCGATTACTCGCCTCACTAATTTTGATCATCGATTTAACGCTTTGAGGCTTTTTTTTCATGATTAAAACAAGATTTCTGGTTGTTTTCGGCTTCTTAAATGTGAATATTTTCTGCTTTCTCTGCACCATAAAAACAAAGAAATCATTAAAGGTGAATCCTTTTGGTGTGTGGACAAAAACACAAACCAGCGTGTGACCAATCTTTGACCTCCTCTTGTTCAGCAAACGCCACAGACTCAGTGTCTTAATACAGACGCACGTCTCAAAGTGGGAAAAAACAAACAAAGGTTATTTTCTTAATAAAGACAAACGTTAAAGCTCTCAATTTTAAAAAAATGTATTTGGTCCATTTGAACCTGAGATTGAAAATGAAACATACATTAGTTTGTACACATATATTCATGTCCGTCAATAAAATATATCTCACATTAATCAGAGATCCACCTTTTTCAGCATTTGTTTTCATTTTCTCTTTGTTTCTACTTTGACTTTTTTTTTTACAGGTTTAAAAGGGTCAGTTCATTTTATTTTTTTTAAATCACTGTGTGGCTTATATTTGCAGTCTGTACAAGTTACAAGGAGGAAATCCAACACAAGAGAGAAGGCGTCGCCTGCTGTGCTGGCAGCAGCAGCAGCAGCAGCAGCAGCAGCAGGGGGCGCCCCTGAGCGACAGGAGAGTCCACATCACTGTGTAACACACAAGATTCTGCTCATCATTGGACACAAGCAAGAGCCAAAATGACTGTTATGACGAGAACAAGTAAAAAAAAACAACAACAACACAAAAACAATGTCATGTGTTTGCAGGTGTTTCAGTGCACGTTCACTTCTCCTTAAACTCGTCCCTACAACTCAAGCCTTAAATGATCACAAACCTTTCATTATGTGTCATTCATCCACAGTTTTCATTACCTGGGCCTGGAAATCATGTGTACAAATAAATTACACACTATATTCACAGCTACTTTGCCGTGACACACACACACACACACACTCATAGACGACAGTGGCCATTGCACTTCCTGTTTCTTTGGGAGACATTTTTTTGTTTACACTCACAGCAGAGAGGACGGCGCTCGGGACACCAGGCGTTTATTTAGCTGAACATCGCTGAGGTCACTGAGGTCAAGTCCTGATCTGAACCATGGTGTTCTGGCGCCCCCTGTATCTAAAAACACGTTGCAGGTGCCTAAAGAATAAAGTGGTGAGGCAGACGGAAAACAGGAGCTGCTGCTTCACTGCTGCCTCATTTGCAAAGTTTGTGTGACTTCAAACACTGTTGGCGTAATTCCACCGGCTCTACTCGCCTCGGCACGACATGACACGACACGGTTTAGGTTACATCTCCGCTGCAAAAAAAGTACCTACTTAATGAGGACGGAGTCATCACTGCACGACCAATCATCGCATAGTTACCTACTTTTGAAACCTCACCTGAGCAGGGACTAAAAATAGTACCTGGTACCAGGTGCTATGCTAGTGGAAACGCTACTGAAACCGTGCCGTGGTGAGGCGAGTAGAGCCGGTGGAAATACACCATTAGTGATGGAAGCAGCAGTGCATAACCAACTACTGTGTGCTGCAGGGACTCCGGGGTTTACGAGGCTACATGAACTTCAGATTCTATCCGAGCAGAAAAGTCTTAATAGCGAGAAGCTGTGACAGACGTTTCCCCGAACGATCCCTCACTGTGCGGCTCCTCCGAGCGTTCTAGCATCAGCTTTCAAGTTTAATTTTTCTTATTTCACAACATAAAACATCGTACCACATGGATCTCTCCTCCCTCTCCGAGACTCGTCTATGTCGTTATGGCAACGAATGAGCAAGAGCTTTGTGACGGTGGGGGAAACCGTGAAAAAAAGATGTGCGCGAAACAGCCGAGGGGAAATAACGCAAACACTGATGCTAAAGAGAAACAAAATAACATGAAGACTGTGTGCTGTTGCAAACGAAGAATGGTCCCTGACCTTCCAGAGTAAAACAGACACTGACTCATCCTCTCACAGACGACATGGACAAAGCGTGACAAGCAGTCAAACCCTCGCCGATCTTCCGTACCACACAAAGAAAAACAAAACTCAAACGCCGAGCATGTCTGAGGAAACACAAAGACGCTCTTGTAATGACTTGACCCCAAAACTGAAGCCGGTACAAATTGAATTGAACAGACAGAGATAGGTTCAGAGGTTTCTTCTTCTTCTTGTCTCAGCAAAAGTTAACTGAAATATTATTCATTCATCCTATTCATCCTATTCATCAATTATCAAAAGAGAGGAAAAGTAAAGTCAATGTAGACTGACTGAAACAGCCGGATGGAGGACTCTGTGTGCGGTTACTAATGTCTGGCTTCACTGGGAGCAAAAGCTGCATTCCATTTAACTCGGAACTCGGACTTTTGTTAGTAACAGCAGTCAATAACAACACTCTACACACACACACACACACACACACACACACGCACACCTGTCTCCGACTCTGCCTGAGGTTCTGCTCCTCTTCCGCTGACTGTACACACTGTGAGTTTGGTCCTGAGCTAGGGGGCGCTACAGAGCACTGTGCTGATGGAGGGAGGGGACTCACGACGCTATGATGAACGATGGCTTTGTTTGTTGACATGAAAACACACATGTGGACGAGACCGTGGCGCGGTTAGTGTGCGAGACACGTTAAACTGATAGTGTGTTACCAGTGCTCTGGCTCAAATCAGCAAACATGAAACACCAAGTGTGAGTGAAAACTGCAACTCAGGGTCTTGGCTCGTTCAGTACCATACTGAGGTGAACTGTCCTCCTATTCTCCTCCTCCTGTCCGCCTTCCGCTTCCATCACAGAGGGCGCGACAGGGGGGAGGAAGTGTCTGATGTCTGCAGTTGATTGGCTCATAAGATGTGAATGTGCCGGTGATTGGCTCAGTAGTTACAGCACTCCATGCTGGCTTTAGCGGAGCTCGTCGACAGTCGGCTGATCTCCGAGCAAATAAAAAGGTAGGAGCGAGGTCTGTTGCACGTACAGCGCTTGTACAATAGACGTCCAGACTGTAAAGTGGTCTGAGGCGGATCCTTGGAAGGTGCCTCACAGAGTGACCGTTCTGCGTGTATGTCGCGGTCATTTCACACGGTCCGCTCATTTCATCCTCGACATGGCACAGACACTTGGCAAGGGACCGAGTACAGAAGGGGTGGATGAAGACGTCAGCGTCAGCAGGTGAGCGCAGAACGGCTTCCTGCTCATGCTCTACATTCACGTGTGTTCATTCAACACACACACACACACACACACATACACGCACACGTTCCCTGTGTTAGGACTGCACACTCCGCGGCCTACGTTTCCAGTGTTCAGACACTTCATAGTGTTTGTGTGAGTAGAAGGTGAAGTGGGCGGTGGTCATAGAGGCCTGGGCCGATGCAGACCATCAATGTCAGGAGTGAGCTGTGGGCTGTGGGACGCTTTCGTCGGGGTCCAGTCCCCCAAAGACGCCTGGGCCGCCTTACGGTGAGCCAGGCGGTGCGTTATCGAGAAACCGGCGTTACCCTCCAGCTGTGAAAGCACGACCAGCACCTGCCTGCAGGGGGAGACAGAGTGCACACAGAAAGGGAAACTCATCAGTAAACAAACAGGTGTACCTGAGTCTGTTATTACTCTGCCTCTGTTTGATGATTTCTTATGATTCTTTGGACCTTCAGACTCCACAGCAGCGACAGACATCTCGTATCAAGCTGCTTGACTCTCACCCCGTAACCCACAACACTAAAACCAAAGCCTAGATCAAACTGGGTGAATTTAGATGACTATGCAGCATCATCGTTTGCTGCACCTGTACCAAATGTTCCCGGAGCTTGTAATCTACTGAGTATGGCTTTGACGACAAAGGTCTTCCAGAGAAGAGAGTACCTGTGTAGAGGCGGGACACTGTCGATGGTCTTGAGGCTGCCGCGCGTAGACACCACGTTGAAGCTTTCAGTGCAGTCACAGGAGACGTGGAGGTAGTATTTGGGGTGGCGGTTCTCCACCACTACTATGAGCCCCGCCCAGCCATGGGTCAGGTAGTAACATGTCATGCCTTCACGTCCCTGAGAGGAAAGAAGAAGACTCCATCAATGACGTGTCGGACAGAAAACATCATGTGTTTTTTTTGTGTACTCAGATGGTGAGAGAGAGAATCTGCAGAAAAAAAAATATAATATTTATGTCAAAATGAATGTTATGCTCATGTGTTCCAATTCAGCTGACACACTAAAGCTCTATGTGTGTGTGTGTGCACTCTGCTCAGTCTTTTCTCAAACTACAGAATTTTCAGCTTGACAAATATATATATATATATATATATATATATATATATATATATATATATATATATATATATATTATATTATATCATATCTAAATAGGACTGTGTATGTGTGTGTCTTTGTGCATTTGTGTAAGTGTCTTCTTTTCCTTTCGGCTGCTCCCTTCAGGGGTCGCCACAGCGAATCAACCTCCTCCATCTCACCCTGTTCTCTGTATCCCCCTCTCTCACACCAGCTAACTTCATGTCCTCTTTCACTACATCCATAAACCTTCTCTTTGGTCTTCCTCTGGACCTCCTGCCTGGCAGTTCCAACCCCAGCATCCTTCTTCCAATATACTCACTATCCCTCCTCTGTACAAGACCAAACCATCTCATTCTGGCCTCTCTGACCTTATCTCCAAAACATCTAACATGTGCTGTTCCTCTGATTGACTCATTCCTGATCCTATCCATCTTCGTCACTCCCAAAGAGAACCTCAACATCTTCATCTCTGCTTCCTGTCTTTTCCTCAGTGCCACTGTCTCTAGACCATACATCATCGCTGGTCTCACCACTGTCTTGTATATCTTTCCTTTCATTCTGGCTGATACTCTTTTATCACACATTTCAAATCCTCCACCTTCTTTATCTCCACTCCCTGTAGCCTCAGGGTTCCACTTGGGTTCCTCTCATTCACACACATATATTCTGTCTTGCTGCGACTAACCTTCATTCCTCTCCTTTCTAGAGCATATCTCAACCTCTGGAGCTTTTCCTCCACCTGGTCTCTGCTCTCACCACAGATCACAATGTAATTTGCAAACATCATAGTCCATGGCGATTCCTGTCTTACCTCATCTGTCAGTCTGTCCATCACCACCGCAAACAAGAAGGGACTCAGAGCCGAACCCTGATGTAGTCCTACCTCCACCTTGAACTTCTCTGTCACACCTACAGCACACCTCACCGCTGTCTCACAGTTGGCATACATGTCCTGCACCAGTCTAACATACTTCTCTGCCACTCCAGACTTCCTCATACAGTACCATAGTTCCTCTCTCGGCACCCTGTCATAGGCTTTTTCCAGATCTACAAAGGCACAATGCAGCTCCCTCTGACCTTCTCTGTATTTCTCTACCAGCATTCTTAAAGCAAATGCTGCATCTGTAGTACTCTTTCTAGGCATGAAACCATACTGTTGCTCACAAATGCTGACTTCTGCTCTCAGTCTAGTTTCCACTACTATTTCCCATAACTTCATTGTATGGCTCATCAACTTTATTCCTCTATAGTTACTGCAATTCTGAACATCTCCCTTATTCTTAAAAATGGGCACCATCACACTTCTTCTCCATTCCTCAGGCATCCCCTCACTCTCTAAGATCCTGTTGAATAGTCTAACCAGAAACTCTACTGCCTCCTCTCCTAGATACTTCCATACCTCCACAGGTATATCATCAGGACCAACTGCCTTTCCATTCTTCATCCTCTTCAATGCCCCCCTCACTTCATCTTTACTAATCTCTGCTACTTCATGGTTCATAGTAGTTACCTCTTCTACCCTTTGCTCTCTTTCATTTTCCTCATTCATTAGCTCTTTAAAGTACTCTTTCCATCTTCCTATTACTTCTGTGGCACCTGTCAACACATGTCCCTCTCTATCCTTAATCACTCGAACCTGCTGGAAGTCTTTCCCATCTCTATCTCTCTGTTTTGCCAACCCGTATAAATCATGCTCTCCCTCCTTACTTTCCAACCTAGCATACAAGTCATCATACGCCCTTTGTTTGGCCTTTGCCACCTCTACCTTTACCTTGTGCTGCATCTCCCTGTAACTCCTGTCTGCTCTCTTAAGTCTCCTCAGTTTCCCACTTTTTCTTTGCTAACCTCTTTCTCTTTATATACTCCTGCACTTCCCCATTCCACCACCAAGTCTCCTTATCTACTTTCCTTCCAGACGACACACCAAGTACTCTCCTACCTGTCTCCCTGATTACATTAGCTGTAGTTGTCCAGTCATCTGGGAGCTCTCCCTGACCACCCAGATTCTTTCTCAACTCCTCCCTGAAAGCCACAGAACAGTCCTCTCTTTTCAGCTTCCACCACTTTGTCCTTTGTTCTGCCTTTGTCCTCTTCGTCTTCCTTGTCACCAGATTCATCCTGTAAACCACCATCCTATGCTGACTTGCTACACTCTCACCCATCACTACTTTGCAGTCACTGATCTCCTTCAGATTACATCGTCTATACAAGATGTAGTCTACCTGTGTGCTCCGACCTCCACTCTTATAAGTTACCCTATGCTCATGCCTCTTCTGGAAAAAAGTATTCACTACAGCCATTTCCATCCTTTTTGCAAAGTCTACCACCATCTGTCCCTCTGTGTTCCTGTCTTGGATACCAAACCTGCCCATCACTCCTTCATCACCTCTATTTCCTGCACCAACATGTCCATTGAAGTCTGCACCAATTACCACTCTCTCACCTCTGGGGATATTCTGCATCACTTCATCTAACTCACTGCAGAATGTTTCCTTCTCCTCTAATTCACATCCCACCTGTTTAACATTTAACATCACACCTTCAATTTCAAGCTTCAGACTCATCAGTCTATCTGACACTCTTTTCACTTCCAGGACATTCCTAAAAAACTCCTCTTTTAGGATAACCCTTACTCCATTTCTCTTTCAATCAATACCATAGTAGTACAACTTAAAACCTGCACCTAAGCTTCTCGCCTTGCTACCTTTCCACCTGGTCTCCTGGACACACAGTATATCCACCTTCCTTCTCTGCATCATGTCATTCAACGCTCTAGCTTTTCCCGTCATCGTCACAATATTCAAAGTCCCTACTCTCAGTCCCAGACTCTTGCCTTTCCTCTTTCCTCTCTGTTTCTGAACCCGCCTTCCTCCTCTCCTCCTTCGACTTCGACCCACAACAACAAAACAACAAAGTGTGACATTTTGAAAATTCTTTTTTAAATTTGTCACTGATGTTACAAGATAAGAGGTCAAACTGCCTCCACTAAGCCTTGAGCTCTGCGGGCTGCGTGGTTCTCTAATGTTTTGTTTTTGTGACGTTTTTGATGAATAAAAAACATTATAGATGATTCCACTGATTTCAGTGTTGCTTATTTACAACTTCTCACCTCATGTCTTTCCCCTTTGTTTTCCGTGAGGAGGATGATGGCGTCAGCCAGTGTGATGGGGGTTGCCTCCACCTGCTCCACCATCACCTGTCTGGAACTATAGATGGCTAGTATGTAGCCAGGGAAGTCCTGGCTGGGGCGCCGCACCGCTCCACTTGTTGGGCTGGAGACTTTTGAGAAAAAGAGACAGAAATTAGTTTTAGATAAAAAAAAAATGAAGTAAAAGCTCATGTGACTGTAACTTTAACACTGCATCGTTACACCTACTGGGCGTGACCGGACCTCCAGTTGCACTGACGTTCATTTGCCAGTGGTTGAAGGCGCAGCAGACGACGGCATACTCCCCGGGCTCCAGCATCACATCACAGCCCACAAACTTCTTCACCGCTCGTTTGCTGTGGGCCATCAGGCGGCCCAGGGTCAGCTTGTTGCCGCTGCCCAAGGAGGCGCGAAACACCATGATGCACAGGTCCAGCAGGTGGCTGTCCGCCGTGTCCGAGCGCCTGGGGAGGAAGACGCAAGAAAGAGGTTCGACGAGAGCTGGAGAAAAGAGAGCTACGACACTCCAGTAGACTTCTGTGGGAGTCAGAGAGTGAACGATAGTTTCAAACTTGCAGAGTCTGCAGACGCTGCTGCCAGCAAATGGACGACTACTGCCCATAAATCTGGTCAAGTGTTACAGCGGTCGAGATTAAGGAACTACAGATTATACAAAACAGAGCAGCGTGTGTTGTGATTACAGAAAAAAATGTGGTAGTAATGCACAACTGTCTGTTTTAGTTATCTGTGTTCACGGCTTATATTCATCATTACGAAGACTAATGTGCCAGCAGACATGCAGAAAAAATACAAACAGCAAGAGCAAACTCTGTCAAACAAATGGTTGTGTACAGAACTATCGCACATCGCACAAGAAAACAGTCAAACACAACTCGGCTGTTCTAACAGGATCACTCATCTCGTGGGTTTTAATAAAACGTGTCTTGTGGCAGAGACGTCTTTTTTTGAAATAATGTAACTAATAGGGCTATCAATCACTTTAAATCATTCTGATCACATGATTGCCCACATTTATTTTTGGGCAATCATTGGAGGTTAATCACACATTTTTACCACACATGACAAACACAGTCTAGAATAATCTCAAGAATGACCTCACAGAATAAATATGCTAAAATGTTAACAAGTGAGGTTTCACAGAGTCTGTAAATTAAGGAGGAGACATTTATAATCACAGAAACATGCCTGTGTTGGTCACATATTTAAAAAGATAAAAGACGCGTTCTGTATTGAATAAATACGGAACACACTTTGTTCCTTACCTTTAATAATCAACTAATAGTCCACTAATGAAGATTATGCAATCTGTATAAGGGAAAATAAACCCCTCCTCCATCTGTCTGGCATTCATTACTATCAACAGAAAACACACACTTTCAACTGCAACGGTGACGCGGTGAGACGTAAAGGTTAACTCAAACGGAGAACACTGCTGCTGCTCAGGCGGAAAAAAAAAACATAATAAAAAAATGGTAAAATAAATAATAATAATACTAATAACAATAATACACTTTATTGATATAGCACTTTTCTTCACAGATGTTACAAAGTGCTCAATCAAGCCTAATTACATAAGTCTTCACAGTTCTGGGCAGCTCTCGCATGTTTTCACAGCTTTGGAGCTGCCACAGAAAAGGCGTGTGTGTGGCTTGAAATGATGCCGTGTTAACGGAAAACGTTTAAAAACAACAAAGACAAAGATCGTATAGGTGACGCTCTGGCTTCACTGTACCTGCTTCCTTCCTGGAAGAGGGCGAACTCCAGCGCGGTCCTCTCCAGCACAGTGAGGGATGTGACGGTGATTGGTCCGTTGGCCTTGTTGGGGAAGCAGCCTTGCAGCCTGACCTCCTGCCAGTCTGAGTGGATCTTACAGATGTCCACTGAGTCAAAGTATCTGTGGGAGGACGAGGAGGCAGAAAAAGAGAGAGAAAGGAGAGCTGTGTTTAGATGCATGCATTCATCAAACACTCTTTTTGTCATGAGTTGAGTCGTATCATATAACATGAACTGCTAACCACTGGCATTATTAGCCTCTGTACTGCAGCTAAACAGTTTACCCCATTTTTTCCCTTCAAAGACAAAGCCCACAGGAGGCGTGTTCTTATTGTGTTCTTAATGTTATCAATAATAAGGATGAATGCTACTTTTCCAATTGATTCACATAAGTCAATACCAGAGTCTCGAAATTTCGTTTATAATGACAATAAAGATGATTCCCTTTCCTTTCCTTTTGATTTTCCACCAGGATTAACACTTTCTCTTTCCACTCAGAAACAAACTAGAGCAGGTGACAGCAGCAGTTTGTCATAAAGAAGGAAACTGAGTGATTATTTTAGTGTCAGAGGAAACGACAAACAGCAAGAAAACAGATGAGATTGTCCTCGACCTCAACCTCAACAACCTCAACGCAAACATGGGTCCTTCTCTCATTTTGTCTGGTCCTCACGCTCTGTCACATCTTTTGGGTTAAGGCACTTAGTTGTGACGGCTAAGGTAAGGGTAAGGGGCTAAGAATGTGTGTATCAATCACACATTCTGTGCCTCCATCATGAAAGGGACGTTTGAGAGTTAATTCACCTGCACTCAGTTCATAAAAGCTGTAACACTTGCTCCTCTAAACATCTGGTGCTGTGGAGACAAGGTCAGAGGAAGTGGTGCATTTTACATCCCTAACCGTTGTGTGTCTGGAATAAACAAAAGTGGGTGAGTGCGACGTTCGCAGCTACAGGCACGATGGCCCAAATTCACCGGCCATCATAGCAGCGGGTTCAGATATCAACTGCAAAGTCTTCTACAAATATGATGCCGTGACTCCTGAAGGTCTCAGGGCAGACGGGCAAGACTGAGCAAGTGAATTCATCCGCTCACACTGAGACTCATCTATCCTCATGTACTTAAGGCTGCCCCTCAGCTGACGTCCTCTGACCTGCTGCAGTTTCACTTTGATTAGTTTGTGATTTTTTCTGATGGTTAAAATCCAATTTCATGTTACATCAGTGATAGTAGAGCTTTGAATCACTCAGCTCCGCACCGTCACTTATGCAGAATGAATGTAAACAGATGTAAATAAAAAAAAACTTCCTATTTCATTTTTTTCGTAGTTTGATGACCTTTCTGTCTGTCCTGTTTCGATTTATATCTTCTTGCTATTCCCTTCTCCTTTCTATCTCCTGTGTTAACCAATTTAAAACTAAATTGGTGAATATAAGGCTTAATAAAAAATTGTAACTAGCTACCTGCTGAACAAATGGAACGGTCTTAAAAATAGTGAAGGTAAACAAGTAAAAGCAAATAAAATGGAGGTGGAAGAAGAGAAACAAATGTAAAAGTGTTTAATACACAATACTAGCTAGTCACGTACTTACACAAAAGCTCTATGCAGTTCTTGCAACACATCCATGTCATGTGATGAAGGAATGCACAGTGCATGTAGGGGGTGTGGCCTCATTAGTATGCAGTAAGTTGTGTGCTCGTTGCATGTGATCGTGGAATTCACCGTGTTTGCATTAAATCTGATCGTTTTAGCCACGATTATGCAACAATACCTTATTTACCAACTACGTTTAAGTTCCCAACCTTAATTTTGAACATTTTGTTCCCGCAAATTCCCATGGAAAGTTTATTCTTTTGAAAATTCCTGGAATTTTGCAACCCTAGGTGTGACTGAATGTTGCCCGCTTGCAGATTTCTCAGGAAGGATATTAATATCAGGTTTGAACAGAGCCTAAAAAGTGATTACTCATCTTTAATTTGATTACTGAGGTACTACTATATTAAAAAATGTGGTTCATTTTGCATATTCTAGATCTAGAATGAAGCCACTGTAAACCAACTGTTTCCTGAGGTGGAACAAAAAGACTGGCTCTCACTTTATGAAGTCGCTGTACTCCATCCAGAAGACGCCCTCACTGCTGCCATTAGGCATGAGCTCATTACGCAGGTGCTTCGGCCAGTCCGTCCACTCGTCTGACCAGTTGCCGTTCCACGAGAAGCGGCCCCAGGGGTTTCTCAGCCGCAACAACCTGAAGCACAGGGAGGATCATTACACCCAGCGAAGCTTCAACTGTCATACTGCTCACTTTTGACAACAGGCATGCGTTTACTGCCTGCTTTTGTCGGTGAAAAACAGAGATGCAGCGTTGGGGAAAGCCATACTGTGCAGGTGCATCACTGTTCACTGAAGGCTTTTCATCCTCTAACGTGACTGAATAGGAAGAGAAGCTCGTCTTCTAACCAGTTTCATTCCCGCCTCCTCTGTTCTGCATGCTGATGTGTCCGAGAGCAAAACAATGAAACCCAAATTGCTCCTGGCTGCTGTGCCAAAATAATGAGAATGATGACTGGAGAAAAAAAAAAAAACCGTGGGATGTGTGGAATTAAAACAGGGGCCTGATGAAGCCTCCTGACTCTGCTCCGTCACTTTCTCTCTGTTTCCCCCTCTCTCACATTTGTAACACCAAGAACAATGTTTTATCTGCCAAAGGAGGAGCCTGTAGAAAACTGGACTAGTGTAAAACACTGAGTGATCAAGACTAGAAAAGCACCTTAAGTCAACAGCTTGACTCTCTTTTAAAGCAACAGATTAAAGGTGAAGTAAATGTTAAAGTCTCTGTAATATGATCAACATATCTTCTCGTCTGAAAATGTTTTTAATGACTTCAAATCATGTTAACATGACTCTGACCACAGTGTGTGATAGGAAAAGCAGTGTTTCACATGCTGCTGTCCAGAATTTGAGCCTTTCTGTGTGGAGACACACACTAGAGAAGCTAGGGATCAAACTGCCAACCTTCTGGTTAGAAGACAAGCTGCTCTACCTCCTGAACCCACAGCCACGGGTTGAAACGGAAGAAATAAAGAACAAAGGAAACTAGAAGAACTCAGAGTTGGTCCATCAGTACCTGTAACCCTGCACGTCTCGTACATCCAGGATGGAATATGCATGTCGAGGCCGCAGACCCAGAGACTCATAGACCGCATCATCTACCTTCATGTTGCCTCCTCCACAAGATGCACCCATCAGAAACCTGTAACACAAGGACAACATGCAGTGGGACTGGAAGGTCATGTTGGAATCATGCAGTGTATCCTTGACAATCTTGATTATTGATTGAAACTCCACAGCCGCCTGTACAAACCATGTTCACCTTTAGACCTTTGGGGGCCTTAGATTCTGTTTGTGTGGGTGAACTGAAAGTGTAGAATTTCTACATGAAATAAAGATTATGGACATGACCTCTGACCTCTTCTCATCAGAAGAGAGAGAGAAAAATAAATAAACTGTGTCAGACGAGGTTTAGAAAGTCAATAAAAACTTGAAATACTTAAAGACTAGATATTAGTAGTTATGAAAGCATCATCTGAAACCACAGGCCCAGATACATACAGAGCGGGGAGTTCAGAGGGGAGATGCGTTTGAAGTGTTTGAACTAAATGCAAAAACAGGCTTAATTGGCTTGAGTCTGTGGCAGAACACTTACATAACTTGATTTGATTGGCTGACGCACAAACATTTGTCATGTATTATCTATTATCTGTGCACAGTCATCTCTAAAACTTTTGCTGCTCCACATTACTATATGAACAATTTGAATAACTGTTACATTATTAACAGTGGGACAAAAGAAACTGTGTGTTCTGTGTGTTACATCCAGTGTGCTGTGTACAATGCAAACAGCTTAATTTCTGATATTATTTGACGGAAACGTGGATGATACTATTGTTGAATTAATAAACTGTATACTTAAACAGTTTTTCTGACTATTTACGGTCACGATCTACGTACACCAACCTTTCAGGCGTACCTACACACGGTTTTATAAACGAGGCGTCAGATCTGTAGAGGAGAGGAATATAATTCTGTGTCTTACCCGGCCTCTTTGGAGCTGAGCATTTTGGCCCAGATGAGGTCTGTATCAATGGGTTCCTCGCGGGGGTTGGTGGAGCTGACCTGGAGCATGAGGGAGTCACAGGGAGCTCCGGTGAGTGTGGCCAGGCCCTCGATGGCGCGCCCTGCCTGCAAGGCGAAGTAGGAGCCATGGATTTTGGCCAGAGCCTTTTCAATCAGTGCCACCCACAACTGTTTCCTCTGAGCCTGCGAAGACGAGAAAAGATCCAGTGGGAATGTGAGCCAGGCTAGAAGACGGTGCACTCTGTGTGAGGCTTTTAATGCAGTGTTGGCTGTGAGTCATGTGGTTAAAGACCATTCATATTTATCTTCCTCTTATCATCTTGCACATCACAATCCTCTGATGGTTTATGTTGAGGCATGGATCACTTGAGAAATGTACCCAATAACTATTTTTTCCTCTGTTTTCTTCCCATCTAGTTTTTGCTTTGTCTTAGTTTTTCATTTTCAATATTCTTCTGCCTGTGTAACAAATCTGCTGTTGGCTTTAATATGACAATTAAACAGCTTGTTGATATCTGTACACACCTTGAGAATTTATTCATAATATAGTATATTTATTTATCATTAGATCAGGGACACTCTAAGGGAATTGTCTATCTCTTTATCCTCCACATGTGGGTGGAGTCAGTCCCAGCTGACACAGGGAGAAAGGCGAGCTCACACCCTGGAAAGGTCCATCGCAGGACCAACATATGTTATCTATTTCATCCTGTTTCTTATATTGTTCATTGAATTTCTTTGTCTATTCTCTGTGGGTTATTTTGACCCTTGACAGAACGACAGAGGAGCAGCCAACTAGAAACTCACCCTGGGATTAATAAAGTGTTCTGAGTGAACAGGTTTATGTGTGTAAATGTATTCATTACTAAAAATGATTAGGATAAATGCATTCATCTTAATTTAGGTCTTAAGTTTCATAATGAACCAAAACATTACGTCACAGTTCTTATAATACCACAGGAGATCATAGATCATTCAGTGTTTTGCTGTATTGTAGGTCAGTGTAATGGTCTGGATTTATATACTGCTTTTCTAGTCTTGATGACCACTGCAGTTTTTGCCATTCACCCACACACACACACACACACACACACACACACACAGAGCTCAACTATGTGCAGCACCTTTTCTATCATTCACACACTGCGGGCACAGCCGGCAGGAGCGAGTGTCTTGCCCAAGGACACACAGGCACGCAGACTAGCAGAGCCAGGAACAAACATCTGGATCTTCCACTGAGCCTCTGTCGTCCCCAAATGCTATACCGTACAATGTGTGAACTCAAGTATTTAGTGAACAGTGTGTGTATGTCCACGTTCTACCTTACTACAGCTATAGACTGAATTTATTCTGTAGAAAACAGGATGGCGTTTGTGTGTGCTAACTCAATCTAATATTATATATATAATAATATATTTATATTATATATATATTATATATAATATATGTATGTATATATATATATATATATATACATATTATATATAATATATGTATATATATATATATATATACACACACACATATATACATATATATATATTATATATAATATAATATATATAAAGCTAATATTGCACTGTTGTGAGGCTGAACAAAGGAATAAGGTGAACGTGATGTCACAATGGAAACAGTTAACCCGGCATGTGTGTACGGAGCAGGATATTCTCCTGGCTCTAATGTCACGGTGCTACCTTGTGAAGCCCTACCCCAGAGGTCACAAGTCAATTATATACCAATCAGTATCAATTTCATGCTGCACACCACTTAATATCACATTTCTGTATGTTTTTGTTCCATTAATAGATTCATTTTGCATCAAAATAAACTTTTATTTTGAAATGACGTGAAATAATCATCGTAAACATGATTATTTGGATGTGTGTTTCCCCTACAGACCAAACTAGACACACTAGTGTCCCCATAATCCTCTCTACTTCTGACCTGGGAGAAGAGGAGGTAGCCATATTCATCACAGGGGAGCATGTCATCTACTAGCACCGTCGTCCACGTCCCATCTTTACAGAGCCGAACCTGGTAGGCCCCCTCTGGAGAGATGGTCCTGGTGATCATCACCCTCTCCACCAGCTCCGGCCGCTCAGCCAGCACCGCCAGAGCACTCAGGAACCTGAGGACAGAAGAACTCCATCAACCACGGACAGACATGTCGGCTCAGCAAGGACCGAGGACAACAATGAGCTGACGGTCACAGAAAATAAGGAAATATTTATGGAAATTGTGGAATCAAATCGATATCTTTTCACAAGTGAACAATCATGAAAGAGTTTTTCAAAACATCCATGAATAATTTCCCACTGAGCATCAGTAGAAGTTGATGAGTCGAACAGTTTCTTCTGGTTACCTCCACATAACACTCTGTTCACCCTGCAGCCAAAACAAAGCAGTTTGCCTCATGAGCTTGCATCAGAAATTCCGCCTCATCAGAAAATGCTAATTCTTCACACAGCTGAGGACACGAGGACCCAACATCAAAGGAATAGATTTTGAAGTGAACATTTTGTTTAGGATGAAAAATGTAGATTAAGATCATACATTTCTTCGAAGGGCGCTTTCACATCAAGATAGTCCGGTGGAAATTTTACACCTTCATTTAGTTTGGTTCACTTTCACACTGCAGACCAAACCTCCTGGACAACGACACACAGCTCCGCGTTGTGGTCCGCTTCCTGCATTTGGTTCACTTGAAGCGAACCCAGACCTACTTTTTTTAGGCGGACCAGAGTTCGCTTCTTTGAGTCCAGTTGGTTTGGGGAGGTGTGACTGTGCAACCGAACTCTGATCCGCCTAAACGCAGGGCATTGTGGGTAAACACAACCAAAACATACGCACGCGTAGAACGATAGCCGGGAGAAATGTGTGAGTCCACTGTTGCAGCGTATCTGTGTCGTATGTTCACATAAAACCACAGGATTTGATGCAGCTGCATTAACCAACACATGAGCCAGTTTTCTAGTTCACTGTTGTCTCGTCTTCTCCTTCAGTAATTCTGGGAGTGGCTGAATGCTGCGACCCCCAATCGTTGCGAGTCTGGCAGGTGTGAAAACCTAGTGTTTCAACCCCCTTCTTAACAACACAGTTAAAGGTTTACCAAACTAATGAGCTACTGTTGCCATTAGTGATGTGGCCACTATATTTTCAGGTAAATGGAATAGTCCTTTGGCGTCACTTGACAGCGTGTGTTGGTCCGGGTACAGCAGGCGGGATTATGTGGTACTAGTGATGAATAATTACATGGTAAACTTTCAGCAGAATATAAATCAAGACAAGAAAACACAATCTGTGTCTAAGATGTTTACTATCTCATAACTCAATCTGTACTGTCATGGAAGACTTTGAATTCAGAATTCATAACTCCCTACTCTTAAAGAAGAACAACAAAAACATGTCTCTGTCATGAGCTCTATGCTCTAATTCTAAGCATAGGAAACGTATTATTAAAGCTAAATTTCAGCAGTTTAAGTGGCTGCTGATGACCTGAGCCCATTCTTGCTGCTGAAGAAAAACAGAATGAAATGAAAATCCAATTATCTGAGTCATTATGTGACTCTATTGGCTTGTGCTGCAGCCGTAGTCAAGGACACGGGTGACTGACACTGTTTTCTTATGCTGCCATCGGTTGGCTGAGATGTTTGCTGGTTATAAGGGCAAGGTTGTGTGTGTGTGTGTGTGTGTGAGGGTGATAGAGATGCAGCCCGGGAGGAAGAATTTGGGTTAGATTCTGTCACGAGTGAGAGGATTGTGCTCTTGGAGGGTTATTTTTGCTAAGCTGTGTGTGTGTGTGTGTGTGTTCTCTGGATGAAGTGAAAAGTTGTACTGGGACAACGCCGTGCGTACACACAGACACACAAACACACACACACCAAAGGACAAACAAAGCAAGGGCACAGAGATGAAGCCACATGTCCGTGAATAATCTCCCCGTCTCCCTGACATCTGTCCAACTTCCTGTCATTTCATCACAGCCTACTTCCCTTTTCTCTACCTTCACATTTCTCACTTTTCCTCCCTTATTGTCTCACTGCATCACTGTCACAGTCTCCTGGCTTCAGACTGCAGTACTCATCTAAAACAGAGTGTGAGAGAAGTCGCCTGTTGACTGTTTCATCTTCCTCTGACCCTTCACTGAGAGGAAAGAGGAATAAAAACTTCTGAAGTCTCACCAGCAGTTTCCCAGCAGACCTTGCAGGATGTCAGACGGCCGTGGCGTGCGGAAGACGGACCACTTGACGCCTCGGTCTTTGAAATTGCTGCAGTTGATCTCGTGGGGGCGCAGCCACTTTTTGATCCGCTGCTGGACGCTGTCGCCCTCTGGGAAGCCCACGGAGCGAGGTCCCGGGGGGAAGCTGTCATCCACAAAGTTCACCGTGTTCTGAATGAAAGACAAGGGGAGGGGAATGAGGAGAGGGACAGTGGAATTATATATCAACATGAAGAAAAAATGTGACACTGACTAAGCAGAGTCTCCACCACCAGGTTTAATGCAGGACTCCACACGACAGGAGCCTCTTTCACTGTCAGTGAAGCATCACATTTGAACTGTTTGGTTCAAGAGAAATTTTGGAAGATAAGAGTTTTTCTAAATGTAATTCTGGAGAACAGGAAAGTTTTATCTGTCGTATGAGTCATGCGTTTGCTCTCTTACGAGGCTACAAAAAATGTCTGACGGGAGCTGATAAGATCTAACCCCATCGTGCAGATATGCCGTGTGCAACGGTTTGGTTTGGTTCAGTTGAAAAGTCGAAAATACCAAAGAAACTCAGGCTAACCACTGTTCTCGAGTGTCGTTATCGACTGACGCTCACACAAAAAGAACAAACATCCGTCCTGTTACGTACACACGTCACAGTCCGGGGCACGTGTGGAGAACAATAGTGACGGAGATAATGTTTGGGACAGACAGATGTAAAAAAAGTGGTGGATGTCATGACAACTGTGGCGGAAGTGGAAGATTCCGTTTTTGCATGATTGCACAACATGTCCTTAAGAATATCTCGTTTAGTGGAAAGGGAACTTGGCTTGTAACTGGAGGGTTGCCAGTTCGAGTCCCTACCAGGTCAAATGAAGGGCTGGAGTACCCCTGAGCAAAGGTACCCAACCCCCATTGCTGCACTGATCAGTGGCTGCCCGCTGCTCCTAATTCTTTAGAGGGTTTCTAGTAGAGGATGGAGAAGGAATTCCCCCCTGTGGGACTGATAAAGGACTCTTTTTTTTTTTGTGAACCTTTCCACCCCCTAATGTCTGTGGTTAAAAATTTAACAGCACTATGCGTAAGACTGATAATTCACGGTAAAAGTAGCAGTTAGTGCTTTCCCCTGTGTTTCAACTACTTGAAACACATGATACAAAATAGGGATGTACCGAAATGAAATCTGCTAGCCCAAACCAAACAACCGAAAGAAATTATTATGTCAATTCTAGAGCTGCAACTAATAATTATTAAGTAAATGTATAAAGTCATGATGAAGTCATGATTTCATTGTTAAAACATTTCCTATCTCATGCCAGTATCACAATCTTGAACGCTGATATTAGTCCAGTACAGTCGGCGCTCATGACCTATCACACATTGGCATGCAGACGGGCAGTCCCTGGGATCAAACCCTGACCCTATGGACGGAAGATGACCCACTCTACCACTGAACCACAGCAGCGATTGGACCCAAATGTGTAAGTCATGATTTTGAAAACCTGTTCATTCCTAATTGGCAAAAAAAGGAAGGGGGGATGTGTAATGTCATAGCATTTAACCAAAAAGACAAATAAATGAATGAATGAATAAATGAATAAATAATGGGTTGGTGCAACCCAACTCTCTACTGTACACAGGACCCGTACACTCCATGGATACCTTAACAGATCAAGACACCTGATTTGACACACTATCTAGCCATCTAAAACTCCTCTCTACAAACTACAAATAGACACACATGCAACTCTATCTATCTGTGGTTTCACGAGTGGGTTCTGCCAGCTGCAAGCCAGACAGGGGACGGAACCGAGGCACCACCCCACTGGTGGGGCACAGTGAAGCAAACTGATGAGTTGCCGTTCCCCGCAATCCAATTTCCCAGCCTGAATGCAGCATTAGCTATCAGACAGAATCCCTTCTACACTGCTCCTGCTCCTCCACCCTGACAAACCTACTGACTTATGTTATTGTATTAGCTTTAATCACATTCATTTTACAGGCCCGTGTGGATTTAACACAGATGTTGAGCTGGACACATGCAGAGACGTCACTTTAAATCCCTTTCCTGGCCCATGAGAAAAACACAGCAGTGATGCTGCATTAAATTGTCCTGGAGGACACATGTGAGACACTGTTTTTGTGTTTCCATTAGGGGTAGAACCACAATAACTTACTATAAAATAGTAAACTGATAAGAATGTAAGGTGAGGTCCGGGTGGAGCCGTGTTTCTTCAACATCTCATATAGTGTATAGCTTGAAGTCTTGTTGCCACAAACTGAGCAGGAACAGGTCAAGCATCTGAAAAGCAGCATGTCAAAGTATTTTGTGATGTTTCACCATAGATGGCAAAGTAACAAACAAATCTGCTGACTCAGCTGTTAGCTCTTAGTTCAACCCGAACGAGGCAACACACACAGGCCAGACCCAGACCCTGGGCATGATACGGGCCCCCAGGAGCACGTCCAGCCCTCTGGTCCTCCCGGGCTGGTCAGCGTGAGGTTAATTAGAAATTAGAAGATAAACATAATTAGCGGGGCTCTGGAGCATGTGCAGCTAACATTTCCAGAGTTTCCCATAAATGGATCAATGCGCGGAGGCAGAATCAACACTGAACACCTATATTTTATAAATTATACTTCACGCAAAATGTTGAAATTTGCTATCGTTAAAAAATATAATGATAAAAACCATAATAATAATAATAATAATGATATACAGCCATATATTCAGCACTAAAAACACCCATCCTGAGGTGAAGGATTCTTGGTGACATAAATAGTTTAAATGAATCCAGCGCACAGTTACGCACACGGGTGACAGTGGAGCTGCAGCGGGCTGCTGAAGGGCAGAAGGCTGTGTCTGTGATCGGGGGGAAGAAACCTGCTGTATACACCTGAGAAGGCGCGTGACATCATTCAAGAGCAGAGAGTAAAGCGCAGCCTCGGTCCACTGCAGCCGCATCTGAGAGCCACACAGAGGAGACAGGACACCGTTCAGTGCTTCTAAAAGTGTGAAATGCTTGTTTGGTGAGTAGGTTTTTTCAGTACAAGACACACACTGTGCTTTACTTTTCGATGTTCGCATTAGAGTTTTTTGGATCTCTTTTTATTGCGTTCATTACAACGAGAGAGCGATTTTTGTTGGTAATTAACCGGCAAATTTCTGCCTGTTTATAATCATCAGAGTCCATTAACCTGAGAACATTAACCTGTCTCTCAGCCAATGGCCGGCTTCTGAGCGCATGACACATCTGATTAAAAACTGTCTCACTGTTCACTTTTAGTAAGCGCCATTAAACCGGGGACGCCGACCGCCGTAAAAGAAGAAGAAGAAGAGGAGGAAGAGAACCAAAAATCAACATTCACATTCACCAGATCCCTGCAAACGGGGGTGTTCAGTATGACACAGCTCAGATGATCTCACACTGTGGTCTAACCACAGTCTTGATACTGCTACGTAGTGTTTTATTTCATGAAGTGTTATTTAGTCCCCAAGTTATTTTGCTGCACCGTTTTTAAAATGTTAATAGCCCTGTTTGAAGATTAAAAGGTCTTTTATTTAAGATAAATAAATAACTAAATAAAGCAATTGTTGTTTATTCCTAGAGTTTATATTTATATACAGTATATGGCACAGTATAGCAGGATAAGAAAATGTTCTACTTATTAACTTGTAGGGCTTTAATAGCAATAATCACCTTCATGTAGCGGTTACAATCTAAATATGACATACAAGTTGTTGTGGTATTGCATTTAAGATACTGAGTTACTGATAAGTTCAGTATCAGAACTGATAACACGGGGACGGGGGAAACAAACACTCAGAGTCCTGCTGCAGCAGCTGATGCCATTAGTTATTTCCTTCACTAAAGGAAAAGTGGATCGTTTCTGCTCCTCTCCTCTCCCGCTCTGCAGCTAAAAATAGAACAGTCCTGTGTTCACCTTAGTTCCTGCACTCACAGTCATGAGGATCAGGTGTGGTGGGGGTGGACGGGATGCAGTGGGTGACAATTCGGAAGCATATTTGAATAAATTAGGCGAAGAGTGAAGGTGATGAAGGATACGGGATAAAAAGGAGATGGTACTTTGATGAGAGGGGTAGAGCTAGAGTGCTGTAAAACATAGAGGGGGGAAAGATGATGAAAGAAAGAGGAGGTTAAATCATGTTTTACATTAGGAGGAAGGGAAAAGTGGGGATGAGGCATCTCTGATATCCTCCCTTCCTACTGAGCCAACTTCCCTCCCACGCTCACAGCAGTGTGCCCTATGACCTTCAAAGAAAGCATTAATAATGCACTCTGAAGCTCACTTGCCATTGTTAACCTGCAAGTGCAATGGCGGTGTAGTAAGTGGGCATCAAACACCTACATTCTATACATCCAGACAATATAAAAGAATATAAAAGAAACCTGAATATAAAAAGGTCTGGATTCTGCAATAACAACAGTTTTGCCCTAGTTTAGCCCTAGACTGCACAGATTACAGTCTTCATGTGTCTCCAATCACACCTTATTGACAAAGATAATAGAGGATGTCTGTCTGGAGAAGTGGGGGAAAAAAACATCATATGGTCTCATTAAAGATTCCCAATACAAGAGTTGCAAAAGTTAATTTCTGAATTTTGTGATTTCCTTCTGGCGGAGGTTAGGGGCTGTAGTCTGGAAAATTAGACTCTCAGTATCTGCAGCTCATTTAGTGCAGGCCAACATACACCCACTGGTTGTTAAATGTCCCTGCAAACAAAGGCAGTGACAAAGCCTATTAGCATTTCTCTGAAATTACAACAATTGAAGGGGTGGGACAAAAGTGACAAGCACCCTGCGATGCATTACACTCAGAAAAGGTCAAGAAAAACTCGACCAAAGGGCATTTTCAACATCAAACGACAATCTAGGTTCGTCCATGTATAAGGGTTTATTCCATACAAAGCCTGTAATGATAGGCATATCGAAACTGAACTCGTGACACTCTAATAACCCACGAACCTGTCGCAGCTGGAAAAGGCACATTTGGGGGGACACTGGGGACAGTGTCACAGCACAGAGACAATGTGGACATGATGGTGTTTCTGAAGAAGAATTTCCATCTTCACTGAATCAATTCTGCAATGCAACAACATTAAGGCACGTGCCTTATCAGCTGTTGTTACAACTTCTAACTCTGCCACCTAACATCAGGTGACAGTTCTGAGGAAGGCGGAGTATACGCACCCAAAACGGATTAAACAAGCTAAAGGGAAACATCCTGTTGTCTAAAAAAGTTCAATCAGTAATTAACTTTCACAACATAATATGTTTACATAACATAACATTACTTAATATTATTAAGCGAAGAGTTAATTTGTGGTTTATGTGGTCAATGTTTACATATTTGTGGTAGATGGTACAGACAGAAAGTTTGTTTCCTAAGCATAAATCACATTTGAGTTTAGTTCTGTTTATTTTCTAACAGTGTTTTTCTTACATTGTTTGTGAACGAACCGAGTCGTGACTTTGGTGTATCGTTACAGGCCTGTGTAATACATATATGCAATAGGAACTTAGGTTAAGCTGTGAGCAGGATTTAAAGAAGGCATAGAAACCCAAGTAGCACAAGGTCATGCGTTCTGTGTTTCATGTTTGTGGAGAGCTGCTTCACATGGCTACAGTTCCACTAATACTTAAATTAGGTCGATATTGATCTTTGACAAAAACAAGAGACCCCCTCTAACTGGACTGGAGAGTGTTGTGCCACAGGGAGCCAGTGCACTGCGATCCATGCAGACTCAAACTGGAGGTGCGTTTGTGTGTGTTTGTCTACACAGGGTCCGTGCGGGCCGCTGCAGTAATAGCTGGGTAATTAACTTTATCTCAAGTGGACTTTGGCGGACTTCTATGGACAAGATTGACAGATTCCACTATAAACAGACTCAAGGCCTTGTAAGTGAAGCCTGAGTCACACTTTCACATCTGCATGTACAGATAACACAGTCCTTTCCAGTTGGTGGCATGCTCTTGTTTTGGTCAGAAGAGATGGTGAAAAAGACGGCAGCCATGGACGTTTGCTTTTAGTTTGATAAGGAGATAAGCGAGTTCCCACATGCGACCAAGCCATCGCTCACAGAATACAAATAGGGGCGAACGCCTGGTGAGAAATTGCCAATGCTGGAATGGAATGTGAGATCAAGTAGGCATGTGTGGAAAAGCTACAACCGTGCCTGTGAATGTGCATGCTGGAACACATAGCAGTGTAGAAAGTGCATCAATATGGAAGTACGTGTCAGGAAAGCGTTGGTGCTTTCTTGTGTTGCCCTGCTTGACCCTTACCTCTCTGCAGAAGCTGACTATGTTCTCCCACAGCTCTTTAGCCTCGCCTTCATCATTTCGTCTACGGGCCTCAACATGCATGCTCTCCCTCCTCTTCAGAGGTTTCATAACTTTGCGGAGGGTGAGGTACTGCTGCGGTGTGTGGCATGCCGCACAGTTCTTGGTCTTGATGTCGTTGAGCAGTGTACATGCCGGGCAGCTCCACTGTCCCATCTTCTCCTGGAGGCTCGATGACGTGCAGGAAGAAGAGGAGGAACTGGAAGAAGCAGTGGCAGGGGAGGAAGATGGGAGGGCCCGGGTCTGTTTCCACGTTTTATGACACGAGGAGTACGAAGAAGGGGAAGATGTGCACGAGCAGGACGCAGTACCGGACCCTGCTAGGAGGCCACAATGTGTACAGCAGCGGGGCAGGGGCGTCTGCTGTTCCTGAAAGCCATGCAGCTTGGATGAACCACAGGCTGAACATTTAGGTGCTCCTGTAGGGTTGCACAGGGTGCACTTGGAACAGGCCCAGGTGCTAAAGTCTGGGCTGGAGGGGCTGGCCGGGGTAAATCGTACCGTTTCACAGCCTACGAGGTCAATGAGGTCAGAACCTGCCCGCGATGATCGGCAGGCCTCGCACTTAGATGAACTACCTGGGTTAGGCAATGAGCAGCTAGGGCACTTCCATGTGGGAGTGGCTGACGAAGCATCAGGGAGGTGGGGGGTAAGCGGGTGGTGCTGAGGGTCTTCTTCCTCCAAGATACTGAGGCGTTTGCTGGGATATAAGGGCTCCTGTGGTTGGGCATGTTTGGGCTTGGCTGGCCGCTGTGGGCCCGGCTGGGGTGGCACAGTGACCGTTGAAGGTGAGGTGGGACTGGGAGTGTTGGTGCCTGGATTTGGTGGACGCCCTGAAGGGGGCACTTCCCTCCTGCTGCGGGGTACCGGGTTGTTCTGGAGCGAAGAGAAAGTAGCGAAAGGGGAGGAGAGGGACTGTGAGGAGACATGGAGAGGATCTTGAGCATCACAGGGTGGGGCTGGGGGTGAGTCATCTGTTAAGTCTATGAGCAGTGGGGCAGCCCCTGCTGTATGAACCGGAAACCCCGCCACAGGCGTGTGCACCTCAGGCACCACCAGTGCCTCAGGGGGGATTTTAGGCAACGACAGTTTCCTGGGACCACCACAGGCTGAACATGACAGAGCCACAGGTGTGTTATGGAGTGTGCATCGGGGGCAAGCCCAGCCAGAGTGATGCCCCTCCAGACCGTCCACATCTCCATTACTCTCAGACCGCCATAGAACTTCCTCCTTAGCTGGATGCTGTCCATGGGGCTCAGGCAGAACCCTAGAGGTGACTGTGGGTGTTGGCGGTTCAGTTGGTGCAGATGGGAGGCCGTTGGCAGTGGCAGCTATGGTGGTGGTAGGGGGTGTGTGAGTGGCTGGGGATGGTCCAAAGCCACAGACAGAGCAGGATCCAGTTCCCTGTGGATTGTTGAGTGTACAGCGGGGGCAGGCCCAGCGATGCTCCTCAGTGCTGCTCAGCCGCAGGATCTGGTTAAGGTCAGGTTTCTGGCGTGGCGCCTCACAAATGGAACAGCGAGGTGCTGCACCGGCATTTAAGAAGGTACAGCGTCCACATGACCACTCACTACCTCGCACTGCTGCTGCCATGGAGCCAGGAGAGTGAGAGTGGCTGAAAAACACAAAACAAAACAAAGAGTCAAGACAAATTCAAAGAAGTTGGATCTATTTTTTTTGCCTGCTTTGCCTGCCGGCTTAATACATTGGGGCTATGCACCATCACTGGTCTCGTAATGATGTCCCAGTATGTTTTGGCTGATACTGTGTATATCCCTGTATATGTGTTTGTGTGAGTGTGTGTGAGAGTGTGTGAGTCTGCATGAGCGACAGGGAGAAAAATGGAGATAGAGCTGACTGAATCAAAGCTTTATCTCTCACATCATCAATCCAAATAACCAAAAATAACAGCTGGAATATCATCAATAGGATGTCAAATAAAAAGTCAGGTTGAACATTAACAAAGAAAAGACGAGAGACTAAGATAAAATGCAGGAATTGATTAATAGCGAACCTGGAGAGTATATATAGACCAAGCGCAGGTGAACCATGGTCTAACCCCAAGATCTTCAGTTAAACTTAAAGCTTTGAAACTAAAAAAATGGGCTCCATGCCTTTGGAAAACAGTGGATCTTTTTAAGAGTAAGGCAGGACATAATGTCCCTCAGCCACTGAGCATGAGTGGGCAGGGCAGTGTCCCACTCCCTCTAATCAAAACTGCGTGTCTGGCTAACAGAAACCAAAGGACAGTGTGCAGCATTGGATCAAAGTCAAGTGTTCATTGTTCAACTCCATCATAAATACAAGACAATCAGAGATGGCAGACTTCCCCCCCCCGTTCACGCAACAAGCCTCTGTCGGCCTATATGTGTAACAGACTCTGTGGTGCAACGGTAGCTCGTCTGAAGGGTGTGTGTTCGAATCCTCAGGGTCAGAATTCTTTGGCAACGTGTGTCCATCACAAATTCTAACAAGCCTCTGTGGGCCTCTGTTGCTCATATTGCAAGCAAGTGCGGAAGCACACACACACACACACAGACAGACAGACAGACAGACAGACAGACAGACAGAACCACCAAAAACAATACTTCACTCCAAGTAACAATCTCCAGGCAAAGAAATTGCCAAGATTCATTAATGAGTTTGAACTTGCCTGTTGTTGTTCTGGCAGAAGAGTTAATTGTGCCTGATGTTGTGATTGTATCTCAAAGTGGTTTGCTATGTTCAGTGATCATGCCATGGCTGTCAATCAGTTCCGTAACCTGTGACAGTGCCCGTTTGTGTCATTGTGATTGGCAGAGAGTCAGGAGTTGGGTGTGCTTATGTGTGTGTTTATGATGAGAGGATGATTGCACAAGTGAACTGAAACGTAAGTTGTTATTGTTTTGGCGTTGGCTGCGGCCAGAAAATAAAGTTTCAGTCAAACGAGTTCACGTCCATAGCTTCCTTGCCCAAGGGTTGTATCGTTTGGTATTTGTGATAAAGAGCCATAGAAGTTAGTGTGTGAAGTCCTTTGACTCTGACATGTACTCTCAGGGAGCATTGGCTTTTAATTTTGATTGTGCCCTGAAACAGATCTAAGACTCACGTGTGCACAAAACGGGGGACAGAAATAGTAAACCAGGGGTTCCTGAAGGGCAACTTGACTTACAAATATGGACCAAACAGTGTGAAGTGTCTCGCAACATGGATAAAGAAATATGATTTTTGGAAGTCAAAACTACAAGAATTAAGAGAGAAACTGAATGATGAAAAAAAGAAAACAGAGGGAAAGAGTAAGAGGTTTCAGGCCTCCATTCCCACCTGTTCCAAGAGACGTGTGTTTCATGGGACACTGGGCACAAGACTGTCCAGAGTCAGGAAACCAGGCTGAACGATGGGCTCCTCAACGCCAGAACCACTCTCAACACCAGACTGACTAAGGTGAGAAGAGACAGCCGACCAGCTGACCGCAATGACAGAGTGAAACACACACTCACGCACATGCAATGAAGAACAGCTTGCATTACTAACCCAGACCACACAAACACTGAGAGACTGCCAACTGTCAAACATCATTAATGCTATCAAACACATTGAAGTGACAACTCCACCCAAAGCGGGTACCAATGCTATGTCACTCACCAAACTGACCCGAGAGACAAACCACGTTGAAATGACATTCGTAGTTGACTCTGGAACAACATACTCAATTCAAAATGTAGTGGGAGAGTTGTTCATTCTGTGGCGCATCAGGTGTCTCACTCAAAACAAGCAGCCAATCACACAAATGGCTCCGCCCCTTCTACCTTGATTGACACAGAGTTCTGCTGTTAAACAGCATATGAAATAAATAAACTCTTATGCAGTATACTATGATCAAAAATTATGAAAAGATTGCATTTCATAACAATGAATATCAATATCAATATTGACCAGTGTAATCACACGTGGCGCCGTAATATTCAGTCGGTCACACACATGCACACCTTTTGTCCTTGGCCCTATGTTCAATGGAGCTGTTCTAAAAGTGCCCACTTCAGCTCCTCTGTTCCCCAGTGTCGCAGACCTGGGCAAGAGGCCAACTGCTTACAGTGGAGGGGGAGAGAGAGAGGGAGAGAGAGAGAGGGGGGGGGGAGGGAGGGGGAGGGAGAAACAGAAAGAGCTCTTTTTGCACTGAGGTTTTTAATGCAGTTAAAGTACCGGCTCCTAGTCAGAATTCACTTAAGTAAGAGCACCAGTGACCTCTGGCTCATTTGTCAATGCTTGAAGAAAGATAATCATAAAGTATTTCAGGAGACTACTTCAAAGAGTCTACTCTCCAAAACGCTTAGTGAGAAACCAGCATAGCAGCAACATCAGAGTTACCAGTTAGTAGTTACCATCAGGCAAGTTCGTTTTTCACACGTGGTGTAATATGTGGTAACTGCCAAAGCAGCATTCTCATGCCTGATACCAGTATTTGAAAAGATTCACTTGAATGAAAATAAAAATACACAACAAAAAATAGGGATGTCCCGATCCGATATCAGCCAAAGAAAAAAAAGAGTATCAGATTATATCAGATTCTGTGCGTCACGGAGCCATAGTTTAACAGACTTGTATTAATACAGCTGCAAGACTTCTCTCCCACAAATATTCCCATGATCACATGATCCCTTACCCCAACACACCCCCTCCTCTCCATTCCAGCTTCAGGCTGTGCGTTATGGGTGACAGGGCCTTCAGTGTGACTGGCCACAGACTCGAAAATGCCATTATTATTAATGCACCTCACCAATAGATTTTAAATCACCATTTAAAACACAGCGAGCATTTACTGACACACAGCCATCATCTGCAACCACACTGTCTTTGGTGTGTTGCACATTTACATATTATTTGTATTACGTTTTAACACTGTTTTTTATGTTTTTTATGTTTTTATGGATAATCGATTATCACACTTAATTCATCGTCAAATACTTCATCAACTATTTTGATTATGGATGAATCAGTTTTAGTTTGTTTTTAATAATTCAAAACAAGCTCGCAGTCTCAGCTTGTGGATAACTTCTGGTCTCTATCTGCATGGACTTTGCATGTTCTCCCCGTGTGTGCGTGGGTTTTCTCACATGCAGATTTGGGGATGAGGTAAATTGGACACTCTAAACTGACCATAGGTGGGAGCGGTGTGAGAGTGAATGGTTGTTTGTCTCTATATGTGTCCCTGTGATGGACTGGTGATCTGTCCAGTGTGTGACCCCCGCCTATCGCCCTATGTCAGCTGAGATTGTCACAGCTCCCCCCGTGACCCTCATGTGGAGGATAAAGAGAGTAGAAAATGGATGGATGGATGAAAACAACATTTCCACTCAACGTTTTCTGAAACACACAATAAATAAAAAAGAAATAAATCGACAGAAGAACCGTTAATAATAATAATAATAATAATAATAATAATAATAATGATAATAATATTAAATAACAATAACAATAACAATAGCTGCAGCCCTACTTGGGTGTCTTGGAAGGTGCTGCAGATAAAATGTATTCCTATTATGTGTTGTTGATCACTTGATTATTATGGGATTTGTCTTACCCATAGAGCTGGAGCTTTCTCTAAAGCCTCTCTGTCTTTCTTAAGAGCCGATGATGAGTCAGATGAACAGTTTCTATTAGCCAGCTAATGAGCCACGATGATAATATGAGTCATTAACCAACTGTGACTGGTCACAGACAACAACTCTGTACAAGATCAGTATCTAGAGCCCACACTTCAGCGGCACATGAAGTGTTTCTACATACTCAGCTTGACACTTGGCGACATTGAAGCCTTATTGGCGAGGAAAAACAACATGATAATTGGGGCATTTATATATTTATATTTGAGTGACACTGAGCAGGAAAAGTCTACAAACGAGACTTCTGAAAAAAGGTTCCCTTAGGCAAAGACATTGGTTATACAATAAGAGCAGTTTTAAAAGCAGAAGCAATATCTCCATCGTGTGAAAGTGGAGCATTACATGAAGGCCTTTGTGTTTTAGAAAGAACAGGGTTGTTGTTAACAGATTACTTGTCCTCAAGCCTCAAACCCGATGACCGCGCATCAAGTGAACTCAGAATCCTCCTGACTGAGACTGAAGACAGTAAAAATAAAAAGGCTGGTTGAGAAACAGAACAGAAATGATAGCAGTAGCTTCTGACCTCTAGCTGTGCCCTTAGTTAATATTTCACAACTGAGCAGTGCTTATTTTTGATGCGTGAACCTGTCAGTGTTGGAGACACCTTCAGACATTCCAAATCGGAACATGGAGGAAACTCTGACTGGGTTTCAGCAAACATAAAGTGGCATGGAGCAAAAACAAGAGCAAACGGGAGCTGCCAGGAACCTCATAGGTCAGGGTGACGGCGTTTCCTGCCACTGTGGGAAAAGGTTCCTGCAGGCACCTCCTTCAGCCAGAGGCCAACTTCAAAAATATATGAATGAATGAACAAATGAATGCCTATGTTTGCCACATTATCTGATTAGACAACGTTTTCGGACAGGGAACTAGTGCTAAGCTTCATACTGAAAACAGTTTTTTAATGGTATATGGAAATCGTAACACGTGCTCAGGGCTTAGCTGAGTGTGGTAGTAACTGCAGCAATGAGCAATTCACCCCACCAACTTAGCAGGACACACGCATTAGAGTATCAATAATGTACGTGGTTACGCACTCACACGCAGCTCCCTCTCTCTCGTTCGCTCAATATGAGCACACACACACACACACTAAACAGTGAGTCTTCCTTGCTTGAGTACTCACTCATGCATCAAAAAAAAATACTACTGATCCTTTTTTTCAGATTAAACTAAGTGACACAAACCTACCAAACAAGGCAGTAATGGACTCCTGCGTCCCTGCGAGCTAAACGCGTCTATTTTCTCTATGGACTCCATATCAGACAATCAGAAAAGGCTGTCAAGCAGCAAGATAAAGGGCATAAAACATATTCTCATAGACTTAGGCAGGTACAAATTTCATAAGAAAAGTCTTTTGATAAGTCTCTAGAATCTATTTTTTCATGTGTCCAGACTTCTATTAAGGTTGTCACTTTTTTTCAAAAATCAAGTTTGACAAATTGATGCAGCCTCCATTTCCAGTTTGTACAGTTCAAACTAGGGCTGCACGATAAATGGTTAAAAAAAATTGCGATCTCGTTTCCCACTCATTTCTAAATGACAACGATTCTTCTGCAAATAAACGAACGTATGAGAGCCTTCCCACGATTCAGCGGAGGTAAATGAGTTTACAAGCAGCAGTGCCGAGTGAGTGCGGCACAGAACATAGGAGAAAGTGTGCGCCAAGGAGAAATAAATACAACATGGACAGAGATGAAAACCCAGGTGGTAGTGACCTAGAATCACACAACCACCCGACCCAAGCTTGTGCCAAAAAAAGGTCACTAAAATACTAATACTAATACTAAAGACTCCTCTTTTAAATAATGAGATTTCAGACATTTCCTTTGCTAAATGTTGGAGATGAACCCACGCTTTCACGTTTCACGTTTTGTTAAGTCTTTTTAACTGATGACGTCACGAGTCGAGCTAGTGGAAACACGCCATACTGTATGTCACTTAAGCCACTACAATAATAACAACAAAAACAATAATAACAATCATAACTAATATGAAGGGCCTAAAGAAAACACACTGTTTGGCACGTTACTTGAATGCTTAACTGAACGTTTCTAATCTTTTGTTCATGAGAGCAATAAACATTTCAATTTGTGAAAAAAAATTGTGCCAGAGAATCATGATCTAAATTCTAAGCAAAAAAAATTGTGATTTACATTTTTTTCCTCTAGTTCAAACACAAACTTCCCACACTCAAAATATCTTCTAATTTCAAATAAAAAAAATGTGAAGCCACTAAACTCGTGACATGAGTAATTGGTAGGTTAAATGTTAGTATACTACTGATGCTACATGTTTCTGTGTGACACTGCCAGGTATAAATGAGGTTACTGAACAAAAACACCACATTTCTATGGTAACAACAGTGGGGAAATCTGGAATCATGTCAGTTGTGATGGCAAAGGGCTTTTTTGCAGCATCAATCCTCCGTGTCTAAAGAAAAACAAAGCCTGTAAGCCAAATCTATTCTGCAGGCCTGAGGACTGTCCTGACGCGGCGCCGTCTTCACACACGCAACATCAAGAGAAGACGCGCTGAAATCATTCAGACATAAACACACCAGTGGCCAGGCTGGTCCAATCCAAGTGGACCGGTTTAAATCCAGTCAACGGGGGGAAAAGCCAGCACAATGGAGGTGGAATAAACACCATCATTCATCATGCCGCGACAGCAGAGACTCATGGATTGAGTCTGGACTCTGGAGAGGACGGGAATCCACTATAATGGCTGTGGACTCACACAGTCGTATGTAATGTGACACTAGTGTATTGGAGTCGAGGCGAGCCGGGACCATAGTATGATGTCTTAATACAGGGTGTCCATAAAGTCTCTATTATATATTATCTATTACAAAGGCAGTTGATAAGATATCTTAACCAGATTTGTTCTCTTGTAATCAGTGTTTATCAAAGTTTGTGATCACATTGAAATTGTGCGTTTCAGGTATCCTGTTGGTGAAAGAGGTACTGTTAAATGAAACCCTAAAAAATGGCTACTCCTCAAGAGAAGGCACAACGTGTATCATGCTTTATTGAGACAAAATCGGATGTGCAGACTCAGCGAAACTACAGAACGAAGCATGGAAGAGATTGTTGTTGCATTGGGGACTGCATGTTCATCAGTTCCTCAATCAAACATTTCCAGACCGGTGGATTGGAAGGGATGGGCCAATTCCTTGGCCACCACGTTCACCAGATATCACTCCTTTGGACTTCTTTCTATGGGGTTATGTTAAAGATATCGTGTATCGAACAAAGATACGGGACATTATTGAGTTGAAGCAAAAGATTTCTGATGCCATTGCCACCATTGATAAGGCTATGCTACAGCGAACATGGCAAGAAATCGAGTACCGTCTTGATGTGCTTCATGCAACTAATCAAATGTGTAAAAAAAAAAAAACTTTGACAACTACTGATTACAATAAAACAAATCTGGTTAAGACATTTTATCAACTGCCTTTGTAATATATTTTTAAAATTGTAAAGAGACTTTATGGACACCCTGAATATTCACCACCTTTTTTCAAGGCGGCCTTTTCTGAAAGTAAATTTAATTATGTCGCTTTATAAACTGCTCACTCCTGCATACAAAATTGAATTGAAAGAACAATGGTGATTTTACGTTGTAAGTTCTATAAGTAAGTTCAAACATGTAACTTGGTAACAATTTTAGTAACACCCTGTTTGGAGATTTACAGTCAGGTTTAAAATGACACATTGTCATAAAAAATTTATTTGTAACATATTTAAGTGAGCATTTTAAAGTAAAAACACAAAACTTAATGTCATTTCTTATCATGAGGTCCAATAATGACTGGGAAAATGAAATGCAGTTCTTCAAGGGAGAGCCTCAAAATAAAGTTAAACACCATTTTAAAGCCACTCACATGAATTATTAATGATCATTCCCATTCACAATTAACTTGAAAATAGCCCTTAACATATTGTTCTTATCACAGTGTGCAACAGAATCATTATACTGTCCAATGTGTTTATGTGGTCAGCTGACCTTGGACGTTTGGTGGGTCTGACTGGTGGTGACGGTTTGTTGCTACCGACATACACAACAATGGGAAAAAGAAAAAAGGAAATGGTCAACTAAGTAGACTAAAGAGGACTTTTATCCATGTATGCTGCTGTGGTTTGGTGGCAACTTGCTTAAGAATGAGCTAAAGCTAGCAGCGACTGTATCTTAAGAGCAGGTGGTGGAAACTGCTTTTACTGTTAAACGACAGCAGCGGATAGCAATCACGAAAGATGAAAGCCTAACCGAAGACTGACATTGAATAAATAATGACATCCATTGTGGGGAAATGTGATCAGTCTCTCTGAGAATCAATAACTAACACGAGGAGCATAAAGCCCTGAGTGACTCAGCAACAACTTTAATACGCTACTAAGTGGTCGATATCAACTATCTGTTCTTGTTCCGGGAGACATGGCGTGAAAAAGCTGAAGGAAAACTGGAAACACTTTTGTGAATGGAGCAGAGAAGTAGATCGACCTTTAAAGAAAAGGGGGTTTTCAATTTAAAAAAAAGGAAAAAAAAATCAAAAACAAAGTTCTCTTGTTTCAGCTAAACGCAAAGTGCAAAGTAATAAAAACGACTTTGAAAATGAACACAACTGAATCAAAGCTGGTCTTAAAGCCTGATAAAAGGCACACCAGTGAAACTCATCTTCTAATTAGCCTCTGGGCTGCTTTTCATTGGGCTCACAAAGGTCGGGTCAATTCATCAGTCCACGCAATCCACTCAGCACTGGACAGCAGCACTAAACTGAAGCACACACTTTACCGATGTGCTCACAGAGAAGAGTATGGGATGGATTTTGGTTTAATCCAGCTTAGTAAAATGTTGAGTGCAACACAGAAGCACGTCCAAACGAAGGTTTTGATGGGATCAGCTTTGATAACAGTGGATTCCATCTGTAGTTGTAGAGTTATTGAATATTCAGTAAGCAATAACTCCAGAAGATGGCAGTGATGATACACAATGACTGCAAGCTTGCGTTAAATCCCATAGAAACAAGATTTTGGGGATTTTGTGTGCACAGCGCAGTCGGTGCTATTATATCAGTACCTTATACAACCACACTTCAAAAAGACCTGAACTATGCCTTTTAAAATAACATCAGTCCTATATCATACAACTCAACTGTTCATTCTCCAACAGATGGCCAAACCGAGTCATTCCTGCCGAGCTGGATCCAGTGCCGGTCCTTACCTGCGTTCTCGATGTGGCAGCGGTTGCTGCTGACGTGTGATGAAGCTGGAGCCCCACACCGGGCTGCTGTGGCTGTTCCTGAGCCAGCCCACAGGGGGTGACGATGGGTAGGGGGTGCTGCGGAAGCCATGGTCCGACTCGGTCTCTGCAGTGAGCGATGAGGCTGAGCTACCCATCGCCACGGCGAGAGGTTATTAGACTGTGAGTGTGCTCTGATAGATAGGTCTTGCTTGCTCGGGTTTGCCCCCCCGGAGTACAAATGTTGACAAGGGGATCAACAGTTGTAATCAGTGAGACACACTGACTGGGAGGACACTAAAAGGGCTGTTTGGACAACACTAGCAAGCATGTGTCTCTATTTGCTGTCAACTTCCTGTTTACACATTCTGCAAAATCCAATCCAGGGGATTCAAAGCATGCTCCACGAATGTGTCTAACTGACACTTTATCAAGTATACAGATCAGGGAAGATTTCCCACATGGAAGAAGGCTGTGTTGATTCAAACAGTAACTGTTTGTGTTAGGCCTTAGTTCCAGTTCAGCAGATGGTCTCAGAGACAAGAAAACACAATTCTCTCACAGCAGTGGTTCATAACAATTCTGTCTCTTGTAGACTTTTAAGCCCGGACAGCGTTGCACCATATCGTCCACAGTGCCACTAATAATTCCTCCTGCGTTCAGTCTGTGCAATCTCATGCCTGCTTCCTTTAGAAGTTCAACAGACGCTGGAGTGCGTGCAGCATGTGTGCGTTAAAAAAAAAAAAAGAAGATGTTCGCGGTTTCTTCGGCATATCATACCACGCGGTACACCGGTGGGAAAACTCGGGAGTTCAGGGTGCGAGTGTCACTGCAACATCAAGATCAGACATGGGACATAATATATTCACTCATTATTAGTGACGTGGGCACTGGGTGAAAAAAAAATCAATGCACTGCATTTCCTGGATTAGGGTGCTGGCAAACTTGCACACCTGCTACTATTCCCGTCTCATCTTTCAGACTTCCAGTGTGACCAACAGCTGCTGTGGAGGTTCAGCAGTAAAACACCCCAGCAGCGTCTCTCCCGGCAGGCGAAATCCCTTGACACAGGAGTTTTTATTTCTTCTTCTGAGATTCTTCCTGTTCTTCTTGGCTTTCAAAAAAACAAAAACAAAGGAGACCTTGAGGATTGAACATGTACACAGCAGGGCGTTAGGTCTCCATGTAGCTGCTCTTCAAACTTTAACAACAACCGTGACATGAACGTGTTCACAGCTCGGCTTCGATGTGTGTTTCATATTCAACAACATACTGTGAGAACGGTTCCTTTTCAGGCTGCAGTGATCCGCCGAAACAAGTACAAGAGACGTTCCTGGTTCATCAACTTGTGCTTGGATTTTGTGGACTCACCAGCCTGTGAGAGCAAGTCTGTGCAGGCCAAACAAGTATCATTCCAGTGCAGGCCTATATCTGCCACTGTGACCACATCTGCACGCACTTGAAGGAGTTTAAAAAAAAAAAAAAAAGGTCTATGGCTTTAGTCCACTCACTGCTCCATCACCCTCTGCTTTGCATTTACTATCATTAGCTGATTATTATGGCATCACTGCATGAATCACGTGGACTCCAATGCCCACTTCTGCTGTCCACAGTCAGTCAGTGTTACATGTCGATTAATGACCGATAACAAACTCACACGAGGGCTTTAACAACCGCAGCGCTACACGCTACTTAAAGCAATTCTATTTAAAACAAAATAAATTTAAAAAAAAGATGTTCTGTGTCCGTCTCCACACAGCGGCACAGAGGCCAGTCACAGCACCGTGCAGGAGGCGACATGCGCGGTTAGGACGCGTGGAAATAACCGTGGAGTGGATTCTCCAGAAAGGCAGCATTCAGCCCGCAAATGTGACCATCGTCCTACGGCGTGTGTCCCGCCCGCGTTCATGTCACGTCTCCTGCGGTTGGCCAGAAGATGTTGAGTGTTGTTGTCATACATCAGGAGACATCCTCGCCCCAGCAGCACCGCTGTAGCTTCGGATGTTTAACAGCGCTCAAAATGCAAAAACCGCTCCGTCCATTTCCGCAAATCAAGTGTTCCAGTCCTGTGTTTTTAAGAATATAGCTCACATTATCCAGTTCACCCCACTCCCCGGTTTCAGATCCTTTTTCAGGGGCTTTAATTCTTCCTCGCAGAGCCGGAGCGCAGTGGACTGGGATGCAATATCCTCCTAACAGCGGATTAGTGGAGAGTCAGCCTGGCGCATGCGCAGTGGCCTGCTGAGCAGAGCCGAGATGGAAGACTGCCTCACTCATGAATGTGAGCAGTATCCCGGGATAACGATGACTGCGATGGGTGTCTCATTGGAACCAGCTCGTTCTAACTCACTGTCAGTAAACACTGTTGTTGCTGTTGTTGTTGTTGTTAACACGATCAGGAGACTGCTTTAATGATCTGCTGCCGTGTGTTGTGATAAGGTCACAACCAGAGGAGGCAGTGAAGGGTTAAGTAAAGTCAGTGGTGACTGCAGCACTCATCATTGCTCAACTGTCCCCACACATTACTGAGAAAAGCCCTCAAACTTCCCCCTTTCCCTATCACTGCTCTGACCTCAATCCTCATTTCTCCTTTTTTCACTGTGTTCACTAATAAAAGTGTGTTTAAAAAGCATTGTCCTCACTCACAGCAGTTATTCTGTGCCATATGCATGTTGCATAGAAAGTGCTGAGGATAAATCATTAAAGGTTTTTTTTTTCCTTCCAGTGTTATGAGATACTGACATTTACACTCAATTCCCACTGGTCAAAAAACAGTATTTTCAGCATTCTCTCCAGGGTCAAATGACCCAAATGACATTTCTTCTTTGCCGTCACGCTTACTCAATCACTCAATTTCATTAATGTTAGTCAAAAGGATGGATACAAGTATTCGACTATTTGCGTGATTTTAAAATGACAATCTAAAGAGAATGTTTTATCAAAGATTTCATTTGCAAATGACAACCTAATTCGTGGTGTATCTATTATCACAAAGTGGCAGCAAGTACTCCGTGTGTTAGAAGAAGAGATTAAACTGATTAGTATTATTATATATTAGTATATAATATTAGTATCGCGGCTGCTCCTCTCAGCTCATCGTGCTGTGAACCCTGCATTACTTTAACTAGCTCTCATGCACTGGAAACTTTTTTTTTGTTGCAATAAATGCCCATCTTTTGGTTGCATTTTTACTTAAATAGTAACAAAGTAACTTCATTATCACCTACATTAAAATGTAATGTAATGTAAATAGGACGAGCAAAGAGAGCTAGGAGGCAGATTTATCCCCAATAAGATCATTTGCTCTCTTAATATTATTTAATTAATATTTCATTTTGCATTAAACTTGATGTAATTTCTGCTTATTGTGTGAACAGAGTAAGAATAGAATATGATGGAGACTATCATTAACAAAAAGCAATTAAAGTGACAGAAAACAGAAAAGGGAGTGAAATATCTTTCTAAAGGATGACATGAAGATTAAAAATTTAAAAGGGAAATGTGTACAGGGTTTTATCATGTGTTTTAATTTTACGTATGAATCTTATGTTGTTTTTTTAGAGAATGAAACGAGAGATCCTCGGATTCTGCAAAAAAGCTTGTGAGCAGTTTCTCCTACAGCTGGAGGCGTAGAGCTAGCATGAGCTCAAAAGGAGCTGAAACTTCCAGTCCTGGAG
The DNA here is from genome assembly GCF_958295425.1 of Solea solea. Taxonomy (NCBI): domain Eukaryota; kingdom Metazoa; phylum Chordata; class Actinopteri; order Pleuronectiformes; family Soleidae; genus Solea; species Solea solea. Next base: position 17,799,754 of record NC_081154.1, read on the forward strand.
CAGCAGAGGGCCGGCTCTCAAGTAATGTCTTCTGACAGAACGTCCAGACACCTTATCCCAACATGGCAGGACACTGATGTCCTGGATGCAATCAACAAATCCCTCCATCCTCTGGCAGAGTTTACTGATGTCAGCGTTTCTTTAGTCAAGCCAGTCCTCTACCTTTTCAGCTCCTCCATCCTCAAAGTGAACACTGATGATCCAGATCTAACAAACACCATCAAGACTAAAGGTCTGAAAAATACAAGGATTGTGAAACACAAGATATACTTGGCGTGGCCTCTGCTCTTGATCCACGTTTCAAGCTGAGATATATCAGTGAGGACAAGGTTGCACCAAACCAGGCCAGTAATTGTAATAACACTATTTATTATAAATGAATGGCATTGATTTGAATGTGCTAAACAATCATCAATGTGTTTCTACTTAATATGGATGTTCAATGTGTTTCATAAGACTGATTTAGCCATGCCCAACTGATCCCCATAGTGAGACTGCAGAGAGTGCAGAGGATGCACCAACCACCCCAAAGAAAAAGAAGACCTTGAGGGGCTTCTTCAAGACCACTGAGGGAACTACACCAAGATCCTCTCCCCACCATGAACAACAAACAGTCGCCTCTGAGAGCTACCGTCATACCTACAGTGTGCCCACCTTGACAGTGAGGAGGACCCACGGCACGGGTGGAGGGAACATCAGAGACCCTTAGCCACAACTTTCAAAGCTGGGAAAACAGTACAGTACTCGTGCAGGAAGAGTTCCTAGTAGTTTTTAGCACTGGGGGAAATGTAGTGACCGGCCTTTGCTCGTCTCTCAAGCCAGATAATCTCGACAGGCTGGTGTTTCTTGCCAAAAACCTGTAGGTTATTGCCTGTTCTGCATACGCTTGAATTGTTTTCATTTGGTTGTACTTTGTGATTAGGTTCCATTGTGGCATATTTATTTTTAGTTAGTCCTTCGTTTTTATGTATATTTTGCTTCCGGAAAACACTCAGGTGAATGAGAACCTTATTTCAGTTTGTTTTTTTTATGCAAAGATGTGCATGTTAGCTGGGATGTAGCACAATGTGGCAGCAAAAGCAGTGCTCTGTTAATTTAGCATTTGCTAAAAGGTGTTCATATTATTATATCTATAGATTTATTACAGGAGATGTGATAAGGTGTAGCACAACAATGGAACTGAAAGCATTGCTCAAAGTTATTGTTCATGTTAAGTGCAATAAAAATATGCTTTCCATAAAAATTCATTTTCATTTTTGTCATAATCATGCATCCCTAACTCACGCTGCAGTCACGCTGAACGCAAGTGTTCGCATCGCACCACGAAATGTTGCATATAAAATCTAAATTGCAATAGAAAAGTTGATAAAAGATGCCCTAATGTGGGTACAATTGCAGATTTTCTCTGCAGTTTAAGACACAAACTTTAGTTTACAAACAAAAAGATTCTATGGAGGTGACCCTTGTGTGTGTGTGTGTGTGTGTGTGTGTGTGTGTGTGTGTGTGTGTGTGTGTGTCCCTGCTGGCAGCCATGGTTACAGTTTTACATTCAGTGAGCAATGACTATGTCAGTACAGCCTCACAACCTCACTTCAAAAACAAAATCTGAACTATTACTTAGGGTAACAATGCAGCTGGACGACACTCTCTGTATGAACAGTCATCCCCCTGAAACTCTGATAGAGCAAAGTAACAAGTTTCTTGAAAGAAGGGTGTGTTTGCTGCGTGCACACAAGTGTCGACACACAAACTGGTTTGTCTGCTGCACAACTTGACTTCAGCTCCGGACCACAGGTGCCAATATTTCACAGTATAATCAACCGCAGTATTGGAGCAAGGGACTGGAGCTGTGAAGAGTATCATCGTGAAAAAAACAAACCAAGACGCTTGTACTAGTCATTAAATTCCTAACTGATTCACTAAGACGGAAACAAAGAGACGCAGTCACGCTGATAATAATGCTCGGATGAGTAGAGCCAGAAACTGCATTATGATAAAAATCAGTCCATAAGTGAAAAGAGCAAAACAGAAACAACAACAACAACTTTTTTTAGCGTACCGCACTTCTGTAATATTTGTTACGGGACTTCCCCGTTTCATTTTTACCCGTAGACATGTTGCTGCGCTTTTGTGTGCGCCAAATACTATGTAGATATTACTAACAGTGGTTAGCGCGAGATACGTTTGCGTTTTCTTGAACATGAACAACTCCAGCGTGCCGTAACTCCCCGCTCCAACCACAACTTCCGATGCAAATGGAACGCGACATAAGAAAACAATCTTTCAGCAATCGTGATGTGTTTGCACAGTGCATTAAACATTATATCGTCAGATATAGAGCCTTTCTTCAACTGTTACTGAAGAAAAAATGACATCACCGCATGCGTTATTGAATTACTGTCCCGGAGAACCACGTTACACAGACTACAGCACTGAACTTGAAGCAGGTCAGATGTTTGAGGACTGCAGGCCTTTGTTCTGGCTGCATCTGTCCAAGTGCCACCTGTCGCTGTGAGCAAGTGAGCAGCAGCAGCTGACACAGTCAGAGCCGGAGAGACAGAACGAGAGGGAGGGAGAGATTGGATTTCAGTTCTGATCTCGGGGGACACAAGGGCGGGAGAAGGGAAAGCAAGGATGTGAGCCGATTTCATGCTACATTGTAAGCTGTCATCTGTGCACCACCCAAAAAAATCAACAATGCCCTGTCACCTTTTCCGCTTTCTCCAGAGGAAAAAAGTGCAAACAGTTTGCTCTCCCAACCAAACATCCTTCTTAAAATGTAAAATAGACGAAGGCTGAATGAGGATTCCAAAACAGTCTAATCAGGACGATTAATAGCAGCGAATTAAAGACATTTTTACGCTGCTTTATGGGCAGAAAACAACAAACTCTTAAACACTCAACACAGAAATATTTAATACAGTGAAGGTGGTTTTATGTGTTATATTTCAAATTAAGTGTAAAACTGGTGGATTGCTGGTAACACTTTGATAAACTATCTCGTGTATGACGATGATTTGTCGTTACTTTCTGGCAGCAGCTGCTGAATATAAATATGCCCTGGTTATGGTGTGAAATATACAATACATAATAACAATAAATAAATAAATAAATCGATTCATCTGTTGATTATTTTCGGTCTAAAACCTCAAAATAACGATGTTCTCTAATGACGGCTTTTGTCTACAAACCAAAACGTAACAACTTCTTTGTTACATGGAGCAAAGAAACCAGAAAATACACAATTTGTATTTGTTCAGCACAATTTTACAAAGAATCTTTGTTACTTTAATATTGATGAGAATTACATCATGATACCACTAGAGCTGAAACAATTACTCAAATAATCGATTACTAAGTGAATCATCAACTACTTTGATAACCGCTTTATCGCTTTGAAGCTTTTATCATGATTAAAACAAGATTTCTGATCGTTTCAGCTTCTTAGATGTGAATATTTTCTGGTTTCTTTGCTCCACATGACAAAGAAATCTTTAAAACTGAATCATTTTTCGTTTGTGGACAAAAACAAGACATTTGACAACCTCATTGTTTCACTGATCAACATTTAAAGACATTTTATGGACCAAACGATTACTCAATTGATCGAAAATATAGTCGATAATATAATCGTTAGCTGCAGCTCTGGGCACCACGTTGTTATTGCATTACTGCTCAGCCCTTGTTTAATCTGACAATAGAGATGAGCTGAACTGTACTTTGTATATTGCATAAACATGATTATCGTATGTGACATGTAGAACCTTATATGACTTATAGTTTAAAGAAAAGAAAAGGCTCTTTATGTGCACAGTTATGTACAGGAACTGGTACATTTAAGAATAACACAGCCTGTGTTTGATGCTGTGAAATTGATGAGGTTGAGACTGAAATTCACTTCCTGTTTTACTGCCTTATTAATGAGAATAAAGGGAATTGTCTTTTTGGTCAAATGTCCCGCATGACCATAAAAAACTATAATAAGGGAAACTTCATTATAATGACTTTATTTGCCAGCGAAATGATGAAATCTGTTTATTATTGTTAAACGTAATATTATTTTCTTCCTCTTGAAGGGATGCCGTGTAATAATGTGATGGTTTTGCTGATGAATGGGTCACGACAACCTCACCTTTGGTGGTTTGTCAGGTAAAGAGTGAAGGATGGATTTGGAATCAAGTCTCTGGGAGCAGTAAATAGATCAGATCTTGGTTGGGATCGGGGACACAGATCCATATTTAGGCGTGTACTGAGCTTTCTGAGCGCTTTCTCTCATATTCAGACACGCCGAAACCTTTGTTATGTTGCTTTTGAAGAGAGATGTTTGTGACAGTGATTGTTTTTGAGTCCGTTTTGATACAGATTTGACTCTAGTGTTGAAGTGAACAGGCTGAGTTCAGGTGTCAGGGCACAGGCAGGATCTCTCCCCTCTGCTGAGCTTCTGTGAGTGTGGCTGACCTGAGCAGCTCACCGGCAACAAACACAACACACTCTGTTCTAATGTGTACACAACGGAAATAAATAACAACTGCTGCTGCTGTTACTGAGTGTGTGTGTGTGTGTGTGAGACCACTGTCACATTATACATGTACACCTGTATTGTCACTGACGCCAACATTAGCTACATGAAAACACAAGCCCGGCGAAGGAGTCAGTGTCTCGGTCTAACCCTAACCCGTGTCTCGGTCAAACAAACTGTTATTACAGAGAGAACATGACTGACGCTACACACCACACACACACACACACTGTTCTTACCTCAGCTCTGAGGAATTATTGGTAATTTTCACTTGACAGTTGCCCTAACTTTCCACAGCCATGGATACGTCAAGTTCCAGTCGGTCCCCACTCGAACCACCGTCTTCTCTCCGGGCTTTTGGCTCCACACTGAGCGCGGCCGCTTCCGCACGCCAGTGACAAACGTGTGTACGGTGGTGATTCTTTTCACTCCGCCATGTATCAACCGAGAAAGCGACCGTGTTGGTTTCACTCAAACAGCCAGGAAGTAAGGGGGAATCTCCATGGAGCGAGCACAGAACAGGCGTACGTTAACTGCGTAAGGAGGAGCAGTCCGCTGCGGGCCAGCGAGCGTAAACGTACGTAAAGGCGATTCCAGAATGTCAGAATAAAACAACTACACTTCCCGGTGTTCAACGCGGACGTCTTCGACGTCTTCGACGAGGAAGACGTCATCGATGACGCGTGTACACGACAAGACAACGCACTGTGTGCAATAAAACTTGTTTTATTTTTATTTTTTAATTTGTGACTTTAGTATTTATTTTTCTTCTGTGTGACATTAATGTGCAAACGTCCTTGTTATGACGTATTTAAGTCTTCAGCGTCGGCAGTCTCTTTACAGGCCTGTCACTCAGATTAGCGCACTGTGGACATCTAGTGGCCAAACATTGAATTGTACCACATATTGATTTTTCTATTTCATTATAAATGACAACGTTCTACATACAGTATACCGACATTGCATACATTTATAGCAATTTCACAATATTTAAGTTTTTTAAATGTGAGACAAAAAATAATAATAGAAAAAAAAAACTACTGCCAACATGTTATTGATGTTTGACATATTTAAGTACAGTATGCCACAATTGTGATTATGGATCTGGTCTCAGCAGACATTAAAATCCACTGATGATTTATTGACTGACTTTCTGTCTGTCTGCTGTATCGTGCCTGCAGAATGACACGGAGGAAAAAATATGTAAAATCATACCAAAGATGTTATTTCTCTACCTCGGCAACCACAGCCCAGTTGCAGATCCAGTATAACTGCACATGAGCTTACTGTATGTAGGCCTATGCTCATAACTCGTGTTACTTTAGTAACCATAACATTTATTTTCTAAAAGATGAGTATTTATGTACTGATTATATAAATATGATTTGATTCTCAAATATTTTATATTGTGTTATACTGAATAACTTCATTAAATGAATCTCGGTGGAACTCTGCACCATAAAACATGTTAGTGATACGTTGCCTTATGTTTGATTTTATACATACAAGATAAGATAAGATATATTATATGAATGTAATGGAAACAAAGATATTCAATCATTCATTCATGATATACATCTCTGCAGTTCTGACCAAAATTGATCAATATCAATATTATTTTGATCTATATAAATATCATGACTATTTATTTTACCAATGAATTGATAAAAGGGATACAATATTTAAATGTTATTGTTAGCTGCCCACGTCAACGTTCTTCTCTTACTATTGCTTTACCAGTATTAGCCTGTAGCTGTATTTTCAGGGGCGTCAGAGAAGTTTGGGAAGCTTTGTCAAAGAACACAGACTCAAAAAGTGGAAGGTCTGATACACTATCTTTAATTATTTTCAGCTTTACTTTGAGCTTTGCATGGCACGTTAAATAAAACAAAGCGTGTAACCAGGCAACAGACGGAAAACTGTACAATTTCACACAATATTATGGAAGCCCATTTCCACCAGTGTGATGGAAAAAAAAATAATCATGTAATTCATTATAATGACTTAGTAACCCAAAATAATGAGAAAGTTTCTCAGAATAATGACTTAGTATCTCAATGTATTGACTTAGTATCTCAAAATAATGACTCAGTATCTTAAAATAATGACTTAGTATCTCAAAATAATTACTTAGTATCTCAAAATAATGACTCAGTATCTCAAAATAATGACTCAGTATCTCAAAATAATGACTTAGTATCTCAAAATAATGACTCAGTATCTCAAAATAAAATAATAACTTAATATCTCAAAATAATGACTTAGTATCTCAAAATAAAATAATAACTTAATATCTCAAAATAATGACTTAGTATCTCAAAATAAAATAATTACTTAATATCTCAAAATAATGACTTAGTATATCAAAATAAAATAATAACTTAATATCTCAAAATAAAATAATAACTTAATATCTCAAAATAATGACTTAGTATCTCAAAATAAAATAATTACTTAATATCTCAAAATAATGACTTAGTATCTCAAAATAAAATAATTACTTAATATCTCAAAATAATGACTTAGTATCTGAAAATAAAATAATTACTTAATATCTCAAAATAATGACTTAGTATCTCAAAATAAAATAATAACTTAATATCTCAAAATAATGACTTAGTATCTCAAAATAAAATAATTACTTAATATCTCAAAATAATGACTTAGTATCTCAAAATAAAATAATAACTTAATATCTCAAAATAATGACTTAGTATCTCAAAATAAAATAATAACTTAATATCTCAAAATAATGACTTAGTTTCTCAAAATAATGACTTTTTTTTCCCCCCATCACACTGGCGGAAATGGGCTTCCATAGGAAATGGACTTCCATAGGAAATGGACTTCCATAGGAAATGGGCTTCCATATACTTGAGATATCAATTAGAATTGAATATCAAGAGATTTTCAATTCGGAATTTGTTAAAAACCTGACCAATAGGAAACCTGTGAGTGAATGAGTGAGTGAGGCGGAGCGAAGCATCCTGTGATTGGGACAGTCCGGCAGAAAGAGTCTGGGCGGAGAAAGTGCAGTAAACGCCGGAATAGTTTCTCACATGGACTCATACTGAGTTACAGTTAGAGTTATTATAGAGTTATTATAGAGTTATAAGGCCAATGTCAGACGTATGAACAGGAGACAGCGACTGCAGTGAGGAAGCGACGTCGCTCTGACCACACTTCACAAGATAAGGAAGATTTCCTCGGGAGAAAAGGTAGAGCCCTGAACGCATCACCGCACATGACTTGTTGTGTTTCCTTCAGACACTTGTGCTCTCAAAGAAGAGGAAAGTCACGCTTGTTTTTCCACAGAAGAGAGAGTGAGCGTTTGTTCTGCCTCGGTCACCGCAGTCACATTTGTTTTAGTGTGTTGTTTTCAAAGGCCAGTCTCTGTGGGTACACACTGTTGTCATGACAATACTAGCAAAACCCGGCGCGAGGCACGTTGGGAGGCACAAAAGACACCAGCGTCAGAGTTGAACGGTGCTTTTCTCACGGACTTAAACTCACCATGAAAGTTCACATTTAAAAGCCACTTAACTGTCTTTACTGCGACCGGTTTACAGAAACGTCCAACCGCTGTTGTCAGGACACTTTGGTAAGTGTGTGTTTTCTTCTTCTTCTTCTTCTCTGTCAGGACATGTTTGTCATATACACTGAGCTTGTAGTCCACATAGAGACCAAAACCTGGTCCTAACGAGGCAGTACCTCATTTCCGAGGAAGCGGTTAAGTTTAGGACTAAGATTTGAATTGTGGTTAGGTTAATAATAGAGTTAGGCATTAACTGGTTATGTTCTCTCAAACTGGGGCTCGAGGGCCACATGTGGCCCACCACTTAATATCAAGTTATACGTTATACGATTCTCTGTAAGATATATAGATTCATTTTCTGTCATAAAGAAATCTTTATTGTGAAATATATACTGTTCCATATCAACAGACACTTTTATTTTGAAATTCTGTGACATATTGTCACAAATAGTGAAACATTTTTTTCACTTTACCGGCCTGTTACTGACCAGACAAGATGTTCAGTGGCCCCCAGGTCATTTGAAGTTTGAGAGCCCAGGTGTAGGCTGTCCAAATGAATGGAAGTCAATGCAACATGCTTAGAAGAGTAGCTGTATGTGTGTGTGTGTGTGTGTGTGTGGGTGGGTGTGGGTGGGTGGGTGTGTGTGTGTGTGTGTTGAGATGAGGTGTGTCCTGGGATTATATGAGACTATTGTGACCCGGCTGCTCAGGAAAGGGATGCTTTTAGTCAGCTCTTTGCTGCTTTACGGCCAACACACATGTGGAAATGACTGGCTTCCACAATAGAGGGTGAGCAACAGAGGGAAAAAGACGTGTGTGTGTGTGCGCGTGTGTGTGTGTGTGGTAGATGGGTCAGGTCAGGGTGACTTTACATGTAGATGGACTCGTGTGGTTGAAGGATAGAATAAGCTTTCATAATCCGTGTCGCTACATAATTGAATCATCATTCATTTTTGCAAAGCAAAAAAAAAAAAGTGTGTGTGTTGTTTCTTTCTTTCTTCAGTTTCCACCCACAGTCCAAAAACCTGCAGAGGTTAATTGGACACTCTGAATTGACCGTAGGTGTGAATGGTTGTTCGTCTCTATGTGTTTGCCCTGTGATGGACATGTGTGCACCCCGCCTTTTGCCCTATGTCAGCTGGGATTGGCACCAGCGCCCCCGTGTGACCTCATGTAGAGGAGAAAGTGTTAGGCAATGGATGGATGTATACACAGCATCACATACTAATGTATGTTTCACCATTTCTCTGTTTCTGTGTTGTAGTAATTTTATTAGTTTTGTTATTTTTTTAGTTTTGGTGAAGGGAAATGACGTTCTCTCATTATTTCCTTGATTAATCAATTAAGTTGTTTTGCATAAAACTGAAAATGTCAGAAGCACAATGTCCTCAAATGATTTGTTTTGTCCACAAACCACGAGTTAGCTGTCAATGAGAAACAAATCACCCATATTCACAATTAAGAAGCTGAACTTACAAAATAGTTGATTAATTTAGGCACTAAAAATCAGTTAATTATTTAACACACACAGACACAATTTTTTATTTTTTTTTTATTCATTTTATTATTTATTATTGAAGCCTGAATAGGCCTTCATAACAGCTGACTATTAAAAACTCATCCTATCTCATCCAACATAACAGAATAATGTCAAAATCAAGAGACTACACGTGTTCTGAGGTGAACAAGCAGCTGTCCTGGGAAAGTTAATTTACATTTTGGTCTTGTAAATCAACTCACACTTTCTACAAAGTCAATAAATAACACAATAGAAGTAAATAGAAGTTTTTTATTAATCCAATCCTTATTTCACTGAATTGAACTTTGAATGAAGTACGGCTTAAGCTATTTCACGCCTCCCCAAACCAACCAGACTTTGATTTAGAAGGGCTGGTGTGACTGTGATGAATGAGTGAAACGCGGTGTTCTCGTGCCCCTCTCTTAACACAGCTGCAGGCTAATACACACCGTATACATGTATGTTCCCAGGTCAAAGTCTGGAGTCACGGTAGAAGAGGAGGAGAACCAACCAAACCCTGGGACCACTGGGCTTCCAGGTGCTGGAATGGACCAGCACATAAAGTGAGTGACATTCTGTCTTCATTTGTCTCACTTGACAGTGTTTTATAAAGTTATTTAATGTGTTTAATGGTGTTTACATAGTGAACATCCTGCCTCTATTTCTGGGGCTTCCTGGAAGTGTTGTTGCCCAGGATTCAGCTGCATGCATGGCACTGGAGAGGCTTTTAGCCATATATGATATATTAGCAGATTATTAGGCAAAGCCAGCCAATTTAAGGTACTGCAGAAGATAGAATAGAACATAGAACAGAATAATAACATCGTGACAAATAGATGGTTCATAGAAAAGACTTAAAAAATAAAGCAAATGGAGCATATAAACGGAAGACTTATTCTCCATGTTTAGTTTTGACTCTGACGACAAAGTGAACGTGTCCTGAGTCTGGATGGCTCAGGACAGGACAGCAGATCAGGACAAAGTGTTCTGTGCTTTGTAAACTAAGAGCTGGATGTTTGAGTTGAAGAACAGGAAGTCATTGTGAGGTTCTGAGTACTGGACTTACATGAGCCACTGTCTTGGTGTTGGTGAGGCTCAGGTAGCAACATTCTTGTTTCGGCTGCAGCTGTTTGGAGACCTGTAAACACAGCAGTACATCATCAAGTTAAGTACAATACAATCAGCCCTGTAATCTGTGAAAGATGTTCCAAAGAAACGAGTACGCTGACACTTTTTAGCTTCACGGATTGACTCTCTGGATCTAGATCTCTATAATCTCTCTCCCAAAGAGAGTTGTGTCCTTGTGTTACTGGAGGAATCATTGGTGCATCCAATCATTGATTTGTTCCTTGCGTTTAGGCTGTACTCACATGACACGGTTTTCATTTACATTTGCATGAATTCATGCCTTTTCTGCACAGTACCCTGATGTTTTAGCATAGTGTTTGTGACTCATTTGGAAGAGGAAACATTTAAAAACTCTCTGATCTTACAGGACCGGCCTCAGTGTTTGAAACGAAGAGTTTACATGAGGGGACTTAAAAGAGAGAACGGAGATCCATCTTTATATTTGTCCCTTTGAAATACGGCGCCTTGACAGCAGCCGAAAACATGCGTCTTCTTTAACGACGTGTCTTTCAGCAGCAGAGAGTGACTGCATATAGTCACTGATCTGTGTTTTTCCTGCGTTCTTTTAGTTTGGCAGGTTGATGAGGTGCTTGAGAGTTCACAGCCCAGCATGTCTGGGCCTTTTGAAAGCTTTGCACTGTCTTATTGTAACAAAGTGGGACTCATCATCATCTACACTGATGTGATGAGCGTCTCCTGGAAGTGAGAGCTATACACACACACACACACACACATACACTCTTCCAGGCACAGTCAAGTACGGGGTAAAAGGAAACAACAGATGGCAGCCTTCATTCCACTGATATCACGACCTTGTTGATCTACTCTTATTCATTTAAGTCTGTTACAGTTTTAAACTGCCATGCTGGTTACAGCATATTTGTACTGATACCTTGTAACATTGTCTGTGCTGAGTGAAGTCATGTGAAATGCAGGGTGTTTGGATCATATCACATTTGACATCTTCTCTCTCCGATATCTGACCCACTGATTTTGAAAAGTATTGGACTGATACTGAGATTCACATCAGCTCATCCCTAAAAGACACCTAATTATGACCATGCTTGTGTAACAGTGGTGCACATACATATTTATTACTTAATTTACTTTATTTAACCAGGAAAATCCCATTGAGATTAAGAAACTCTTTTTCAAGGGAGTCTTGGCCAAGATAGGCAGCAGCAAATACAAAACACTCGACAGTTACAAACGTACACTGTTAAATCTAAAAAAAAGAAAAGAAAGAATCCAGATTAAATATACAAGCACATTATGAAAAACAAGTGCAGCCTCAAGAATTCTGTCAATGAAATGAACTCGGTTAGTTTCCAGTCTTTCTGCAACATATTCAATGCAATTATTTGTGCAAAAAGGGACCACATGTAAATAGCCTTCATTTAACATTAAAAAGCCAATGAAATAAACCAGGTTTTATATGAAGTGAAAGGTAATAACTGTATTTGAAGCATGAAACTCAGATCATAAACAGTAGATATTTTATTTGAGTGTATTTACAGTGTATTGTCACTCTCAAACATCCCTAAAGAAAACCTCTCATAAGCCAGGAGGAACAACTTGTGTGCATCTTTATATCCTGATATATCTTTTAAATCCAGATACTTTTTATAAGCCAGATTTCCCAGCCTTAAGTGGCTCTTATTTTAAAGGCCAGGTGAAAGGAAGTGGTGATGTTTAATAGTATGCAGTCGTCCATGTCGATGATTTTGTTGTTAGCTGGACAGTATAGCTGCACCGAAAAAATAAATGAAGCGTGTATTTGTTCTTTCTTCTTCTACAAACGTAATATAACATTTTATTAAACATCCGCTGTAAAACTGCTGTAAATGGACAAGATACATGGAGTGTCACTTACAACCTATGCTAAAATATAAGCTCGCTACTACTTTATGTCAGTTGTCTTTTAGCAGTGCCTGAGGGATTTAACAGGCCCTAAAATGAAAATGGCATTTAAATGTCGGCGTGGTTAGCACTGGTGCGTCGCTCTGTGCACAGCCTTCACTATACCTCATCACTAAATACTCTGGGTAGCATCTCTGCATCTTTGACTGACAGCTTAGTGGAAGCAATCCAGGAAGCGATTGTACATATATTCTATAATTGTCTTGACAGGAAGTAGACGCACTTTGCACATGTGCAGAACCGGGCTTGCAGTTCAGATTGTGTGCTGACTCTGACGTTTAGTGGAATCTCAGTTTCCCATAGACTTCCTGAGTTCTTTTTTTTTTTTTTTTTTTACAACCAGAGCTAATTGCTACTTCCATCCTAGAACAGAGGCCGACATCCATATTCAAATACAGTCCATGGCAGTGAGTCAGCAGCACAGTAAAACTTCTCTGACTGGACTGAATGATGTTTGGCTTTTAAGTCAATGAATCTCACAGTTACTCACCTCTTTTCACAATATGACACCTTCTTATGCAACTCCATAATGCCTTCCCTTCTCTGTCAGTGCTGCCGTGGCTGCTGCAGCTCGCCTCAGAGTGATGGGAATTTTATCTGCTTGGCTCTGTTACACGTCTCGTTCCCTTCCCTCTGCAGATAATAGCACAAACAGCATTGGCTTTGTGTCTCTGCGGTGTGTGTGTGTGTGTGTGTGTGTGTGTGTGTGCTCGTACAGTACATGCTGGCTTTCAGTGTGTGAATCACACACTCTGTCATTTTATTATTTATTTATGTCATCTTTCACAGGTAGATGCAGCCAGTATAGTATTAATCAAACCTGTAATGTGCCTGCGAGGTACGGACATGTGCCTGCGCGCTTTACGACCTAAGCTGTCGAGTGAAAGCATTCATTTACATTCATTCATTCACTGTATCTAAGTGCATACAGTAAGTGATTATTGAATCACCCTCCTCATTATCTGACACCCCCTGTCTCCTCAACTTACACGACTAACTGTCCATGAGTGATGATGTCACACCACCGACCTGCTGCTGCTGCTGCTGCTGCTGCCAAACTCAGAGAGGGGTTAGTTTTGTGACCTGTGAGTCACCGGTGAGTCACTGCGACAGGGAAAGCTGTGATAAATGCAGCCACATGCCAGTGCACTCTCCCACACAGGTAGTGAGGACCTATAGGAAGCATGCATTTAAGGATCAATAAGAACTGGTTTTGTATATATGTGTATTTACCTTTTTAATTTAAATAGCATGCATAGAACGTCTTTTAAACTCTAAGTAAACTCCTAAACCACTTATTTCAGATGAAAAACCAGTTTACGTGACATTACATGGTACCTAGTAATAGCATGTGATAAAAAATCTGCATATTTACTGCCTCTCTCTGGTCAAACACAAGCTACTGCATTGAAATGTTGCCTTTGGGTATTTTACACCTTGCTTGCATCACTGGTTCATTTACCCTCACTCAGGTCTCCGCCCACTTCTTTTGGCATTTTTTCAAATCAGGCGTTGGGTAGAGTTAACTGTTAACAGTTACACTTTTAAGTTTTAATTAATTTACTGAAATATCTCTTGGAAAGAATTGGAAATTCTTGGGGTTACAGATATGGCTGTAAATGATCAAATTTGCTCTGGTCACGATTTTTATTGGGATTTTTGGTCCAAAAAGTGGGTCCCGATATAGCAGGTTTAGGATATACATGCTCTACACTCTTTATGGACATGCAAACTGAGGGCTGGGGATACATTGTTGGAGGAAGGGGGTGAAATGAGAATGATCCACTAGAGGGCAACAAACACCAATATGCAGGGTTCTCATTTCCATTTAAATTCATTCAATTTCCAAGACAAACACATTTTAGACCGTTCACAAACCGCTCACCTAAATCTACACATGCTTAAGTCTACGATATAGGAATATGGTCCCTTCTGTATCTGTCTTTAAGACAAACTAAGTTCAGTGGTGCACAAACAAGTCACTGTTGATATCCAAATCAAGTTTGAGAGAGAACTTCTTTTGAATCTCCTGCACTGAAAGCTGCTGTAGTTGAACGTTTAATTTGATCCTTTGATCCTAAGCTCCTCTCATCAGATGATCATGGATAGCTGACATTGATATTTGTTTTCTTTTTTTAGTTGCTTTGTTTGCAGAGTAGGAGTCGCCAATATGTAAGTAAGTAAGTAAGTGAGTGAGTAAAGCTTTATTTGTATAGCACCTTTAAAAACAGCAATTTACAAAGTTCTTTCACATACATAATAGGAACACAGAAAAGGAAGAAAGCAATGAGATAAAAAGATAAAAAGACGGCGTCACATAAAAGCAAGTCTATGAAAATGAGTTTTAAGAAGAGATTTAAAAGGTGACACTGTCCATGTTGCTTACTCAGGAGATACTGCTGTTGCTGACATCTCCGTAGTGTGTCCTCAGTGTTGGAGGCAAACTTTAAGGTGCAGTCAAAGATTGTGCCCAGGTATTTGTACTCCTCCACCACCTCCACAGTCTGCCCTTGGATTGTGCCGATTGTGCAGCTCCTGTCACCAGCACCCTCTGCCTGCTGGAGAAGGTCACCACCATGTCCTTGGTCTTCTCCACATTTAGCTCCAGAGAAGCATCATCACACCACTGCACTAACTCACTGAGCACAGAGCTGTGGTGGCGTGTTAGGAGTAGGCCTGTAACGATTCACTAAAGTCACGATTAGGGATGGGAATTGATAAGAATTTAACGATTCCGATTCCAATATCGATCCCATTCTCTTATCGATTCTCTTATCGACACTGTAAATTGACCACAGGTGTGAACGTGAGATGTGAGAATATTTCAGCTGAGCTCCACAGCTCACTCCCACAACCCTCATGTAGAGGATAAGGCAGTAGAAGATGGCTGGATGGATGGATGGATGGATGGTAATCCAGGGTTTATTGTTAGGGAAGATGTTGACTTTCTTGGTGGGGACGATGAGGATGTCCACACAGAAGCTGATGTATGAAGACACTGTGTCCACCTAATTGTTGAGGTTGCTGCAGGCGGAAAGGAGGTTGTCCCATTCACTGGATTCACAACATCCCTCTAGCGTTGCAGTGCTGTCACTGGACCACTGCTGGATGTTTTTGACAACCCTCTCAGATCTTTTTATGACCACAGTGTAGGCAGGTGCCAGTGGCATGGTGTGATGATCAGCAGAGCAGAAAAGGGGGGAGGGCAATGGAGCTGTATGCAGCAGGAACTGATCCTGATGCTACAGATGTAGATAACAGGGGGAAGTACAGAAGTGTTCTTATCTCTCTTGGATCACTTTATTTACATTATTTACTATTTACATTATGCTAAAAGAAAATATCCTGTTTAATGCACCTGAGTGCTCCTCCTCAAACATAGGAGAAGCTGAAATGTATTCCCTCATTTGCTAAAAAGGGCCTTTATGTGCCAACAGAAAAAAGGGATTAAATGACTTAAAGCACCTTTAATGTGTGGCTAAAACTAACATCAGACAAGTTATATCAAATGGAAAAACACGCACAAACAATTTGAGCTGCATTCTCTGCACTGTATTTTTGTGCTATTGTACTTCACAGACACTGTGATTTATATTTCAGTTTAAAGGTACATTAAAATATGGAGCCCATGTGAAAATGTCATGCTGTCAAAAGTAACGATCATGTTTTGTTAAGATGTGACTCTGCTGTCTGAGCTGGTGCAGAAGCTGGTGTCACCACATGCAGCCTGACTGTTACAGCTTCCGCAGACAAGACAGAACAGGGAGGAGCGCTCATCTTCTTGGCTTTCGCAGAAGAGGCACTTTGATAATGTGTTGTCTGTCTGACACACTTATTACATAATATGAATCAAAGAAAATAGAAGCTTCACTCTAGTGTTTAATGTCGCTCATCAGTGGTGACGCCCGTGATGATGATGATCAGAGGAAACAGTTTTCTACATCAACCTTGTTTCAGCTTGCTCCTGTTCTTCCTCACTCACTTGTCTTAGAAGTGACATGATCATTAATCAGTGTTTAGATGGCAAACCCTGTCTACATACAGTAGACGGGGGTTCTTTTGGCATGTTGTTGATTTAGTTATGAAGGGTGATTCCATAATAAATCAAGAGGGAAACCACTTTTGCACTTCTCCTTTGGTGTGTTACGGCAGTTGTCATATGTTATGTAGGGAAAGACAGCAACAATATGATTCAACAGTCTCTGGGTATCATGTGTATTCATTTGGAGGGACACTTGTTTAGTTTCAGACCCGCACTGCACCTCTCTCCTCTCGTCTGCATGTATTGGCATAGCCTCTCTCTCTCTCACACACACACACGCACACACTCAGGGATGTATGCAGTGGATGTACCGATGAAAAATGCCAATACTGCAAAGAAACTAGTGATGGTGTGTTCTAGTGAAGCGAGTATACTACCAATAGAGAGGGGTTGTAGCAAGGTAATGCTAACTGAGACAATATATCAAAGTACTGCTCTGTTCATAGACACAGTACAACATCCACTGCTGTGGCAAAAACAATGTAAAGCCAAGCTGTTACAGTCATATTATCTGCTGACTTGTCTGAAGCTCGTTGAAAGCACTCAGCGAGTGTTGCCTGCCTCCGTTTGATTTCTATTTTGGGTCCGTGATTAGAACTGTGATGCATGAGTTAGTACTAGTAAAGTAGCATGCTACTTCTTTTGTAACTTTGTAACATTCTTGGCATGAGTAAGATTTATTGTTATTGTGCGTGACGCGGGTCGATCGTAGAGTACCAACTTTTGCTGACTCACTGCACAAATGATCTGTAAATGTATTACAGATACTGTATACAATACTGTATAAGATACAGTATGTAACATTTCTACATTAAAATATCTTATATATATATATATGTATATATATATAAATTACATATGTATATGTATATGTATATATATATAAATTACATATATGTATATATGTAATTTATATATATATACATATATGTATATGTATATATACATATAAATTACATATACATATATGTATATGTATATGTAATTTATATATATATATATACATATACATATATGTATATATATATACATTTATATGTATGTATGTGTATGTATATATATATATATATATATATTACATATACATATACATATATATATTAGGGCTGTCAATCAATTAAAAAAAAAAAAAAAATGAATCGCACAATTCTCTGTAATTAATCAAAAAAATTTGAGTGCTTGTTATTATGCAATTATTTTACTGGCCCACTTGAGATCAGACTGTTCTGTATGTGGCCCTTGACTTACAATGAGTTTGACAGCCCTGCTTTATGCTGTCCAAATGAATGAAGGCCAATGCAGTGTGCTAAGATGAATAGCGCTGCAAACCTGTGTGTGTGTGTGTGTGTGTTGAACCATCATGTTCTGTCAAGTGCAGTAGCAGCTCCTGACAGGACAGAATAATCAAGACATTGTTATGCTGGTTTACCAGGCTCAGCAGCGGGGGCAGTAACATATGGTTTTTGAATGGGGAATACACAGTAAATAAACCATCAAGAAGATTAAAATCTGAATCTAAATATAAATATTGTTATTGTGTATTGTTTGTCCTGGAGCCCTGAAGTCCTGAATAATTTCCAATGTGCATGTTGACCCCAAATGGTTGTTGATGATACTCCTTTTTTCAATCATCCGTGAAAATAGGCCTTGTAAAAAAATCATTTATTTGTCAGCCAAAACCATTTAGAACCACATGCATAATAAAGGGAAAAATAAGCTGTCCGTATTTTGATCTGACCCTCTCTCTCTCTCTCTCTCTCTCTCTCTTTCTCTCTCTCTTGCTGTGGTAGTAAATTTACAAAGTTTAATAAACCTTGTCAAGATTATTTCACCTGTAATTCTTTGAATTCCCACTTTCTGTTTCTAGCATTACAGCAACCTCAGGTTTAAAGCCAACCGTAATTATTTCATAATAGAAGCTGCAGTCGAGTAGAGTCATTTCAATCAAGTGTATGTAAAATATGCACAATAGTTTAACACACTTACTGCATTCCCAGTTAAAAACGCTGGAGTGATACTGCACTTAAACCCACTGTTAAGTTCTGTGTGTGTAAACTATTTGGTATATCAACATAAAAGCATTATATACATATAACAATACATCAAATTCCACCCGAACCGCAGTAAGGAGACCACCGAAGACCGCTAGCTCCTTTAGCTCGGATTAGCTCTTTACGGCAACAGCACATTAAACAAACGGTGCAATGCAGATGATAACGCGGGACCACCCTCCACATCACCTGTTATCTGCTGGATCTTTAGTACATAAAAAAATACCTTTAAAAAATGTTTTCCTATTGAATTTGAACTTATGAATTGCAGTGTTTATTTCACACTTCAGGCTATCCAATATGTCTGTCCTGCTGTAAAGTGCTGCAAAGATTTGGAATCAAATACTGCGATTTATCACTTCCACATTCCACAACCTTTTATTTCAGGCTAAGAAATAATGTCACGCATGTGTTTAAACAATGTCTCGCTTACGTGTTCTTGATCGTGGACTTTTGAATCTGTGAATATCTTTCTAACTTTACTTTAGTGTCACAGTATTTGTTGTACTTAGTTTGTGGCCATGAATTCCTTTGTGAATTATTTTTCCTCCTGTCCTCTCATGTCATGTCTGGGGCTCCGTGGGAAGCTGCAAAAGCTTGTGTTGCCACCACCTTTCACATGACACCAACTGCTGCATGGGATCATAGCACAGCAAACAAGCACAACACACACACACACACACATAGGTTTGCACAGCTATTCTTCTGTGCAAACAGTGCATCGACCTCTATCCAAAGCATTATCCCTAATCTCAATCTCAAATGTTAGTCCTAAATTCCTCCGGGTCCTCAGAAATTTAGGTTCTGCCTCTAAAGGACCAGGTTTTGGTCTCCATGAGGACTACTAGTCAGGTCAGTGTTGCCAGTATGCCAGAAAGGTCAAATAAAACAACACAAACACACACAAACTCACACTGGTATACAGAATACACTGGTTGCAGAGTGGAGACAAGGTTTTCTCATGTCACTTCTCGCATGGCGATACACTGTATTTATGTTGTAAACACAACAAAAGGAGCAGTATTTGTACCGATCGAAGAACTACGACGTGTCAACGCGGGATGTTTTATTTTCCTACTTCCTGCCAGAGATAGAAGTGCTGCGTATACATGCCATTACACAGGTGTTTGCCACCAGTGTGCGTTGACACGTGGACGAGAATGGACGGGCATCAGCTCCGACGCGCATCCCTGTATCGGAGACGCAACACAACTATTCTTTTTATATTTATTTGCGTTGCATCTCCGGGGGCTTTCTCACTAATGAGCCCTTGCTTTAAACATCCACCCCCTCCTGTCTTTCCTCCGTTCCTCTGCTGCCCCTTCCACTCATCCCTCTCTTTCTCTGGAGTGGTGTTTCTTCAGAGAAATAACCTCCCTGCGTGTTCTTCTTTATCTCTCTTTCTGCATGCATGCACTCTTTCTTTCACACAACCACTGACACACGTGCAACCTTTGATCCAAGCTGGAAAGCAGCAGGCAGGACACACACACACACACACACACACACACACACACACAGTGGTAGAGCGAGTCGTCTTCAACTCAAAGGTTGTGGGTTCGATTCCTGGCTCCATTAGTCTGTGTATTGATGAGTGAGTGATAGAAATGTGTATAGAGCTGCAACTAACGATTATTTTCATCATCGGTTAATTATTTTCTCGATTAATCGATTAATCGTTTGGTCCATAAAATATCTTAAGAAATGTTGATTGGTGTTCGTCAAACCTGGAAATGACGATGTTCTCAAATGTCTTGTTTTGTCCACAAACCAAAATTATTCACTTTTAATGATTTCTTTGTTGAAATGAAAATATTCACATTTAAGAAGCTTAAACAGTCGGAAATCTTGTTTTAATCATGAACGGATACATCGATAGTCAATAGTTGATAATAGTAATAATCCATTAATCGATTCATTGTTTCAGCTCTAGAAATGTGCTGTATGAATGGGTGACAGTGACATGATGATCATGTAGCAGGAGCACTTCAGGTTCAATATGAGTCTGTTTGTGTGTGTGTGTGTTTATTTCTCCCCTTCAGAAAGGAGGGAAGGGGCGGGCAGGGATGAGGGAGGACGTATATGGAGGAGACATTGACAGCTAAGTTGCTGCCTGCTGCTCTCTCGCTTTGATCGAGTGTTGCACGTGTATCGGTGGCTGTGTGAAAGAATGCATGCGTGCAGGAAGAGAGAGAGTGAGGCAGCAGCACTTAAAACTGAGAGAGAGGGGGTGGAGGCTTAGGTACCAGCATCAGAGCAGCTCATTTTCTCCCACCAGCTCCAGCCGCTACTGAGCCACCACATCCCCCCTTCTCCCTCTCTCTCTCTCTCTCTCCCTCTCTCTGCCTTCCAGTCAACCCAATGTGTCGATTTGAAGGCGGCTACAAGCGCTGCTATTTTGAGAGAGTCGTTGTATTCGCTGCAATGTTGTAGCAGAGGCTCGAGAGAGAGAGGGGGAGTGAAGCGGGGAAAGGCAGAGTGCGGGTCTGGCGTGTTCTCCTGCGTGTGAGCCGCATGAGGGAGCCCCAGGAGAATGTGACCTGTGGCTGACGCTGCCACTGATTCCAGGTGGAAGCAGAGGGAGGCGCGCGGAAAGTCGGGGGAGGCTGTGCGCCGATGAGGAGCTTCACAGAACCGAGCCACGAGCATCGCGTCACGCGTCAAAGGGACGAGGCGGCATCAGGGATAGAGGGAGAGGTGAAGGTGCAGAGAGAAGGAGAGAGGGAGAGAGAGAGAGAGAGGGAGGAACAATGGCGAGTTTTGGCAAACTCACAGACTACTTTAATCGGCGTAAGTCTCGGGAGGAGCTGCGGGTGGGCAGGAGCTCGCGACGCAGTGGCAGCTACTGCTGCACTGTGGCAGAGGCCAGGTAATCTGTGTTTATGTCTCGTGTTTGTCTCCATCCGTGCACAGGTGTCGCATCCACGTGCATACAATGTGTTATAGTAAGAGATGGGAAGAACACAGTGTGATCGTGTGAATGAACGCCAAGTTAACAAAGATTGTGCTGCAGGTGAATTGTCTTGCTCTCAGTTTTCCAGTGTTTCATGTCAATCACACAACTGTGATACATACATGCTGGGTATTATCATACAGTAGTTACAGTATCAAGCTGTTAGTCATATGGAACTGAAAATAGACTTCACTAATTGAGTTGCAGATCAAATCACAATCGCAATATCTGTCTGAAAAATCACAACAAATTGTTCATCACTAGAGTGTGTGTGTGTGTGTGTGTGTGTGTGTGTGTGTGTGTGTGTGAATGAATGCATGTGTGTTACATAAGTCTGAAGGTGTGTTGATGTTTACCGTTGGACATGGTGCTGCTGGCTGTGATGGATTCCTCCCACTGAGGCTGAAACGATTAATCGATTATTAATAGATCACTAAATTAATCGACAACTATTTTGATCATCGATTTAATCAGTTCTAATTTTTTTTTTCCGTGATTAAAACAAGATTTCCGATCGTTTCAGCTTCTTAAATGTGATTTTTGTTCATGTCTTTGCTCTGGATAACAAATCATTAAAAGTGAATCCTTTCGGTTTGTGGACAAAACAAGTCATTTGAGAACATCATCATTTCCAGGTTTGACGAACACCGATCGACATTTTTTAAGGTTTTCTGATATTCTGAACACCAAACGATTAATCGATTATTCCAGAAAATAATCGACAGATTAATGGATTATGAAAATAATGGTTAGTTGCAGCTCTAGTGGAATATTATAAATGCTCTAACGACAACAACAAAGGGGGCTTAAGTCAAAGGGGAGAAGCAGGGACGGATTTCATGTGTTTACAATGGGTTCCCAGTGCGTGGCAACCGTAGCGCCTCCTGCAGGGTAAATTAAAACCTTTTACTTTGGTCTTTCAATAAATAAGCGTAGGTGACATTGTTGTTCACTCCTGGTTGAAATGACTCTGCAATAAACACAGATTTTTTGATCAGCTCCAGTGATGGAATCCATTCATTCCACCATCAGTCTGTGCATAGGGTCTGCACCACTTCTTCCATCTCAGCCACGTGACGCACAACACTGAAGCAGCTATATGAAATCATTAAGTTGCTGCTGAGTTTGAAAGAGGAACTGAACTGAAACATATTTGAGTGTAACCACGGTAACACTGTCAGTCCTGTTGTGTGTTGCACCTTGAGATTTGTGCACTAAGATAATAAATCGCACGCGTGATATAATAGGTCGCATGTGGCCCTATAGTGGAAACAACCGTCATTTAAGCTAGTGTAATTCCGAAAGGATCTACTCATTTATTTTCCTAAATATTATATCACAACTTGTGACAATACAATAGTTAAGGTCCTTAGGATTATGGCTGTTGATGGTTAGTTTTGATTTTATTTACTTGTGCCAAATTGTCATTTTAGGGGTGTTAATGGATCCAGCGGTTGATCTAATATGCTACCAGCAGTGTTCACTTGTTGTCATAGCAACTGCAAACATCCTGTGTTAGCGGAAACAGGCAACGTGAGACCATCTGTAAAATGACAGATACTTTGAACAGATCTGTTCAAACAACGGGCAACTACGGAGAACCGGAGGTTAGGGTACTAAGTCGCCCGCGTGCTTTACTATCTTGCGTGTGTGACTTATTATTTTTATTTTAATTATTTCACGTGTGCAACTAAAGCGTGCATGTGACATATAATCTTGCGCGTGCACTTTAGTAAAGTGTGCATGTGACTTATTATCTTGCTCGCGTGACTTATTATCTCACGTGTGTGACTTAGTAAAGCGTGCGTGACCTTTAGGAAAATGCACATGCAACTTATTACCTCGCAAGTGCGACTTATTATCTCTTGTGTGCGACTTAGTAAAGTGCGCGTGTGACTTATTATCTTGCGCGTGCACTTTAGTAAAGTGTGCATGTGACTTATTATCTTGCTCACGTGACATATTATCTCACGTGTGCGACTTAGTAAAGCGTGCGTGTCCTTTAGTAAAATGCGCGTGCAAATTATTACCTCGCGAGTGCGACTTATTATCTCTTGTGTGCGACTTAGTAAAGTGCGCGTGTGACTTATTATCTTGCGCGTGCACTTTAGTAAAGTGTGCATGTGACTTATTATCTTGCTCGCGTGACTTATTATCTCACGTGTGCGACTTAGTAAAGTGCGCGTGTGACTTATTATCTTGCGCGTGCACTTTAGTAAAGTGTGCATGTGACTTATTATCTTGCTCGCGTGACTTATTATCTCACGTGTGCGACTTAGTAAAGCGTGCGTGTCCTTTAGTAAAATGCGCGTGCAAATTATTACCTCGCGAGTGCGACTTATTATCTCTTGTGTGCGACTTAGTAAAGTGCGCGTGTGACTTATTATCTTGCGTGTGCGCTTCAGTAAAGTGTGCATGTGACTTATTATCTTGCTCACGTGACTTATTATGTCCTGTGTGCGACTTAGTAAAGTGCGTGTGTGACTTATTATCTTGCTCGCGTGACTTATTAACTCACGTGTGTGAATTAGTAAAGTATGCCTGTGCAAATTAGTAAAGCTTGGGTGTGCGACTTGGTAAAGCGTGTGTGTGCTTCAGTAAAACACGTGTGCAAGTTATTATCTTGTGTGTGCGACTTAGTGAAGTAAAAAACAAAACAAAAAATCCGTCTATGTCACCTCCAGGGCTCCGTAGTGTAGAACGGTATGCACGATATTGGACTTTTTGCCAATATCAGATAAGTCAAAATATGGGTAGTCATCATTTAGTCTCTTCTGTAGTGGTATATTTTCATACTCATGTCACAGCAGATGTAGATGTATATTGATTGTGCAAAATAAATATAACAAGCATAGAAGTCAGGGCGGCAGCAGCCTAATCAGCCTTCTGTTTTAGTCATTAGTCATTAGTCATCTCGCAAGATCTTTGCAGATACTCAGTGATATAATTTGAAATCCAATATCGGCCGATGTTGATATTGGTGCCTCCCTATGGCTACCTTTGGTATTAAAGGGGTTATAACGCCTGCTTCACACTGGATGTGTGATGTGTGTGGTGCTGCTGTGCTGCGTCTCGCTTGTGTGTGTGTGTGTGTTCACACCCGCTGTGTGTGTGTGTGTGTGTGTGTGTCTGCTGTATTTCACTTGTGCTCTCGCTCCTGTGTCTCGCTCATCTCCCCACACCGCAAATATGATTATGACTCCACTCACGCTGATTAGTCTCCGACAGAAGAACTCAGACAGAGAGAGAGAGAGAGAGAGTTATAAGTTATAATATTTATGTTTGTATTCAGATTCAGCCGAGACACCAGGCGTCACTTTTTTGTGTAGAAAGACGATATCATCATCTTTCCTGGTAACCATGAAAAATAGAGAAGACGGAGAAACTCAAAAGTAGACGTGCGTCAGACGTGAGGTGTGAACACTCATCTGTTAACATGGGGGGGCAAAGTGATGGAACACAGCAGCGACACACACACACACACACACACACACAAGGTGTCCTGTGTGAACCAGGCCTAAAGGTCCATTTGCCACACAAATATTCAGCTGTGAGGGAAATGCGGTGCCATTATTCTATTGTTTTGATTTCTTTCCTAGTTGAGTGTGTAAATGAGTTTAATGAGCCTTTTTCCAGTCATCTCAGCAGCTTCTTGGTTTTGATTGCTTGGTGATGATGGATGCCACTCACGCCTCCTGTTAAAAACACCTCTGGCTTCTCCCACGTACGCTTCGACGCTGCATGTGATAAAAACCCTTTATATTTTATATTGAAGGTAACGGAAGCCAAGTTCAAAGACCAAATGTTGAACTGCAGTTCAGTGAAGTAAAGATGCTCGTGTATCATTCACTCACAGCACGAGTGTTAGCGTTATGGATGGTCTCTGATTCCCTGCTGGTACCATCCCCACAGTCTCTTTGTCTCCGTCTCTCCCACTCACTGTCTCTTTCTCACAGGCCTCCTCATCCCACGCTTTTCCATCTCATTCCCGTCTTTTACCTCGACTTTCCTCTATTTTTGCTTGGTCTGCTTTGTTTGTTATTGATTGAACTGCAGCAGTAAAAAACAACAACAACCGACCAGTCGTTAAACTAATCATTTAAGTTTTATTAAAATGCAGATAGTGTTTAGTCCTTGACAATAAAGACGCCAAGACGCCTGGACCACATGCTGGACTTGGATGTTTCTGCAAACCATAGATATGTAGGTGTTACTTATGACAGGATAGACCCAGGAAATTATTGTTTCTACTTAAATTAAGCTTAAAGGTGATTCTGCAATAGCAAACCTGGGAAGATAAACAGCTGTTGAAGTTGTCTGATTTACCATTTTGGTATTTTTGGAGTCATTGGAATATTGTACTCTGGCATTCATTTGGCATATCCATCCATCCATCCATTTTCTACCGCTTTATCCTCCGCATGGGGTCATGGGGGTCGCTGTGCAAATCTCAGGTGACATAGGACGAGAGGCGGGGTCACACCCTGGACAGTTCACCAGTCCATCACAGGGACACATACGTACATAGGGACAAACAACCATTTACTCTCACTCTATGGTCAATTTAGAGTGTCCAATGTACCTAATCCCCATAATGCATGTGTTTGGACAGTGGGAGGAAGCCGGAGAACCCGGAGAAAACCCCCCCCCCCCCCACACACACACACACACGGGGAGAACATCCATGCAGAAAGACCCTTGTGAATCTCAAATGTGGTTTGAATCTGTAACTAATAATAATAATAAAAGACAAACATTGTCATGTTTATTATTCAAATATAATCCTTGTTTTTTTTCAATGAGACTCAGGTGCAGGACATGATGTCAGGGAGCAGCAAATCAAACAGATGGGAAATGTGACAGGATGTGGGGAATGACAGCAGACCAGACAGACATGACCAAAATAAATCAGGAAATGACACAGAAGACTCAACCTGGTCTTGAACTGAGATCCGCTGCATGAAGGTCACATCTCACACACCATTGTTAACTCGCCCCTTTCACCCATTTTGCCTGAAACAAAAAGGGGAATGTACAAATGTAACGTCCACAAACGACAAATACAGCTGTTACAGCACTTATTGTTACCTCATAGCAATTCATGGTCTGAACTGTGTACTATCCAGTCCCCACTCACCTTAAAGCTGTAGTGTGTAACTTAAATATAAAAGAACATCCATTAAATTAAAGATTGTTATTCAATAAATCCACCCAATGCTGATAAAGCTGTTACTGGAGCTTCACACAACTGTACATGCACAGTAGTCCGACTTAGACTCAACTCAAAGTTTATTTATAGAGCACATTTAAGAGCAACCGAGGTTGACCAAAGTGTGCCGAAGTGCCGTACAGAATGACGTCAATTACCAAAATAAAAACAATAAGATAGAAAGCCTAAAAAGATAACACATAAAACTTATAGAGCATAGTAAAACACATAAGAAGCAAAAGAAAAACAACAAAAAACAATGGGAGTCCAACTCAGCCTGTGTTAAACGCGATGGAGTAAAAGTAGTTTTTTAAAGACAACAGTCCGGGCGCCTCTAATGTGCCAGTGGCGGGCGTTCCAAAGCCGAGGAGCTGCCACTGCAAAGGCTCCGTCGCCTCTGGTCTTCAGCTTCGTTTTAGGGACGTCTAACAGCAGCTGCTTAGCCGACCTCAGCACTCTGACTGGGCTGTGTAGGTGCAGCAGTTCAGCCAGATATTGAGGTGCCAGCCCATTTAAGAGATTTAAGAGAATTTTAAAATCAATCCTAAAACAAACTGGTAGCCAGTGGAGTGAGGCCAATATCGGTGTGATGTGCTCAGGTTTGCACGTCCCAGTCAGAAGGCGTGCCGCAGACCAGACATCAGTGTTTCATTAATTCCAAAGTAGAGAGAGATGCCGTAATCCATCTCTAAGGGGGAGGTAGCCTTTGACCTTTTCTAAAATTCAGAGTTTCAGCAGAGTTTTTTTGACCGATGACTGGACATTAGGAAAAGACAGACCAGAGGGACAGTCAGGGGCATTGTGTCCGAAAATAATGATTTCAGTTTTGACATCTTTTAAACAATCGAGCAGAGCCAGAACAGAGGCATTGCAATTTGATTTAAAGGGCAGGTAGATCTGAACATCATCTGCAAAGCAGTGAAACATGATTTTATGTTTCTTAAAACACAGTATATTTAATAACAAGATGGGCCCTATACTCATCTTGAGTACAGTCTGCCTCTGTAGGTGGCGCTGTATCCCTCTATAACCTAGTGCATAGTGAATCAGTTTCCTGACCTTCACGTCACAGAAAAACAGTGAACGGTGAGATGGATTGTGCTGTGGTTCTGCACAGCTGCTTCCTCCATGCCCGGAGCGCAGATTCCAGCAGCGCTTGTGATCAGCAGTGCTGTCACTAAATACACCAGACTCCTCTGTTAAATATTGAGATTTTAGACATTTCCCTGGTAGTTGTTTGAGATTCACCCACGTTTTTCAGGATTGTTAAGACTTTTTAACAGATCTACAGTTCGGCATTGTTTGGCTTGATTCTCGTGTTGTATGTCTCTTCCTGTGACGATACTCTGACCAATCAGTGACGGGCAGTCTGACATTAAACTAAATAAACTTCATTATCACATTAAGGACTAAATTTACATTTTACATTTGACATCTTTCCTGTGTTACAAGTCAGAAATAACCTTAACCTGAAGTTAGATGGCACAGACCTCCTCCAAGGCTTTAACCGGCACCTGAATCCTGGGACATTTTGAGCCACTTCTTCATCTGAATAGAACTGAATGACCTGCCATTTTACATAAACATGACAAAATTCATCCCGATCTGTTCAGCTGTCACTGAGATATACAAATGTGAACTTGTTAAATTGCACTGAACCATTAAATTGCAGCCAAATCCGTAATCCAGACCAGATCTGGATGATGTGGTTGATGGTAGATTGTCTAATCCAGCACACACAACACCACAGTTGGTTCAAATCTGAGGCATATATATTTTTAAAAGATTTTTTGTGACATCATTAGTTGGTAGATTCTTACAAAATGAGTTGGGTGACCACCTACACACCACAAAAGATTCCAATCGTTCCGTCAAAAAGTGTAGACAGGAACAGAAGGACCCACGCTGGTTTAAACATTACCTCCTTTGTGCAGGTAATTATGTCTTACCAGACTTATTTTTGAATTAGTCACAGACCACAATTGTTTTTTCATTTAAAACTCTGCAAATTGTGTTTAAATGAAGCAGCAAAAAAGTCATCCAAGGACGTATTGCTTGACATTGTATTGGGCCCCTTGCTGTGAATGTGTAAAGGCATGTTTTTATGTTTAAGAAGAGCCAGTGTTGCTCTGTTATTCATCATCAGACCATCCCAGGTGCTCCATCATGTCTCTTTGAATCACTTCCAGGGATTCTTGATCCCAGGTCAAATAATCTCTCCCACACACCTCCTTTATTAGCAGTGCAGTGTACCTGCTGTCTGTGGGCAAATGTCACGACTCTAGATGTGCAGACTAAGTGCTGTTTACCTCATTACTCCACTGTGGTACAAACCTGGACCAGCAAATACGTCCAGACCCAACCATCTGTGAGATTTAAAGGCCCTGGTGTACTTCCGTGCACATGCACGCGTGCTGAAGTGCAAGTCGCATTACCCGCGTCAGGGTCCTGCAGTATCTGACTTTACCATCGGGTGGCGGTACAAGTCTGGGTGCTGGGAATAAGACGCATTCCTACCAAAGAAGAAAACGATGCTACAGTTCCCTCTGACAGGTCCTGTTCGAGCCGAAAGGTCCGTCAGGGTGTCGGCCACGTCGAGGCTCGGATGGCTATCGTTGGGCTATCAAAAAGCCCGTGTGTCCGCTGCTTCCTCAGCATCCATGTTCGTATCGTTCTCGTGCTAATCCAAACACATCACCTGACTGCGCAAGATGGAACGCAAGCACAAAAATGATAGAAATTCAGCCCGAATCTTCAGCTCTACCTTGCATCTATTCATCTATTTCCATCTAACTGGTGTAGTATAGTCAGTAATGTGCAGCCTCCTTACACAATTCTACACTATTGAACTGTGGCCTACACTGAAGTGCACGGTGAGGTGACAAAAGTAAATGTATTATTCTGAACGAGGGTTTCTATAAACTGAATGGTGCGTGCTTTTCCTGTGAAGGACAGGAAGTACAATTACACGTGAAATCTGAACCAAGATTTGACCACGCTAGACCTTTGTTTTTCCAGGAAACCATGAAAGTCAACTGAGTTAATTATGCTGCTCAGAGAACACATGGTAACACACCTGCCATGGAGGAGGGAGAAAGAACAAGGGCAACTGTTCTCACAAGTGGAGTTGTTCGTTCATTCATTCATTCATTCATTCAGAGTGAACAATTCACACTCATACCCTGGCTGAGGATGTGAAGGGGTGAAGAGTGAGAGACAATGAGGTGTGAATGGGGGCAGGGCTGGACAGCGAGGGCAAAACTCATGTTTTAGGAAATTGTTCTGTCACAACTTTCTGCCTTGACGTGGAGGTGATGGCCATGCAGCGCTCCATGTCCATCCAAAAAGTCATGACGGAACAATTTCCTAAAACATGAGTCCCTTCTGAAAGCCAGTGGTTCCATGGTTACAGAGACAATGACAATAACACATAAAAAAGACTTGCCTTGGCTACAGTCTTCAGTCACATCACTGACGCCTTGTTGCAGCTATTTGATGATGACACACTCAGATTTATTTATTCAATCGATAGAGGTTTTTAAAAACTTGACTCTGGGTTGTAATCCACTGCTGCAAACAATCAATGGGGTTGTTTCAGTTGGACAAGCTTTTATGAAAGGCAACGGTTAGCGGGATGCAATTTTCTCTCAATTTTATGTTTTGACTATAATTCACAAACCACGGAGCTATAGTCTGCTCTGATTCCGACACAGTCTAGTGTACTAATTGTGAGGCTGCAGCACCTTCAACAAAATGATCACAAACACAAGACTGCTGACTTCGGTTGTGTTGACATCTGGCACCAAGTTAAATAACAGCAGCATTTCCACTTTTTTGAATTACGCTGCGTTTCCATTCACATCGCAACTGGGAGTGACGTCAACCCTGAGTTCACCGCATCGAGGAGTCAGAAGTTGAATGTATCTCGGGCTAGTCATTGTTAGCCACGGTTAGCCATCGTTAGCAATACCAGTCAGCTCTGTATTCTGCACACACAAACGACGCAGCAACAGCACTATACGTCAGAAGTGCTATTAATCGTTAAAGGAGCAGTGTTTGTATCGAGGCATCCTGGAATCCCATGCTGAGGTTGGTGTGGTTGTGCCAAGTTTCCGTGTTGGAAAGGGCGTTCAGGGAGCGTTCCTAATCATTACCACAGTATTATTAGACCGGCACTGACTGTAAGGGCTTTTTTCCCCCCCTCAATTTTATGTAATTCATTAGTACATTCAAATGTTACTAAATAATGGTCAGATAAGAAAGGGTTTTGGAGAAAAACATCTATGTCATAGGTCAGAACAAGA
Organism: Solea solea; assembly: GCF_958295425.1. NCBI lineage: Eukaryota > Metazoa > Chordata > Actinopteri > Pleuronectiformes > Soleidae > Solea > Solea solea. The sequence continues at coordinate 17,830,934 of NC_081154.1, forward strand.
TCCATGTGTGCTTATTAATGTGTTGAATAAAACCAAGATTATCTGTACAATATTGGACGGCAGCTACGCATTTGGTGGATGGATAATGAATGATATTTCCACATTCAGCAGCCTGAACTCTAAAAGGTTAGCATTACAGTGCATGAACACTCTGTCTGGCTTTGACAATCCCCTCATTGGATCTAGCAGATTATGTGATTGTGTGTTATGGTAATGAAGTAATTTTCTGATTATGCTCATTGATTGGTCTCCCACTGCAGACATTTAAACAGTCATTTGTTTGAATGGTCCTGAACAATAAGCTGTGTCACTGTGTTATACCACAGAGTGTGCGGACCAAGGTATTACATAAGTGATTACTTTAATGAGCAGTCATTGTTTTAATCACTAGAATAAGTAGTTGACTGCACCTCTAGATTCAGCTGATTTCCATGTGAGGAGTAAGGTGGAAGAAGATGATGATGAGGATATTGTGTTCAGTTGAAAATAGAAGTACATACAAGACTGCTCTTTAAAGGGAGAGAAGCTGCCCGACACATGGAGACACTCGCTCAGTGAAAACATGGTCTCCTGTGGGGACATGAGGGAAACCTGATCATTGCCACTTAACACAAGACTTGTCCAATAAAAGACTGCCCCTAGCTGTCGTAGAAATAACAGCAATCTGGTACGTTATCAAGAAGCTCTAATGAGGTTTCATGTGGTAGTTTACTTCGTCGTTAAAGCGTCGCACTTTAGTGTGATCATCCTAACCTCACTAACACCTGTGCCTGGTCGAGTTAAAACATTCCTGTAGTTACATTTCAGTTAGTAGCATAATTAGCAACTTTACCAGTTTAACTGCTCATCTAAATAGATGATTTGCAGAATCTATAGTGTTTTGTTAAGTAATTTAAAGTATAAGTAAGTATTTAACTAGCTAAACACAGCCAACTTTTATTAGGGAAACACTATTATTAATACATTACGACATTTTCTTAAGGACGGTTCTTGTACAGTTTGTATTGTTTGGTTTGTTCAAAGTTTGAACAAGGTTCTCTGGCTTGTTGTTATGCTTCATTAAAGGGACCCTTCATCCTGGAGGCACACTAAGTATGTTTAATCTGAGTCACAGCTTCAGATGACACATTTTGAACTATTGTATAAGTCATTATTAGAATTAGAATTTCGTTTTTTGTTTGCACAAACACACCAATTAGTGATCATGAATTTGACAATGCGATTTCTGCATTTAACTCATAGGAGCAGTGGTCAGCACTTATCTGTGTCTGGGGAGCAATGGTGACCTTGAGCCTTCCATTACAAGTGCATTTCCCTTGCCAGCAGCAAACAGTTCAGTTGAAAGGAAGGGCTATAAAACAATCGTATTTCAACCAAGTGGAAAACATGGAAACTGTAGACTCTAGTCTTCATGTTATTGTTACAATCTGAAGAAACTCAATGCTCCTTGTAAATTATAATTAATGCTTTTCATCCAGGTCACTGGAAAGGAAGCTGCAGAGACCCCTACTCGCTAAGTCCCGCACTCTACCCAGCATCCCCCAGTCACCCACCGTCTCCAGGGTCAACTCCTATGTCATTGGTGGAAGTCCTCCCTGCAGGAAGAGCTCGCCCACTGAGACCAGTCACCCAAAGGCTTGCACTCTGCCCCCTGCAGGTAACACACACACACACACACACACACACACACACACACACACACACACACACACACACACACACACACGTTTCCTTTTAAAAAAGAAAGACACCACACTGCAATCCGGCTATCTGCAAAGCCCGAGTGAGGAGATTGGAAAACACTACCCGCTTCATAATTCACCCAGACCAGACAGGATTGATTAAGGGCAGACATTCAACAAATAATACATGCAGCAGTGATTTCACTAGATGCAGAAAAAGCATTAGATAGAGTACATTGGAAATTCCTTCTGACTACATTATAAAAACAATTACCAGTGCCTCTATCAGGACAAATGATCAAACTTCTCCAAGCTTCACCCTCCAGAGGGGAACCAGACAAGGGTGTTCACGCTCTCCATCACTTTTTTTTTTGCCATCTTTATTAAACTGCTTGCAGCTGCAATTCACACAAACAAAAAATATTATAGAGACATATTATACCATAATTCCCAAGTTAAAATCGTTCCCTGGTGTCCTAATGAACATGTCTGTGACATGCTTTGGACAAAATACCGAACACACACACACACGTTTGCTGACTTTATCCGGCACATTAGCTTCATATATAAAATCCTCTGAGGCTGGAAGTTTGTGTAAAACACTGTGCTCCACTGTGCAGCCACCAACAGCACACTTGTCCCTCCACATTGACATAATACCACTCTTCCTCCCTCGCCTGCACTCTTGCATTTTATAGGGACAAGGTGGAGCTAAGGTGGAGCTCTCGAAGTAAACTTACTGGTGGGCGGTAACATTTGCGGTGAAATGCGCATGCTGCCGTCATAAGCGCAGGGAATTCAACATGGCGTGTTTTATCGCCTATACTTACACTAAGGGGGACCACGAAAAAAGGACTGAGTATTCTTTTTCCACACATTGGCGACTGGTAGGGCCTCCAGAGTCCCAAATATAAGTATTGAAATGGTTAAAAAGTTGATTTTGCATAATATGTCCCCTTTAAAGGTATTCAAACAGCAAAACTGCATCTCAAAATAAGCCTCTATGCTGATGATGTATTACTTTTCCTTCAAAACTCACAAAGCTTTCTCTGAAACTTTTACACTAAATTACAATAAATTAGACAAAATCATTGATCCTATCTATTAACTATGACTTCAAACCATCTCACCTCTGAAATCAGGGAACATTAGATATCTAGGAATTCATTTTTCCTCGCCGTCAGATCTAACACAATTAAACTATTCTCCTCTACTTTCTAAATCAGTAGAGGATGGCACTAGTTACCCATATCACTTAGAGTATGGGAAGAGTTGCCACTGTAAAAATGATGATCTTGCCAAAAATCAATTAGATAGATAGATAGATAGATAGATAGATAGACAGATAGACAGACAGACACATACTTTATTGATCCCGAAGGAAATTCAATTACCTTTTTTCTATGATCCCCACCCAACGTTCACCAATCTGGTTTAAGTCATTAGACTGTGGCACCACAAAATTCCTCTGGAAAAACTGATGCATGATCAGTTTAAAAACCCTACAAAAGGCAAAAACCTGTGGTGCTTTGGAACTTCCAAACTTCCACAATGCCTTTCTTGCAAATAAGCTGCAGTCTGTCCAAAAATCAAACCCAACCCACTGAACAGCCTGTGGCCAGACATTGAAGAAACACTCTGTAGAAAAATTCAAATCTTTGACCTGCCATTTATCGGCAAAACCACGAAACCGCATCAGTGTTTTAAAAGCATGAATATAAATACCTCCCTGTCAGCCTGGTGGAAATGTATTAAACTCACTAGGTCCTCATCATGCTTACTAATCACTAGCCTAAGCATCGCCAAGAACTATCCTCATGAATAGAATAAAGATAAAGAAAAACTTAAGTACAAATCAATATAGAAACCTAGTACGAGACCACATCTTTATGGAGAGAATGTCTCCTTCCATAAATAAACAATTGGCTGATTGGGTCTGTGGGGATCAAGGTGGGTTTGTGGGGTGGTTGCTGCCTTAGCATGGGGGTCCTTTGGGGTTGGGGTGGTGGACCGTGGGCTCCACGCTGTGGGTGGGCGCTCTCCCCCAAATTTTATCTCATAACAGACATTAGGGTCTGTTGTGCTTTGTTATATATATATATATATATATATATATATATACAGTATATATAGTGTTTTTTTAATTTTAGGGCTATGTTTTAACTTGGGAAATAGTTTGGTTCAGGAACTTGCAAAATAGTAAAAATAAATGTTTAAAAATCAAAATAAGAAATTGTGATAAAATCGTGGTATGATGTTTTTGCCATGTTGCCCACCCCCCTTATACTGTATTAGTACAGCACAGTGTAGTATCATCATTTCAAGGGGTGTACAAAACAATTGATTCATATCACGACTGCAATCCTGTTTCCACAAATTCAAAATTGATTCTCCGATTTAAAAAAAATCAATTCATACACCATGCAACTGCATTTTTTCCCCTGTCATTTATCTCCTCTAACTGATAGATTACACATCAGTTTCTGTCGCTGCTGATACTCGTCCCTGCAAAGAATACACAACTCCAAATCAACCAGCCCCATCTTTACTGAAGGAGCCATTTGGACACATTTCACATTTTACAACCTTGAGGGAAGGAGGGAGCGCACATAAATAGCGACCGCATCACAATAGCACACACACAATTTACCGTTAATCTAAGGCCTGGCTGACTTTCCTAGCTCAATTAGTCATGAATGGACTGAGGCAAAATGATAAACCCTACACAAGGTTTGACATTGAGTGAACTGCAGTTGATTCATAGAGACTTAAAGGGGGGGGTCGAAAGGAAACTCAAATTGATGTTGCTTTTGGAAACATGACGATCATGAAACATGATCCTCACAGTGCTCCCAGACTTCTCCAGGTGAGAAAGAGCTGACGGCGTCATCCACCTAGATGCTAGGCTGGTAGGCAAATTGCAGCGGGTCCATCGCTGGTCTCACCGTGGGGTGAAGATGAAACGGCACCAGTCGCTCCAGGACCTTCATCAGGTGGTGCCACCGGCCTGTAACTGTTGAGGTCTGCGGTGTTCTTGGCACCGGTACCACACAGGAGGTCTTCCATAACTGTGGTACTCCCCAGTTTCAGGCTCATGTTGAAGATGATCCCCCATCATCCCGCACAGCTGAACCGTGCAGGATTTGAGGAGCGTGGAGCTGATGGGGTCTGGTCAGGCCTCTCAAGACTCCGCTGACTTTGTTCTGCTGCAGCCGATGCTCCGTCTTCCTCCTGTAGCTGTCCTCCCCCTCCCTGCTCTTTCTCCTCAGCTCTCTCTGTACAGTCTTTAGCTCCTCCTTGTTTCCTGACCTTTATGTGAGGATTAATCCAGGGTTTGTTGTTAGAGAAACACCGTACTGTCCTGGTGGGTCCAGTGTTCTCTACACAAAAGTTTATGTAGTCTGCTGTAGTCGATGTCCTCCCCCATGTCTCTCGTAGAGTTCTTCCCTCACAGTAGACTCGAAGCAGTCCATCAGAGCCTCATCGGTCTCCTCAGACCTTACAGAAGTGTGTGTGACTTTTCATTGTTATTTTTTTGGCAGGGCAGAATAGATTTTAAGTTGAAAAAGTGATGCAACTGTGGGATGTAACATCTAATCCACATTAGTGCAGCAACCTAGCCTGGCTAATGCCATGCATTTCAAAGTGTGACCATGCCTCTGTACACAGTTAGACCGATCAGACCCACGATCTGGAACGACAAATGCAGCGTGACGCCATCGAATGTGCTTGTTGTTGTTTTCTAGCAAAGCACGCTCAAAATGGAAGCAAAGTTTGTGATTGGTTCCCTTTTTTTAGGAGATTCTGTAGTCGGGCAAAACGGCCTCCTTGCAAGACATGCCTGCTGAGTGAAATCAGACACTGGCAGACTCGAGCAGCAACCCCGTCCAACATGACTCATTTACTTGGACAAATTAGTAAATTAATTCAAAATTAAGCTTTTAAGAGACTGTGTTTCAACATGAAGGGTGATTTCAATCCTCACTACGTGAATCCATTCAGTATTTTCACTGGTGCCTGCTCTGCACAGGCATGTCCTGACTTTACCTGAGTTAGATTGTCTGTCTCTGACTTTTTTTCCCCTCTTGCTATATTATTGCTGCTCTGTTGCAGATATCAAATTAAGAAAGACTTCAGTCCTTTGTGGGCCCTTGTTGCTTAGCAACCGCTGTCATCAACCACAGTTTTGGCTCCCCCTGCCTCTCTCTCCATCTTTATACCCCCCAGTAGTCCTGACACAACACTGGGGAAAAAAATCCATGACACACACATTTTTGAAGCCAGATGTTTTTTTCTAAACTTGAGTCAGTCTCTGTGCTCTGTGTTCATTCCACTGTATAATTGTACTCACAGAAAACCCTCCTGGATGTCATGTGAGGTGTTAGATACAATAAAGATCCATTAATAATAATTCCCCTCGTTTACATACCACAGAATTTAAATGTATACATTAAATTACAAATCTGTTGTATAGAAATAATCCTGATCTATCAAAGAAATATATCATAGGGTTCAAAGTAACAGAGGCAGCACAATATGCCACAATGTATAGACATATCAACATATTTTTATATTTTTATCTTCAGTTCACCCTCTCAGCTACTGCTAGCTCCTCATTGTGCCGACAGAAGCTGTAGAAGTTTTTCTATGTGAGAGACGTCCAGAGTGTCATCCTTTCCCTTCCACAATCATCATCCTCCTCCACTGCGCACCTTCCTCCTAAAATCTGCACCTGCTGCGTCTTCCTCAAATTCTCCGTGTTACTGAGGGTTGAGGAAGGTGCATCTTCACCAACCTGCTGTGGCCCACGCTTGGGAAGAAATCCAGCTTTTCTGTTCTTTGTATAGAGCCTGTGAGGTGACATCTGTGGGGGAATATGACGTGGCCAAGCATTAATAATGTCTGTCTGACTATATATCATACAGTCAGAAGGAACAATCATTGCACATGGTTGGTGTGCCAATCAGTATCTTCAACCTAATCAGTAGTGTCTCTAAAATGACAACATACTTTGTTAAATTATACTACAACACCTGGAAAAAAAAAACATACTTTATTTTCATAATCTTTGACAATTATTCAGAATAGTAAATATCACATAATACATAATATAACCACTAATAAAAACAAAGGGTAAAGATAACTATATTGATCCCCAAAGGGGAAATTGCTTTGTTACAGCAGCATAGACAAAGCATTTGAAATTAAAGGCGACATAGACCGGAAGTTCCAATTAATGCTGCGTTTGTGTGTGTATCTGCGTCATTACCTCGTTAATGAAACCCAAATGTTTCAGAACAAACAGTTCAGCCATTGCTGAGAAAATAGGGTTTTATTGTTTTGCTGGGCTCTGCAAAGTGGAAAGGCACTTCCGTTTGCTGATGATGTCATCAGGAAACCTCACCACTCCTCTCACCACCGTAGCTCCTCCTGGTGCAGGCACTCTTTTCTTTCTTTAGATCTCTTGCAAGGGGGGGGGGGGGGCGTCCCAGTGCGTTCCAGTGCGTTGAGCCAACCAGGTTAACCAGCTGTTTCCACCACTGGCGATCTTGAGCCAGCTGCTCTGCGTCCTCCACAGCAACTCCATGTTGTTGGAGGTCGCCCGCAATAACGTCGAGTCATCGGGTGTGGGGCTTGCCTCGTGGTCGTCTCCAGCCTGCAGCCCTCGGGTCAAATTGGTATAGCTCTCGTTGGATGGTCAAGGGGAAGATGGAGAACATGACCAAGCCAGTGGGTGCGGCGCTGCGTGACCAGACAAGATGCTCTGGGCTGGCGCGTGCGGGCCCTAATCGCTTCGTTGGAAACCCGCTGGGGCCATCTGATGTTCTCGATGGTTCTGAGAGCCCTGCTATCAAAACCATCTAGTCCTGTGGCCAGAGACTTGTGTAAGGGCCATGCTTCCGAGCCGTAAAGCAGGATAGAGAGTATCGCTGAGTTGTAGATCCGTAGCTTTGTCTTGCGTGAGATGGTCTGGTGCCGCCAGACTGGTTTCCAGAGGGACTGCAGAGCTGATGCTGCCAGGGCTCTTCGGCGAATAATTTCTGGTTTTAGGTCCGCATTGTCTGTCACTATGGACCTCAGGTACACAAAGTTCTTGACAGGTTCTACAATGTTGTTACCAAGCCGCAGGGGAGGTGGATCATGTGGACCGGTTAGGCATGAATCCAGCCTGCTGGGGACGGCGGCTGCTTCTGATGGCTGGGAGAGCACGAGTCAGCAAGATCCTGGTAAAGAGCTTGCCGGGGATGGAGAGAAGGGTAATGCCTCTGTGGTTGCCGCAGACGAGCCTGTCACCCTTGCGGTTCCAGAAGGGCAGGATGACTCCTCTGGGCCAGTCGCTGGGAAACCTCTCTGTCTCCCACACCTGGTTGAATATGTGCGTGAACCAGCCAACAATGCTATCCCCGCCTGATTTTAGCATCTCAGCGGTTACTGCTCAGATGCCGGGGGCTTTCCTGTACCTCGAGGCAGTTGGCTTCGGTGGTTATAAGGTTGCCATCAGAGTCTTTCACCAGGGCTGTCTTGATACATGGGCCATTACGGGCTTTGCGCAGCAGGCTGAAGACACAACTCATTGTTGTTACTGGCCGCAGACTCTAGGTCTTTGGCTTCTGCTTGCCAGAACTTATCCCTATCCTCAGCTATAGCCACATTGCGCTGGCGGATTCTGAACTGTTAGAGTCCTTTTAGCAGCTAAAGTGAACTATGCTAACGTTAGTTGAAAACATGTGACAACAACGTTGTACTCTTAGGCTTTTGTCATAAAAAACAAAAGAAAAAGACTTTAACATCAATTACAAACAAATGACATAACAATGACAAGTGTTATTGAAATGACTTTGTTCAGTAGGTGAAGATGAATCACTGTGTGTTAAAGGAAAAAAGCAGCTGGTTCTCAAACCACTTTGATGCTAGCAGGGTCAAAATAGCCGTGGTCTTCTTTCTATGTAGACTTAATTCATTAATCTGTTAACTTCTAAATGCAGTTGTGTGACTTGATAGATCAGGATTTTACTCAGTCGTCAGTCAACAGTATCAGACTTCACAGACAAATTAAAAAAATACTGCATTATACCATAATATTTTGCAGTAGTTTGCTGTTAAAATTTTATTCCACAACTACATCAACATGTATAGTATTGAACTGTATTCATGTTCAAGCTTGTTCAAGTCAAGCTTTTTTCATGATTAAAACAAGATTTCTGATTGTTTAAGCTTCTTAAATATGAATATTCTCTTCATTTCTTTCTGGATAACAAAGAAAACATTAAAAGTCAATCATTTTGGTTTGTGGACAAAAAAAGACATTTGAGAACATCATCATGTTCAGGTTTGACGAACACCGATCAAAATCTTTTAAGGTTTTCTGATATTTTATTGACCAAAAGATTCATCGATTCATCGAGAAAATAATCGACAGATTCATGGATTATGAAAATAATCGTTAATTGCAGCTCTATGAAGAACCCTACTTCTTAGATAATGGTCGATAAGCTCTGATTTAGCCTTTTACAGTAAAGGACATCATCAATCACCTTCATCGACAGAGTTGCTGTAGCTTACCCAGAATGCCTCAGGGTCTGTCAGTAATTGGACGACGAGTGTGGGACGAGCTTTATGAGAGCTGCTCACGACAGCATGTCTGGTTCACACGTCCAACTTTGTTTTGTGACTGTGAAAAGCTCAGTGTTCACGTCGGAGCCGGAACACAAAAACCTCAGTGTCACTGCAAATTCATTTCTTCCTACTTTCACTTTTATATCAGCAATTATTTCTGTCCAGCTTTTAGAGTAAAAACCAGATTGTTAAAGTGTCAGGCTGCAAAATATCTCCTGCTGTAAGATGTCTCCTCACCTTAAAAAGTAAACTCAATCACAATTAGGGAATATTTTATGGGAGTAATCAGTGAATCACAGTGTGTTTGTCGTAATTGCTTTGCAGAAATAAAAGTTAATCATCATCTGTCTGGCTTTTATGTGTCTGCTCTCTAAACCCTGGCCTCTCATTTGTCTTTCTTTGTTTGGCTGAAGGAGAACTGTGGCGTTTGGAGGATGACATGGAAGGTGAAGATGAGCCTGGTGGCTGCACAGAGGCGCGGCCTCGCTCCCAGTCACCGTTTTCACACTTCGGCGTGCGAGCCGCTTACCTACGCAAGAGCGTCTCAGCCGACAACCACCTGGACATGGGCTCGGACGAAGCCTCGGGAACAGCAGTGGAGGGCGAAGCGAGCAGCAAGGGCAAGCTGAAGAGAAAGTTTGTAAGTCTGATTCCTCCTTTATTTTTTCTCTTTGTCTCTACCTGACTGATACTCATGCTTGAATTCTACAGTATCCCAGGTTCCCTGATATCACTCAGTCCTGACTGGCGATTATTCTTGTCCTGATACAACGTTTTCACTTCCGATACAATACCGATATTTCAGCCTTGACTATCTGCCGATACCGATCCGATACAATATCACCATGAATGGTACATACTTTTATTACTTATTCTGTAGTGTGGAATGTTAGGAAAGGCTTGATCAAGTGATCAAACAGAGAACAATAGTCCAGAGAAAAACTGACCCATTTATTATTAACCAATGGGTTACATCAATTTTAACCTTCAACATAAGAATATTCTACAATTGAAAAAAATTAATTAGAAGACCCTGAAAAATAACCTCAATAAATCCAATAAAAACAAATGATACTTTTAAAGTGCAAACGACAAATACTTTGTCAGCAGTAGCACACACACACACACACACACACACACGCTGTTGTCGTGATCACATCGGGCGCTGCTGGATAGACGTGCCGTCGTTATCATCGTTTTCTTTCATTTATTCCTTGAGAACACTTTTCAGGGCCTTACCAAAAACTCACCAAACTTGGTGTTGGCAGCAGGTAATCGATTATAAATCGATTACTAAATTAACTATTTTGATAATCGATAATCAGTTTGAAGCTTTTTTCATGATTAAAACAAGATTTCCGATTGTTTAAGCTTCTTAAATGTGAGTATCTTGTTCATTTCTTTGCTCTGGATAACAAAGAAATCATTAAAAGTGAATTATTTTGTTTTGTGCACAAAATGAGGTTTAAGATTTTCTGATATTGTATGGACCAAGCGATTCATCGACAAAATAATTGACAGATGAATCGATTAGTTGCAGCTCTAGATCCAACACGCCCTGTCTCTTGTTTAGCGACATCACAGAACCTCCTGGCATTTAGTGCAACAAAGTAAACCAACTGTGAACAGACGACATAAAGTGGACTCAGGCAGTGTTCCGTGTGTATGTGTGTGAGTGTATTGAAGGTATTAATAGAGCAAGAAGGAGAGAGAGAGAGAGAGGGCTGTAGGGCAGCACATGCATGTGAAGTGCATGCCCAATTTTTGTCTGATGAGCATCTGAACCTGGTGGGGCGTTGGTATCAAAGCTGGAGTGGGTCATCTTGAAGTGCCTCAGCACATCGATGGAGTAATCGTGATGGCAGATCAGACACGTGGGATTGCCCTCCTTAGAATTTCCAATCGTTGTTGAATGGACTGAGATTTTCATCGTCAATCTTTTGTGTTGTGCGGCTGTAAAGTGTCAGTTTGGGTGGAGGGCTGCAGTGATGGTTGTCCTTCTGCAACTTTGTCCCATGTCCACAGAGGATTTGCTGAAGCTCAGTCAGAGTGGCCATTGAGTTCTTGATCACCTCTCTCACTGAGGCCCTTCTCCCTGGTTCGCTCGGTTTGCCCAGGCGAGCGACTCTTGAAAGAGTCCTGGTTGAAATGAAAGCCAAATGTCTTTCATTTCAGAATAGTGGAGGCCATTGTGCTGTTGGGAATCTTCCGTGCAGCAGAGACTTTTTTTTTGTAGCCTTCCTCAGGTCTGTGCCTCGCAACAATCGTGTCTCTGAAGTCTGCGGGGAGTTCCTTTGACCTCATGGCTTGTTTTTTTTGCTTTGATGTACATTCATGTCCAAAATCATGTCCAATCAATTTTATTTACCATAGGTGGAGTAGGAGTGTGGATTCATGAGAAAAAAACCTCTTTGAACAATTGAAGCAACATAAAGACATTTTAAAAAGTGAAGGGCATCTGGATACTTGAGTAAAGGGTCAGTGATGGGCCTGGGCGGACTCACTGGCCCTCTCCAGTCAAAGAAATATGTTGTTAGAAATATAAAGATGATTTATTTACTTTTTCTGTGTTTAATTAAAACAGAAACATTGAAACGGGTGATTGGACACCTCTGGAATAGAGTTAGTGTTTCTTTGGCTCACAGGCACACTGGTAGTTGGCTTTTCAGTGTTAACGCCACAACGATGGCAAGTTCCATAACGCGTTAAGTAAGAAAACACACGGCCACCCCGCCCCGACGGCTCCATCCACCGAGCCGACCCAGCGCCGCGAGAAGGCGTCCGGCGGCCCCCGGTGTCCCCGGTGTCCTCACCTGACGCGGTTATTTATCTGCAACTGATGAACCACCATCAAAGCAGCCGCGTGCACATTTGCTGTTATTCATGAGCTGCGATGGCTGTAATGAACGCACGAGCCACGGGGGATATATCACACGTATCTGAAATCCCTCGTGCGTTTATTACAGCCATCGGACAGCTCATGAATAACAGCTGCTAGCGTGTTTGTGCACTGGCGCAGGAACGTTTGTCTGATGTATCTCCTGCAGCATGTTAGTCAAAACATTACCTTCTGTTTAGGTTTAGGTTTATTTGCCGCGGTGTGCAGTAAAATGACTCGTGCTCTGAATGTGTTGATATGGCATATTACAATTGTGGGTGTTTTGTTTGCCTTTTTCCTACTTTTACTTATTTCTGTGACAAGAAGGTCCGCCCACTTTTGTACCGACCGGCCCTCCGCCGCTGGTTTCAGGTGATATGAATGTATGTATGTAACACTGAAAGAATGAATGAATGAACACAAGTATAACGGACTGAGAAGGAGGATTTTATGGTCTTTCTTAGTTGCTGTCTGTTTTCACACGGTATCCTTTTTTTTGGTGACTAAAGATCTGCAGTTGTCACATTAATAAAGACATCGTTTAGTGCTAAAAAAACGTATCGATATATAATATAAAGAAAGCACATTTTGTAACTATTTGTTACGTTTAAACAGTAACACATAATAAATTACAACATGAAAGTAACTTGCGTCACACTGCATGGTCATCTATAGGCAACTGTTGCCTACAGATGACTACGTCAGCTGACCTTAGGGACCGTGAAGAAATGTACAGCCGAAGTAAGTCAAAGAGATAAGGCAGAGCAAGGCCATTAACGATGATAACAAACAATAATAACTTCAGATGTATCCTGTGGTGGACCAGAATGGCTACATGAGTAACCTATTCAACCATTTAAGAACACAGCAACACATCCTTAAAGTTACAAGGAGGTTGAACATAAGAGCGAGCGAGCGAGCTAAAGTCTCCTGCTCCACCCTCTGGTCGCCAACGGGCACTGCAGGAATGTTTTCAGGGATGCAAAGCGTGCAGTGAAGACTGTTATTTCTCTCTGTCAATCCTACACGTATGTGACTGAACACACACACACACACACACACAAGCCCACATAGCTGAACAACACACAGCAGACAATATCCTTGAAAAGATAAGATGGTAGAAAATGTGTTACTTTTCCTTGACACCAATCTAAAAATGAATTAGACGCTGTTTTATGTCGTGTTCATTTTACTCATGAAGGGCGACACAACAGTTTAATATAAATGTGCACATTTTAGGTGTGTATGTTTAAGTTATATCTGTTTCTTTGTATTATTGAAGCACAATTTTCTTTGAAAACCTTTTTATAAAAACAGTTGAATTGTGACTATACACATTTTGTTTTTTTTAAACATTTTATTTGCATTTTAACACATTTTACCGCTAAAGGAATAAATAGAATCTGTCATATGCTCACACATACATCCATGTATACATCATATATAATGATACTGTAGAATGTCCTCTGCTTTGGCTTAAACTGAACTGTTTTGTGGAATTAACCTTCAGAGGGTTTTCGGTGCAGACCATTTGGTAATTTAAGTATTAATACTGCATTTTATTTGACCTACTCAGTATCATCATCTATTACACAGTGAATATGGAACTGAATCTTGACTGAGTTTTCATTGCAGATGAAACTTGAATCATAATATCTGTCAAAACAATCAACAATAGCATATGTTCCTCAAATCACTATCATATACTGTTTGTATGTGTGTATATATATATATATATATATATATATATATATATAAACATATATATATATACATATATATATATATATATATATAAATATATATATACATCCTATTGTGATATGATATATATAGTACTGTGCAAATGAGGGCTGTCAGTTTTCCTCTATAATCCCATTCGAATTCCATTGCTTATTGTTTTTAATAATTTGTGTAACATTTTTTTAATTTAACTTTTAATAAATTTTAACTTACTATCATGTGGTTGTTCTACGTTCTGTTCGCTGGGCCATGCAGGGACACTGGCGGCCTGCAGGTGGCTCTCTACGGTGTTAATATAATTAGCTGCGTTGTCCGTGGTGATGGAGAGAGAGAGCACTGACTCATGTTCTACTCTCCACAGTTTGTCGCCGATGCATCTGAGTGGCTCTTCTGAGCTTCGGTCGTTTTGAGAATTATATGCGTTATAGTCGTGTATCTTGGCGCAAGCTCTTGGATGAAGTCTTTGAAACCGGACCTCTGCGAGATGTTAATCGGTTTCATGTCTTCTGTAAATAAAGTTTTTATTTACAGAAGACATGAAAGCTGTAAACCCTACTCATCATTCTTGCCTGCATGGACTTAAACTCCGCTGGTTTGCCAGGGTGCAGTGTTGGCACGTGTCCCCTCAGGTTCGACGTTGCATATTCTGCAGATTATGGCTTTTTAGATGGTCAGGAGTGGCGATCATCTCAGTGATCTCAGTGGGTTTTTTCTCACTGAATGTGAGATTGTTGTGATTGAGAAAACTTTATTGTTCTGCGAGGGTCGTACGTGAGCGGAAAGAGGGCCGGGCTTGTAATAATGATAGTGATGATTATTATTGATTTTTTTTAAACATTTGAATTATATTCGATTCACAAAATTTGCTCCAACAGCCCTAGTGCAAATATTTTATTCAGTTAGAAAATTTGAGCTAACAGAAGAAAAATCTAAATGACATCAATATTTGGTGATAAGGACAACAACAAGACACAGGGTAGTTCACTGACATCAGGAACATTTGTCCCAGGGAGACCAAGCACATAAAACGGGCAGGGATGAGGATCGTAGACTCAGTAGTTTCCCCCGTTGGAAACTGAGCGATGTCCAGCAGTGCCATCAGCTCCGAAATGAAACATGGCAGCAGCTGCTCTGGGCTGATGAGTCCAGATGTGAAACACTTGGCTGCTGCAGACGGCGTGTTGTTCTCCAGAGAGCGGCAGAGTGGTACAGTAATGACTGTGGTTCCCTGCAAGTTTTGGGGCTGGGGATTTGGCCAGGATTGATAGTGTCCATCACGCTGTATGAAATACAAGGAGACGCTTATCCATCACAGAGGTGTCTGAAACAACCCCAAACACACAGCCAGTGTCATTAAAGACTATCTAACGTAACAAAGAACATGGAGTTGTGGAAGTGATGCAATGGTCCACACAGAGCCCTGATCTCAACACCCTCCAGTGTGTCTGGGATTACGTGAAGAGACAGAAGGATTTAAATCAGACTACGGTCCACGGAAGATCTGTGTGGTTTAGTGTGCAAGTGAACTGGTCACACCAAATATATATATTTTTTATTATTATTATTGTTTATTTCGAACATGTAAAAACAAAAGAAAAGGAAACAAATGCAGATGGGCATTGGTACACATAATCTATCAATTGACACGTTCAAAAAGGAGTGGGAGGAAGTATAAACTTATTTATTCCCACCCCATTTTCCACAACTCAACATCATTTACATATTTTTATTGTTTAGCTTCCTGCTTACCAATCCATTCACTCATTTCTTTATATACTATACCCATGTTCTCTAAATATGTGTGTATATATATATATATATATATATTACATCTTATAATCTGTGATTATGGGCTTCCTTCTTCCTCTTTGTTCTTGATGAAAATTCAATTCCCCCCTCAGATTATAACCCCCTTCTCTAATGAAGAATAATCTTTGTAAACTACCAGGTAATGAATAATTTTTTTGCTTTGAACATCATTTTTGCCGTTTTTAATTCTACAATATCGATGGAAATTTTTTTTTATTTGTGTTGTCTCGATTTGCTATTATTGAAAATCCAAATATCCCAAAATATCTGCCTTTAACTCTTTATAAAACCACATATATATGATTTTTGTCACCAGACTTGAAGACAGTGGTGTTGGACGTGGCCAGCAGGCTTAACAAATACACATTAAAAATTGAAGAGCTCTATATTGTCCTTGTGTCAGTGGATCAGGTCATTCGAGAGCCCATTACCAACATGAGCTTTGTAATTGGTTCTCCAGTGTCACAGCCGACACAGGACACCAGTTAACTGTAGGAAGACAGAGTGGTGGTGGCACAACTTCAAGTCTGTTGTAGTTCTTCTTCACACACTCTGACGAGTCTAGAAATGAGATATTACAGAGACTCATTTGAGATATTTTGGACGTGAGAAGTTTCTTTCAACTTCCTGGACTTGAGTGAGGAATTTGTATTTGGGTTTTCTGAGTCAGCCCCTGCAGCGCCGTCGTGGAACTCCAGAGAGACTGTGATACGGCTCTGGCAGCATCTTTGTCGAGATGGGGACGACTCTGGATCTGATGACCTGCCGCGAGTGTTTCAGGGTGAGCTCTCATGCAATGCTGTCGCGTCCGCAGCAACTGCACCACAGATGCATTATTCCTGCAATCATACAGACTTTAGAGTTTTTGATCATCTTTGTCAGAGAGTTTTGTAAAATAATGTGTTTTTTTAAGCATCTTAAATGTTGTCTTTGTGCTCTCTCTTGAGGACATAATCATTTAAGAAACTTTTTATGGAGCAAACAACTAATAAATAACTAAATCATTTGCAGATTATAGAATAATGAAAACAGTCAATAGTTGTGGTCATGATATCGTCACAGTCAGTGAGACAGGCTGTAGAAGTCTGCAGTTTCTCCTTAACAACAACCTTTGCGTTTGTCTCAATCTGCAAGTCTACAAACAGGAGAGACATTAATCATTGTTGCAGAGTCTACAGCTGTCCTCTCTCTGTCTTCTTGTTTCCTGTCGTCTTCGGTCAAGTCCAGCGTCTTTGTCGTTCCCTGAAAAACAAATGCAGCTCGACCTGGAAGCTCACACAAGCATGAAGGCACTGAGACACTGACACGCTTTAACCTCAGGACAGTGACGCAGCAGCACATACTGACATACCCTGAAGGTGTGTGTGTGTGTGTGTGTGTGTTAGAGAGAGACACTGTCACTAAAGTTCAGGCAAAACAAGCTCTTTCAGGTAGTTTGGGTTGAAATAAGCCATGAGGATACGTGTTAAAAAAAACACGAGTAGCTCTCATATTGGCCCAGCACTAACTTGTGTATTATATTATATCATTTATATGCTAATTATATAAATGTGGTAAAATACAATCATAGTTTGTTTATACAATCAGAATTTAATCTATTGACGTCATTTAGTATAATTTTGCTTGAGCGGGTGATTGAGAAAAACAACACTTCCGTCATAGCAGCAAGCTAAGCGGCTGAGTAACCACTTCATCACTGTAGCCTGTAGTTCTGTTGATTGAGGGGAGTTGATGCTTTCAATTATTCATAAAACAGTGAATGCAAATAGCTATTTGTCATCATTTCCAGACTGACAGGAAAACCACAGGAAACACTTGAGGACACATCTTCACCGCATCATGTACACAGACACATACTGACACACTTGCAGGCCTCCTGAGGAAATTCAGTGGTGGCTACTTTGTCCAGTGAGGAGAATGATATTTGGCTCGTTGCTTTGGTCAGAAGACGTGTAATATGTGGCTGTTCCCTGTGGTTCCACTTCTGATTTAAATCATTAAAGCTGCCAGGAAACACAAAACCGCTCATAAACATGCACATCACACACATGGAAGAACATGTACACTGTGCAGTTACATTGAAACTGAGACGCAGCGATGTCAGTTCTGATCTCGGCCCCTGATCCACGTGAACATCCATGAAACACTTGGGCTCTGTGTGTCTCACGCAAACAAGTGACTAGTGACTTGTAAAGCAGTTGTTTTCAGTTGTAACTGAATCATTAGAATCAGTTCATTAAAACTATTTGTTCAGTACATCCTCTATGACCGGTCACTGGACAGCGGCAGGGTGAATGAAGCTCGCTATGAAGCGGATATGCAAAGATATGTGATAGAAAAAGTGCAGTAGCTGCTTGTGCTGTATGAATGTGTGAATGACAGCAACCGCGTGAAGCTGCTCTCAAAGGTTTTCACGGCTAGACAATCACTATATATATATATATATATATATATATATATATATATATATATATATATATATACAGTAAAGGCAGAGACCATTTACAGTCTAATTCAGTATCAATATCAAGCAGATTCAATAATGGAGCTTTAAGAGCAGGTCTGCTTATGAGAATGTCACTGAATTCAGATCAGCATAGATGCCACACTTGAGTGAGACACATCACATGAAAGGTCACTTAGGTCAGGGACGGCGGATGCTGAACAACTCTTCCCTCTGTTATCTGTCTGGCTTCCAGTGGCCTCTATCCAAGCAGCATTAGCCCTGTAATTCCTTGGGTCACTAGTAAGGTCAAATTGTCTGCATAGAGTCAGGGAAATGGATTTAATCAAAATCAATTTCTGTAGTAATTCAAGTGTCAAAATGGGTCAAATGTGTTTCTCTGAGTTGGTAAATGTCATGTCGAGTGAGACATTAAATTGGCATCGGCACAGACAAAATGGCTACAGATTAATTGCGGGGTCCATCATTTTAAACATAGAAAAAAATAATGATGTTGATAATAAATGAATATATAAATAAATAATGAACAAGTCAAATCAATTCTAGAGAAACACAATAGTTCCCACCGTAAGCAAACAGTTGTGTTCCTGTGTGACGTTTGAGCCGCCGTCACACCATCCTCGCACCATCTGAATGGTTGTGGTGGTTTGGGTCGACACAGAACCAGATCAAATTTGCAGCATGCTGGAAATGAGATCAGAACTCATCATGTTGGTGTCTCTGTAGACCATGTATTTAGATGTTTCACAATTACCAACTGCTAATCACATGCTGATCAAGGCCAATTATCTGTAAAACTCTGAGCACTGGAAATGTGTAGCATACAGTGTTGGGAACGTTACTTTAAAAAAGTAATTAGTTATAGTTACTCACTACTTGTTCCAAAAAGTAACTGAATTAGTAACTGAATTCTCTATAATAAAAGTAAATCGTTACCAGGGAAAGTAACTATTTGCGTTACTGTTAAAAAAAAGTTGCTATATGTCAAAGAATTTGGATTTTTTTGTGTAGTTTTCACAAGTCAGTTGAAATGAGTAGAACAGACAGATGTTTGTACATAACTTTCTATATTTATTGCACGTCGACAGACAGCAAGATGTTTATCCTGCACTTCAAGTATTATCTTTGTAAGAAAAGTAAACAGTTACACCATATAAAATGCATTTAACTCTAGCAAATTAAATCAAACTCTCTCAACCTGAGACAACAAAAGTAAACTTTTAAACAACAAAAAAGTGTGTTTAGCTCTGTAGTCTTATTCTTAATTAAATAAATCAAACTCTTAATAATCGGTGTTTTTGGCAACTAACTTTGTAGATGCGTGTGCGCTGTGAGATGCTTCATTAAATTAGAATTGCTAAGACGGATGTCGACAAAGTTTTTGCTCCGGGACATAATGCACACATTACATGTACGTTCTTGCCTTTTATCACAATGTAATTGAAGAAGTGATTTTATCGCCACAAACAATGAAAATGCCAACTTTACATCGGAGTCCTGACTCGCCATCTCTGCTGCTTCATCGATTCTCTGTTTAGCTGTTAGTGTAGAGTAGCATACTGTAGTGTGGCGTAGTGTAGTGTAGCATAGTGTAGTGTAGCGTAGTGTAGCATAGTGTAGTGTAGCGTAGTGTGGCATAGTGTAGTATGGCGTAGTGTAGCATAGTGTAGTTTGGCGTAGTGTAGCGTAGCGTAGCAAAGTGTAGCATAGCGTAGTTTAGTGTAGTGTAGCATAGAGTAGCATAGTGTAGCATAGCGTAGTGTAGCGTAGCATAGTGTAGTGGAGCATAATGTAGTGTAGCGTAGGGTAGTGTAGCATATTGTAGTGTAGCGTAGTGTAGTGTAGTGTAGCATAGTGTAGCATAGTGTAGCATAGTGTAGCGTAGTGTAGTGCAATGGGTATTTGATACCCTTTGTAAGAGAGACCTTTTGCTTACATTTAAAAATGCCTATATTCTCATTTCTAACAGACCAAATATGTAGTTATTTGTGGATTTGCTCATTCAGTTTATGATCTTCTTCTTTTACACTTAAACCACAGTTTTTTTTGAACATGCAAATAAGCTAACGTAAACTCAGTCCAACAAAAAATGTCAAAATTGCTGTCAGAAGAACAATGACTATCAAGTGAGAAAGCATACGGTTTCAGGATTAAAGAGCAAGAAAATCCTAATTGTGTCCTTTGGGCTTATTTGCATTTTCGCCTCTGTATGAACTGTACCGTCATGCACCTGTAGTGCTGTAGCAGTTCACTAGTCCAGCCTACACTCTATTAGCCGGGCTTACACACTTGTATTCTGTTCTGCAGTCTGTTGCAGCTGTCTGTCTCTGTGCAGTTCTTCTTCTGGCCACATGGTGGAAGTATAACGCCACTCTATGGAAGTCCCTTCCCCAGCTCATGGCAGGGCTTCAGCTGTGGGTGTGCATGTGTGTGGCTCAGCCGTTACCTGGGTGGTGCTTGAGGTTTCTCTCCGGTGACTCATTCGTCCTGAGATGACTAACGCACAGACAGCGGACAGTCAGAGGTGCCGTAGCTGCGTCACAGCCGGCCGACATTCGTCATCTATGGAGGCACGGCGGTAGGCGTAAGACAGGCACGACGAGCCAGAGCCCGGGCTGCTTCAGAAAGACAAAACACTGGTACTTTTGTTCACGCGACCCTTTACGATCGACACAGGATTGACAGTCGAATTGGTGACTGAATCACATAGTGGTGAAATGACAGGTTTGAGTCTGGTTCATTGTCCCCCTCAGGTGCATGATGGATGGAAGAATGCTGTAGTGAAATGATGACGAGTGTCTGTATATAGAAACCCCATAATAGTTCACCTTGGTAATTAGTTTCCAGAAAGTGCTGCATATTTGGTTAGAACGTGCACTGACAGCACTTACGAACACATAACTCACATCATCATCATCACCACTTGTTGCCGTCCTCTTCCTCTCCTCACAGTGTTTCCTGTCCGTCCATGGATTCACGGTCCTGTCTGTCTGTGTTTCTGAGAGACAGAAGAAATACCACGACTCCAAAGTCTTTGTTCCATTTGACCTTGTGACCAAACAGCCTATGTTCATTAAATGCTGCTCTGTCTCTCTCCATCACTCTCTCCTCTCTCTTAATTCCCCCCTTGCACTTCCCTGTACTGCATCTTTCTGCAGCAGTTCAGTGGCAGGAAGACAGCAGCACATTGTACATACATGTGTGTCTTCGCAGTGTCCTCGCAGTGTACAGCTTGTGAATCACCAATAATTTACTGCTGACATGTGTACATAGCTAAGCCAAAGCCTCGCTGTCACTAGTTTGACTGTAAATAGTAAATATAAGTCTGGTCCTTAAATACCTGCTGTCGACACTAATAGCCAGAAGATGTCGCCACTGGTTTCTGAGCTTGACACGACTGTCACTATCATTTCAAAGGGAATTCTGTGTAATGTAGATCTCCACGCCTCAGGCTCTGCTGTGACTCCCCAACGGACTCTCTGGTTGCTGCACCCACTCACCCACTCACTCATTGTGTAAGTGAGGGTAACTGTCACAGCTTTTGATTGATTATTGGCCTGGCAGATTGCATGGGGACCGATATTATGCATTTTACCAATATCAGTCAGTATCGGCATCTTTTTTTAATGATCATCAATATTATTTAGTCATTAGAAAGCGTCTCTTACTGCTAATAGCTAAACTAAATACTGATAAATTGTGCACTTAGCTCATATGAATCCAGAATTGGAGGACAGTTTGCACATTATTTTATTTATTAACTTTAACTTTATTTTAAATTCATTAAAAAAAAGTTTCAATAGTAATAAACATTAAAGATGTTTTGTGTTGGGATTTTTTCATATAGTCATAATCGGTGTCATATTGGCCCTGAGAAACCAATATCGGTCGACCCCTTCAAAGAGTCCAGCAGCAGTGAGGAAACCCATGTCGCAGAGCTCTATTTGGACATTTGACTGTTTGAGCTTAAACTTAAGAACATGATTGTATTGGCCGGAGTCTCAGCTTGAATGTTTGCTAACTGGATTTGATTGGCTGGCGCTCGTGCTGCCACTGAGAAAGTGGAACATTTCTCAACTCACATGCAGCGTGAAGACGTGCAGCACTGGCAACACATTGAAAGTGAACGAGGAGCATGTCAGTTGAAGCCTCTCCTGTGTACATCTAGTGTCATTGTCTCTAATGTGAGTCTAATGTGTGCTTTAGGTAGATATAGGGAGCAGCAGCTGGGCATCTGTTATGGTGATCGGCCTCTTGGAAAGTCCTTCTCCAAACAGAGGCCCACACATCAGCGATGGGAAGGCATTTCAAGTGCCTATGAGCTTGCAACTTAGACCCCCCCCCCCCCCCTCCATGCACAAGTGCACCACTGCTTTGTGTATAAAAATAAAAAATAAATCCATTTTCAATTTAAATGTATTGTAGCCTCACTTAACGCACCTCTTAAGAAGCGGATGTGTAAAGTTTTCTTTCCGGTTCCTGTCACGAGGACTCTGTTTCCATCCTAATACTCAACGGAACCTATAACTGTGTCCTCTCTGATAATCATCTGCATCATTGCAGAAACTCACTTTCTTTCATATCATTTTCAGCCTTTTTCGTTTTTGCCGTTCCACGTTCTCCAATGTTTGATGACACAGACGCAAGCGAATCGTTATATTTCTCATATTTTGCTAAAAAATGGCGGCTAGATGATGATTTTTGAGGGCTTTGTTTCGTCGTGCGACGCAGATACTTTTTGTCTCACCAGCTAGTTCTCTTTGTATCATACTGGTGGTATTTTTTGTTGTTATTAGTAACTTCTTCATACACTTCTTCTTGTACACTTCATTCGCTCATGTTTTGCCCTCCTTTCTTCTCCTCTCCTCTATCTTTCTTCGATCTTCCCCACAAGGTTTATTTGCTGTGCAGTTGGGGTAATTTCACCCAGAACAAACACATCTGATTGCTCCTCCCCGCCCTCCTGCTCTCTCCTTTGCATATTCCGTCCACCACAATTTTCTTTCCTTCCATCTTTCCTCTCACCTCTGGCAGCCTCTTTATCTCTCTCTGCTCCAGCCCTTCTCTTTGCCATCTGCTCTTCCACACTCCTTTCCCTCTCTCCTCTATGTCCGTGCCCCCCCCCCCCCCCCACATCACCCCCCCCAACCCAGTGACCTGCTCTTAATCGCTCCGCTGCAAAGTTGCTCCTACAGGATCCAACCAGCTGTCAAACAGATAGATCCCTGCCTGTTGAGGTTAACCTTAAGTGGGCCAGAGCCCGGGCCAAAGCCTGGATTTTGAGTGGTTCCCAGGGTCTAGGACCCTTGGGGGCCAGAAGCATTTCTTTGAGAGTACCAAATCTCGTTTCTCCTCTTGTCCCTTTGCCTGGGCCTCACCATCCTCCATCCCTGCCTCCCTCTCTCCCTCCATCCCTCCTTTCGTCCCCTCTACCCCCTCCAGACTCTCTGTCTGCACTGACACTGCCTTTAATAAGGGGAGTGGGGTGCAGTGTTTACTTGAGTGGTGCGAGGTTAAAAACTTCCCCTTTAATTGACATTCCGGTAACACTTTCAAATAATGGGGTGGGCAATTTCCTTGAAATTGATGTGTGTCCACCACAAGGAAAAACAGAGCTTCTAGCTTTCACTCACCCGTGGATGACCTGCACTTGTGCTGCGTCTTTGTGTGTGTGTGTGTGTGTGTGTGTGTGTGTTTGCGCGCGCGTATGTGCTCGCTTGTTTCAGCGTGAGAAATTGACTGAATGGTCTTTCATTGGCACCAGTGTGGGATTTCTGTGTGTAAGAAGGCAACCACACATTATACCCAAACCACATCACTCTGCCGCTAATATCTTCATTAATGTGAACAACAGGATTTTTGTTTTGTTATATTTAGTGCTGTCAAAACGATTAATCACATTAATGTCATAGTGAACTCGCGATTAATCGCACATATTTATCTATTCTAAATGTCCCTTGATTTCTTTTTGTCCCATTATTTTTTTTCTCATTTTAAAGCTCTTATCAACATAGAAAAGTGGATCGGCTTTCTTTGTGCTAATGTTTTTTTTATTGAGACAATATCTCTGTCACCTGCATATTTTGACTTATTCTTCTTATTGTGAGAGCCGCACAATAATAAGCGTGTGAATAAAGTGGCGTTGCAGACGGAGTCCCGCGGTTTAATGTGTTGTTGCCGTAACGAGCTGATCCGAGCTAAAGGAGCTAGCGGTCTTCGGTGGGGGGTCTGCCAGCTTGGTTGCTAACACATCATACTTCATGACTTGGATGTGGGGAGTGCGTGGAGAAATGATCCAGGTTGCGTTGGATACGGAGAGCCCGCTTGGAGACGGAGAAGCGCACGGCGCTCGCCATCCACTCAGAACGGAACGTTAGCCTACTAGCCTACTAGTTGTTGCAACAGCATGTGAAAAAAAACTACGTTTTCAAGTTTTCAAGACCAAAAAGAACGCTAATCTCTCGTTATTCTGCCTCTGTTTGGTCTTTGTTAACTGAAATGATGTAACATAAAAAAAAAGAGTCTGTCAAGCAATACTATCAGACCTGACTGAGGGAGCATCTGTGTGTGTATACAGCAGCAGCAGCACAGGGGCCGATGCACTCACACTTTAAATTCATCCGCCACACTAAAAATCATTGAGAACTTCACCGATATCAAAATAGCTCCAACAAATCACTCAATGTGAGTCAAAGTCAACATCTGTGTGAGAGAAAGTATGCAAACACAAACATCTCCCGCTGCTGCAGACTGGATCCACGGACCAAACAGCAACCGCTGGATGAGACTTGTGGTGTAATGACTGTGTGTGTGTGTGTGTGTGTGTGTGTGTGTGTGTTATGGGGAGAGTTGATGTGCGTTGTTAACTCGGGGTTAGTATGATGAATATGTATCTTGTGTGTGTGCGTGCCGGCGTGTGTGTGTCAGTGTGTGAGCATGTGTCTGTGTCTGTGGGTGGTTTCAGACAGACGCTAGCTGGTTCCTGGCCTTGTCATTCTGTCTCCCACACACTCTCTGATGTGGTTTGAGGCTGTGGCTTTCACTATGGAGGGGCACAGCCACACCGCACACACTCACACTGTTCTCACATGTCTGTGGAAACACACATTGCACACTGGTATGCAGTCACATTCTCAGAAATGCAGACACACATACTGAACTAATACACACACACACACACACACACACACACACAGCTCACCCTTGAAGGATGTAACAACACAACAGCCGCCTGCCAAAGTGTCTGAACGGACGCCGTAGCGCTCTCATAGACTAATGCACACACTGCTAGACGCCATCCGTGGTGCTGGTGGGCTCCCACAATAAGCGGTTAACTAAATTATATCAAAGACAGATGTTGGCTGAGGTCCCATCTTACTTTTTGTGTTTTTTTATGGCGTGTGTGTGTGTGTGTGTTTGCTGATATGTAGATTCATGGGAGCATTGTGTCGTTTGGAAGTCTTTGTGTGCAGATTATTGTCACTTATTTGTTGCCCTAGAAACGTTTTAAAGAAGATAAATCAAGCAACCACATGCACACACACACACACACACACACACACACACACTAAACCGTAGTAAATTGGACTTGTGGGGAATAAAAACATGTATATTTACACTAATCTCTGGCAAATATCACCTTTTTAATGACGTGCCAGAGTCGAAACCTGCTACCAGTGAAATGTGGTGAGTATCTTTAAATATTAGAGAAGGAGAAAGACGGGGGGGGGGGGGGGGGGGGGGTCACATGTTTTTGATTTGACAGGCTTTCACACAAACAAACAGTACTACAGTGTCTCTGTCAGGATTCCTCACTTTTTCATCCTTTCTGCTTTATTGCACAACTTTAACAGTGATGGTTACAGTAAAAGCCCGCACCAGTCACAAACAAACAAACAAACTAACATACTGACACACAGTGTTGTGCCAATGCTGAGACATTATTTAAACAGCTGATGTTGTTATTAAGAGGACTTGACATTGTTCTGATTTAATTCAGGTAATTACTAAAAAAAATAAAATAAAGGGAAACTTTATTTTGAAATAGCTTTTATCTGAATGGCGTTCTATCTGAAGGGACAGGAAGTAGTTAGTCGCCTGCTGTTGCACTCGCTTGAAATCTGACTAGAACGATGTCCGTTATTATTTTTTCTTTTTCTTACACATTGACCCGTAAAGTGACGCACAGTCAGCGATGATTTAAACCAATGACCTAAAGGGTCACCTATGACCTATGATGCCTTTCTGTATGTCTCCTGGAAACAGAAGTTTGCGTACTACTCACTCGCCGGCACCAAAGTCTAACAAAAAAAGGAAAAGCTGAAGCGACTAACACCTGGGCCGTACTGGCTGTGTATGTTGCTGTGTTGTCAGCTCAGATAACTTCTCATTAACAGTTGCACTCTCACACAGGTTTGGTGCACGGCCCTGTGGTCCCGTCTTTTCTGCAGGCCTGTCTCTTTAAGATGCTGTTTGTTTATGTCGAAGCTTAGCTCAGTGAGACCTGTGCAGGCTCAATGTTGGGCTCCTTTCATAGGAGCTCCATTTTGTTCTTAATAAAATGGCACTCAGTGGCTGGGGGACTGGCAGGCACCCAGCTCACTGGGAAACCAAAGAATGCCAGCCTTCATTTAGCGACAAACAGCTACTGCCTGAAGAGGCTAGTTCTCCACTCTGCTCCTCAATCGGACTGCTGCTGAGGCCAGTGTGTGTGTGTGTGTGTGTGTGTGTGTCAATGTGGAGTGGGGCCATGTTTGAAGGAGTCAGGTATGGCAACTCCTCACATAGCTCGTCTCTTGTTGACGTTTGCTTGCACCGATCTGTCTTTTCTACTCAGTGTCTCGGTGGACGTCCCGTCTTGGCGGCCCACTGGAAAACACGCAGCGACACTTCTCTTCCCCTGCCTCTCTTTGCCCTTAGTCTCTCCATCACTGGCTGTGGATGGTGGGAACAGATCAGCCATTACTATGCATATTTATATGGGTTTGCTCCGCCCTCATTCTCCTCCCATCTCCCACACACATACACGTGTACTGTAAGTGACAAGAGCTCCTGACACCAGGGAAGCATGCATCATCACTGTACACACTCTGTGTGTGTGTGTGTGTGTGTGTGTGTGTGTGTGAGAGAGAGAGAGAGGCAGTCTCATTGCAAAGCCTCTTGTAATTGTCCCAGACGGGAATTTTTTCTCCCTTCTGCCATTTATTACATTTAAAGCTTGTTTATTTGAGGTTTGTGCTCTGTGATTTGAGATCATTTGAGAGAGCTCATGAAAACTGGATGAAATTTAGAAAAGCAGCATGCAAGTGTATTAAAAACAGAACGCTGTCAAGTCAGGAATGAAGGAGTGAAGAAAAACAAGGAGAGTTTGGAGGCGCTGAGGGGAAGACAATGACATGTGTCTGTTGACCTGCAAATATGTATGATGACTTCCCACCAAAGCCAACTAAACACAAGTTCAAACCAATAATATAATATTTATCTATGTTTATTTATCATAATCATAATCCTCAGTCTGTCAGTCTAAATTCTCCTTAGGCCTTGGACCTCTCTGTAAATGAAGCCGACTTTATGATAAAACTCACCTATGCGCTTTTTTTAAGAAGAGCAACTGAGTCTCAACGGCTCTCATCTGATTTGGGTACGTCTGTACGTCATGTAACGCATACAACATGGTGCTGGGCTGTGATTGGCTGCAACACCAGTCACTCACGCTGCCCTTCATGGGCGGGACAGGTCAGAGACGTTAGTGGAACTGAACTGGGGGTGGAGTGGAGTGGCTCAGTGGTTAAGACCCTACCTTGTGTACGAAAGACATCATGGTCGCAAGTTCGATTCCACCCCTGGCTAATTGTACTTGATTCCATTGTAAGTCGCTTTGGATAAAAGCGTCTGCTAAATGACATGTAATGTAATGTAATGTAACTGACGAAGCGTATCGCGATGTCGTTCGCCAAGTTGTCAGTTCCAGAGCGAGTGGACAGAGAAATATGTCTTTACTTAACCAGAAAGTACAAGCACCAAACTGATGTGTTTAATGTGCAACGACTGCATTTATGTGCTAAAAGAGTGCATTTGCTTAAAGTTGCACTACGTCTAATCATGGCTCGTTTTCTGCCAGTTTTCCCGAGCGCACAGAGGATCCCGTCTATGTTTGGCTAATTTTATTCCTTGTAGCAATATAATTATACCTTTAATTGTTTAGCCAAATTATTATTGTTGTTTATTTTTTGAAAAACATTCTGTGTGGCCCACAAAACACCAGCGTTTTTCCGTTGTGGCCCACCTGCTTCTGAAGTTGACATTTCTGGTTGAAATGGTCATTCTCTCATTCCATCTCCATTTTTAAACCTTGTGAATTTAAAGCACGTTGTTCTGTACTATCATCCATGCAGCGCAGTACGACAATGAATCCGTTGTAGGTTCACTTTAAAAAGGCTACTGCACTGAAATGTGAAGAAACACCCAGAACAACTGTAGGT
This sequence comes from Solea solea, assembly GCF_958295425.1. Taxonomy (NCBI): domain Eukaryota; kingdom Metazoa; phylum Chordata; class Actinopteri; order Pleuronectiformes; family Soleidae; genus Solea; species Solea solea. Next base: position 17,859,608 of record NC_081154.1, read on the forward strand.
TTTCTGCACCTCAGGATACACAGTGTTTGTCTGTGTCACTGCAGTAACTGACTGTATGTACAGAGCAGTGTTTTCACTGCTTAAAGTCTGAGGACACCATCTGAAAGTGAACACGCTGACCATTTTACCAGTTTCTTATTGCTATTTAACAATAATAATTAAGAAAATAACCTACAGCAAGGCGATGCAGCTAAGACAGGAAGTTAGCTACATTAGCCCCAGAGGCTAGCAGCAGTTCAAAGGCTACAGACGGACTTATTTTCTTACATTATTTTCTTCTTTCTTGTGTGTTTTTGTGATGAGACATACTACTCAGCACCGCTCCCGGTGAAAGTTAACGTAGGAAGTAAGGCCGAGGTCATACTTCCTGTGTCCAGCACACGACACCTGTGTGCTACGCTCACCTCGAGCTTTAGTCGGTGGGAAGTGTACGTAGCAACTCGCCGTGCTCCCTGTAGCACACTTTCCAGTCCAGGTATTGATGTGTTTATTTTTGGACCAAAAAGACAGAGCTAAGAAGACAGTAACCATGGAAACGTGCTCGAGAGTGCGATGCTGATGCACACGTGTTGGTACCCACACATGTACGACTTCGTACTCAAAGAGTACAACGAGATAGAAAAAGAGGGAGAAAAAACTCATGAGAAATCATTGCTTCTGGAGTGGAACGTGAGATCGAGGATGCAAACAGTTACACACGACACTGGACAGACGCAGACCTTTGAGGGAATATTAATGTCAGCGTGGGTATACACACACACAAATGTGGAAATAAAAAGCACTCTCCACAGACAAGGATCAGGAAAAGTAGGTCCACGTACAAGTCTGGACGCAGGGAATAGGACACATTCCTACCAAAGACAGAAGAGAGCGGTGCTACGGCTCCCTCGGACACATCCGGTCCACATGCCGTCAGGCAGGGGAGGCGTTGATGACGCACAGCGCACCATACCCGTCGGGTCTGACGTATACCAGGGCCTTAACCCTCTCATGGTCACTGGTCACTCATATAGCATGAAGTCAAAGACTACAGGTCACTACAGGTGATTTTTTTAAGGCAGTGTGATAGATATCATTGTCCGTTGTGGTGATGTGTACACAGTGTAGTACCTTGTGTTATCATGTGTAGCCTTTATTCAGAAGATAATAAGCCAGGGTCGGCTCTGGCCAATCCAGTGACCTCAGGAGACGTTTTCCACAGTTGTAGCTGAAAGTTTACTCTCGTTGAGATGCCGTTCCTGAAGCCCGTGTCTGAGATTCTCTGCTGTGTGGCTCAGGTGTAGTGGTGCGGACAGTCTGGGACATGTGGTATCATTTTACCTGACGACAGCGTATCAGGTGTCAGGGAAGGACTGTGTCTCTCCCTGACAGCAGTGCTGGCACCTCATTTCTAACCTTTCTGTAAAACAAGAGTCCTTTATCACCTGTGTTTTACATCCTGGCACCTGAAAATTAGATTTGTTTTGATCCGTATTAGATCTGTATAGATTCCTTCAAATCTGTATCATTTTTACATCATATGGCCATTATAAGAGACTTAAAGGATTACTTGAAAATGTGTGATGTCATCAGTGGGTTCGTCTGTGACTCGAGCTCCGCGCTAGCCTCATGTGGAGGATAACGCGGTAGACAATGAATGAATGAATCAGTGGGTAGATTCTTACCATTACAAAACAATTCAGATTGACCCATAAGAAAACTGTAGACAGGAAGTATAATATAAATAAACCCACACTAATGACAACGTAACCAGAGGTGATAAAACTGAAAAGGCTGTTTGTGAAAAGCATTCTCTTCAGGCAGCTCAGACTTATACTATTATAGACTTAACTTATTGTTGTGTTGTGGTCCTAGTTGTTGCTTGTGATGTCTGCTCTTCAGTGTCGGCGTCAGTAGGAGGGGTAGAGATCATCACACACCTTCCTGAAGTTACTTCAGGAGGACACAAGCTTTCATTGGATGTCAAACCAGAGCATTGCCTTCAGGTGGATGTTGAAGCTGCTGTCCAGCCCTACTAAGAGGCTGACGCGTCATAAATGTGTGTAAATAAGGCATGTCACATGCAGAACATGCTCCAACACAGACTGTCCTGTTTGTGACAGTAATCAACTGCAACCGGCCTCAAAACAGAGGCTCCATTTCAACACGGAGAGACAGTCTGACATCATCACACACACACACTGACATCATTACACACACACACACACACACACACACTGACATTGTCATTGTCATTTCTCAACACATTTTCTACAAAAGCTGTCAAATCTCACCTGCAGCCATTAAGGCGTTCCAGTCAATCAGTGGTGGTACTGTGATACAGGAGAAGAGACACAGCGATGGAGCCTAAAGGAGCAGCGCCTCCTTCTTGACAGATATCTGGTCTCTAATGTCCCCCAAGAGAGACCCAGCAGTCCCATCAGTGACTCATACTCAGATGGAGATGAGCGGGACATGTTTCTGCACCTGCTCCCTGTGTCTCTGTGCATGTGTGTTTGTTTGCGGCCCGGCCCGGCCTGCCAGGTTTTCAGAATTTTCAGCCTGAATCAAGCGTGACTTTCTTTTTTTCCTTTTTCCTTTTTCAAACCCCATAACAACAGGTAGGCTGTTAATGTTGCAGACATTAAAAAAGGTTAAACAGGAGGTTTCGCCGTGGTATTAGGCTTTAGTCATTATATTTTAGATTTTTTATTTAATTTAATCACTGAGACTTGATGCACAGGTGCAGTTACAGACCTCCAACCTTATCTGAGCACCTTTCATGGTGTAAGTAAGTATATTTCATTTCCTTTCAATATTAACTGTATTTAGAAAAATGTTTGAAGCATTTCGTGGGTTGTTTTGATTGAATATTTAGGTGTTTTTTTTTTAAATGACCGTGCACTGCAGCTGCAGCAGCAACAGCTGATGTGCATATCTCAGGTTGTAATGAGTTTAAACTCAGTCCAGTAATTTGCCTTTTCTCCTGGTGTTTGTGGCGGGAGTGGAATCAGTGTCATGAACCTGAACCTGAGAACCTGAGAGACAGTTATGTGAGTGACGTGGGGCGGGAAAGGTCCTTCTAGTGTCGCCGTTTAAATTGGTTTGGGTTTAAACACAAACACATCTTTATAATTTGGCAGGTTAAAAAAAAACCCTGAGCTGCACTCGGGTCCGGGGTAATGATCTGGTGATTGGCCTGAAGCCCGGTCTTCAGGTCTCGGGCTCCAGTGCAGGCCTCTATTGGTAATAGAGATACTTTGGGTTAACTACAGAATTCTACTTCATGGCATAAGTCACTGATAATATAAGCTTTTCAGGGTTACAGTCGTCACTGGGTGAGTGACAAGATAAAATCATCGTCAAAAAAGTACATCCATATAGTGGTTGATTTGTATGAGCGCATTTACAGGTGCACAAAATGACAAAAATCAAAAACTGAGCAACAGTGGAGACATGGCGGTCGTTCACAGAACAGCACGTAGAGGTAACATGCAGGTCATAAAACATAGTAAACAAGCCCATTTTAAAACTGTATATTCATATAGAGGACATATATAACCTAAATGATCTATAGTTTCTGTAACTTTCCCTCAGGAACCAAAACAAATTTATGATTATTTGATATTTATTCATTGTGATTGCTTGTGATGCTCCTGCTCCACCTCGTTGGCTTCAGAATAAATGAATCAAGCTTTATTCATAGTTTTTAGTCATGCACGTGTATCAGTTCTTCTCTTTGTTTCAGGTCAGTCCTGATACACTTGAGCCAAGCGTTCACTACGAGGTACAAGGAACTCTAAACAACCCGTTTTCAAGGACTGAGAGTTTCCTGCCAATCATCGTTGTGTGTTTGAACTTCATGTGATATATATACTGTGAAAATCTCAAAATATGTCACGAGTGTTTCCCACAGAGTTTATTCACTCACTCAAAATGAATGTGAGTGAATAAAATGTAAGTGAACTGAAATGCTTGGAAAGTTGGACAGTTCTTATTCATTCATTCATTCGAGCAAAGAAACGAAGAAAATATTCACATTTAAGATGCGGAAACAATCAGAAATCTTGATTTAATCATGAAATAAGCTTTGAACTGATGAATCGATGATCAAAATATTTGACGGGTAATTATTTCAGCTCTAATGCACATAGGGCTGGACAATATATCAGTGTTGTATGAATATGGAGACATGAGACTGGTTCGATTATGAGATATTTATTATATTGAATCATTTGTGAAATTCACTACATTTTATTTATTTTATAAAGTAATAGAGTCATTATAAAGAAAACCGTTTATATCATGATATATCTTGTATATCCAGATGTTATTTATAAGCCACATTGCCCAGCCTTACAGAAATATTGCTTTTATTTCTATTGTCATAGAAATAAAAATTAAAAATGTAAATCCCCAGCCCTGCGTGGCCTTTTGCTGGTTTTCAATAAGCCAGCTCAACTAGTTCCAGTAAGCTGTCATTACAGAATCTAGTGGAGGCTGTGCACAGAGCGATGCAGCAGTGCTCAACTTATGTCTAAATTTAAACACCTTTTCTATTTGTAAATGTTTGAATGTGAGGAATAAGAGAGAGAGAATGAAGACGGTGTCTTTTAAAATGCACCTCTCACTGCTTGCTTGCTTCTTTCCTTGCTTCCTTCCTTCCTTCCTTCCTGCCACAAGTCAAAATAGCCCAGATCTCAGTTATTCCTTGTTGCGGTTTAATGACAATGCATCAGGAAGCAACACCAGTCTGAACAAACAGAATAGGAGAGGATCCTTTGGCCCCTGCTTGTGCTCAAATTTGCTGGCTGACTGCAGAAAGACAACACTGTCTCTTAAATGCGGGGCGGTTCAAAGGTCACTGTATTGCATTTGTAAGGTCAGCGGCTGAGGTCATGCTCAGCTCTGGGCCTTCCTGCTGTAGACAACGGGGTCATGCCACCTACATAGAGTCCAATTATCCCTGCCAGCTAATAACTGCTGCGCTTGTTCCCGTGCACATTGTTGCACACACACACACACATTCTTATATTTGCACACACCAATTAGTGAAAGTTAAATCCTCGTCTGCATTTAACCTGTACTAACCAGTATTCAACACACCGACTGTATGCACGAGCCGTGGCCTGTACACATCTTAGCTCTGGAATTTGAACCCGCAACCCTCCAGTTACAAGTCCAGGTCCCTTTCCACTTGGCCCACAGGCTGCTGCGGCGTAAAAGTCAACACATATATATAAAGCTACAATGACTCCATACATCTGGCAGCACTGCCTCATATGTATCACCTTACTATACATTATTAGCAAGCTGTCAATGAGTGTGATTCATGCAGCGTGTGAACGTAATGGCCGAGCATGTCCTGAATAAACCTGCCGTAATGGACCTTTTCCCACAGCAGCCGTTAAATAGTGGGACAAACACAGGTTTTATTAATAAGATTCATTCGCGTTGCACAGCAGGTCTCACAGAGTCAGGGTCATGCTACTGTTCAAGCGCGGGGTCGCTCACACTATATACTCCACACTTAAATCTGGCAGTTGCCACGCTGCCTGGACGTCTGCCACCATAGAATGAGAGAATATTATTTCTAGTGCTGTCAAACGATTCAAATATTTAATCGCAATTAATCGCATTAATGTCATAGTTAACGCGCAATTAATCGCAATTAATGGCACATTGTTATCTATTCTAAATGTCCCTTGATTTCTTTTTGTCCCATTATTTGTTCTCATTTTAACGCTCGATCGGCTTGCTTTGTGCACATGTTTTTTTTTATTGAGACAATATCTCTGTCACCTGCATATTTTGACTTATTCCTCTTATTGTGAGAGCCGCACAATAATAAGAGAGGCTGTGTCTCAGCCTGCAGTGTGTGAATAAAGTGCCTTTCTTCAACGCACACGGAGTCCCACGGTTTAATGTGTTGTTGCTGTAACGAGCTAATCAGTGCTAAAGGAGCTAGCGGTCTTCGGTGGTCTCCTTACTACGGTTTGGGGGTCTGCCAGCTTGGTTGGTAACACTGCATACATCAGGACTTGGATGTGGGGGGGTTGGATACAGAAAGCCCGCTTGGAGACGGAGAAGCGAAACGTTAGCCTACTACTCTCTGGCCGGCGGGCTCGCTTGTCTGTTGTTTTGTTTCCGGTGTAGCTAGATCCGGTGTGGTGTTGTAGTTTTTCTAACGTTACTAGTTAAAAAAACCTACAAAGTTTGCTCAGCCAAAAAGAACGTTAATCTCGCGCTAAATAAATTGACGGCGTTAAAATGGGTTTGCGTTAATGCCGTTAATAACGCGTTAAACTGACAGCGCTAATAATTTCACATCATATGCACATATACTACATATGGTCTATTTCTCATGAAATGCATGTATTATGTGGAAAACACTGGAATTTGACCACTATTCTTGTGCGTTAGTGCCTCCTGATGGCCTGGAGTGGAACACATGTTTCCATACGCGTCATCGTGCTAATTTGCTTAATCTCCTCGAGCTGAAATTAAGAGCAAACCATTGAACCTTTGTATGTCCTGGAAAGACGTCTCTGGGACTTAATCTGTGTTTCAAATGAATCCCTGGAAAAGGTCATGTTCTTTTGAAACCAACAATAAGGTGAGTTAAAGTTAAGAGTAGTTTGGATGTAGTCTTAGGTTGCTGTGGTAACGTGAGTAAACAATGGAATTTTTAGTGCCTTGGTTAAAACACAGCTTGTGACTTTTACTGTGTCACTTTAACAATTACATCTGCTGGAAAGACTAATAATATAATAATATTATTATAACCTATAAATAATAACAGTTCACTCAATATAAATTGAATTTGAATGTATAAATGTTTGTTTATGACTTTCTTACGGCACTTGCACACTTGCAAGGAGTTCTTTCATTGTACTGATCGATGACCACGTCCTCACTGACACAGCTATAAGAAAAACAAACCAAAAAACAAATGCAAAAAGACAGAGAAGGCCAGAGACTGGAGATATTTTGAGGTGTATCCTGGCTGTCTTCACTCTGACTAATGCCCTCTTCAGTGAGTTGGAATGGCACATAAGCTTCCATTAATTCAGGAATGAGTTGAATTTAGCTCTGTCTGCCGGCACGGCTGGCCTGGCCAACCCCCCCCACCCCCCCAGGCTTTCCATGAAGTGTGGGGTGCAACACTTTCTGAAAAGCTTTGCACTGTGCTCCAGCATGCCACACCCTCCCGACACCCCCAGCGCTCTCCCTTTGTTCTCTAACTATAGCTGCAGCCATGCCATGCCCCTCGACTTTAATATTCCACTATAAAACAAGTGATAATGAACCTGAAAAGCACCCAGTGCTGGTCGTCCACTGAGCTGCTATAAGCACACGCAGCCATGTGTTACATATACACTGTATGTGCATGCAAAAGACCTATGAAATGTAAATAAACAGTATTACACCCAGAAAGGGGTGGAGAGTTGGGATGAGCGCTAAAGAGACCCGGGACTGTTTTAAGGATCTGATAAATCCACCAGCTGATGTCTGAGAAAATCGTCGTATGACACAGGCCCCAGGAGGAGAGTGGATGCAACGTCGTCAAATCGTTTAACGATCATTTAAAGTCGTTCTGGGAGAGAGTTTGGGACACATTTTAAACTACAAACATGCACATGCATGAAAACTAGTGCTGTCAAACGATTAAACTATTTAATCGTGATTAAATGTCATAGTTAACTCGCGATTAATCGCACATTTTTATCTCTTCTAAATGTCCCTTGATTTCTTTTTGTCCCGTTATTTTTTCTCATTTTAAAGCTCTTATCAACATAGAAAAGTAGATCGGCTTCCTTTGTGCTAATGTTTTTTTTTATTCTCTTTTACTCTTATTGTGAGCCGCACAGTAATAAGAGAGGCTGTGTCTCAGCCTGCAGGGTGTGAATAAAGTGCCGTTCTTCAACGCAGACGAGAGTCCCGCAGTTTAAAGTGTCGTTGCCGTAACGAGCTAATCCGAGCTAAAGGAGCTAGCGGTCTTCGGTGGTCTCCTTACTATGGTTCGGGGGTCTGCCAGCTTGGTTGCTAACACTGCATACATCATGACTTGGATGTGGGGAGTGTGTGGAGAAATGATCCAGGCTGCGTTGGAGACGGAGAGCCCGCTTGGAGACGGAGAAGCGCGCGGCGCTCGCCATCCACTCAGAACGGTTAGCTTACTACTCTCTGGCCCAAACAAGTGTGTGCAGCGTGCCTGTTGTCTAGCTAGATCCGGTGTGGTGTTGTAGTTTTTCTAACGTTACTAGTTGTTACAACAGCATGTGACAAAAACGACAACATTTGCGAGGCCAAAAAGAACGTTAATCTTGCGATAAAAAAAAATTGACGGCGTTAAAATGGGTTAGGGCTAACGCTGTTAATAACGCGTTAAACTGACAGCGCTAGTGAAAACGGCTGCAGGTCAGCTGAGAGTTAGGCACTATTTTTTGACCCGTATCACTGTGGCTCAACAACTCATGTGCGGTGTAACTCCTTTTAAGGGCTTTAGTTTCCAGTCAGAAAAGGCTGTTTTAGAAATGTTCTATTGCACAGACAGTGTCATAGTTTTTTGGTCACATGGACACCGACTGACATCTGTCACAGCAGTGCACTGCCGTCTCGTCCTCTCATTAAGAGTTATCCTCCTCCTCTTCAATGAAATCAACTTCATCAAATCATCCATTCTCACACAACAGGCAATAGTACAGATACAGATGTGGAATGAGAAGCTGACAGTGTCAGTAAAGCAACACAGTATAGAGTACGTGTTGTTGTCCCTCAGTGAGAGTGTCTTTGTCTCAGGCGTGTCCCTTGTCACGAGTCAGCGCTGTAAAAAAGCTGAATGTGCTGATTCATAAATGTCGCCATTAGTTTCAGGTGGAACGAGTGGCTGTACGGTTATTGATGAGTGGTGAGGGCTGGGACTGTAAACTGTATGCGAGTGACTGTGCAGCATCTGTACTGAGGACGGCTCCATGTAAAGGTCGTCTGTCTCTGCAGCTCCCTGGAGTGCTCGCGCAGCCAGACACCTTTGACCAGGACGAGGCCCCCTCAGGCCTTTACACACACACACACACACACACACACACACACATGCACAGGTTAACATGCATTCACTGGCATTCAGTCGTGTGTACAGCCTAACCTGAACCAAGGCCTTAGCCCTGACCTTAACCATAAACATTTATTGCCTAACCCTAACCACAATTCAAACTCTCACCCCCCTTTTACTCCTAAAATAAATAACGGTTCTGCCTCATAGGACCAGGTTTTGGTCTCCATGAGGACTACTGGTCCTGACAAGGTCACAATTTAGGATTTTTCATATACAAACACACACTGACAACAGTAATTAGGTCAGTGTTTATGCCAGAAAAGTTCCTTTTTTTTTTTTATGATGGAAAATGAAATTAAGTCACTGGACACCCCACCATCCCACCGTCCCACCCCTCGTGGGATGAGCACACCATTGCCCCTCCTCAAAATGGTTCCCCCTCGGGGATCAGTGGCTGAGGCTGGTGGAATATACATGTCTGATTTGGTGCATGCGAGAGTGCGTTTTTTTGCGAGTGTACATGTCTAGAAGGGGGCTCTATCCCCAGACACAAGTTGCTCAGTTTTTTGGAAAGTCTCTGGCCCACCCAAGAGGAAAGAGTAGGAGGAGAAGGTAGCGGGGGGGGGGGGAGGGAGGGAGGGAGGGGACCGAGGCCTTAGGGGAACAAAGCTTTATTTCAAACTTGCCGAAAACAGGGGTCTTTATGCTGTGATGCGGAGGCCCCCCTCCTATGTAGGCCGATGTTATCGCAAAGATGCAATATCCACCTCAGTGCGGGGCTGGGATGGGAGTAGGCGGCGGAGGGGTGGCTGCATAGGCCTCCAGTGTTAGACTAAGTACCCTGGGGCACTGACCTCACTAATGAAGTCTCCCTTGGCTGTGGCTACCCACTACTGTACCCTCCTTTGTCTTTCACACAGGGATCTCTAACTCTGTTTGTCTGTCTGCCTTTCTGTCATCCAGCCTGACTGGCTGCTAAACAGCTGTGTGTATGTGTGTGTGTGTGTGTTTGTCTATACAGCTTATTGTCAGTGTGTTTTTTTTCCCCTTGCATGGTGATGTTTGTTTTGTCTGCTATCTTAAATGGCTCCACGGATCTTCCCTTTGACTTTCAGTGTCTGTCTTTCTTTGCCATCCATCTATCCATGCACAGCTGTCTGCATAGCTCACTTTGAAGTGTCTCCCTGATTTACTGTCCGGCTGTCTCTTATAGTCCTTTTGACTTTGAAGCATTTAGTTATCTAACCATTGAAGCCTCCTCCTTTAAGCTCACAGTGACTTTTATATGTGGCTTTGAGTTGAAGTTACACCAAGCTCTTCAGGGAATCCACGAGTGGGAAAAAAGGGAACATTTGATTTTGCAAGATGGGGATTGGGAGAAAAGCACAATTAAAGTCCATGTCCCACATTCCTGTGTGGAGCCGGCGGCCTGGGGATAGGATTTGCTCCATTTTCCTTACAGCATGGAAATCCCACTACTCCGTGGCTTGATCTCCATCTCGGCTTGCGTCTTCTGCCCCAACCCCAAAAGTTAAAGATGGAAAATGGTGTTCATGTGGGGGAGACCGAAATGAGCTGTGGGTAATTTGTGTGTGTGTGTGTGTGTGTGTTACAGAGATGCTCAGATAACTTGAAGGCTCTCAGTTTCTATGACAACAAGACGTTTATAACCGCAATATGTGTTCATACAAAGTCCTAATTGAATCCTAAACTGGGAAATCTATAAATGCCATTGTCTTTTATCTCGTCGCTCTTTATGCCATCGCCATCATCACAAAGGACGGATCCTGCAGCCTCCTGGTGATGCTGGTAAACTTTCACTGCTCTCTGACTCCACCAATCAGTGAAGGGGTGTGGCACGCTTTCTTTGAGGCGCAGAGCGAAAACAGCTGGTCTCTGCAATTCCACAATGCCCGGCCCCTAGAGAGCCAAAGTGGAAAGTTTGCTTTAGCACCCACTGGGTTAGAAGATGAAAGAGATTTGGGACGACATGGCTCTACGGTCGGGGGATAAGGGGGAGCTCTGAGCACAGGAGGACTTATATCTCTTTATCCCGTCTGGCGTGCTGCGGCTATGCTCGTCCCACATCAGCTGTCCACTTTCCTCTGGCTGCCAGTCGCCATGCAGTCCAAAGCTGGCCTGTCTGCTGATGGATTACCTGGGTGAATGAGTGTACCCCTTCATCCCCTTTTGCTCTAAGAATACAGCTCACCCTGCCCCACCTTAAAGCCCTTACCTGAGCACTCCTGCGTGGCCCTGGGGTCCAGTTATAAAAAGATGAAGGGATGTAGCGCAGGACTGGGGCATTGGCAGACTGTTGTAGTGGTGTTTATGGGGGACCGGCAGGATTTGTTGGCTGCTGGTGGTTATTGATTCAATTTGAGATGTTTTTTTTTTTGTTTTTTTTAATCTGCAAGCTGCCTGAGGCCAGTGCACATGCTAGCTCCCTGCAATGGGTCCTAATCCCTGCTGGTTATAAAAGGAATATGCCTTTGGTGGTGGAGGAGATGCTCCGAATGCCTTCGCTGCAGCAGAGCAGGCATCTGTCATGTGTGTGTTTGGTTGAGCCGGCGTCGGGATCAGGGGAGCTCTGCGTGTCGGCTGCAGCTTTTAGAGAGAGCGACTTTTAGGATGCGCTCGCTCTTTGCATCAGGGATGGGGATCCATGGACAGGGTAGGGAGCGGATCTGAGACTTACTCTACTATAAATGATGCTTCACTACACGCAGGAATGTTCTACTACATTCTCCTGGGTAGTAAGTCATGCTAAGTTACACACAAACACGTTCTATTTGTATGTTGTAAATAACAGGGATGGGGCCACGTATATGAATTTGTTGTGTCATTTACGATAAAAGAACGTGAAAAGGCCTTATAACCTTATTGATTGTTCCCTGTCTATCAGGGACGGGCATGAGTACTCGATAACTTGATTATAAAATATTATATAAATACACATCTGACTGCTAATGACTACTAATTTGTGGTCCATCTATTATCACAAGGTGGCAGCGGTAGCAAACATTTGGTTGGTGGACTCCATGTGTGTTTGCAGAAGTGATGAGATTGGATGACGCAAAGAGTCTCAGAGCTGCTCCTCTTAACTCAGCACAGTGTAGATGACATTTACCAGGGTCTTTGAATGCATCTCATTAACGGATCCCACAAGCTCAAAATGCTGTGAACCCTGCGTTACCTTTACCAGCTACTATGCACTTGAGTTTAGAAAGTTTGAATAGCATTTGTGGTTGAAATGTCTATCCCTGTTTTCAATAGCGCGGCCGCAGCATTAACATATGCAGATAGTCTGAAATGGTACTGACAAAGTCATTCTGTGACACACAAACCAGCAGAATTCTTTAGTAGAGATACAGCGTCTTTATTTGTGTATTTCAGTTCCCAAACTCGAAAATAAATACATGTTTTAACTTTTCTGGAAAAGTGATATATGTTCCAAATACAGACCGTTTACCATGTGTCTGTCTGACATATGGCTCTGCCACACTTAGGTCACACTGTCTTTTTTCTGTGTGTCCGTGTGTTGTGCTCGTGATTTCTTCAGACTGCAGAAAGAGCTACGTCAGAAATGTTGATGAAAATGTCGCTTGCATGGTCCTGATTCTGGAAACATAAACTACTTGTGATTAGTCTGTTCTGACTTTGGTGTTTGGTGTGAAATTGTTATTGCAATACGATAGTGACGGTAGCTCTTGCACCTGTGTCTTCATGAGCTAAAAAAACACAGATTTTCCTCAATGGACTTTGGTGTGGGAGACTGAGCAGTTCACAAACTTCACTTTCCACTTAGAAAGTGCTGACTAACGGAGAAATAAAGTGACCAAACCTCTCTCAAGTTATCATAAATTGAACTCACAGCTGTGTGTATAGCTATAGCGTCGCCACACAGCAGCAGCACCGAGGGCACACATACGTACTAACAGAGTCAATATCTCATGTAACCGCACTTCAAAACCCCTGAACTGTCACTTTGACATTTGGTATGCATGTTGAAACGAAGCGTACAGCTCAGTCGCATTATTCATTCAGCCTCAAATAATAATGTCTTAGCGTTCCCTGTCTGATATCGAAAGGACAAAACATGGTCAAAGACTGAGTGACGGGTACCAGAAGAGAGTGAAGGCTAGAGGTCAGAGGTTAATAAGAAGACCAGCAGTGCCTGATGGATGATGAAAGAGTGACTCAGCTTTTTGTCCTCCCCTCCCTCGCTTGTATGTTTATTCCGAAATTTGTCATTTGTCAGTGGCAGAGGGCCTTTCTTTCTCTGCAGCGACAGCCAGCTCTAAATCATGCACAGACAGATGGAGGGGCCAGCAACTCAAATAGAGACGGTGTGTGTGTGTGTGTGTGTGTGTGTGTGGGGGGGGGGGGGTCTTGCAAGGCCATCATCCCACGTTTGATGTCTCTCCCTTGGGCCTCATCCGCTCTGTCAACCCCCCTGGACAGTGCTGACAGATGGAACTTTGAGACACTAACCCACGAGGGACGGTGACACAGAAGTATGAAACAGAAGCAGGGCTGAGTGTGAAAGACAAATGGCTCGATGAATGGAAGCTGATGTAGGAAACAATGTAAAAGGCAACGGAATATCACCGTGCCGACCTCTGGAGTTTCATGCATGTGTGTATGTGTGTTGATCAATAACACATTGTCACGCAGAGAACGAACCATCACAAAAGAATGGAACAGAACTCTGAGTTGAACAGATACAGTATAACCCGAGCAGGACACATTCGCCCTCGGAAACTTCACACATACTGCAAACAGCACTTGTTAAGTTGATGGTCCTGCAGTCAACCACTAGAGGCTGACAAACTGCTGTGAGCAGCCCCTTGTTTTCCACACCACTGGTGTCTTTTGTGTGTTGCAGTGCCACAATTTCCACTCAAAAACACTGTGGACTACTTCACTCTAAGAAGCCAGATACAGCATACCTGTATAACACTTGATTTGTCTTGATTAGAAGATGACGCTGGATTGTATTTGATGACAGTCCTGAAAACAACCTGCCATTAGTCATTAGAGGTGAACTCCATTCATATCTGCGCGACCAAAGAAGTGCCAACATCATACCAGTATGCACGGATCATTCTTGTTGTGCCCACCTCTTGATCAGCGTGGAATTTGAGAAGCTGAATGCAGCGTGACAGCGACAGTGACAGTGACAGTGACAGTAGCAGCAGATCTGGATGTTAGGGACCCGGGATGCTGCTGCTGCCAGCTGCCTGGAACATGCTGCTCTTCAGTCATTCTCACTTCCATACAGCTGCAGGACACCAACACCACTTTTTATCCCATCCAAATATCAAATATTACTTCTTTTTACTTCTTTTTTTTTTTTTAAATGATGAAGTTAATTCCTTCATTGTCTACCTCTTTATTCTTCTCGAAAGTTGGGCCACACCCAACAGGTCACATGTCCATCACAGGGCAAACACACACAGGCGAACAACCATTCACTCACACTCACACCTACAGTCACTTTAGAGTGTCCAATTAACCTCTGCATGTTTTTGGACAGTGGGAGGAAAACTTTAATGAATCTGGGAAAATACGAGTGTAGGCTGCTCTGCATGGACAGGCAGATAGATAGATAGATAGATAGATAGATAGATAGATATAAAGATAAATAGATAGATATAAAGATAAATAGATAGATAGATAGATTGCGCCTATAAAGAGAAACTCGACTTTGTTTTCTTTGAATTGGAAAGAAAGGGATTCCACAGTAAGAGAAAACTGTGCCCATGTGTATGTGATGGAAATCAGGATGCCTGGCAGCTGTGCCCCGGTTGAGGCCAAGAGGCAGGTCAAGTTTAGTTTCCCTGACCTTTGCAGCCTGGAGCTCATCCACGCCCCCTGTATTATGTACTGTATTTGTCTGGCAGCTTGCTTCTGGAAGCCTCGTGGAATGTGGAGCACCGATGCACAGTTGTCATTGCAGTCTCGCTGTGGAAGCTGCATGTGTGTGTCTCTCTGTGTCCGTGTTTATGTCACGACCCCTGGGTTAGGTTGAACATTTACGTAGTTTGGAGTTTGTTCTTTCTGTTTTCTTAAACCTCGGATTTTGAGTACTTTAGAGTGAAATCTTCTCATTTGGTTGATTTGTGCGTAAAAACCTGTTATCTGAGTTATATTTGAATATAACTGCAATATTTTAAAGCCATATATGGTAAATGTATTTTATAAACGTTTTTGGAATAGAATGAAATACAATTAAAACAAGTTTATTAAAGCCTTAAAGAAGAGGCACCAGCTGTTCACTATTCACACGATGCTTGCAGATGGAAATACATGAATTTCCTTCTCCCTGTGTGTGTCTGTCTTCCACGTATCTCTTACTGTCTCTTTCTTTCCATCAGGACAGGCAGTGTAAACCAGAACTTGTTTTCCATAGCCGGAGTCAAGCCGTTGTCTGGCCCGTAAACATTCCTTGTCATTGAGCAGACATGAAATTGGACAAACTCTCTCACCTGTTCAGAAACTCATTTTACAATTTCAATTTCTACATTTACTATGAATCGTACGTGTCTGTTCTTTGTAAATGTGATATTTGTCCTCGTCTGCTGAACTTCTTTCTGTGTATTCTGTGTATTCTGTGTATTCTGTGTCTCTGTGACTGAGGGATCCCTCTCTGAGGTGTATCCCATTTCTCCTCACTCTCTCCTGCCTTGTCGACGGTGGGAAAACACTGAGTTATTTGCGACCTTTCCAGCACTTTTTACAAACACACTCTGCATTTACTCAGATTCCAGTGGGTGACATAAGCGCTGTGATCTTGCGAACCGGTCGTGATGCAAGAGCGCGCTTCAATGCCCTCGTCCCTCTGTCGCTCCGAGCCTCGCTCATTCCTCTCTCGACAGCCCCGCCCCCTCTTTAAGTCCGTCCCCCTGAACTAACACGGCACCCACCAGCCCATGGACCAGGCTGGGGGATTCTGAGGTGGCGCCCAGACTGGGATTATTTACAAGAGCTGTAGCACTGCAGAGACTGTGGTATTTCTTCTTTCAAATGCCTGGGATGGAAAGGCATGTTATGTGGAACACAGAGTCTATTAGGCCCATTACTCTCTCTGACTGCTTCTCTTTCCCCCCCCCTTTCTCTTGCTCTCTCTGACACACTCTTTTCACTGCCACTTATGCAACATCGTACACTTATTTTCAGACGAATACCTCTGATCGATCACAGTTTGTCTTTCTTTGGAAGTCTGAGGAGAAACTGGGACATGGTTGTGATTTGACCCGCGGGAAGGGGCTCGTTTCTGGGGAGAGAGAAGCAGTGCTGTGTCAGCACGGGTCAGGTTTGCATCCAGACACAGACACAGCACAAACTGGAGGAATTATTCTTAAAAGGAGGGGAGGGGGAAATGGGTAAGGGGGGGAGTTGCGAGCTAGATTCCTGAAGAGATGCAGACATTGCGGACAGGGAAAAGGAAGGAGGGCTGAAGAATGAGATGAAGCAGAAGAGCATGGCATCAGTCAGGGTTAGGGAGGGTGATGTCATGACGTGATGCTGGACTATGCGGGGAGGCGTCGCAGTCAGCCAGACTGCTTCCTACCTGGTGCTGGTCAGAGCCAGGATTAAAGGAATGAACCTGTCACAGATTCTGGTCTGTAAACAAACTCAGAATACTGTGGGAGAGCTGAGGTGTGGAGCGGAGGATGCTGGTGTCTCCATGACATTTTCCCCTGTGTCAGCAGGAAATCAACCACCACTTCCTCCCTGATGCTCTCCATTCATGAACTTAGTGGCAGAAATGAATGTGTCACCCAAATATTTCCATAGTCTTAGAATAAGGGGCGTTTTCACGTTTTCACACCTAATAGTCTCCGCTAGACTCGGTTCAATTGGGCGTTGCAACATTCATCCTTTTGAATAACGTGTTCCCCTCCTCGCCTGAGGCGGCGCTGCGTCAAGGATTACTGAAGGAGACGACACGACAACAGTGAACAAGAAAACTGGCTCATGTGGCTCATGTGTTGGATAAAGGAGGACGTCTTCTGTTTCCTCCTCATCAGAGCAAAACATGGAGCTTTTGGTTTCGGTTGTGTTGTAGGCGGACCAGAGTTCCGCTTGTTTGGTGCGGATCAGAGTTCAGTCCGGACTTTGTTCCAAGCAAATGAACTAGGATTTGATTAAATAGGGCTGGTGTTAGTCTCTTATATGTACCTAAGGCAAGGGTCTTGCTTTATGCAGCAGCCTGAACGGACAAAACCAGCAAAAGCACAAACTAACCACACCAGCGGATGAGAATGACGTCCTTTCTGCGAAATCAAGGCTGCTGTAGTTCCCTGACGTGCTTGGTAATTAGAGCTGAAACTATTAATCGACTATTATTCGATTACTAAATTAATCAACAACTATTTGGATAATCGATTCATCGGTTTGAAGCTTTTTTCATGATTAAAACAAGATTTCCGAAATGTGAGTATTTTCTTCATTTCGTTGCTCTGGATAACTTCGTTAAAAGTGAATGATTGTGGTTTGTGGACAGAACAAAACATTTGAGAACGCCATCATCATTTCCATGTTTGATGAAACACAGATCAACATTTTTGAAGGTTTTCTGACATTTTATGGACCAAAAAATGAAAAGAATCGTTTGTTGCAGCTCTATTGGTAATGATGGGGACGAGTGAATACACTTTGTGTTACTGTCTGCAGTGTCATCAATTGGATGTTTAACTGCCTGGGGGAGTATTGAGGTGGAAAAAGCATGAGTCCAATAGAAAGGCATTAAATTGTTGGCTGTCACTCTGAATTATTCATGTTTTCAATAGTTAATATTGTCATTATTAAACCATAAATGTATCACCTTGAGATTGAGATCCAGATAGTTGACTCTATTAGCAATAAGCCTGTGTATAGAATAGTAATATTATGGGATGTTGCGGCAAACCACAGTCTTTGCACATTTGACACAGAGAACATGGAGGGGCAGACGGGAAGGCGGACATTTTTAACCCGGACATTTTTGGAGAGATATCATTACAAGTTAGTCCAAGACTTCCCATCACCATGCCAGCAGTGAAACCCACTCTGGATGTTCTTTCCTGTTTTGGATACATGTCACCCCCCCCTCTCTCCTTGACTGGTCTCACAAACACAGTCATTATTAATAAACACTTGAAACTAAAGTACTGGTTTTTCTCCCGGAGTATATAGAAATAACGAAAATAGTTGCAGAGACACTTTGGAGAGGCCGTAGGGTGAGTGAACGGAGCTGGAAGACAGAGCTGGCCCCTGAGACGCCTACAAGCCGTCGGGATACACACTGGCCTGGCCACAAAAATGAGCCTCTGGCCACAGCTGGCGACTCCTCTGGCTTTACACAAATACAGTCTCACTGACACACACACACACAAGGGGAAAGGTGTGACTGAAGGTGGCTCAGGAGCATGAGAAGAGGAGGGACGATGATGGAAGACTTTGGAAATAGAGGGCAGAGGTGTACGCTTGTGTTGTTAATTCATTCGTATCCCACCCCCCCACCCCCCACTCCCCCACTCCCCCTCCCCCTCATATGAATGAGCCAAACCACACTGGATGAATCAGGGTTCCTTGTAAACAAGCCACAAGCACACAATGGCGCCTGCATTTCTAGCAACTCAAAGACAGAAATGTGGGTAATGAGGAAATAAAAGAGAAGACAACGCGGACGGAGAGTCAGAATGCCAAAGATGACGACGTCACACGATGAGGTGGACGCGCATGCGAATGAGAGATAAATAAATACAACTGCAATTTGTGTGTTTCACAGGAATACGGAGAGGCCAGCACTAATTCTCGGGCAGAAATATCATTCCTGCTAACTCACGTCAATTACGGCAACGCTCAGTCAACCAGCAGTCGCCGTTAATCTATAGAATTTAATTAATATTTTAATTGTGTTATCTGCCAGAACCCTCTTAGGACTAATGTATTCAGATTACAGGCAATTATGGCTTATTACCCTTTAGTGGGGAAGTGGAGCTCGTTTACAGTGGGTTTTTTCCCGTGGCTGTGTAAGCAGCTCTGCTGTGATACTACAACACAACTGTAGCATAGCTATTAGCAACTCATTACCCCCTCACTGTAGCTAATCTACATATACCAGCGGAAAATGTAAACATGCTCTCGCGTTATGTTTCTTTGTAATCCCTGAACCTCAAACATCTCCGCTCTTGCTTTGAGTGGTGATGTTTTCGGAAGGTTCACTTCACCACCGAACACCGTGCCGTCAGTTTGTGTCACAGTTCTCTGGCACAGCTTCATGTTTACGCCTTTTTTTTTTTTACCAGTGAGATGTTTGTGTCGGCAGTGATTGTGTATCAAATCAAAGTTCTGTGGGCTGAACAAGGTAAATATTTAGATTTTATTTTATTTATTTTTAGGACAGACAAGCTGTCATCTTAGATATTTACTGCAGCCATTTTGGTGCTGGAAAGTCTGGGCTCATTTTGCACTTTAATAAATTCAAAGTGCATGAGTAAATATTAGTGCTGTCAAACGATTAAATCGCGATTAATCGCATTAATGTCATAGTTAACTCGCAAATTAATATTTGGAGTTATTCCTCTTACTGTGAGAGCCGCACAATAATAAGAGAGTGCTGTGAATAAAGTGTTGTTGCCGTAACAACACATTAAACCACGGGACTACGTCTAAATACATTTAGTCTTATATTCCATCACCTCGCTGGCAGCTGTGCCTCAGAAAAAGTAGTGGACGGGCCGCATGTAATCGATTGGAGGGCCACATGTGGCCCGCGGGCCGCCAGTTTGACACCCCTGGTCTAAAGGAAGAAACACGAACCTGGTGGGGAGTTAAGAAGTACACATCTGTGTGTCCCGGCCGCAAATGAGTCAGATTATAGAGAAGTATCAATAAGCGTATTGAAAAAGCATCGGTTGCATTGGTATCAATAAAAGCCTCATGACACACATCGCGTGTGATGATGACGTGAGGATGAAGAGTTAACATTTGGAATGAAGACGGCATGATGTGGCTGTAGACTCAGTCAACAGCACCTGTGTCAGGACTGCGTCAGCCACTCATTTGCCGTACAGACGATCACAAATATCGCAATGCACCGCGCTGACACCGCGCTGTCCGCGTCCCTGCAGTGAAACCCTTGGCCGTGAATGTGGAGCATGAAAGGTTCGCTGTGTGGTGCTGCTGCTTCGGTCTGAACTCTGAACTGCTTCTGCTGCTGTGTGATGTCAATACACTGTCTGTGACAGTATATTTAGTGTGTACGCTTTAAGACAGGAAGAGGGGAAGCGCTGAGGTTATATGATTGCTTCATTATGGTCATATAGATGGCCATATATTTATATATACTTTGTTATGTATGCCATTACATGTACAGCAGTGAGTGTTTGTTTGTTTGTGTGCATGTGCATGTGTGTGTGCGACTGAGTAAAGAGGCCTCAGTGTTTGGACCACCCTGTGAGCTGGGCTGAGTGACAGCGAGGGCCTCAAAACTGTTGCACTGCACACACACACACACACACAAACCACACTCAAACACACACACACACACACACACACACATTACTCAAACACACATGTCAGCAAGCTCATTTTTCAGCATGTTTTCTACTCGACTCTACTATTAATTTCTCATGACCATGTACATATCATGCTCTGAAGCAAACACGCTGTATTAAAGAAGAATAAATCACTCGTCAGCAAACATCTTATAATCCTCAAACTTAATGAAGGTGCTCCGAAAATAATATTTTCTTTCCTTTCGCAAATGTGAAATTAATTGTGACTCATTTCTCATATTTGTTTTATTGTAATTTCCCAGCAGTCAACAGTCATTTCTCTTCATTGAAGGATTTGTCTGTGTGTCTCTGTCTGTCTATCTGTCTGTCTGTCTGTCACAGCTCACTTTACATTCACTCATAGATAGTAAATAAAAAGCTAATATTTCAAAATAAACTATTTGTGGCTGCAAACCACAGCTGCTAAGCAGGGGCAAAGAAAACAGAAGTCAGAAGACACAGGGCCTTATTTAATCGATCCGTAGACCTTATTTTTGGCAGAAACACGTCAGTAGATGTCCTCCATTACTTGTGTCAGTGAGTTCATGCTGCATGCGCACTCTGCAGTGCTTCTCCTCCTCCTCATCCTCCTCCTCCTCCCCCTCCTCCTCCTCCTCAATTATATGAAGGTTGAATGTCGGTGCAATTCGTATCTAATGGAGTTGTTGATGGGACAGAGATTCCAAAGACAGCAAAGTCAGAGGGTCCACGGCCCTTTAGCACAGGGTGGAGGTGCTGCAGTCTGTCTGTGTGTGTAAGAGCACAGACAGACACACAGGTTACAGACACACACACAGGTTACAGACAGACACACAGGTTACAGGACTCATATCTGCTGCTGTGATTCTGTCTCTTCTTCTATGGAATTTGTGTCAATATTATATATATATATATATATATATATATATATATATATATATATATATATATATATATATATTAAACAGTTTTTAAGACACAAATAAAATATTGATTTAATCATTCAAAAATATTGTATTTTATTGTTTGAAAATCTACTTGTTCTTTGCACTCCCTCACTTGTTCTTTGCACTCCCTATCTTTTGCACTCCCTCACTTGTTCTTTGCACTCCCTATCTTTTGCACTCCCTATCTTTTGCACTCCCTCACTTGTTCTCTGCACTCCCTCACTTGTTCTTTGCACTCCCTCACTTGTTCTTTGCGCTCGCTCCCTCACTTGTTCTTTGCACTCCCTCTCTTGTTCTTTGCGCTCCCTCACTTGTTCTTTGCATTCCCTCACTTGTTCTTTGAGCTCCCTCACTTGTTCTTTGCACTCCCTCACTTGTTCTTTGCACTCCCTCACTTGTTCTTTGCGCTCCCTCACTTATTCTTTGCACTCCCTCACTTGTTCTTTGCACTCCCTATCTTTTGCACTCCCTCACTTGTTCTTTGCACTCCCTCACTTTTGCACTCCCTCACTTGTTCTTTGCGCTCGCTCCCTCTCTTGTTCTTTGCGCTCCCTCACTTGTTCTTTGCACTCCCTCACTTGTTCTTTGCACTCCCTCACTTGTTCTTTGCACTCCCTCTCTTGTTCTTTGCGCTCCCTCACTTGTTCTTTGCATTCCCTCTCTTGTTCTTTGCACTCCCTCACTTGTTCTTTGAGCTCCCTCACTTGTTCTTTGCGCTCCCTCACTTGTTCTTTGCATTCCCTCTCTTGTTCTTTGGACTCGCTCACTTGTTCTTTGCGCTCCCTCACTTATTCTTTGCACTCCCTCACTTGTTCTTCTCTGATTAGGGGAGAATTGTTAGATACTTACAATTATTTTGTCGGATGTCGACGGGGAACGAGTTCCAGACTGACATTGAAGCCAATGAGAACTTTCGGTCCATTGAGTTGTCACTCCAAAACTCCAGCCAATCAGCAGGCAGCTTCCTAAGGCCCGCCCACAAACAACAGCCATGGTGTTCATCTTCAAATCAGAAGAATGGTCTTGTGTTAATTTTCAGTTCATATTGAAAATGGCACAATAAGAGGTAAACTGAGTATGGCGTCAGCTCACTGAAAAGTTACACAACAATAGACAATGCATTAATTGCAACCATGACAATGACTACATCAGCTGGGATTGGTTCCAGCTTCCCACAACCCTTATGTGGAGGATATAGTGGTAGAAAACACTAGTGAACACTACGGGAGGCAACCCACAGGGTGGGTGTGGCTACTGGACTGGAAATGGTTAGGCTGAAGTGGAAGTGAAGGTGGTGTCATTTTGAAATTCTTTGAAATTGAACTGGTTTATTGAGAGTCATGTAGAGCTTATTTTCATAATTGATTAATCTGTCGATTATTTTCTTGATTAATCGTTTGGTCCATCCAAAAATCGCCAAACCTGGAAATTATGATGTTCTCAAATGTCTTGTTTTGTCCACAAACCAAAATGATTCACTTTTAATCATTTCTTTGTTATCCAGAGTAAAGAAATGAAGACAATACTCACATTTAAGAATAATCGATTAAATGATTAATCGTTTCAGCTCTAGTGCAGAGTGTCCACGTGTGTACATCAGTGGCCGCCGTCGCATTTTTAAAGACGCATGAGTCACTGAACAGCAGACGTAAATACTCATATCTGACTCATATGTGATTTATCTCCACACATTTCCACACATTCACAAACAAAACCACTTGGCTGTGTTTTTCTTTCACTTTTATCTTAAAATAAGTCAAAACAGCTGAGATGATTAGTGCAGTGTGGCAGACATGTGCAGCCCACACTCACATGGTGGTCACATGATGTCAGTGGTGCATATCTCTCTTAACAACCTGCACTTATTCTCAGTTTTAGCTGCTACGTTTTGCATTGATATTTGTGCTCTTTCTTGTTTATTATGGATATTTTACCAGGCTGTTAAAAATACTTCTTTAATCAGTTTCATCTGCTGTATTTTAGAGTCGATTGGTAAAGTCCTGTTTCCATTCCAGGTGGACTTTATCTTAAATGTTGGTGTCAACTTCTTGCTGGTGACCAATTATTTTAATAATAAACTATTCAGCACATCGGCAAAGTGATTTTAAGTGATTTTTTCTACGTAAAGTGAGGCACACAGTTCATTAACAAAGGGATTGACTTGGTATCGGGATTGGCAGATCCCAAAAGTCTGGGTGTTGGTATTTGATCAGGACTACGCGGTTGTAGCATGAAGACCTGGGTTTGAGACCCTCCTACATGGAGTCTGCATGTTCTCCAGGTTCTCCAGTTTCCTGCCACAGTCCAAAAACATGCAGGTTTTGGGATAAAGCAATTTTCCACTATGGTCCCAGCTCACCTCGGCGTGGCACGGCATGGTTTAGGTTGGTTTTCCACTACAAAAAAAAGGTACCTACTCACTTCTAGCCGTGCTGTGATGACTCCGCCCACGCTGAGTCGGTTCTTTTTTGTCGTGGAGATGCAACCTAAACCGTGCCGTGTTGTGCCGTGCCGCTCCTGATCAACGCGCTTCTCTCCCAGTCATTTAAAAGAGAGCTAAATACTTATTGTGGTGTTTTGATAGATGTTATGACTCATGTGTGAGTGTGCTGCTGTTTTCAGTAGCAGAAACGGGAGAAAGAGACATTGGCTCACTGACAAGGTACATGAAAGAGGACAAAGCCCGCGCTGAGCTTAGCTCTCTCCAATGATTAAAAGCAGGGGCCACAGCACCGTCTGGACGGGCCATTTCAAACTAATGAGGGAAAATAAATAGAGCCATAGAAATTGGCCGTGTGTCGGTGGAGTGAAAACGTGTGCCGCTCAACGCGCGTCAGGATGACATGAAGATGGAAACAACACATGTACAAACTGTGTTAGAAGTTACTGCTAATGATTCCATATGTTGAAATTATATAGTGTGACTGTTTACTGGTGACACAAGAAGTACATGTTACTCCTCACTGGTGAATCTATTCATATCCTCAGAGTGGACCTGCTGAAAGGGGCTGTGTGGCTGTGATTGGCTGTTGATTATATTGTGTGGGACATCGTCCACAGAGAGGATGTAGGCAGGAGTGCTCTGACTGATCTAAATGAGTCATGATAGAGTGGATCATCGTCTCTGTGCTGTTGTGATCCATAAATAGGAATAACGTGCACATGAGTCAGATGACACTGGATGGAAGTGAAGCGTTGAGTTTGTGTTTTCTGAACAAAACCATGTGTTCTGATTCATCTACGGTGAAGGTTGCAGTTGCTGCAGTACAAGAGGTGCATTGTGGGCCTTTGTGGATCGCTGTTTTGCTTCTGTTTCTTAAACTACTTTTTTTTTCCCACTTTATTGCACAATAATTCATTCTTCACCCCGTCGTCTCATTTTCTAATTCGCAGTCTCCATGGTCTCGTGGTCTTCTCCCCTCGTTGTCATCATCTTTTCCATGTTCAAAGCTCTGCAAAGAGTTTCCTTTGTTGGACATCCAAGTGCTTGGCGGAATGATAGTACTAACAGCCAAGCCATCTTAACAGATTGCAGGCCCCTTTCACATTGTGACTTTTTTATGATCACAAGTTGCATTTAGCATCAGAGTTGACTTCTTTTCCAACCCAGTGCCTTTTCAACATCTAATGGGCAATTATCTTTAGAGAAGACGTTAATGGGTGTCCCATTCCACAAAGTCCCGGTTATTTATGTCAATGAGTGCCATTGTGTGGAAGCGTGGCAGACCCGTGCGATACGCTCCACTTGTTTAGATTTTCTCGATGGAATCCCACACCCACCCACTGTAAGCCAACCCTAACCACAAGACCAGTGTGTGTGTGTGCGCGCGCGTGTTTTACATGTGTGTTAAGTCCAGTCTTGAATGTACCGATGTGTAATGTACATAATGCAGAGAGAGTGAACATAAACAATGACAGACACATGCTCACACACACACACTGCATTGGCGTCCATTCATTAGCACAGACTAAACAAGGGCTTCTCCCCGACTTTAACCATAACCAGTTAATACTTAACCCTAAACTTACCATAATCACAATACAATTCTTAGTCATGAACCAGTTCCTCCAGAAATGAGGTTTTGGTCTCCACGAGGATTATGGTCCTGATAAGGTCAGTGTTTATGCCAGAAAAGGTCTAACATAGGTAACAAATACAAACACACATACACACACACGCACACATACACAATCAGGGATCCACCACTAACATCAACACCCAGAGGCTCGGGGTTGGTGACATCATGGCTCGGATGACAGCACGTCTTCCAACCCCATTAATCTGATTGTAGGTGGCTCCGCTGCAGTGATTTATGGGTAAATATCCATAGTCTCTCTCTCTGTGTGTGCTGTGTTGATTTATGAGCCATGTTTAGCTCCCTTTGGTGCCCAAACCACAAGACTTGGGAACTTGGGAGGGAGAATCGCATACAAATAATGACATTGTAAAAACTGGAGACATTTAGACCCGTATAAGACCCACCCTGTCACTCACTCATCACCCAGTGCTGCTGATCTGTTTTGCCTGTGTAGATGTGTATGTGTCTGTACCCTGTGTTGTGTGATCAGACTATTTATGGTAGTTTATAACACTTAAAGATAGGGTTGGAGAACCTGGATCGACAGAATACAGTCAATGCTAATCTAAAGACAGACTGTACACGGATGCAAGCGCAGTGTAGCTTCCCTTTTCCTCACTTGTCTGCTCATTAAGGCCCAGTCAGCACCCGCTCCCAGAGCCCATGCATGTCTCTGCGTTCACCAAGACGTGGCCGGACAGGAACACTGAGTCCAGTGAGATGGAGCCTCGATCCTGCCGTCTCTCTCACCAGATGCATCAAACCTTATTCTAGGTGATGTCAGTCACTGTCCAATTAAAAATCTCTGCACATGAACACCAGGACAAATGAGACTCTGGACAAGTGCTATATAACTGTGGAGAAACACGTCCGACCACAAGACACACATTTGATTATTTTCTATTTATTGAACAGATGAACAGCATTTAGGCCTTTGGAGGTTGTGACTTGAATGCCTGCTCCAGCTCAGGCTGCACTGCCACAATCAGCTTTAGTCAACTCTTCCTTACCTCAGAGACAAACAGAGGCAGATACATGTCACACACAACATACACCCTGACCTTAAAGATCGCTGTAGCAGCAGAAAATGAGACTAATCAGACCAGGAAACATTTATACCACCTCTGTACGATGTCTTGGTGTCCTGATTTAATGAACTGCTTTGATTGTGACCTCAGTTTTCTTAATTTTAGACTTCTTTTGTCTTTCTATCGTCATCACCTCTGACCTCTCGCATCATCCATGCGTGAAAATCCCAATAGATCAGCAATTACTGAAATACTCCGTACACCAACATCCATAATCGATGTTATTGCTCACTCTGATGCTCTGTTTGGCAGATTTTGGATTGAAGTACTGCCGTGTGATTGGCTGATTAGATATTAACATTAACAGACAGTTCAACAGGTTTAAATAACACACTAATAATTTGCCTGCGTTCATACGGAGCGTTTCTACGTTTGGTGGCGATTCAAAGCTGCATCACCTAAAAGGAACAACACTGAACTCAGTGACTCACACAATAGCAGACGCCGTCTCTCTGGCGGCCCTAGCGACCCTCTTTCACACTTTGACTCAGGTGAAACCAAATACGTGAAATTGAGACCTGCATTGTTCCACGTAGCAACTCTGCAGACAGGTATTCAGCCGTCAGAGGTTTAGTCAGAACTGAGGCGGCCTCTTGAGATGAGAGGTGAAAACTCTTCCTCTTAACTCCTCTTAAGTCCTATTGCAAACAACTTACTCCCAAATATATCCTCTCCATCGACAGCCGTGAGGAGCAACTTGGGGCTAAGTGTCTTGCCCACATCAGCATATAGACTTGCAGAGCCTCGGATCATAGCGTCGACCTTCTAGCTGAAAGACATCCGGATCAACCGCTGAGCACGGCTGCCCTGTGTTATGTTTTCTTTCCCTCTTTTTTCTGTGCTCTTATTAGAACTCTATTCGTTTCCCCAAACACCACAGTGGAAGAAAGAATGAGTGCATCTGTGTGCAGCACCTTTTCTTATCACTCATCTTTCACCCATTCACACGCTGCCAGGAGCTGGGAATCAAACCCACAACCTTCAAGTTGAAAGACGACTCACTCTACCACCGAGCTACTGTCTCCTAACGATAACTAATAACTGAATACTTAACTTTAATGAAGCATTTCTTAAACCTAAGTTAACCTTTATTAATCCATTTTTAGTAAATGTTTCTCACTTTACAACAAGGGTCACATGGCACATTAATAATGGTTAATAAATGTGAACTAAAGAAAAGTATTTACAGTCACTTAAAGCTTTAATTAACGTTCAACAAACAGTTAATCCTGATATTAACAGCAGCTTTATAGACCCTTGAATAATATGTGAATGAATAACTTCATTAATCTGAATAACATTAATAAAAGACTAATATTCCTTTCTTTGCTAACCCTCAAGTTGGAGCTTTTAAAAGCTTTTTAAATCCCAATCATAACATGAGATTTACAGATTTACCTGTATGACTTCATGCACACATGATTACTTGCATGCTACTTGAAACCAGTTCTTCTCTGCAAAACTCGCCTCTATCTTGGGCTGCACAATCCCACTGTCTGCTGGGAAATATCTCACAAGTAGTGCTCCAAACTAGATCCAGTAACTCACGACTCCTTTCTCTAATGGCGTGTTTCCACTGGCTCGCCCCGCCTCTCAAGTTGTGTTTCCACGAGTAGGTACTATGACTGTCGGTCACTGATTGGTTAGAGTGTCGTCACAGGAAGACGACGTCCGACACAAGAATCAAGCCGAACAATGCCGAACTGCAGATCAGTTAAAAAGACTTAACAATCCTTAAAAACGTGCGTGAATCTCCAACAACTACCAGGGAAATGTCTAAAATCTCAATATTTAACAGAGGAGTCTGGTGTATTTAGAGACAGCACTGCCGATAAGACTGTCCTCCAATCAAACGTACATATAGGTACATATAGGTAGGAATTTTTACTGCCTAACCCTGTCCTTTATGCTCTAACCCTAACCTCAGTAACACCTGAGTTGAAAAATACCGCACCAGTGTAAAAACAAACCTTTAGGTCGTATTCAGGGGTTGGCGTCAGTTGGAGGACTTGTTGGAGTCTGTGCTCCGGTCATGGAGGAAGTGCTGAACACATAGTTTTAATGACCTGATTCTAATGATTCAGTTACACTGAAAACAACTGCTTTACAAGTCACTCGTCACTCGTTTGTATGTGTGTGTGTGTGGAAAACAAAGTTGCAGCAGTTTCACGCAGCCGTGCAGTCATGACTCCGCCCACGTTGAGGATGTACTGTTTTTGTAGTGGAAAACCAACCTAAACTGTGCCGTGCCGTGCCGTGCCATGGGACCAAAGTGGGGACCATAACTGTTGCCATATATGTCACAGCACCCCCCACCACCCTCATGTGGAGGATAAAGCACTAGAAGATGGATGGATATACAGTCACTCATGCCTCATACATCTGTTACAGATATTACTCCAATATTTCAGAATATACAATATTATTCCTTATTATTATTATTATTATTAATGTTAGTTTTAATGTGAAAATAATATTAATTATAGGTCATAACATAGTTGTTGTTGGTGCACGGTGTTTATCCTGAAGCCAGCCGTCACACTGTCGTCCCAGGGGCCGATACAGGAAGGAGACAGTGAAAGGCCACCCACCAGGAACCCACTGAGAGACCTTCAAAGATGTTGTTAAATAGGTGTCTGGATGTGTGCATGTATGAGAATAAGTGTTATAATTAGAAAAGCCTCTGGCTGCTAACAGTTGTTGGGACAACCTGCTGTGGCCCTTCACTGATGCACGCTGAGCATCTGCATCGCCTTTTGTTTCAGCCGCAGAAAAATGGCACTGAAACTAAAGTAAAACAATGGTCGTGGGGGTGCAGAGGAGTAGGACGCGCAGAATATGGAACACATACGCCGTGTGTCTTTTGTTATAGTGACGGCAGACTGTGTATCTACCATCGTACCTTCAGCAGCAAACGCACGGGAGCCGTGAGGGAACATGTGGGCACTAGTGTGACAAGAAATTAAAATAATTCACAATTCCCAGAATCCTCTTTCATAGAACAGAAACCTCTGCCAAGGCTCCTGGATGATTTCACACAGTGTCAATCTCAGCTACCTATTATGGAACGGTCCAGGGCGTGACCCCGCCTATCGCCCTATGTCAGCTGAGATAAGCACAGCACGCCCGCGACCCTCCTGTGGAGGCTGAAGCGGTAGAAGATGGATGGATGGATGAATATTATGGAAATTGAACTAGAAATATAAACTGATGTTCTAAATGGCTCTGCACTGCTGGAGTGCTGGATTATTTATGTGGACTTGTTTTTACATGCATTAATAACGTAATCTGATTGAACCATTATGTAGTTTCCAAGCTCACTGTTTAAAGACAAACCCGGTGTGAAACAACGAAGGGCTCGCGATAGCAGCTCTGCAGCACGCGCTCGAAACACATCGTAACGTGACCCAAGCACGATTTAGACATTGAAAACACTCCACTCTATATTTAAACATAGTGTCCAATTATTCAAATATCACTTCTTGTCATCAACCAGGGTTGGCTAATGGCTAAATGTTATCCATGCCCATAGAAATGTCATGGACAGACAGACGGATAGATAGATAGATAGATAGATAGATAGATAGATAGATAGATAGATAGATAGATAGATAGATAGATAGATAGATAGATGGATTCCTCTTTCCCTCCTGTAAACCTTCCCCCTCTTCCCTGCTGAGCCTTTTCTCCAGGCTTCTGTATCTATAATGAGCATTTCCTCCTAACCCCCACACCTTCTCTCTCTCTCTAATTTGCACACACACACACACACACACACACACACATTCTTATACAGCATTCCTATCGAGGACACTCATAGACATAATGCATGTCCTAGCCCCTTACCCTAACAGTAACCATAACAACTGCATGCCGAGCCCCTATAACCCCCTGTAACCGAAACCTGAGCTTAACCCAATTCTAACCCAAACAATGAAAGCAGGTCTTAATCCTTAAAAAAAAAAAGCTCTTTAAATATGAGGACCAGCCATAATGTCCTCTTAAAGACAGGTTTGAATTCAAACCCACACACACACACACACACACACCCCTCTCTCTCTCCTGTCCTCACTGTGTGCAGAATTGGAGAAGCTTATCGCCTAGCAACCACAATTAAAGTACAACAAGTCAGTAGCGGTAGCAGCCAGCATCAGAGCAACGTTGGTAAACCTGCATGTGACCAACAGTTTTCGACAGGAAGCGCAAACTGAGGGAGAGTTGCACAGGGAGGGATGGAGGGATGGAGGGATGGAGAGAGGCAGAGCGACGCGTGTGAAGTGGAACAGGTGAACAGCTATTAGAGCGGCTGCTGCTGAGGAAACACTGTGTGGACTTTGGGATTTGGAGAGAGAGGGAGAAGACGGGGGGAGTCGAGTCACATTCTCCGACTGGGTGACAGTGGGTTGGACTCAACAGGTACGTGTGTGCTGGAATTTGAATGGATTATATCGATAGGAACTGTGTTTACTTTAGATTTGTATTCGTGTAACCATGGCAGGAAGGATACTGTGGCTGGTTTCACAGCAGGCAGAGAATGCCAGACTCAAAAGTAGAGGAAACTCGTATGTGAATAGAAACACACGGAGTCAGTAGTGCTAATAGTTCACACTCTGCACTCATGGAAAAGTACATTTTGGCCATTTTCTGATCATTGTCTTTAATTATATATAGTTATATTTAAATCCAGCGAGTTATTTGTTTAAATACTGTTAGTTTCAGCATTTATTTCCTGAAAAAGTTGAATTTTACACCTTGTTTTTTTTTAAATACATATTTTTTTACTTCAGAAATGAGAATGATGTCGCGGGGAATGATCAACCGTATTATTATTATTATTATTATCACCCAGCGACTCCAGACAAGAACCTACCCACGATAGTTGTATCGTAATTCTACGTAAGTCTTTACCCCCCCCCCCCCCCGCTCACTTACTCATGTGTGTTCTGTCTTAGCGTGACTCACCTCTGGTGACGCACCTGCAGAAGACGTAGGAAGCCGGAAAGAGACAACAATATGTGTGTGGTTGTGCTCCGGTGTGTGTTTGTGTTTGAGAGCGACGTATTCAAACGGCCCCCGTAGAGCAGAGCTGACAGGAAGTGTTCTGGAACTCAGCTGACATTGAAAATGCATGTGAATAAAGTGTTTGGAATGATTGCTACTGTGGCACATGTGTGGTTGGCTCATACAAGGGGGACACTGAGGATTTCTTTGGTGCCGCTTTGAAGGTAAATGTCCGTATTAGTGTGTTAGATTGACACTGACGGTCAATACATAAATAAACTCAATAGAGGGAGAAACCCTTTGTGTTACTGCATGTGTTTTTAGGTTAATCAGCTTGCAGATACTTAGATTAAGGCCAGTAGATATTTGCAGATTATCAAGTGGCGATCAAGCGACCTGAAAAATGGCTCAACTCTTCTTGTTTAGACTCTGTTTTTAGACTCAAGACTTAGAGAGAGAGGGTGTTCCTTGTGGAATTATTGCTACTTCAGCACCAGCAACAACTGCCTACACTGCAAAGATAGAAAACCTAATAATAAGGAACGAGTGGAGAAAAGAGTCGAGGTTTGCTGACAGGAACCTTCGAAGAGCCGAGTATTGTCACAACCTATGGATGAAACTCAACCATCAATCATTGTTCCAGCGACTGCAGCTTTAGCCTCACATTGCTCCGCCTGCAGCACACGATTATACAGCTGTGTCTTCATTTATCTGTGTCTCAATTAAGTGCAAACAACACAAAAGGCAAAAGTGTCATTTGTCTTTTCAGATTGTGACGTCTGTTTTTTTCCTTTTCTTGCCGACAGAGTCTGGGCTCCGCTGACCGGAAGGAGAATCAGCGTAAGAAGTAAGTCTTTTTTGGATATGATAATAAGATCAGTGGCTCCCAGGGTTGTTAGCCACCGTCATTAAGTCATTATTGTTTCATATTAACATATTCTGGTTGTTGCAAGTTTCCTTCTTTTGCTGGGATGTTGACTTGAAGAGACGATTCAGAGACGACCCTTTAAACAAACCTGTCGAGTATATTACACAGAATGGAAAGTTTAATGTATCACTTCCAATCGCATTGAAGCGCAGGACAAATCTCCCAAAGAATTTGACCTAATTCATCTGAGTTCAGATGCCACACATGCCAAGCAAGTTAATTCTGCCTAAGCCTGAGTTACACCTCCATACTGAACTCTAATGGCGTATTTCCACCGGCTCTACTCTACTCTCCTCGACTCGACACGGCACAACGCGGCACGGTGCCGTACGTATTCTTATCATATCCACCAGGTCCATTCAGGACAGATTCCAAAGCCACGTGTGTGAACAGACAAAAGTAGATGTCTCTCTTGTCTCTCAGATGTTACTATGAGGTGTTAATGGTGCTCGAGTGCCTCTTCAAAGTGATTCATACAGACACCATGTCATCTTAGGTGGATCACACGTCTAGAACCTTCTTACTGTGAGAGAACACTGTGCTCACAGTGCTAAGTCGACCTGTTTACAGTGTTTCGTGAGAGGTGTCTCCAACACAGAATGTTCCTTTGGTTTGAGTATGCTCACGCCTGTTTGCATATTTGAGTTTAGGATAGACTGAAGTTAATGTCTAGGAAATAGTCTGCTCATATTTCAGGAGTAATTGTTTATTTTTCTGGGTGTTTTGTGAGTTTGAAAATAAAGTGGTGACGTAAAGTGAGGAGACACTCACGTGTCTCTGTTTGTCCTTCCAGTCCGTGCTCCGTCTTTAAGTTTGTTCTTCAGATTACAACATTGAGTTCATGGCTGACATAACATCTGCTCTCAGTATACTTTGTTCACAAATGAATACTAAAAAAAAGCTGTACATAGCTGTAGTTGCACAGCAACCATAGCCTGATCACAACATACTGTAACAGTGTTTCTGCACCTGCAGTGTCTTAGTGTTCATGGTGACGTCTCTGTGGACAAGGGTTGCAGGTCGTTGTCCTCAGTCCGTTTCTGAAGGCTGTGAGAGGATTGTGAACGAGTGCAGGTGAACGCATCGCAGCCGGGCAGAGTCACAGAGGAGACCAGAGAGATGTGCGATTGCTTTTATAATGGATTTTAAAATAAGAAAAATATAGAAAAATAAAAGTCACTTTACATTAAAAACACAATGCAGAACATTAAAAGCAGTCTTGAAGACAGGAGTTTTGAGGAAAGATCTGGATGAGTAAAGGTCAGAACAGTCATGGATGGGTTGGGGTAGTGACTTCCAGAGGGAGGGGGCTGCGATGGAGGAGACTCCATCTCCCCAGGTTTTGTGCTTGGTCCTGGGGTGGCGGCTGTAGCAGGTTGGAGTCTGAGGACCAGAGAGTTCTAGACATGATGACGTTTATTGAGGAGCTTTGCTGGTTGCAGTAATCACATTTGGATCAGGGTTTCAGCAGGAGAGTGATGTCCGGAGGAGGGCAATAAAAAGATTTGTCATGTCACACTTATTGTTAAGTTGCAGAAAGTTTGCCTGCATCCAGGAGAGGCAGTTGTTGGGGGGGGTGGGGGAGGTTAGACATCTTACTTGAAGGTGAGATGGTGAGATGTTCAAGGAGTGTGAGTCACAGATGGCAATGGATGTTGTTTTAATGTCCTTTCTGAGAATGGTTGCTACTGGCGGTGTTTGTCCAGGTAGGTGAAGTCAGTGGGTGTGGCTTAATTTAGTGAAAAATAGTCCATGGGTTTGTGCCAGGTTTCAGTGAGGCAGAGTCTGAGGCAGTTTCAGAGGATGTTGTTTAATTGGTTGGTTGAGAGGACGGAGATTGGATAGGTTCACGTGTTGTTTGTTGTGATGACATCATGCGGGAGTTAGGGAACGCCAGGATCACATGGATGGGATGGAGTAGCTAGGTAGTAGATAGGTGCCTGAGTACAGTGGTGGCATGGTGCAGTGAGGGAGTGTTAGTTTGGAGCAAAGATCTGTGAACAAGCCCCAGGAGTCCAGGAGGAAAGGAGTATCCACAGGTTAATCCACAGCAGAGCAGTAGCCATCTTAACAGTGTAACAGCTGCGAGAAAGTAGTTGTCAGATGGAGCTGTGACGAGCAGGTTTGTTTGAGTTCCTCTGCAGGACCAGGTCAGGGTCAATGTGCATATTGACCACAGAGACAACAGAGTGTCTTCATTAGGGATTAAAAGTATAAATAGTACACAGACTTTGATGTGCACAGAGGCATAGTGTGTTCTCCGCCATCTCTTATAGATTTCATTAGGGGTCTGACAGAAGGAGCATCATGTAAATTTGTGTTGTGCTGTTGTTTCACCAGTTGTTTTTCAAATGGTGGTAATAAACAAATGTACATGGTACGCTAATCATCAATGTCCATATATGGTTCATCGTGAAACTGTAATACCTAGGCCTTGTTCTGAGCATGCCATAATGAGACCGGTTGCCAGGAGACAAGCAGATGTACTGAATGAAGGAAGGAGAAGAGTGTTCAATAAGTTCTGTCACACCAACCTCTGGCCTTAGCAGCAGCTTTATATTGGATTTTATTCACCAAAAGCTTCAGGTCCACCAACTGTAGCTCAATTCACATGTAGCTGCGCTGGATCATATTGTCAGCGCTATTTTTAGAACTGTGCTGCGGGCTGCCAATAAGTTGCCCACGGACTGCCACGTGTTCGCAGCACCGTGTTGGTGACCACTGGTCTATATGGTGAATGGTCTGCAGTCATACAGTGCTTTTCATGTCCATGACTCAACGCTGCTTTACTTTACAATCACATCCATTCACTCAGTCACATCCATTCACCAAGTCACATCCATTCACCAAGTCACATCCATTCACCCAGTCACATCCATTCACTCAGTCACATCCATTCACCCAGTCACATCCATTCACCAAGTCACATCCATACACCCAGTCACATCCATTCACCAAGTCACATCCATTCACCCAGTCACATCCGTTCACTCAGTCACATCCGTTCACCCAGTCACATCCGTTCACCAAGTCACATCCATTCACTCAGTCACATCCATTCACCCAGTCACATCCATTGACTCAGTCACATCCATTCACTCAGTCACATCCATTCACCCAGTCACATCCATTCACCCAGTCACATCCATTGACTCAGTCACATCCATTTACTCAGTCACATCCATTCACTCAGTCACATCCATTCACCCAGTCACATCCGTTCACTCAGTCACATCCATTCACCCAGTCACATCCATTCACTCAGTCACATCCATTCACTCAGTCACATCCGTTCACCCAGTCACATCCGTTCACTCAGTCACATCCATTCACCCAGTCACATCCATTCACCCAGTCACATCCATTGACTCAGTCACATCCATTCACTCAGTCACATCCATTCACCCAGTCACATCCATTCACCCAGTCACTTCCAATTACTCAGTCACATCCATTCACTGAGTCACATCCATTCACTCAGTCACATCCATTCACACCCATTCACCCAGTCACATCCGTTCACTCAGTCACATCCATTCACCCAGTCACATCATTCACTCAGTCACATCCATTCACCCAGTCACATCCATTCACTCAGTCACATCCATTCACTCAGTCACATCTATTCACCCAGTCACATCCATTCACTCAGTCACATCCATTCACCAAGTCACATCCATTCACCCAGTCACATACATTCACTCAGTCACATACATTCACTCAGTCACACCCATTCACTTACACACTGATACAGCCAGCTCTGTACAGTGCTTTCTCCATCACACATCAATCAGACACATCTTCACACTGCCAGTGCTGCCTTCAGGAGAAACTTGTAGACTAGAGGAGCCGGGCATCAAATCTATGAGCCCCCCGGTTAAAAGACAACCCACTCTCACTCCTAATATCACTGTTAAAAAAAATCTGCAAATGAGGTGGGCCAGGCCGGGCCTCGGGTCGGGCCTCGGGCTTCCTTTTTTCCGCTCATAAAACACATTTCTTGCAGTTTGTAAATGATATGTTGTTTGTTGTGAATCATCGCTGTTTCACGTGCGGTGAAGAGTAAATCTGGAGAGGGGCAGACCTGACGCCGCTGTGTATGTAACCCCTGACACTTTGGGCTTGTTAGTGTCACTTTTGGAGCCTTTTATGATGCTCAGCGTGAACTGGAGGGCCACACATATCCCACTCTGCATCTTGTGCTGCTATGAGCAGAACCACTCACACATCACTGCCAGCAAAATGCCAACAGTACTGCACAGCTGGCAGCCGTGCGTCAGCGGCATGCGCACCGGTTTTGCGCACCACTCCACAAAGCTGCAACATTCCTGTGGCCCAAATTCAAACAGTTGCGGATGCTGCCCCGCTGACCAAAGGGCAAATGTACCACAGTATGTGAAGGCCCGCCTGTTAGATGCGCAGCACCGGTACCGGAGGACCCAGAGGATGCGAGCCAGGAGACGGGTGCTGCGTCAACCGTGTTGGTCCACGGTTCCTTTGTGTCACTGCGGTAAACCTATCACAGAGCAACACAGTTGGACTCACTGATGGAGGCAGCTGTAACTGGCAGATCATTATTGCTGAAAGTGTCCAAAAAGACAGTAATGTCCTGCATCCCCGTGCAAATGAAGTGCAGGCAGCTCTCGTGTGTCAATTCCTCTTCTTTCTGTCGAGGATGTTATTTGCTCCATTTCCTATTATGAAGGAATATTGTTTGCTTTATTGTTCCATGTTGTCCCCTGTGGACTGTTACAGTGTGATTTGTGCGTGTTTTGGTTTTTTTTGTTTCAATTTTCATTCTTGTTGCTAGGCTAGACTGCATATCACTTCCAAACTCAGAGACACACAAGCACAAGAACGACACCAGTTTAAAAACAAGGATACATTTATGAACTTTATGAAAATGTACATGTATTATAGGTTGCACCCAGGCCTGAGGGGCCTGAGGGGCAGAGGGGCCGAGGGCCGGGCTTTGGGGCAATTACCAGATCATTACCTCAGACTCGGGCTTGGACTTTCTTTAATCTGCCAATTAGAAAGATGTGTTTGCGTTTAAACAGTTTAAACGGCGACACTAGAACGCTCGCCCTCCCCGCTCCACACCACTTACAACTGTCACTCATATTCACAGATCACATGACACGGATCCCACTCCCGTGTCACTGCCACAAATATGACAAGATAATTACAAAGATTAGAGATGGCCAACTGAAGACAACAGAGAACAAGAGGAGCAAGGCAAATTACGGGACGGAGTTTAATCTCATTACATCCACTGACGATGAGATCGACTGCTGTGCTGCTGCTGCTGCTGCTGCTGCTGCTGCTGCTGCTGCTGCTGCTGCTGCTGCTGCCGCTGCACAGCACCCAGTCATGAACTTAATGAACTTAATCTTGAAAGGTCCAATATCCATTTATGTATTAACATAATAATCTTCAGCACAACAGCATGTTTGCTGTTGCCTGCACAGCTTTGGCAGCTCGTACCCTTCACTTAAGATTCCACTGGTCAGAGCGGAGGGTTGAGGTACTGTGGTGCTTTTTCAATGTGTGTGTGTGTGTGTGTGTGTGTGTGTGTGTGTGTGTGTGTGTATGTGTGTGATTCTAACAACGAACAAATAAAACATATTCTACATTCCATTCATCCATTTTCTTCTGCTGTATCCTCAGTGGGAGGGTCACAGGAGGAGGAGCCAATCTCAGCTGACAGAGGGCGATATTCTACATTCATTACCTCTAAAGTGAATTATTAAAAAGAAAAAAAGAAAGGTTTTAAATGTAATGACTGTGTCATTATAGCTCCTGAAAATCAAATTAAAAAACCCCTCTGCATTTTAAATTGTGAGTATACGTTACAAAAATATCCGACTTCTGAAATAGAGCCATTATGCACTCATTTACACATTTAACATGGATTACTGCAGGAAGACTAATTATACCCAACAATTAAAGGAAAAATAAGGATTAACTATCAATGGATTACACAACTGAGATCAGTGCAAGAAAAGGCTTGACTTTCTATAGCAATGCTTGATGACCACACTTCCCATCTGTTTATTCTGCATTATGCTACTGCCACATTCCCCACACTCGAGGGACTTTTCCTTGTTGTCGTGGTTACAGATGACATGAGAGCCAGAGCCCTGCAGCATGTAATTCATGGGCCAACACTGATGATGTGACATTCAGCGTACAGTACGCGCGGTCTTAAATGGGACTATAATCAAACCTCTGTCCTAGATGTGAGGACAGGAGGTCATGGTGAAAAGACACAATCAAGTGTCTTTAACTCTCAGAGTCAGAACTAAAAGCAGAAACAGACCCGCAGCATTTGTGTGTCTCGTCCTCCAGAGGTACGATCCAAGACAAATGTGGAGCAGAAAGATAACACGGACTGAGGGCTGCTGCTGTCTGACCGATGTGAAACACATTCCTTCATTTTTCCAGCTTCTTTTCTCCTCATCTCATTTTTTCCAGGGCTCTGAAATCCCAGTGTAAATACATATTGAGGGGTATTTACAATAGTGGTAATGGTGGTCGGGGAAGAGACTCACTCTGTGGAACGGAGGAGACTGCGTTGGATCACTCACTTTCTGAGTCTATAGCTATTTGTACAGTAGCGTGTGTGTGTGTGTGTGTGTGTGTGTGTGTGTGTGTGTGTGTGTGTGTGTGTGTCGGGGGAGAGAAAAGGATGCAAAGGAAACACACTATCATTTGGAGGATTTAAACTGT
The DNA here is from genome assembly GCF_958295425.1 of Solea solea. NCBI lineage: Eukaryota > Metazoa > Chordata > Actinopteri > Pleuronectiformes > Soleidae > Solea > Solea solea. The sequence goes on from NC_081154.1 coordinate 17,898,945, forward strand.
ACTTTTCTGAGAAGTTTAGCCTTTTCCATCACGGCATAAAACACACACAATTACACATGCACATGTAAACAACACAACACATATTTCATCACTTGATCTTCCATGTTCGTAATCACACGCGCACACGAGGGAGTTCTTCAAAAAAATGAATTTATTTCATGTTTACACTGATTTTAAACCTTTATGGAACCTCTCCATTAACGTCTCTCTCCATCATGAAAACACATCAAAATGTGATCAGAAACACACACACACACACATTTTTATATATATATATATATATATATATATATATATATATATATATATGTATATATATATATATATACATATTTACCTATGTATATATGTGTGTATATATATATATATATATATATATATACACACATATATATACATATATGTGTGTGTATATATATATACACATATATATGTATATATATATATATATATGTATATATATATATCACATCTGACTTTGCCACCCCACAGGATAATGTGTTACCAAATTTAAGTGTTTAAAAATAAGGTTTTAAGTCTCTGTGGGGGGGGCGCGGCACACTATTCAAGTCATCGCTCATCAGTGTTTGTACAAAATATGAACATAAATGCTCCACTTTGTCGACTTCAGGCAACCTTTTCAACATGTTGGTAGTAGTTTATAGAATATATACTTTATTAATCCCCTTAGGGAAATGATTTCACTAAATTATTTCTCTGTCAGTGGACTGCCACACTGAGTAGCGCCCAGGGAGCAATGGGGGTTGGGTACCTTGCTAAGGGGTACCCCAGCCCTTTGGACCTGAACCAGTGACCTTCCGGTTACAAGCCAAGTTCCCTTTCCACTTGGCCACGGGCTGTCCATATTAGCGACATATTGCACATAAACAGAGCTAGTTGAGCAGCAGTCCTCCATCCTCTCTCTCCCTCTTTGTGTTTGTATTTATGAAGCACTTTTTTCGTCTCGATGACCACTCAAAGCTGCTCTCACCCATTCACCCATTCACCCATTCACACGCTGCCAGTACAGACATCAGAGGTTGGATGTCTGAAGACGAGAAATGCTGAATTTGCGTTGTCTAACAGGGTAAATGTGACTTTGCTTTCTTTCTTTAATCCAAGCATGAACCCTAACTCTACTCATCCATTAGCTTTTTAAATTGTTGCTCGAATATTGTTTGTCTTGGGGAATTTTCCTCAACCGTTGGTTCAGTTAAATATAGAGATGCATGTGACACACACACACACAGAGAGAGAGAGAATAACTCTCTAACTCTTCGAGGTTCTCGTCCCCTTTCCAGCATAAATAATCCCCAGTCTGCTGGCTCAACCCTGATTGGAATCTCGACGCCGTGCTCAATTGTGGGTTGATGGGAGGAGTTGGGATGTTCTTTGTGTGTGTGTGTGTGTGTTATTTGGGATATTTGGACCTTGTGAGGACAGTTGATCTTCACAACTTTAAAGCGGCCATAGCATGGTCCTATCTCACTTATATGTGAGATATGGAGGTGTACTTACAAACATGAAGTCATTTTTATGGTCAAAAACGTCTTAGTCGCTACTGAACTGATTGTTATGGACGTTTAGAGCTTCATAAACGAGGTAATGAGGCAGATACGCACACAAATGGGATCTTTAAAGGGATTTTTGAAGGTTAAGACAGACTTTAGCTTTGTTTGGGCTGTTGAAAGAATAGTTGTGCAAACGTGTGTGTGTGTATATATACTGTATATACCTCTAAAATTTGACGACATTCCTCTAAAATTTCGTCACATATGTGTTGTGTTGTTTTTACATTTCAATACTAAACGTGTTCAGAATCAGCTGTTGATCACAGATGATCGATCGTCTTATGACAAAAGTGGCAAAATTGTTACTTCCAGGGAAGCTGGGCTTCCATGACAGTGGACGCTGGGCTTCTGCATGATGATTGGAGGAAGTGTCTGAAAGGCAGAGCCAGTTTTTGATGGACAGCGTTGCAGAATCATACTGTGTGGATCTTGTGAGGGAAGTGTGTAGACAAATAGCTGGTCGTTGTGTGTTATCTGCTCGACGATCTCGACCATTTTCACTGTAAATAAAAACACTATTACTGCATTTCTGTACACATTTGCTGTGTCACACCTGTTTTCCTGGGCATGTCCAATTTACACCAACATTAACTTTTTCAAAAGCAACGTGTGCTTTCACTTCATCTTTACTTGGCCAAGAGGAGTTTCTTGAAAGTGTTTTTTTTATGTTCAACGTCCCGTCATCCCTTAAAAGCTCCTGAATCAATGACATAGTTTCCATTAAAAAATGACTAAATAATGGAGCGATTAAAGCAGCAAACATTCTGTAGATATCGTAGTTTTAAGGCGACACAGAATTTATAAGGTAAGACTTTTGTCTTGTGTCTGTGTGCCCCACTCATTTTAGTTCTATACCTAATATAACCACACTTTACCAAAACCAGAACTATCCTTTTAGTGCATTTTTCATTACCATAATTATGTGACGGTTTGTGCTATTTGGAACAATTGCAATGGTTTCTGAAAGCTGAGCAGTTGCACGTCAAAGCCAACCTGTGGTTATTACGGTCATTTCACTCGCGCTGTTGCAGGAAGCCGGAGAATCAGCGTGTTTGTCGCCAGAGAAGAGAGAGTCTGAAAAAAAGCCTCTACCTATTTTTTTTGGCCTGTTTTCGCTCATTGAGACAAATGTTATTTTAAATATGTTGTGTACTGTTCACATTTCATATTTAATACGCCAAAACTGGTGTTCATGTACAACTACAGTGTTTTTTTTCTCCTCAATAAAACGTTTTTATTCATTTTAAATTGCTAATGCACTATTTTAACATGCAGTAAATTGTTAATAACTACCAGATATTTCCAGATATGTGTGTGTGTTACTCAGTGGGATTGCGTAATCTCAGTATAACCCTTAGTACTGTTGAAATCCTGCTGTAAATGTCTACCAATTGTTTACAGTGTAATAGAGCTTCAAATAACATTCCCTCTGACATCCACATCATTATCTCATAACTAAAAGTGGGTGGAAAGAGAAAAAGTCTGTGGTAGCTCTCAGTAGCTTTGTCCATTTTCTCAGACTGTATATTAGTTTGCTGGGTTTCATGTGTTTGTCTTGTCAACTCAATTCCAAATGCAATGGAGTGCATATCCATCACCGACACATCTTAATGTCAGGTCAACGTCGGGGAATCGTGACAAACCCAACACTTATCATAGGGTGTCGGTGGATCAGTGGAAAGGCAAGTTGTCTATCAGTCCAGATCACTCCGCTAGTCTACATGCAAGACGCTCCTTATTAAGCCTGTGGTGACGGCATGTATGAAAAAATGTCTGTGAATGGGTGAAATGGCGAAAACTATAGTGTAAAGCAGCTTTGAGTGGTCAGATGAGAAAAGCACTATATAAACACTAGAGATGTCCGATATTGGACATCATATTTGATATGCCAATATTGTCCAACACTTAATTGCTGATTCCGATATCAACCAATACCATAAACACAGGTTTTTTTCCCACAAAACTAATGTTAGGTCACACACGCATCTCCTGTTGTGGAATTAAACATAATACCTACTTTTATTGTGCACCTACACCCCAACACTGTCTGTGCAAAATAAGAAAAGTCAACGTGAGTTATGGAAAAAGTGCAAAATTGGAAAATGGATCACATTTTCTCACATTTTCATGAGGTACAAACAACACTTTAGAAGTGCGAAGAAAGTGACCACACACTGTTGTTATGTTATGTTATGTTATGTTATGTTATGGCTAATGGTTATAAAACTCTTTTTTTCGGTTGTGGGTGGATGGATTTGTGTGCTTGATACCAGAGTACCTTGGTTTGCAATGTAGCTTTATGGCTAAGTTATTAGCCGTTATTGTTCTGAATGCTATGCCAAGGCTCTGAGCTTTCTATTAAAGGCCTCCTCTCTCCTTTGGTTAGAAAAATAATCTTTCTCATTAACATTTTGTTCTGATGTGCTTTTTAATGGTGCCCCATATAGTTTTAGTTTTGAAACATTATTGTATAACAATACGCGAGTGAAATTTGACTTCAGGGTACATGTATTGTAGACAGCTTTGGAATAGTTTCTCAGTAATTGACCCCCACTGCTACTAAACAATCTGACCAAAATCAGCTAATGTAATTGTGTTACAACTGAGGGAAAGTCTTTTTAGTGTGAAGAAACATCAGTATGTTTTATGAGCGGAGACTTCAGTCCAAGTGAAATAAAAGCAGTCTCCATCATGTCCACAGACATGGGTTTGGATGGAGAGGGTAAGTGGAAAACAAGGGTTTCTTTGAGCAGATTTTAATTAGCAATGTTTGTAGTTTGGCTGCCTTCTTTTATGATTGAACCGCTGAAAGCCTTTTGTGTTTGCACAATGCAACACATTAAAGAGAGCGTATTTGTGTATGTGTGCATCTGCTTGTGAGATTCTGTGCGTGTGTCCATTACATTTGCACATAGCTATTCTATTGATGGGGGAACATGTTCTTTTTTTGGCTTAGTAGAGTTCAACTGGCAGAAATAAGCCATAGGAGACAGGGTTGAAAGCAATCCTAGCACTTTTCAAAATAGTTATTTTAGGTAGACCGCCATTGCCTGAAATTGCTGACACAAGGTCAGGTATTTCTCTGTCTTGCTTCTAATTCCCTGTATTATTGTCTGTGCCTTAGTAATCTGAAGTTAGAGCTGTGGTTTAGGGCAGCCCGACCTCAGACAGACCTCAGATTGAGTAATGCGTAATGCATAATTCTGCTGTTGAACTGGGGTCCTGTTAAGGAACACTTTTCATACAAATCCCTCTCAGTGTTGTTTTAGCAGCGGTGCTGTCGGCCTGGGTCTCATGGTTATGCAAACCAGAACAGAAAGACATTTAACATTCTTGAAATCATTACTGATATATACATGATAGCCCTTAATATTTGTGTTTAGCATTTAGCATGTATTTGTGCGTGTGTGTGCACACGCATGCAAACGTTAGGTTCCTACTCTTACACTTTAATAAGCAGCTATTATCATAAATTAAGTGATATAAAATGATAGCGTAACAGGCCGCCACGCTAAAATGCGCTAGCTAGAACCCTGGGATCACTAAGATTCTCAGGAACATGAATAAATCAACTATCTCACAGAAGTCGTCACGACTTTAACCTTAAAGCCAACAACATACAATGAAACTCTGTGAAAAGATGAACCCGATTCCACTAAAAATAGAAACATATGTCACCTAAAATTAGATAAGAGGATAAGAGGATAGGTGAAATACAGTGCATAGTATATAAATTTTTCTTTAATTATATTGCTGTAACTCAACTTTAACATATCAGAGACAGATGGAAATACATGGAACACAAGGCTCCCCCATACAGATAGTGGTCTTATCATGTGTGCAGTCTGCAGAAGGTGATCTGCATTTGCATGTTTTGTTGTTGTACTGAAATCTATGGAGGACCAAAAGGGCCAAAATTAAATAAATAAATACACCGTCATTCATCAAATAATGCAATGTGTCATTAAATAAATTTAATGAATTAATGACACATTTCATTATTTCATGGTCCGTGTTGCAGTGGATCATTCATTTATTTTATCTGTCAAACTTGCCCATCAAAGTCAGAGGGCGGGGCTAACGCTGATCGAGTCTGATTCATTGCTTTGGTCTGAAATGGCATGGCTGCCATGTATCACAGCATAGCAGCAGAGAAAAGAGATATAAACCTGAAATAAATATTTTTCTGAGTCCCCGAGCGTAGTTTTAAGATCATTTGAGGCGAGAAATTAGTCATTTAGAATTCAAAAATGTGGTTTGTGTATTAAGATATGATGTATTATATATAGTTTGGCAGCGACGGTATCGGAGGTGATCAGCTTCGCCTCAGCGGACGCTCGGCCTGTCCTGATGAAATGATCCGCTGGCTCAGATCATTTAAGGCGAGAAACTAATCATTTAGAATTCAAAAGTGTGGTTTATGTATTAAGATATGATGTATTATATATAGTTTGGCTGTGACGGTATCGGAGGCATAGGCTCAGATTTATATTTTTGCCCACGGGTGCCCAAATTATTGAAATACCATCATATAATTCTGACTATATAGGGGTGGCATGCTCACTGCTTCTGAACATCTGATTTACAAAGAATTTCTTTGTTTTCTAATTCATGCTATATAGCCTATTTTGATGGACTCGGGACACCGAGAGGGTGCTGTTCTAGAGAGAAGGTCCTGGGTCGGGAAGGAGCCGCCGCCCGTCTCTCTCTCTCTCTCTCTCTCCTCACTTCACGTCGTTTACGTCAATAGAGGGAAAATTGAATTTGGGCCGAAAGTTTTATTTACAAGATTAAACTGAGTAACACGATCTCTGTCTATCGATCGCGATCGTGACACTGAACCGGCTATACAAGCTCGAGCACCGGAGCACCCACGGGATCGGCGCCGATGAGGTGATCAACTTCGCCTCAGCGGACGCTCGCTGCTTTGTGACCTGATCAGACATTTCATCAGCACAGGCCGAGGTAACCGTGGGACACTAATCACCGAGCGTCCACTGAGATGAAGCTGATCACCTCCGATACCGTCGCTGCCAAACTATATATAATACATCATATCTTAATACATAAACCACATTTTTGAATTCTAAATGACTAATTTCTCGCCTCAAATGATCTTAAAACTGCGCTCGGGGAATATTTATTTCAGGTTTATAGTTCTTTTCTCTGCTGCTATGCTGTGATACATGGCAGCCATGCCATTTCAGACCAAAGCAATGAATCAGACTCGATCAGCGTTAGCCCCGCCCTCTGACTTTGATGGGCGAGTTTGACAGATAAAATAAATGAATGATCCACTGCAACACGGACCATGAAATAATGAAATGTGTCATTAATTCATTAAATGTGTCTTCAATTAATTAAATGTATTTAATGACACATTTAATGATTTAATGACACATTTAATTAATTATTTAATGACACATTTAATTATTTAATGAATGATTTAATGGTGTATTTATTTATTTAATTTTGGCCCTTTTGGTCCTCCATAGCAATCAGGACAAAGTGGATGTGGTATCCACTCATCCACAACAGCTACCCACCATCTTATTTTGTATGAAAGCAGCCGGTGAAGAGGCGAGTGTCCTGACATATAGCCAGGTACAGTATATATGCTGCTGGTTATTTATGTCTATGGATGTGAACACTATGGTGAAATCAGCTGCCAGAGCTCTATAAAAGGTATAGAACCACTTTACTTTAAAGTTATTTTAGACTCACAAACGTGAAGTCATGTGGTTATACACCATCCCAACCTCAGTTCAAAGTCAACAAAGTCAAATGTGGTTGTGATCAGAGGACAGGTGTTGAGGACGTCAAGACTGAGCCGCCATCGCGACGGTGATGATGTCACCACGGACAGCTGCAAGGGGTGAAGGCAGGCTTGGGCAGTTGCCCACAGATTCCCCTACAGAGACACCCACCTGCTTCATATGTCCAGTTTTCTTTTAAACCCCTCAAAGGGATTCCCTGAGTGAAGTGAACCCCATGTCTTTGAAGTCCTGATCCTGTGTGTTTGTGTGGCATTGAAGTCCTCATCCTATGGTCGTGTTGTGCCACATGTTTAAATCCAAATGTTTGTTTGAAGTTTTATGACCAATCGTCTTAATGTGAAAGTGTTGGTCCCAAGACAAACATGACATCTGGATAAGCAGAAACAATTATTATCAACCAATGAACGTGAACCATCTCCCCGTAAGGCTATTTCTGAATCTGTGTTTCTCAGACCTGTCAAGTCTCCAGTTCCTGTAGAAGGACATCAACATTAATGAACTGCAGCGGCTGCCAGTGGTTCTTATTTAATTAGAAGCCCTTGAAGCAGCAGCAGCAGCAGCAGCAGCAGCAGCAGCAGCACAGTCTAGCTTAATACGATCACTTTTGGGGTGACTCTGCCATCAGATCAAAATCCCACACCCCTGTTGTGTGATTCATACAGGAAAATATGCTTCTATGTCTTCGAGGTCAATTAACTCTTTGGAGAAGCTGGCGCAGGCTCAGGAAACAGTAGCTGAGGGAGTAGGAGTGGGAACCAATGTAGTAAGGTTGGGGTTGTTCATCTAGATAAGCCATAGCATGAGGTCATTTTGAATGACGCCTTCAAAAACATCTTTATAGTGAAGCAGCTGCTGTGTAGAGGACTATGTTATAGGAGTTCTTTTTCCTCTGTCTCACAAAAACGACATTCCCACACTAAACTGCATCCTCAATGAAATCCTCAATGAAAACATTAGATTTGTTTGCAGTGTCACCAACAGTGATGTAACTGTGACACATCCACCGAACACTGCAGTTCAACACCATTTAGTAAACTCTGCACATCTGCAGAGTTTGAATAGTTTTCATTTATTATTAACACAGATCCTTAGAATTAGTGCGATTAATCGCATGAATGTCATTGTTAACTTGCGATTAATCACAATTAATGGCACATTTGTATCTATTCTAAATGTCCATTGATTTCTTTTTGTCCTGTTATTTGTTCTCATTTTAAAGCTCTTATCAACATAGAAAAGTGGATCGGCTTGCTTTGTGCACATGTTTTTTTTTTTATTGAGACAATATTCTGACTTATTCCTCTTATTGTGAGAGCCGCACAATTACATGTCATTTAATTGTAACTTAATATTCATAAATATTAAATATTAATAATACATTTAATATTATTATTTAAAATAATAAGAGAGGCTGTGTGAATAAAGTGCCGTTCTTCAACGCAGATGTGATTTAATGTGTCGTTGCCGTAACGAGCTAATCCGAGCTAAAGGAGCTATCGGTCTTCAGTGGTCTCCTTACTACGGTTCGGGGGTCTGCCAGCTTGGTTGCTAACACTGCATACATCATGACTTGGATGTGGGGAGTGCGTGGAGAAATGATCCAGGCTGCGTTGGAGACGGAGAAGCGCACGGCGCTCGCCATCCACTCAGAACGTAACGTTAGCCGACTACTCTCTGGCCGCCTCGTGTGCCTGTTGTTTTGTTTCCGGTGTAGCTAGATCCGGTGGTGTTGTAGTTTTTCTAACGTTACCAGTTGTTGCAACAGCATGTGAAAAAAACTACAGTTTGCTAGGCCAAAAAGAACATTAATCTCTGACGCCGTTAAAATGGGTTTGCGTTAACGCCGTTAATAACGCCGTTAATAACGCGTTTAACTGACAGCAGTAGTTCAAATGTATATGAAGCACCATAGACACTAATTTCTTTTTAATTAGGTGAAGAGTCATGCGTTCACAAACCGGCGTGGAGCTCCACAGAGCCAGGTGACCACCAGCTGAGGGAGGGGTTAATGTTCCCCACCTCCACATCCAAGACCCTGGACTCTGATGATTACAGACATAAATCGTGCTCTGATTGCAATAAACGACACCCTTCAATAAAAAATCGACAAGCATCACATGCAGTGAACAGGGCTCTGGCTGCACTCAAAAAAAATACTGAAGATATGGCTGTAGATTATGATTATTGTTATAATAATTTATGAAAAGTAACCATATTCAACATTTTGTATGCAGTATATACTGTAAATCTGGAAATCTCTGTGTCAATGGGCATTGTATGAGTATAATCTGTATAAACTGTCATACTGTCACACGACCACGCCGCTCATTCTCTCTTCATGGAGTGGCATCAAGTACTGTGCTGTGGCTCTGAGGGGAGCGATGGCCAATTAAGACACATTATGCAAATATGAGCGTCTAAAATAACACTATCACTGCCATGACGAGGGTATAAGTGATTATAAGTGAACGTCATTTGTGTTGATGTGATTGTGAGGACTCCACGACACACACGCAGGGTCAAACATTTGTCAGTGACGTGAGGAAACGAGCTCTTCCTGGAGTTTGATGAGTCGGCACAGAGATTAGTGTAGAGATGGAGACAAGGGACGGACAGGTGAGCATGTGACTCTACTGTCGTTCTTTATCTTAGAAACCTCATTTGAATTCACTTCAGTCATATAATGATGGTGTTTCAATGACTGGAAGTGAAATAATGGGGAATAATCATTGTTCATAATCATAATGATGTTGATGTTGTTTGTTGATCCATCCCTGTTGTATTGTGATGTATGATCTCTTAACTAGGATGTAAATACATTGATTTCTACAGACAGTCTTCACTTAATTAATATGCATTTTGTCATTTTTCTGTGTTTTATTTTAAGGTATTGTTCAGAGAGTGATGACGTATGTCATGGACGTGTATTTGCTCATATTGAGTGAGGGATGAACACCATGTTGCCACTGAATCCGTCTCATTTTGTCCTTTAAGAGGACGACACGAGGACGCAAGGATCAGAGTTTCTATCCCGTTTGAAAAGGTTTTCCTTTTCATTTCCAGGGTCATAGCAGTGCTTTATTTACCCCAGTGGAAATGATTACTCGTCGATGATGCAATAGAGATCTTTATCCGATCTGATCAGTGTGTCACAGAGCTGCAGACCTGACAGGACACTCTCAGGGAGGGGTCTCCGTGATAGCACTGTGCTCAGGGACAGTTTGACAGTTTGGCAAGTGATTGAGGTGCAAACCAGCCACATCACTGCTCAGAACCCAGAGTAATGACAGTAACCATTGTGTACAGTCCCATCAATCCTGTTTTTTATCAAAGCCATGTGTGTGAGCTGTTATTCCTGCAGCACATCATATAAACTCACAACAGCGATGGCAGATGCAGGCTTTGTTTTTGTGTGACGGGTTGCACTCCATTAATCTGTCCTGTTCTTATGCCAACTGTCCCCACACTTTGGCTCCAAACGCGCCGCGAGGGAGTTTGGATTCAGGCTTCAGGCATTTATAGAAAGATATTAAAAACAGCATAGTGACATGGAGTATAGATCTCATTAGACAGACTGAACATGTCATGTGTTTTGGATACGGTTGTAAAACTTCAAATTGCAGGCCTTGATTCTGTTTGCGCTCTCACCGCTTTATTGTTGCTAAACGAAACAGTCATAGTGTGTTGTCCATATTTATATTCAGCCATTGCTTATCCCTGCACACTGTTTCACTCGTTTATCTGGATTTGTGCTACTTTTGATTTGTTTGATTGAACCAGTCAGGACACTTCTGGGCTGATTAAGACAGTCAAGGATGAAGATGACAGTGACCCAGACTCAAGGAAACCGTGCAGGTGCATGACCTGAGAGGGAAGTGTCAAGCCAAACGTCTCCGTCTGTCAATGTCTGATGTGAGACACATTTCAAATTGTTGTGCAACAGAGTGAAAATCAAGCTCAACAACAAGGAGACTCAGAGAGAGAGAGACAGAGAGACAGATGCAAACTGCAAACAGCTGTTTCTACACTCAACACAAATATAAGGGCAGCACATTTGTGTTTACTCCCATTTTCCATGACTACACACAAATGCATCAGTGACCCCGACACTACTACAATGATCCTTCCGTGTGGCAGGTGAGACGTATCGCGATGATTAAAGAGCGCGATTATAGCACACGTGTGCCTTGGATTTACAATCAAAGGTCAAACGTAAAACGTGCAGTTCTTTGATGCGACCACGATGCCACAGATGCCACAGGTTTTCGGGGCGGGTGCAGTTGGCACGCTGACTGCAGGAATGTCACCACCATACGCTGCCTCCAACGGTGTTTCAGAGAAGCTCAGTGTACTCTACGTACACCCGGCCTCTTCACCGCAGAGATATGATCAAATCTCTGCCGTATACGCTGTGTCGGGTGAGGTGAGTGGTCTATGGAGATGGACTGCACACAGATACTGTGAGGAGATCCTCGGGCTCGTTGTCGTCATGTTGCAGCGTGATAACGCATGGCATTGGCCCCCACGTTGCAAAAGATCTATTCTGTACACAATTCCTGGAAAATGAGGACGCGGGGCCTGTATCCTCACCACATGTCACCCACACTGAGGATGTTTGGGATGCTTTCGTCACGTCAGCTCCTGCCATTGTCCCGCGGCTCTTTGCATAACCATGCAAGGAGTGAACCAGTATTCCACAGGCCACGGTCAATAGCTGGATCCACTCTATGCACAGGAGATGAGGCCAAGTGTGGTCATACAAGTCACTTGTCCAGTCCACGTACTGATTTTGTTGGGAAGTCATTCAAAAATATTAAGGTAAATGTGAATAACCTGCTCAAATTCATTTATTTAACTTTCAAAAGTAGGTTTAATGCTGTTTTACCTTTCTAAGACTATCCCATTGTTAAATAATTCCTTTTATTTCATGAAACAAAGTTGCCTCTTTGCTATTTTAAAAAGTCCTCTCAGTCATTTCATCCCTAAACTGCTTTTGGCTCCAGTGGTAAGGAGGTATATTTGTGTGAGCCATGATTAGTGATGTTATCATTTTATAATGATATTGAAACAGCATGTGATTCACATTTCCTTCAGTTACACACAGTTTTTCCCCTTTTTTTTTTTAAACCTTTGAGTTTCCCAGGAATTTTGTTCAGGAGGTTTTATTCCCGGTACAGGAGGCAGCGTCGCAGGCAGCAACAGACACGTCATAAAGCCATGTCTAACTTTAATAAACACAGACATGCTGCATACCCACAGAAAGATAATAAAATAAAAAACATTCATTTAAACACCGATCGATCAAACCAGCAGGAGCCGAAAACACCGTAACAGTGTCAACATTGAAAAGCGGTTACATGAGTTTTTAAGCTCCTACTGTATATTTTTAAAGGTGATATTTACTTTAAAATGCAGTATTTTTGTTAGGCGAGGGAAAAAAAATCCTTCATTTATGCTGGATTTCATCTGCAGTTACCCTGACGCAGTGACACAGAATAGATGGACATTTTGGGGAGAGTGTGTGTGTGTGTGTGTGTGAGCATCTCTGGAAAACTGTGTGTGGAGATGTTGCTATCTGCAGCCCAGGAGGAATAAATGGGAATAAACCAGCTGTTGCTCATGTTACCGGGGATGTGCGCATGGGCGGAGACACACACGTCTACACCAACCACAGCCTGAGAGCCACGGACGTGCAGGAAGTGTCCGATGTGGGACTGGAGGGGAGGGGGATGGTGGCAGTGAGTGGGCTCACAGGTGATTTCATTTCTATAAACACACAGAGCAAGATAAGCCCTAATGTTCCATGAACACAGCAGGTACGGTGTAGTCTACTCGCACATCTGGAGGCTTGTTACAAAGTCACAGGTCCATCCACGGAGAGCAGGAAACGCCATACTGTCTGATCTCAGCAGACACTTCCTCTCTGCTCGCACAGTTAAAAGGCAAAGGTGCAAAGAGGACTTGGGATCTAAACTGAGAACTGCGGAGCCTCTGAGCAAGGTAGTGCTTTAGTGTGTAGGCTGAATACATGAAAGATGTTAACATCTTTTAGCATCAGGTGAAGGGCAGACTCTCTCTCTCTCTTTCTCTGTCTCTGTAGAATCATCATAAATATAAAGGTGGTGTGGGGAGACATGTGAGTGGGTACCAGTGAGTTATGGCGACTTACACTGTGTCATGAATACTTCACAGATCTGACATTTCAGTCAAAAAGTTACTGGAGACCATCTTGTGTCTACTGTCGGATCACGCTGTTAACTTCATAAAAACCACCAAAGGAACTCTCAACACACAACGTGCAAATAAATGTACATGCATCAAAGTAGTGGACGTCATGCAAGATCAGTGCTGATTGTTTGCGTTGCTAGGCAACAGTCACGTCGCTCCAGTTGTGGATCTGTTTTGTCGGCGGAGCAGCGCTGTGCCCGTCGCATCACAGCCGTGGTCACATTCAGCACAAGAGCACTCCCTCTAGTGTGAAACTGCAGAATTACACTTTCCACGTTTACGTTGATCGCCTTTAATCCTCACGTTCACAGTTTCTCTGTTTGCCACGCCGTTGATTTCGGTATAAAAGTGGGCGTGTCTTATTCTTTATTCAAAATAGCATTCAGCTAACACCTGCACTCATGGCTGTTGGATATGACACAACACCAACTCTTTACTGGACACACAAACACATTGTCTTGTTTCCCGGTTGTTCCTGGCTTGTTGATACTGTATGTATATATATATATATACAGTATATATACATATATATACATATATATGTATACATGTATACATATATACATATATATGTATATATGTATACATATACATATATGTATATATGTATACATATATACATATATGTATATATATATATACACATATATACATATATGTATATATGTACATACATATACATATACAAATATATATGTACTGTATATGTACATATTGTAATATTTTCAGTAGGTTGTAACCTCAGCAGTAGTAAAGTACTAATATGCCTTGGGCTGAAGATGGAGAAATGATAATATTACACTTTCTCTTTTTCATTTTGAGAGAAATGTTGAAATGGGACATTAGCGGCACATTAGAGGCTCTTAAAATGTGTTTTAAAAAACAACAGCCCAGCTTTCTCTTTTACCTGTTGTGTCCCTTAAGAGCTGCAGCTTTGTTAATTGTTGTTTTTTTATAAATATCAAGTTTGCTAGACATTCAGTAGACAAAGCCAGAATGTCTGTCTCTTAGTACAATATAAGAACATATTTGTTTATATGACGAGTGAACGACGAGTCAGCAGATTTTTGTTCTCATACAGTTCCTTTTCTTCTCGCCCACAGGTTAGAGTCAGGAATCTCCAAATTCACGCACCGTCTGTCCCTCAAAGAGCGTCCGGCCAAGACAGAGAAGACGTCCTCGGACAGACATCCGTCCTACAGGCGGCGATCTCTAAGTGTGGACTGGTAAGACCAAAGAGTTTCTGCTTGACGTGATAGGACGTGTCCAGGGTGCACCCCGCGGACGTTGGCCCTGTGTCAGCTGGGATTGTGGAGGATGGAGCCGTTGATCATGGATGAAAGTATCGAGTGTTCACACATGTTCATCGCTGACAGCACTGTACACTCACTCTTACTGAAGACATGGCTGCCAGCAGGGAGCAACCATGGAGGCTGTGACATGAATGATTAACACAGATGACAGGAAGGAGGAACTTAGGTTCAGACTGTAGTGATTAGGAGGTGGAATGACTTTAAAAAGCAGAATATTGACTTATTTTTACCCCGTCACTGTTATTTTCCAAAGAGCATCTGCTGACAACAAAGAGACAAATGCAGCGAATGCTTGCAGTGGTGTGTGTCTGTGCACAAAGTCAAGGCTGAGATGGGTGAGACACGAGGGGCCTGGTGTTGGGGGTGGGGGCAGAGGCGGAGCAGAGCGGTGATAGGGTCCTGCTCTGTCTCTGCGTCTGGGTTTCGTTGAAGATTGCCAAGCAGCTCCAGTGGCGCCGGCTCATCTTGCTCTTGTAAAGCTCCGGTCTTCAGGCAGCCGATGAAAGGAGTTTGAAAGCTTTCCATCACACGGCTTCCTTCTCATCCCCACCCATGGGAATCCTTCCCAGTCTTCCCTCTTGTTGCCTGGCCTCCACTTGTTTATCAACCCATCTATGCTGCCGTCTGTCCATCTGGGAATCCCCCCCCCCCCACACACACTTTAATTTCCTGCTATATTCTTGGCACTTTCCTCACAGTTTCCTGATCACTGAGAAAACTTCACCACGTCTTTGCACTTAATAATGTCGAGCTAATTCCCTTCAGTAGTTACTTTGTGGTTTTTGGACTTGAAGGTGTGGGATCCTCGGAGGTGCTCTGGAATAATGCGAGGACCTCGTATGAGGTCTTATGAGGTCTTTTGTCGGCCTACTGTGTGGTCTCGGTCTGACGCTGTGATGTGTGGTCCACGGTGTTAATGGTGTGAGTGGTGGAGTGCGTGAGCAGTGTGAGGTCCTCTCCACTTTAACAGCTTCATGTTTCTCTGGTATGTTGCTGGAGAGAGGGGCTTGGCCTTTAAAAATGCAGGCCTTGATTGATGTGTTCTGGTTTTAATGAAACACAGTGGGTATTGGACATTTAAAGTTTTAGGGTTGAGTCACGCTCCTCTGAGGTGAAACGAGGTCAGGAGTGCTGTGTCATCTCTAACAGCTCGACATGACGCAGCTTTTTCTGGCCTAATAACGAAGATGAAGATTTCTAACAAGAGTCATTACGGCGACTGTCCTGCCCTCCTGCCCTCCTGCCCTCCTGCCCTCCTGCAGTCACACAGGTTGTGACGCGCGAGGTTCCCGAGTGATATTGCTGGAAACAAAGGAGTGAGGTGCGTAAGTGAGTGAGCGGTAGAAACCGTATAATCCTCCGCTAATCTAATCATTACCTGCACCTGTAACTATGAAGGAAGCGATATACTGCCTCCAGTGGAGACCTGACAAAAGACAGACAAATAAACAGATGTAAACAGATATAATAATAATCTGTTTGTGGTCATTTGAGACAATAATTGATTGCAATGTGTGACTGACAGTTCTCCACCTCTTTATCCAGGTAACATAGTTTATTCATTGTCCACTCACATTTTTAACTGTAGAATAACCAGTAACCTGAATGATATTTTGCAATAATACATTTTTAGATTAAGATTCCAGTATTGTTTAAGTGTTTATTACATAATATATGCTTTGCATAACCACATCTAGCATGTATTTTGTTATAGGTTTGTAGTTTTAACAGTTTTATAGATATGGGTACTGCAATTTATTTTCTTATAGATAGTACTGTAATGTGTTAGACTTAATCTGGCATATTGGTTAATTTGACCCAGGGTAGAGTATATAACGACTGTATGAAGTTAAAAAAAAAAAAAACATAATTGTAATTCATGTAACTCAGCATTTGGGTAGAATATTTAACTCATCTGTGAAAATGGACCAACCCATCTTGCTGGGTCAAAGTAACCACTGCTGGGCTGGTGCAACAGTGACCCAGCGTTGGGTCATCATTTTTTCATCATGGGGACATCACTCGCGCCTCTGAGTTTCCATGTCGATGGAATGCAGCATAAACTGAGTCCCTGACAAATCTGTTACCGTGGTTACAGCTACGTTTGTTTGCATGCGTGCATCGTTGTCGTACTCATTTTTAAAAGCAACACAGATTAGATGTAATGATTCACAATATTATCAGCACAATATCAATAATGGCCAATATTGGCTCTAAAATATATTATCGAGTAGATCTCTGCTTGCGGCCAAAACAACTGTTATTTTGTTATGATTTATTTTGCGTACATTTCCGTCTGCTGTGACACGACGATACAAAACATTACATTTATTTTCTCACACGATATCGCGTGGTGATATCATGTTAATGAATGTTCTGTCCTCAGACAGGCGGGAGAAGTAATAATCCCTGAAATGTGTTTGCCTCTTGTGAAAGCGTGGAAGCACAAAGTTATCCATCCGTAACTGGTCGTAAATTGATATTTAATTCCACCCCCGTCTGCCCCCTCCTCTCTCACTTTTAATCAGAAAGAGTGATATGGAGCAAGGATTACGTCAAATAATAACAAGTACCAGTGGCAGTTTAAGGTGACTTAACACTTGACTGTCTATTTAACTTCACACATTGCTGTTAATGTCAATCCGTCTCAGATCCCCAAAGGAACTGTGACTATTAAGGGAATTGGAGGCCAAGGCAGGCCCATATACCAGCGCCTGACACGAGGATCTGTGCTGTAACTTCATCAGTGTGTGTGCGAGCTGGCAGGGCCTTGGGAAAATGTGATAATAAAAGATAATGGCTGTGTTATTGTTATTGTAATCATAGTAAATGAGCTCCAGGGTACGGGCTGCAGGGAAAGGGGGGGAGGTGGAGAGGATTGTACGCGGTGTTGAAGTGGAAAGAAGAAAATCTGAAAATCTCTACGACTTATAAAGATAGGTTTGAATCCAAATGTGTCCCCACAGCCTGCTACAGACACACACACACACACACACACACACACACACACACACACACTCTGTGTTCTTGACTGTGGATGCTGTGGGCCGCACTATAGGAGATTTATGAGCCCGGCTCCCTCTTGTCCTGTGTGTCTTCGACTTGATACTCTGGTTTCCACTCCAGACCTCAACTCAGCACAGAGACAGTGGGGAGGGGGGGGGGATGTTTGGTCAGGGTGTCAGAGAGGACTGAAATAAGCTAGAATTGGAGGAAAGGGAGAGGGGAGAGGGGAGAGGAGGGGGGTGAATGATTGAAAGTTAAGTAGATGGAAAGAAAGAGTGAAATGATGATGGAGGGAGACAATGGGAGAGAGAGAGAGAGACAACTGTCACTTTGGAGAGGGTGTGACAAGAGAACTGTACAGTTAATGTGGTGTGTCATTGTGTGTGTGTGTGTTCTTTAAGACCTCTCCTGGTTTAAACATCGGCCTTGTCAGGACCATTAGTCCTCATGGGGACTAAAACCTGGTCCATATGAGGCAGAGGTGCTGGTTACGTTAGATTGTAATTGTGGTAATTTTAAAGTATTGATTAGTCATTAGCTGTTTAGGGTTAATGTGTGTGTGTGTGTGTGTGTGTGTGTGTGTGTGTGTGTGGAGAGACGAGAGGTCAAAGGGTCAGCATGGCTGCTCTCTTTGGCTTTCTCCTCTCCCTCACATCTCACTCAGTCAGCTGACTGACATGCATTCACTGACTGATTGGTTGTTGTTGGTCAAACCTCGGCCGCCACAAACGATTTTTTTGATCATCAACTAGTCACCGATTATTTTTGCGATCAATCGTGAATCGCAGGTTCTCGCCGCAGCATCATGCAGCCGCACTTATAAAACCATCATTAGCTTCCAGCTTGAAGTGTTTAAGGTATGTGCTAACTACAAATACAGACAATTAAGATGATAGTTTATTTAACTTTTAATGAACTTTGCAGCTTGAAGCAACATTTCTGACATTTTTTAATGTGATGAATAAAATACAATAAGATGAAGGCACAACTCTGGACTTTAACATGTTTTAGCTGTAAATGTTTAGCGCTTTGTAAAATGGAACCAAAAACTATGCACTATTAATATATATAATACAACATAAGTGTTATCACATTTCTGCTATTATTCGCTGTTATAACATTACAGCAAAACACATAACTTATGTGAAATCATCATCGTTAATATTAGCGTTTAGTAGCTCACTGTTGACGTTCATTTTACCAGCTAACTAGCCAATTAGCTTAGCGAGACAACTGTCCCTCTTCGTCAGAAATGGAATCAGTCGTGCTGCCATGGAAACCAAGTTCCATTGTACATTCTTCTCTTTTTATTTTTGGTAAAATGCTCCCAAACTTTCGATCTCCGTTGCCGGCTAGCCGTGACGCTGACATCACGGCTAACTCTGATTACGACTACTGCACGGCGGCAGTTTAGAGAGAGAAACAAAGCTTCGAAAAATAAACGATTACGTCGACTATTAAATTTGATCGTCGACGTACACGTGATGCGTCGACTGAACGTGGCGGCCCTAGTCACATGTCACATATCAGGAGTTTCACGTCATCGTCGAGTCCTAATGACACCGCGATGTATACGTTTCAGGTTAAACCATGGTAGACAACGGGTTAAACCATGGTAGACAACAGGTTAAACCATGGTAGACAACAGTTTAAACCATGGTAGACAACGGGTTAAACCATGGTAGACAACGGGTTAAACCATGGTAGACAACGGGTTAAACCATGGTAGACAACAGTTTAAACCATGGTAGACAACAGGTTAAACCATGGTAGACAACGGGTTAAACCATGGTAGACAACGGGTTAAACCATGGTAGACAACGGGTTAAACCATGGTAGACAACAGGTTAAACCATGGTAGACAACGGGTTAAACCATGGTAGACAACGGGTTAAACCATGGTAGACAACAGTTTAAACCATGGTCGACAACAGGTTAAACCATGGTAGACAACGGGTTAAACCATGGTAGACAACAGTTTAAACCATGGTAGACAACAGGTTAAACCATGGTAGACAACAGGTTAAACCATGGTAGCATGGACGTGGCTTTAGTGAGTGCCCATGTATGACTGTGACAGTATGCATCATGCTATTCTCACACACACACACACACACACACACAGCCAACAAACTGCCTCCATTGCTACTTCAGATAAACATGGCGCCCGGCCGGCGTGTGACTGAGAGAATGGGCCAGCTGGTGGCTTTGGTGGCCAGGGGTTGCCCCCACCTCTCTTTTCTCACTGGCTGGGTGGATTGCATATGGTGGCCCAGACAGGGACCCCTTTGGTGTGACACACACACACACATTGAAAGACACACAGAGGGCCTGGAGCCACCCAGGCTGGACCCACAATCGCCGTGGGAGACATGGTGTCACCAAGCCCATGACAGAGGAGGGGTCGTATGTATTCTTGTGTGTGAGCGTGATCCCACCTTGGAAGCCTCCCCCACCTCCCCCCCTCCTGAGAACATCGGACGCTAACCCCCCCCCTCCACCTCCCACCCCATCAAAATTAGAGAGATTTACCTCTGTGTGCACACACAACACATGGACACACACAGAACCAACAGGTGGCAGGCCTTGCTTGGCACAGCAGGCCCACTTCAAAGGTTAAACATACAGGGGACCGCCCACTCTTCCTCTGCCGCTCTCCCGAGGGAGCGAGAGTGAGAGGAAGAGCAGAAGATAAAAAGGAGAGAGAGATAAATGGCGGTGTCATTAGAGGAGTGATAGAGGGCAGTGAGAGCGTCTTCATGTGGCAGTTATGGTATGGTATGGTTTACTATACCTGTTGTCCACAGTTCATTCCAACGCCCTCATTATGCACACAGCTCTCACTTCAAAGAGACTCGTGTGTGTGTGTGTGTGTGCGTGTTATAAAGCATAAATAAAAGCAGAAAGCCTACAGGATTTGATGAACTTTGGCCTCAGACACATGTGTATAACGTGGGTGCCAATGATCTTACCACTGGCTTTTATAGTCACACAAGTTTTTGTGATTTTTTTGCATGTGTCACACACACACACACACACACACACACACACACACACACACACACACACACACACGAGAGAATAATATCACTGTGCACACGTGTATATGTGCATATACAGTATGTGTGTGTGTAAGTCTGCTGCAGTTGTTGTGTTGCCATGCCAACTAGTGCGAGTGTGGGTGCTACAGATCAGTGCTGGTGGGCCTCATGTTGCCTATAAGCTGATAAGATCCAAAGAAAGGGTACAGCTATAACAATTCTTGTTGTACTGACCCCCCTTGCCCTTCCATCTCTCCCCCCCCTCCCTCTCTCCCTCTCTCTCCCTCTCTCTCTCTCTCTGTGTGAGTCCAGCAGCTTGCCTTCTTGCTTCCAGCCTGTCTGGTGCCAAGACTCAGATTTCAGAATTTCCTTCTACAAGCCACATTTAGAGCAGCCAGGGTGCTCTGTAAGAAGAGTGTGTGAGTGAGTGAGTGAGTGAGTGAGTGTGTGTTCATACTTGCGCCTGTTTGTGTGAGTGTGTGTGTGAGTGAGTGAGTGTAAATTTCCCCATCTTTTTATCTGCCCCCCCCACACTCGGTGTTCCAGTGATGCTGCACTCGCTCACTGGAGGGCGAGGGAGGGTGGACCTGCTGGACACACCTGCTGTCTGATGTCACGTGAGCTATTCTGTAGCAAGAGATGCTAACGTTGCTGGAATGACATGAATGTCCGCGATCACTGGGTTTCACAAAAACACCAGTAACAGAGAGAACAGCCTGACTGGTCCTGACTGCTGTGACATCAGCACATTTACAGTGAATGAGCAGCATTATAGTTGTGATGAGGTAAGGTCACACCCGTCACTATGGGCGGGCCATAGGGGCCCGGCAAAAAATTACTTTAATTTGTATTTTATATTATCATATTAGCTAAATAAATGACATGATAAATACTAATGTTGCATTCTTTGTCAGTAAAACATTAAAATATGTGCCTGAAATCAGAAGAGACAAACAAATGCCGCTGTTCACCACACAGGTGCTGAAAAGTGACAACGCATCACTCACTGTCTACCAGGGCAAAACACATGCAGATGACCAGTGGCAGTGTTTGTAATATCCTATATATATGCAATAAATGCCTCAGTTCTTCTTCATCGTGCGCCTCACAACTGAGCTGCGCTCTGTCCACATGAGTGTCGTGGTGCGTGATTCCCGACACGAGCGGCAAGAGAGAAGTGAAATGATTTGATATACATATGTTAATGTGTTCATTCATTCAACAGTTTTAAGTTTAAAGAAATAATTCATTTCTATTGAGTTATAAATGAAAAAATCTGTAATTTCAAGAGCGGATTCAATTGCAGATTGCCATCCTTAAGACTGGGGTCTGGCGACAGGTCTGGGTAAGGTGATGGAATAGTGGGCAGAGGTCGTGATCTACCAACAGAAAAGTTGGGGGTTTGATCCCCGGTTCTTCTGGACTACATGCTGATGTGTCCCTGCCAGACTCTTTAAGCTCACATTTACTGTGTTGGCCGCGTGTGACTGGGTGAAAAATAAAGATGCTTTATGAGAACTACGTTTATTACGTTGTTCAAAACCATTCAAAACACAATCAAAACAGAATGAGAATGAGTGAATATGTGGGTTTTTTTTACTTTTGTTTTTCTGTCTTCTTTTCATTTATATTCTACCTCTGGAATTTTGTGATTGTGCATTTTTTTTCGCTCATGGAGCCCAAAGTCTGGTCCTGTTGAGACTGAAGCTCACTGTTTAAGATTTGAATTGTGGTTAGGATAAGGTTGGACTTTGGTTAGGCCACTGTCCAAATGACGTGAAATCACTTCAGTGTCTTAAGAATATGTGTGTAATTTCACAGTGGGGCAAATAAAACAAACATATCATCACATTTAAGAAGCTAAAATCACTGTTGTTTAGTTTATAAACCTAAATGCTCATACATATGAATCAAAAAAGTGGGTGATTACTTTATTAGTTAGTTAATTAATAATAATAAAATGACGCTTGTTGCAGCTCTGTGCTGGACATGGCATTCATTTGTTGTTTCTTTATTGTTGTATTTCCTATTTGTAGCATCATTTCACACACTTTTCTTTGGAGCATCTGTGTGTTGTGCTTCTGTCCGCCGCTCACTCGTGGCTCCTTCTTTGCTTACACAGAGATTCCAGAGCCTGAGACACTTCTGCAGAGCCGCTTATTCCTGATTGTCTTTTCCCATCTTGACTTGTATTTAAAGAGTAAAGTAAAACGTCTTTGTTTACACTTGCCTCACTGTCTCAGGGACTGTTTGTGTAAATACACTGATACTAATTCATAATGCAGATGCTTTGTGAAGAGATGATCTGGGCTCACTGTAGCAGGCTGAGTGTGTTTGATGTGGAGTCTGGATTCTTCTACATTGCATTCTTAGAACAAACAGAACAGAAACTGCGTGAGGACTTTGAATATGACTTTGTGTTGGTTCAAGTCATTTCAAGTGGTGGTGGTCTATTTTATTTTATTTTGTATTAATCAGTTTGCATTGCAGCCATGGGGTGGAGGGTGTTTCTACAGATGATGTGGTCTCTGAACTTCATGGAAGTGCGACCTTCAGCTCTTTGCTGGAGAGGTTTGCAGCCCAGCACCTCAAAATCTGAGGCTGTATGACTTTCAGCCACACGTTATTAAAATTCTACATATAAAAAGCCTGAGACAATCGCTCCATCTCTGAAACTCTGGTTTATTGTCCAACTCTCTTTTAGATTCTGTTCTATTTTTATTAGTGCTGTCAAGAGAGTTAAAAAAAGAGAGAGATTAATTAATTATGATCTGTAATTAATTGATCTATTAATCTCTTATTTAATCTCACCTAAGTATCGCCTAACTTGAGGTATTTTCATTTAAATTCATTATTACATTATTGTGGCAGATCAAATGAAAGTGGCTTTATAAAGTCATTTATTGTTTTAACAAACTTTAACAGATGCAGCCTTTTACATTCCGCTGTGTTGAACTCCAAATAATTAGAAAATACTAATAAAATCAAACATCAGGTCCATATAAAGTAGCCTGTCGGTCGCAGTCTTGTTCTCTCCTCCAGTTTAGTTTGGCCAAGAGCTTTGCTATGGCTTGCTAAATTGCTAACATCTTCGCTGCTAACGTTAGCTGTGGATGCATTGGCGACTGGGTGCTTTGCATTGTCGTGGGAGGCTAAACTTGAGCTGCTTCGGTGCTAAGCTAACTCCTTCTTATCACTTGACCTTTATTAACGGTGCTGCTGGGACATTTTTTATGGAAGTAGGTTTGTGTCAATATTTTCAAACAACACTTTTCACGAAGCAAGCAACACTTTTCACGATTCAAACAATACTTTTTCAGGAGAAAAAAAATATTGATTTAATCATTGAAAAATATACTATTTTATTGTTTGAAAATATATTTGTTCTTTGCTATCCCTAACTTGTTGTTTGCCCTCCCTGAAGTGTTCTTTAACACTTGGGGAACGAGATGAACAGCGACAGCCTCAAGCTCGTGACGACCTCCGGGGCAATTGAGCTGTCGTTCCAAAACTCAGTAGCCAATCAGCAGACAGCTTCCTAAGGCAAACAAAAATCCACGGCGCAAAGAACACTTCAGGGAGCGCAAACAACAAGTTAGGGATCGCAAAGAACAAATTGTTAGCCTAATAGCATAGTTGCCTAAGTCATATTTGAAAGTAGGGCGTAGGGAATAAGGTAGGGTGATGCAGCAGTGGTAGGAGAGTTAAGTTAGGCAGATATCACAGTTACCAAAAAAATTACTTGGGCAATTATGCTATTAGGCTAACGAAATGTATTTTCAAACAATAAAAAAGTATATTTTTCAATGATTAAATCAATATTTTTTTGCTTCTGAAAAAGTGTTGTTGGAAAATATTGACACAAATCTAATTCCATTCCGTTTGAAATGGAAATGTCCCGTTGATTGGGCCAAGAACTCTCACACGTTCACCTCCATGTTCACATCAGCGCTCCTCACCCTGCCCTCCAAACACAATGACAGCACATGTCCACTTCAGGGTGCGACTGACCATTGTTTTCCAACGCTAGCAACTCAAGCACAAGAAGCCCATTTGTAGGTTTCTTTGCAGCATAAGCAGTTGTTGCTGGTGCTGGAGCGACTTCTTCCACCAAAGTGGATCTATAGGTTATTGGCACACCCTCGTGTGATCGATCAAATGTTTCGGTGGCTGAGGTTTTGTTGTTATATTATATACAGCCTTTATCTTCATGTAGGGTGGGGAGCGTGTCATTTTCAGAATGAGATTCCTAACTCTTGTGTGGGATGCGGGATCTCTTTGAAAGCACATGTTACACACTGTAATGTCATCAGAGAGTGATGGGCACAATCCTGCCGACAGAGAAAAAGTCATCTGTTCCATCTCAGGCAAATAACAATAAGCCTAGGCCTGGATTCCAACGGGCTTTATCTTTGAAATGGGATACTGGCACACGCATCACAAATATATCTCTTGTTTTATCTTCCGGGCCAGGCCCATGGAAAAATTATTCCAAATACCTGCCGCACTTTATCTGGAACCCTGGAATAGATTAGGCCCAGCCGGGAACACGAGGATGTCAAAAATAAGTCCTCTATTACGGGATAGAGTGGAGATGGAGGGGACAGAGCGGGAAGGGACGGGGATCAGGGGTATTTTAGGTGTATAGGCTTTGTGAAAAAAAGGCTTGTTGCGGGGGGCTTGGAGCTGCTTTAAGTCTACAATGTGGGCCAATGTCAGCTGTTGTATGGACTGTGTGTGTGTGTGTGTGTGCGTGTGTGTATTTGTGCTCATGTGGGCCCACACGTCCGTGGAGGAGCAGGGCGGGAGTATAAATAACATTTTTCCTACAGATGTTCTCACCTTGACAAATCTGCTTTTGGCCTGTGTGATACTCCTTGGCACACGATATGAGGTCCTGGACTCACTCACCAGTTATTTATTTACTTTCTTTATTTACTTTTGTGGCTGTCACTTCAGGACTTGAGCAGCACAGACGCGCTGATGAATACTTTACGATTTGAATTAGAATCGGCGAGTTTCAGCACAAAAACATCTGCTGCTTGCATTCATGTCAGAAATCACCTGAAGCAGCTTTATTTGAATCATTTCAGACATAATAGTATATAGTATAGCTCATAGAAATAAATATGAAAGGAATTTAAAAGGCAACATCAGCTCTGAAAAACTGTTTTTTTTTCCCTCTGGCAAGTTGTTGTGTAGGTCCTTGACTGCAAAGGCCTGTAGTTTGTATCCTGATCTCTGGATCAGGTGCTACATGGTACAACGTTCCCTCTCTACACAGTGTGCTGCTGCCCTGTGATCTGGAGTCTTAACATTCACTGCGGGAGTGACCGTCGATGCAGATGTTTTTATCTGGCACTGATCGCTTTCATGTGTTTTGTCACTTTTTTTCCTTTTTCCTGAAAAAGTGCACCTGATTTATTATGAAACAAACACAACAGAAGTGCTATTATCAGTAAAAGTAGCAGTAGTTTGGCATATTTCCACCGGCTCGCCACGGTTTAGGTTGCATCTGCACCACTAAAAAAGTACCTACTCAACGTGGGCGGAGTCATCACTGCACAGCCTGTGTAACAGCGACATTAACATGTTAAGTTGAACCTGAGCTATGCTTTTGACCTTACTAAGGTCACTGATAGAAGTTTGTGGGTGTGAAGGCTACCAGTGGGTTGTAACACATTGGTCTTGTTTAAAATCATACTGCAATAACATGGGGATTCAAAGCGGCATCACATCCAGAGGAGAGGTGTTGGGGAGAGTGAGGAGGAAAGAAAAGGGCAATGAAGAGATAAAGGGGATGAGTGAAAGGCCGGCATCGACAGAGGGGTGAGGAACACATTCATATGTTAGGAGGCGAAGGATGAACAGAAGGAAAGAAAGGTGCTGAAAAGTCTGCTCTTTATCTCGCTGCCCTGTCACGGACTCTGTCACCATCGCCTTCAGAGTCCTGATGACATTTCCTTCAGCAGTCGAGTGTGTGACGGCATCATGTTCCAGACTCACCCCAGAAATTCACCATCATCTGCATAGTTCCCATGACAGACCGGAGAGGGAAGTGGCACAATATGTGGATCTTTTACAGTGAAGCTCACCACTGCCAGTTACGGTCAATCATATTAACACGCCATAAACCACGGGTCAGATCTGAAAATGTGACCTTTACACATTTTTTTTTTTTTTTTTAAAAAGTAAAAGTTACATCCAAATGCACTGTTTTAAAATAATTAGATTTTCTTCACATCTGGACTCAGATAATATAATAAGAAGAAATGAACACATGGATCTATCTGTCAAACCCAGGACTCTGGTCTTAATGTGCTTGAATAATACATTTTTCATTTTGCAATCTCATGCCTTCATCAGAGTGAGAGATCATTAAAGGTTTCACTTAAATGCCAATTGTCCAGACATCCAATCATCACTGGAGCAGCAGGTCACAGTGAAGGTGTGAATGAGTTTTGCCTTAGAGAGCGCACTTGTGAAGCCACATGTGCAGAGTCTCCTTCTCCTTCTTATTGGGTGAAGGAATAAGTACACATTTGTTTGTTTGTATTAACACGCTTTACTATCTGATTTTCACATGAATTGATTCAGACAAAAAACCATGTTTGCTGCGTTCTAAACCAAAACAACGCAGCGTGTGTGTGACGTCATGCGGAACCGATAAGCGGAATCATTGACCAGGGATTCTGACGGAACCGATTCAATGCGAACCGGTGCTCGATTTCCATCCCTAGTGATCACATGGTCTGCATGCTGAATGAAAATGTCGTCATGTTCCACTCACACTTACCCACCTGTCTCTCCTCCAGGGCTGACTCTGCAAAAATGACACAACCCATGAGGGGGGACCAGGCCCACCAGCCAGTCCCAGCCCGCAAGACAGCCAGCCTGTCCTCGCCAAGCGCAGCCCGCCGCCTGTACCGCAACTTGTCTGGAAAGTTCCGGGTGGGCACCAACCCCCCGGCCCTGGAGGACAGTGTGGTGTCAGGACGGGGAGGACACAAGGAGAGGCTGCGCAAAACCACCATCGTAAGTCAGGGAGAGGAGAAAGAACATTGTAGTCTAAAAATAGTCAAGGAAAATATATACCGACTTGGCTGCAGGGAGTAAGATCAAACAGTGGACTGTGTCACTCATGCTGCATCTCACAGGGAGTGAAAGGGTTAGAAAAGGAAAATATACTCACAAATCCCTGAAATACCTTCAACAGGTCGTGTTTGTGCAGTATGTGACAGACATAGACAGTGAAACATAGTGTAGTGTATCAGGGGTGTCAAACTCACAGACGACGCACTTCCGTCTCAAGTGGGCCGGAGACGGAAAAACAATAGCATAATAACCTTAAAAACAACAAGATCTCCAAATTGTTCTCTTTGTTTTACATTTAATTATTTTTACAAAACATATGACGAACAACCGGAAATAAGATGGAAAAAATAAGCACAATTTCAACAATATTATGCCTAAGTTTACCATTTACCCACAGGTATCTGGAACTGAAAAGTAAGTCATCCTTCGGGGCGGATCGGACCCTCCGGTGGGCCGGTTTTGGCCCGCGGGCCATATGTTTGACACCCCTGGTGTAGATCATCTTCATTGTCTCTTTTACCTTTAAAACATGCACTGCTTGCAGAAATACCTGTTCCACACCACACACACACACTCATCCACATGAGAAAGGATGCTCAACATAAGCCAACGTTTTCCACTGCATTAAAGTGCAACATTCTGAGGTACTGTGCGATAATTGTGGGAAAAACCTCTTTGCACCTCAGTTCCAGAGTAACGAAGCGTTGTTCGAGGCAGTGGAGCACCAGGAGCTGGACCTGGTACAGCTGCTCCTCTCCCAGTACAGTGTGGAGGAGCTGGACCTCAACACCCCAAACAGTGAGGGTCTTCTGCCGCTCGATATCGCCGTCATGACCAACAATGTTCCCATGGCCAAGCTGCTACTGCGAGCCGGTGCCAAGGAGAGTCCTCACTGTGAGTAGAGAACCGGAATATTCCTCTGAGTTGGTGATAATGCAGATAATCAATACACACACTACAGTCATACAGTAAGTGGAGGAGAGGTGGGTGAACAAAAGAATGGAAACGAGAGAAGAAGATGGAGGAGAGATAGAGACCAGGAGCATTTCAAAAAATAGATAACATTAAAGATCCCGTAGCCCGGAAGTGCCAATTAAAACTGCATTTTTGTGTGTATCTGCGTCATGACCTCGTCTTTGAAGCCCTAAAAGTCCATAACAATCAGTTCAGCCACTGCTGAGAGCGCAGGGTTTGATTGTTTTCCTGAGCTCTACGAAGCGGAACGGCACTTCCGTTGACTAGTTACGTCACCACTCCTCTGAACAGCAGCGCCTCCTAGTCCGGGCACTGGAGTCCGGGCACATCCGGTGACATACTCTCAACCGTAGAAGAAGAAGAACTACTCTCGTTGTAGCTGCTGAGCTCCGTACAACTGATACGCTCAGCAGCTACAACGAGAGGAGTTCTTCTTCTTCTTCTTCTTCTATGGTTGAAAGTACCAATATAAAGCAGGACACAGCACCAAACTTCACCTAAAGGAAGGACCAGTGCCAACAATACGTATATAACTGTCTTTGCGTGCTTGTTTTGTCGTTTAGCATTAGCGATAGCTGGCTACACGCTAAGCTACACGCTAAGCTACACGCTAAGCTCGTGTTTCATTTGCATGTGTGTTTAACATCTCGGTAACCACAACGTTATCCAAGCTCTGTGTCTGTGTCCTATGACTGTGTGCGCTGCGCTCCTCTGTGTGTGTGTGTCTGTGTCCTATGACTGTGTGTGTGTGCGCGCTGCGCTACTCTGTGTGAATGTCTGTGTCCTATGACTGTGTATGTGTGCGCTGTGCTCCTGTGTGTGTGTGTGTGTGTGTGTCCTATGACTGTGTGTGTGTGCGCGCTGCACTCCTGTGTGTGTGTGCGCCCTGCGCTCCTGTGTGTGTGTGTGTGTGTGTCCGACTCTCCATCCACAGTAAATACAGTTAGGTGGATCTCACTCGTGTGGCAGAATTGTGCATTTCCTTCTCGTAAAGTATTTAGGTTTACTATATTTGTCACTAATAATAAAAAAAAGTCAGCAGTGGTCTATAAAGTCACTAAATATGCACACGGAAACAGCACAAACTGTAAACGTAAACAAACAGAGATTATTTCCCTTTCTTTCCTCTGTCTCTGATTCTGTTATCATATCTAATGTTTACGACGTCTTCTTCTCGTTCTTCTTGGTGTAACGTTACAGCGCCACTTACAGTCCTGGCATATGTATTACAGCGTTTTCAGGGGTCTCCGTGTGAACGGAGATATTAACTGAAAAGATGCCGTACCAGTATAGATACAATGCATTGGTGCTGTTTCCGTGCTATGACTGAACACCTGACAGGAAGTCCTCAAATAACTTTTTCAAGGCTTTTAGAAAAGAACAGGAGATTAGTTATAGGACGATAATTAGCCAGAACATCAGGGTCGAGAGTGGGTAGGAAACTTTCAGAGACTGCGGTACGTAGCCTGTCAGTAAAGATAGATTTGTTGTGATGCTTGTGAGAACAACAGCTCAGTATTATTAGATTCAACTCTACACAACTACCTCACACACCTTTCAAACATGCTGATGAACCCCCACATTCCCCGTGTTCTCTCACTGTTCTCTGCAGCCAGTGGAAACATATTACATGATGAAGGGCTGGTAATCATGATGCAGTATTAGTCATCTTTGTAAGCACTCCGCTGTCTGTGTTCTGCTGAGTCTCAGCTCCTTTCTTCTGTTAATGATTAAAACTCGCCAGTCAGGCTCCTCGGCTGTTTGTGTTTCTACCCACACACACACACACACACACACACACACACACAGGTTAGCGTAGCTGTCCTTGTAAGGACTCTACATTGACACTCACTTGAACAGTCAGACCAAAGTCTTGTCCCAAACCATAACCAACCACAATATCAATCCTCAATCCTCGAATCCTGAACCAGTTCCTCAGAAATGAGGTTCTGCCTCGCGCGTTGTGTGTGTGTTCTTGTATTTGTTACCTCTTTAGGACCTCATCTGGCATAAACATTGCTCTTGTCAAGACCAGTCATCCTCATGGAGACCAAAACCTGGTCCTAATGAGGTTCGGGATAACACAAATGAATGGGAGTCACTATAGTGTATAGCTCTGTGTTTGTGTGTGTGTGTGTTTCCGTATTGTCCCAAAATTTTAATGTTAAGATTAAGATGTTAGGTAAGGGTGACAGGAGCTCAGTGGTAGAGCGAGTCGTCTTTCAACTCAAGGGTAGTGAGTTTGATTCCCGGCTTCACTGGTCTTCATGTCGATGTTTCCTTGGGTAAAACACTTAACCCCCGCGTTGCTCCGGGCGGATGTTGCAGCAGCGTGTGACTGAGTATGAGAGATGAGTGAATGAGTGAGTGAATGAGTGAATGGCAAAACTGTGGTGTAAAGCATTCCTCTGAGTCTTAATTGTCATCCCGGAGCAAAGCAACCATAGGTGTTGGAATGGTGTTAATCAGCTTTGATAGAGGGTTCACCCAGGATCGAACGTCATGGCTGAAAGTGTGAATTTCATTTTAAAGAGACTGGCAGGACTGTAATGTCCTCTGAAGTCGTGTGTGTTGCACATTTTCCCTCAAGCTTTGAAACACAACCGATGCTTTTGTTTATGTGGACACGCTCGACTTCAGAGTGTGTGGTCAGCAGACAAACCAATCTCCTTCATATACACGTTAACAAATCCCTCAATGGTTCTCAGTAGAACAACCCCTTTAATATGCTTTGCCTTCATGTGAAATAAGGACTAATCATGGCACATGTACACACTGGTGGCCACATCTGAAACTGCTTTGAGGCAATGGAATGGCTTGAATTGTAATTCAAGAAGGATTTTTGAAGAGTTCTTTTGTCCAAGTATTGATTGAGAATCCCAAAAACCTTCAAATTCAACTCCAACCACCTTTACCTCTTCTTAGGTGACAAGCGACAAACCGCCTTGAAGACTTTCACACAAGTGGCTGAAGAGAACAACAAAACTGACACCCACAAAAGAATCTCACAGTCAAGGAGAGGCTCTCAGCCACTGAGGAGACACGGAGACAGCCGCAGAATTAAACACCCAGATGGACATTTTAACACGGAGCTTTAAACTTACTGTCAACAGTGGAATCTAACGCTCAACAGTGGAATCTACAATGAACAAACACAGACCACACAGACTAAACACAGACACACAGCAGCCTCAAACACTCCAGCCACCAAGGAAGGACAGTATGCTACTGTTGTCTGTCCTGATCTTATCAGCTTTCATTTACCTGTGACTTCATGATTAATCATGTTTTTATTTGGTATGGATGGTGAATGCTCTGTATTTATGTAGCACTTTTCTATTCTGGTCACTTCACAGTTTGACCATTCACCCATTCACTCACACATTCACACGCAGCTTGGGGTTAACGGTCCTGCCCAGGGACACATCGGCATGTAGACGTGTTAAAAATATAATATATAAATATAAAGTATATAAAATGATTAAATAAAACTACAGAATAGCAGTAAAATACAGCAGAATAAATATAAGCCAAGATAAAATAAACTGTAAAATAAAATGAACTAGTGAAACACTTACGATGCAAACAATTTAAACAGTCGAAAACAGTTTCAGCAGTGTGTTTGTGCTTCTGTGTGTGTAACATTGCTTTAGTAAATCCCCCCAACCCTGCTTTTTATGATGGACGCTGTGTGAGGTTATCTTATAAATACATCATTTACACACACATACTGTATATACTGTATATAATAAGTTTCACAGTGGCCGTACGTGTTACCACCATGTAACGGCACATGAAGAATAACGCTCCCTGTTGCACTTCTCTCACTTTCACTGCCCCGTTCTCTGTGGCATCTCTTGGATGATGTCATCGTATTAATTCAAGTTTATTTAGGAATCGGCCGCAACGTTTCACCCCGACAGAGACATGAAAGTCAACGCGAGGCCTGCGAAAGCATTTTGCAGCAGTGCAGTAAATTCCTCACAGTATCAGTAAAGCCATATGTGAACCATTTCATAATGAGACAACCAACGCAATACTGATTGGATTATCTTAACCCTTTGGATTAAATGGTTCTGAACAACAAATCACAATAATTTATTTTCATTTTAATGATGAGATTTTACTATCAACTGCTCACATACGGTATTTTGCATTTGCTCTTGGAGTCTCATTCTATAGTCCAGCAAATGCTAAGCTATTTTTTTTACTGTATAAACACACAGCAAACATTCCTCACAGTGTTCAAGTCAATTTATGCTGCATTCCATTTACATCGGAACTGAGAACTTGGAACTGGGAGTGACTTAAGTCCTAACTTAAGTTTAGCAGGCGGAACCTTTGGTCTCGCTGTAACCCGGACTCATTTATGTGACGTACCACAAACAAAATCTACACTGGTGACGAGGTTTGGATAATAGAGCAGTTTCTGAGGGGCAAAAAGAAAACTGTGCAACGATTCGGAAATTAACAACAAGCCAACGTCAGCCGAGCGGAACAACGATTCACGACGAGAAAATGCCACCAAAGACCTCTCTGTGTGTTGTGTCTCAAAACATTGGCAGGGACAGCATTTGTATTGCCAAAAATGCTAAAAAAAAATGTTATGTTATTATTCAGTATATGTTATACTTGACACATTGTTACAATTTCGTGAGAGTTGCGGGGCCCCCGGGAAATTTGTTCCTCCAGAGGGGGGCCCAACAGAAAAAGTTTGAGAACCACTGGGCTAGCTATTGTTAGCCGCTGTTAGCAACACCGCTCTATAACTTGGTATCTGCTTGGTATTTGGCGCACACAAACCCGCTAACTGTGTTCAGAGGGTTTCCTGTGTAAGGAACGCTCCATGACCTCAGGAATGTCCGAGGACCTACACGAACTGCACTGCATGTAGGGTGATAACATGCCTCGTACAGTATGCATTCACTGACCTCTCTCTCCCGCTCTCTCTCTCTCTCTCTCGCTCTGTCTCTCTCGTGTGTGTTTCTCAGTTGTGAGTCTGGAAGGCAGAGCCGTGCATTTGGCCACCTTGGTGCAGGAGGCTGAGCAGAGGGTGTCAGAGCTTCAGGCCCAGGTGCGGAGCGAGGCTCCCTGTGAGCGGGAAGGATCTGACCGGGAAAGGCTGCTAAAAGCCTGGGAGTGGAGGCTTCAGCTCTTCCGACGCATGCAGCTGGGCTTTGAGCATGCTAGTAAGCCCTCAGAGCAACTTTGATGTTACGGAGAATTTTTTTTTTTTCACATGCTGAGGGAATTTCACACGTTAGATCAATACAGCAGTGCAGCAGTCATCTTTGGTTTTAATTCTTACACCCTTTCCCTTTTTTCTGCTGGCATTCTGGCAGCGCTGAGTTAAATGCTTCCACACTCGGCTGCATGTGTGTGCATGTGCTTTGTTTTCCTGCTTTAATTGTTTTATAATCATTTCATAACAGGCTCAGTGGCATAGCAGACTGCCACCTTGTGAAAACAGACATACTCACATGCATACTCTTCCAACCAAAGACTTATTTGTACTTTGATACAAAAAAGCCTTTTTTCCCTCACATTATAATTCACTGTGCACATGTAATTTGATTGTACTTTGTGTGAACATGGAGGAAAATTATACACCACATGTCAACGTGATGTTTTATATGGAAGAGGATAAGGGCCACAGAGGAAACAAATATTTAAGTATATAATAATATATAATTTCTGACTTTAAACTCAGAATTCTGAGTTTAAAGTCAAAATTAAACTTTAAACTCTGCTGATTCTGAGAATTCTGAGAATTATTTTCAGAATTCTGAGAATAAAGTCAGAATTCTGACTTTAAACTCAGAAATTCTGACTTTAAACTCAGAAATTCTGAGAATAAAGTCAGAATTCTGACTTTAAACTCAGAATTCTGACTTTAAAATCAGAAATTCTGACTCAGAATTCTGAGAATAAAGTCAGAATTCTGACTTTAAACTCAGAATTCTGACTTTAAAATCAGAAATTCTGACTCAGAATTCTGAGAATAAAGTCAGAATTCTGACTTTAAACTCAGAAATTCTGACTTTAAACTCAGAATTCTGAGAATAAAGTCAGAATTCTGACTTTAAACTCAGAAATTCTGACTAAACTCAGAATTCTGACTTTAAAATCAGAAATTCTGACTCAGAATTCTGAGTTTAATGTCAGAACTCAAATATTTGTTTCCTCTGTGGCCCTTATCGTCTTCTGTAGTTTTAGAGTCCTGAAATAAATCCTCACTCTGTTGAATTGACGTTATTTTGTGAAGGTTACAAATCAGAGATGTGGCCTCGTTGTCATTTTCATCCATTACTGACATAAAATCTGAAAAAAAACACATTTACTACTTAACAGTTTAAAATTGTTCCATTTCTGACCACATTATTTTAAGGGTTGGAGCAACTGACATATTTGAGTCTGCTTCTATTTACCCATCTATCGCTCTAACTGTCTGCCTGCCTGCCTCCTCAGACCCTCCAGACTCTCCCAGTGCAGTTTGCTTGTCTGTCAGCAGCAGCACCAGTCTAACAGTGGACTTCCAGGAACCTCTTTGTGTCAATTCTGCTGTGGTTACCAAGTACAAAGGTCAGCAACTGTGTCCATTCTATTGCTTCATTTAGAACATGCCACTCACTATCATCATATGTGAAGCTGTGGTGCACATTTTTCAATAGACCCACTTGAGCCACCCCCTCCAATTTTGAGGTTACAGCCCAGAATAATTTGTTTACCACTAGAACCCATTAGTGCAGGAAGGGGGGGGGTGAGTTAGCAGTAGCTTGACGTCTTACACAGTGACAATTAAAATAACACGAGCATGAGAAGTTGGGTGCTGAGGTACACCTTCTTCCTTTGATGATTTTAGGCTGAAAAACAGGGACAAGTTCTCTTCACCATGAATATTTGACTGGCATAGAATTCAAATTACAATCATTTATCAACACTCGATCAGGCACATGCAGGAGGGCCAGTCGTCTTAATGCAAACAACTGTTTCTATCGTACACCCACAGCTTGTGAGACTGTGCTCGTGTCAACATAGTGTTTTGGATTCACTTATATTTACTTTATTTGTTTTTAGGTAGGCTACATATTACTGCGTATTACAAGTGAACATTTGAAGCTTCCCTTGTGTGTGTGTGTGTGTTTGCAGTGTGTTGGAGTACTGCTCCATCATGCAGTCCCTTGCTGGGTGAGACGGTGGTGGAGGACATCAATCTGCTCCAGTGCAACATTACTGCGCTCACCTGTGTAAGTTGTACCAGGTTTCTGTCTCAACCATGTAAATGACTTAGGGATGCAACGGTACAGTTTTCCCACGGTTCGTATGCATCGCGGTTTCTGGGCCACGGTAACGGTGCGGTTTCCATATCTTAATATAAAACTACTCAGACTAGCAAAGGCAATATTGCATTGTAAAAAAATAATTAAACGCACAGATGAAATCAAATCAAACCACAAACTTTATTGGAACAATAGTGCACCATCAGATCAAACATAAAACCACACAAATTAAATATAAATATAAAGTTTAGTACTATCCTATAAAAATAAACAAAATATTAACTCACTCACAGAAACTACTTAACACCAACCGTGGCGTATCGAACGGTTCAGTAAAACACCAAATATTGTTGCATCCCGAATATTAATGTGTGCACACAGACGAGCTGTGGATGTGCAGTGCAGTCGACTGTGCGCGGAACAATCACTGATCTGTAAGTAAAAATAGGTTTTGTTTTCTCCTCTCTTTATTTTACGGTTCAACACTTTATACACCCCCCGTGTGTGAAATCTCTAAAGACACGACGTGTCCTAGTGATATGTAAAGTATGATAAGTTATGTGAGTCAGGAAGAAACTATTGCATCACACCACTGTTGTGAGGTAACATCAGTAGCTGCTTCCCTCAAAACAAGGCCACATCCAGACGGAAACCACACCAAACGTAAACAATCTTTTTCTTTTAGCCGTTTTCAATAAGTTCCCGGAAATCAGGAAATATCTCCGTCCACATGGAACCCACTGAAACCAGCACTGTCATGTTACACCAAAAAACAGAGTAGAAGATGTTAGATATAATAACATTACATTACATTACATTACATGTCATTTACCGCGGTGGAGAGTCGGACACACACACACAGAAGCGCAGTGTGAGCGCAGCGCACACACACACACACACACACAGAGTGCACATAAACGAGCTGTGGATGTGCAGTGCCGCAGACTGTGCGCGGAACAATCACTGATCTGTTTTGTTTATTCAAGTAAAAATGTTGTTTTGTTTTCTCCTCTCTTTATTTTAACACTTTTTTCACCCCCATGTGTGAAATCTCTAAAGACACGACGTGTCCTCGTGATAGCTAGCGTCTTTTCACACTGACTCTAGTTACTTGTCATTGACAAGTAACTAGAAAACACAAGAAATTGAATGACAGTGCATGAGAGAGCTGGGAATACGACGCCATCGTTTTCCTAAAGTAGCGTGTTCTCTGTCCGCACGGAAACACGAGGCCGGCGTTTTGAGATTTTCCTTTTGAGATTTTTTAAAACGCTGTCTCCATGTGGACGGAACGGCTCTCCAACAAAAAAAAAGTATACGTATTCATCTGTAGCTGTTTCTGTGTGGACGGCCCCTAATTGTGTCTTGCACATACTGTATCACCTATCCCAGTGGATTTACACAGCTCTACATATAAACCTTTTTCACATTTTTTAAATCAAACCAGAAAGGATATAATCTTGATTTATACGGTATGTATATTATGTCTGACAGAGCTACACAATACACCACTAAACTCTGGCTTCACCAGCTGTTGGTGCTGCCCAGTAAACAAATTAGATGTTCCTCCTGCACCAGAGAGCCCTGATATATTTACGTCAGCGTGTGTTTGTTCTCCTTTGAAACAATTCTTTACTACATACATCAGACACGGGATGCAGTCACCGTCGATTCAAGGTTGCACAATCAATTCAGTCCAAGATGTATGTCCATGCCCAAAACACAATTGAAAACCTGGTGTGTTGCTTAAGTCTTGACTCACAGAATGATAAAACAGAGCAGCTTGGTTGCCTGCCAGCTGATTTATGTTTGGCATTTTTAAGCAGGCACGCAGACAAATGGACACTCTGTTGGTTGTTTGTTACTGTGTGGGAGAAGCCCACCCCTTGTAAGGCCCCCATTGCAAAGCAAAGCTCATTTCTGTCACATGACAGGGGTCAAGGCGAGGTCAGGAAGTGTCAGCATCTGGTTTGATTGATCTGGCCAAGAAAGGATAGACATAGACCTGCTGTCTGCACACTGGACACAGAGACAGACCGAGCTTCTTGATGTATCATTCAAATCCAGCTCTCTCTTTCACACACACACACACACACACAGTTCTGCACAACTAACTATCCTTTTAAGGACTGCAGTGACTTCCATTCATTTACCCCTAACCTTAACCATGACTTGACTGTGTCCTGTCCTTTCAGGGGACTTATTATTACGTCCAAGTGTCTGCCTACAACATGAAGGGCTGGGGACCTCCAGTAGTTTCCACCCCGGCCTGCGCTGCACCTTCCAGTAAGTTTCCATTGTGTGTGTGTGTGTGTGTATGTGTGTGTGTGTTCTCACGTGCCAAGACTTCACATAAAGATACAAAACGTAAAACCTCCAGTCAACAACAGCAAAATATGTCCAAATGATCACCACTGTGTGTGTGTGTGTGTGTGTGTGTGTGAGTCCTGCATTAATTATGCAATCTCTCATAGCTTTCCCACACACATAAAGGAGCTCTTGCATTGCATCATCTCTTGTTGGCTCCTTTGATTGATTCAGTGGTTCCAGCATCATTCCAGTGTTGCTTTGACGATATTACGGAGGTGACAGCTGGGCGGCTCTCCTGCCAGCAGGCCGGGTAGTGGGACCCCCTCTGCGGACGTCATTGAGTGTAACCATAGACATCGTGTTAGGGGTTGGCTGGCAGAAGATGGTGCCTGAGTTCAGCCAAGAAGTTAACCGTGAAGTCATGTGCACGACAGCTGAGGTGTTGACTATCTGTCTGTCTGTCTGTTTATCCGTCTTTCTTTCCACTGAGCAATTGATCTGTCTATCTATCTGTCTGTCTGTCTATCTGTCTGTCTGTTTATCTATCTGTCTGTGCTAAATAGCTAACTGGCTAGCTGTCTGTCGGTTTGTCTGTCTGTCCGGCCGTCTATCTATCTATCTATCTATCTATCTATCTAGCTAGCTAGCTAGCTAGCTATCCATCTATCTATCTAGCTAGCTAGCTAGCTATCCATCTATCTATCTATCTATCTATCTATCTATCTATCTATCTATCTATCTATCTATCTAT
The DNA here is from genome assembly GCF_958295425.1 of Solea solea. NCBI lineage: Eukaryota > Metazoa > Chordata > Actinopteri > Pleuronectiformes > Soleidae > Solea > Solea solea. The sequence continues at coordinate 17,938,292 of NC_081154.1, forward strand.
CTATCTATCTATCTATCTATCTATCTATCTATCCATCTATATCTATCTATCTATCTTTCTATCTATCTATCTATCTATCTATCTATCTATCTATATCTATCTATCTATCTATCTTTCTATCTATCCATCCATCCATCCATCCATCCATTTATCTAGCTATCCAACTATCTATCTATCTAGCTATCTAGCTATCTATCTAGCTATGCTAATTGGCTAGCCGGCTATCTAACTAGCCATTAGGGACGTAGACGTAACTACAAAAACAACTCAGTTACCAAAGGCAACTCTTGCGTCCGTCATTTGGAGTAAAATAACCTGGATTTAAACATTTAATTAGCATACTGGGACCACGCTACAGAAGGTGTTGCCTTCCATGTATGAAGGTGGACATTATCTATCTATCTGTCTGTCTGTCTGTCTGTCTGTCTGTCTACCATTCAAAACCATTTAAAAAATAAGTAGATTAGAGACATTTTGTAATCTGTAGTTTTAAATGTTTTTCTACCAAAGACTCTTCCTCGTTTAGTGCATATTTATTCATTCATAAACAAACAAAATAATACATACTGTACATGTTTTGTGTGATTCTCAACAGTTGCTGTTTGTGTGTGTTGTGTAGTCAGTACACATATTGAAAGAGAGTGAACATAGGTGCTGTGATTGTCGGTGTCTTGGCACACTCATAGTACATCTGGGGAACACATGAACATGTTTGTCCTCATCAGTGTGTGTGTGTGTGTGTGTGTGTGTGTGTGTGTGTGTCTTCATTTTCAGAAACTGGGCTTTCCCTCACTTTTTTCGTACTGTCCACCTCCCTCGCTGCCATCTCCCTCCCTCTCTCAGAGCTAATTTCGATGTTGCGTGTTTGTGTTTTCCATTTGGTCCTACCACTGGAAATATTTGCATGTCTGTGCTGCAGCATGCGGCGCAGCCCCAACAGTGGGGGCCTTATACAAGCCCATGGACGCCCATTAAAGGGCCCGCTTGTCCTGTTGAGACAGGCACCTTTCTGGGAATAGAGCTCACCGTGTTTCAGGGGCCTCCCTCCGGGGGCTCCAGAAGACGGAGTTGGGCTGGGGGTGTGTGTGTGTGTGTGGGGGGGAGGGGGTTTGGAGGCGGGCGTTGGAGTTATCACTGACATCCTTCAACAAGCAAGCAAAGATGCAGTCTTGCTAACACAAAAGGGGGAATGTTTTGAAGAATAATTTGCCATGTCGTCGTCTGTGTCAGGGAAAGACACGGTTTGGTGTGTTTTTGTGTTTTTATGATGAGACTTTGCTTGATACACAAAAACAAAGACATGGAGGAAGAGAAGGAGTCATTACTTGCAAATGTAACTTACTTTACTCACTATCTGTCACTTGTGTGATAGGATCCATGAGCTTTCACTTTACTCACGTCAAACATGTGCAGCATGTGTCACTTAAGCCTTTTTTGAATTTTAAAATCAGCAGGTGGACCTGGGATCCGTGAAAATTGATTTTTTTAACATTCCCATGTTCATGTGGCTGCTCTGCCCTCAGGTGTTTTATTTCCGCCCCTGTATTAGCTGTGTATAGAGCACAACAACACCATGGAGCTCAGTGACAATGTCACAGTGGTTCCTAATCGTGTCTTTTACTTCATTCCCTCTTTCAGCTGATCTTTGAATGAATCCAAATGATGAAATAGAAATGATTGAGTTGTAAAAAGTAAGGATTGCCTCAACATTCATGCGTATAGATGAATGTGCAACCTCACATTGATGCAGGAATGAGCTGAAGATGAACAAGATGAACAAGAAAAGAGCATGTTCTCCCTTCTGGTCTTAAGTTCACAGCAAGCTGATTGAAGCCTGATTGTGTCAGTAAGCTGCTTTTTTGTCAGCTCCACATGATGTTGACATGATATTGAACCCTTGTCAAAATGAAGTGATACCCTTTGGTCCTCACTGTGTCTGATTCTGCAGGTTGGAGAGACATCGATGGTCGTGCTCCGCGACAGAGAGGCCAGAAGGAGACGCTGGACCAGCTGCTGGGACAGATAAAAGAATCTCACCGTCACTGCGTCTGCCATGGTATCAGCAGCTCTGTCATCATGTGATCAAACAGCAATATGAGAGCTTTAACATTCCCAATCTGACCCTGTTCTCATTTAACTAAATATGAGCATGTTATACCTGGTGTATGTAGTTTGACTTGGGTTCAAATGATGGAATTACATGCAGTAAATTCAGTAACACAAATTCAACATTAATTAGTTGCTTATTAGCATGAAAATGAGTCATTATTAAGTACTTATTAATGCCTTATTCTGCATGGTCTTATTATAAAACTAGTAATCCATTACCTAAGAGTTTTCCCTCAATAACCTCAGAATTATTGCTTATTAGTAGTGAGGAAGTTGTTGTATATGAATTACAATCTTAATATGCTTTGCTTAAATAAATAAAGTTGGATTGGATTGCTTAGTTTGAAATTTATAAGGTGATCTCCCTGATCTAAAGTACTTATTATTAAGTACTTAATAATGACTCATGTAAGTCATTTGCATGCTAATAAGCAGCTAATTAATGCTGAATATGTGTTCCCTCATCTAAAGTGTTAGGGAGAATAACAGTGTGAGAGTACAGGACTACACTTGACCCCTAACCTGACGCAAAGTTGAGGCTAAAGTGAAATGTGTTATGAGTTTGTGACATTAACCTGAGCTTCATTTTCACTGCACCTGCCGTATGTTAAACAAACACATGTGAAGTCTAGCCACCATCTTACCTCACGTGTCACAATAATAAAGTCAAATGTGAGAAAAGGACGCTTCAAAAAAACGCAGCACCAAGTGTTGCTTTGTCTCACCTCGACAGACACTTTACAATTTCAGACACGGCAAGTACGCTGGGGTCGGTGAGGGGAGGGGGGTGGTAGGGGGGGGCATACTCAAGACGACACGTTGCCTCAAAAATAATGTCTCAACACCCCCTCCAACCTCTTATGTGTGCGTCTTTCCATGACTCAGCCCTTCCTCCTTTGAAAACGTCTCGCTCTCTGTGACAAAATGCAGATCAGCCTGTCTCGCACACGAGCTGTTTATATCTCCAAACACTGGCGGCTGTAAGTGTGTCTCACGAGTGTCAGGACCTGTCCATACTGCCTCTTTTATATGACGGCAAACTGCATTTAGCGCCGAACAAGTTGCATGTCTTTTTCTATCACACCCACACGGCCAAACGCAAACACCCACTTACTATTGTCCACTGTGGCCAGACGCATTTGCGACTGGGGCAAAAAACGCAGTATAATAGTCGGTATTGAGTGGCCCCCGAGTTCCTAAGACGGTGACTGATTGTGCTTGAGAGTTCAGGCACGGTAGCCAAGGTGGCGTGTCCCGGGGTCATGTTTGTTATTCCTGTAAGAGACGAGTCTTGGGCTGGAGTCAGGAGAGAGCATAAATTAACAGTGACTGCTGCTGCTGCTGCTGCTGCTGCTGCCGTCACACCCCCCGCCAAACCCCCCCCCCATGGCCCGCCAGTCATCCTGTCTACTGTCCATACATATACAACCAGATAGCTAGACAGGCGTACACATAGATGGATGTGTATATGAACAGACACAAATATTCATCTACATGCTCACTTTCAAATCAGTCCTTCTCCCACATGACCATGAGCCCGTCCCCGTCCCTGTCCCCGTCCCCAGCATATAGCCCATGCCACCTTCTCTTGTCCAAACACTATTAATTAAACTTTGAAAGAGGCCTTGACTAAAACAGGCACCCCAGCAGTCAGCCCAACTTGTCTGTCTTACTCAGTGTCAAACAGAAGCTGAGGCCACAGCGACTGGAGAGAAACGCGGGGAGGTGAGAGGGGTCAAGGGGTGCTGTTTTTTTTGTTACTCCACCTCGACTCGTCCACCTGAAGAGAAAATTAGTTCTTTTTGGGTCCTGAATGGGGGGATTTATTGACTTTAAGTGGCCTGGGGCTGAAGTAAGATCACCTGGGAGGGGAGGAGAGGGGAGGCCAGTCTGCCAAGGGTTTGGGACTCGAGGTTTCTAATGAGTTGGGAGGTGCGCTATCTCACCAACAGGCGCCCATAAAAACACACACATACATATATACCCACACCTCCTTCTCTCACCCCAACCCCTTGCAGGCCCACTAAAAATAAACATGTCCCCACAGACTTAACTGACCTCCCTGTCAGTGAGTGGCAAAGGGTTAAGACACACACAGAATTTACTACAGCTCCTTGGCTGCACTCATATGGCTGTAGCTCAAGTTATGCCATATGCATGTAAACACACACACACACACACACACAGTCAGTATTCCTGTGGGACATGAGCGCTAGTGGTTCCCTCAAGGCCCATAGTCTGCAGTTGGCAGCCAGCATGACTGTCAAATGGTGCCGCGCCACTGGAGCGCATGAAATGTTGAAAAACATTCCCCTCCAACCATGTTTTTGGACGTGTCAAGTTTGTTGTCAATTAAGTAACAGCCTGCCACTGAAAGAGATATTTCTAGAGTTTGTCAGGACAGAGGTATTCATTGGTCCTGGCTGGAGGAGTTTGTCACCAATGTCCTCATTTCCACACTAAGAGCCTCGGTGTAATCATTTCACTAAATGGGACTCTGTCAGACTGTTAGCATATGAATTAACTAGTGCTGTCAGTTAGGTGCGTTATTAACGGCGTTAACGCAAAGCTATTTTAACGGAGTCCATTTTCTTATCGCAAGGTTGACGTTCTTTTTGCCCTAGCAAACTTTGTAGTTTTTTTTTCCACATGCTGTTGCAACAACTACAACACCACACCGGATCTAGCTAGACCGGAAACTAGTGTTGTAGTACTCAAGATCGGTCTTGGTCTCGAAACCGGTCTCGAGACCACTTTTTGAAGGTCTTGTCTCGTCTCGGAATCGACTGCATTTTTACTCGGTCTTGTCTCGGTCTCAGACAAAGCGGACCCGGGATTTTATTTCAAGACCGGTCAAGACCACAACTGTGGGGATATCAATAAATTGCCTGTGCATTTTTGGATGAACTTGTTAAAATCATTACTGTGATATTGAGTAAATCGTATTGCTTCGGGTACGACCAATAACTTGACTCATTTATCATTTGAAATTTTTGTCACCGTTAACGGCTGTCACCCCTCCCGCCCCCTTTCACACGCCCCCCACAAAAGTGCATGTGAGTGACAGGAGAAGAGGCTGTGAGAAGATGTCAGCCAACTCATCTATAATAAGATGTGGTTACCTGAACCACAAAGACTTTTTGTGCAGAAATACCTCCAAAAGAAAACACAGCGCAACATGTAAATTCTGCAAAGCGACGCTAACAGTCTTGGTCTCGACCCCTCAAAGTCTTGGTCTTGTCTTGGTCTCGGTACACTGTGATCTTGGTCTCGACTTGGTCTCGGTTTAGGTGGTCTTGACTACAACACTACCAGAAACAAAACAACAGGCACACGAGCCGGCCAGAGTAGTAGGCTAACGTTCTGTTTTGAGTGGATGGCGAGCGCCGGGCGCTTCTCCATCTCTAAGCGGGCTCTCCGTCTCCAACGCAGCCTGGATCATTTCTCCATGCACTCCCCACATCCAAGTCATGATGTATGCAGTGTTAGCAACCAAGCTGGCAGACCCCCGAACCGTAGTAAGGAGACCACCAAAGACCGCTAGCTGCTTTGGCTCTGATTAAACCACAGGACTCCGTCTGCGTTGAAGAACGGCACTTTATTCACACACTGCAGGCTGATACACAGCCTCTCTTATTATTGTGCGGCTCTCACAATAAGAGAAATAACTAAAAATGTGCAGGTGACAGAGATATTGTCTCAATAAAAAAAACATGTGCACAAAGAAAGCCGATCAACTTTTCTATGTTGATAAGAGCGTTAAAATGAGAAAAAATAACGGGATATAAAGAAATCAAGGGACATTTAGAATAGATACAAATGCACACTTGACAGCACTAGAATGAACCCTTTTCTTCCCTGTCCACACAGAACAATGCAAAGCTCCGGCACAAGGCAGGAAGCACTCGGTGTCCAAAAGCCTGCGGCACCTCTTCCAAGCTACCAACAAGTTTGTTAAAACCTTGAAAAGGTTAGCATGAATGTTGTGTTCTGTCTTTGTTTTTGCCCAGAACACATGATTGTCATCAGTGAATATTGTGTCATGATTTCTCTGCCAGCACCAACATCCCATTTGTATCATGCAAATGTTTCCTTTGCCTCTCTACAGAGGTCTCTACCTGACGTCCATATTCTACAGAGATGACAACGTGTTGGTGACTCCAGAGGACCAGATTCCGATTGTGGAGGTTGAAGATTCATACTCCAGTTCACTCATGCAGGACTTCCTCTGGTTTACCAAGGTAGACACACAGCTGTGGAAATGATTCTCACAAGTAGTAAACGCAACTTACTACATGCACTCGGTAAAAACATGCTCGTTAACGTGAGGTAAATGTGTTTCTGTGTGCTCTCTGTCCCTGTACCAGATGTCCTTTCTGTGGGAGGAGATTCCCTGGCTGCAGCAGTGTCTTAGCTCCTCCCAGTCTTCTTGTTCCTGTACCCTGCAGACACGCCTCAAGATGCTGCAGGCTGTCTCCCATCTGCAGGTAAGCTCCAGTGTGTAACTTCAGGTGTATCTAGTAATATTATGGCATATTTCGGCATTTTCGCCTCGGCACGGCACAGTTTAGGTTGCATCTCCACTACAAAAAAAGTACCTACTCCACGTGGGCGGAGTCATCACTGCACGGCTGCGTGAAACTGCGGTGACTTTGTTTCATACACAATTTTTTAGGACAAATTTTACGATTGTTAAGTAGAATTAACTGATCTACAGTTTGGACCACGCATCACATAGTACCTACTGAGCACGGTTGGAACCTCGCGGGAGCAACTACTAAAAATAGTACCAGGTACTATGCTAGTGGAAACGAGCCGGTGGAAATACACCAATAGTTGCTGATCCAGGTGGAAATATTCACAGTTTAGTGTAAAGTATTGAAACACTCTTTGTGATAACACCAGCTAATGTTTTCAAATGATGCCGTTGGCTATTTTAGTCCATGCATGTCACGTGTCACACTTGCTACTGTACACTGAATGTACAATGTATGTTATTCTATGCATCGTTCTCTCTGAAAAAAGAAAAGAAAAGAAACAAGTATTAGATTATTATCTGCTGTCTTGTCTCAGGGAATGCTTGGAACCCAGGATCTTGGTCAGGTGTACCTTGAGCCGATCAAAGACAAGCATGGCAATGCCCTGCTGGTTCTCCTCAAAGACATGAATGCCTGTCCCAACCTGGACGGGGTACGCTGGACACAGCTCAGCAAACTCCAGCTCCAACGGAAGTCCATCTCATCCCCTGAGGAGCCCACTGCCTTAGACATGCTCCTCATCACACTGCATGTGAGTGCTACAGGAACCAGGTTTTTTTTGTGTTTTTGGAACACACAGCTGGTAATGGTACTGCCAGCAGTGGTTGTTGATTTTTCTCCAGAGATTAAGGAAGATAAAAACAACAGAAACAGTGGAAAAGTCTTATTTATTGAAATCACTGTAATGTTTTTAAGCTCTCATTTGCAGGAGACGTGAGCTTCTGTGGCCCTGACAATAAGCCTGTCCATTCAAATATGCTTCCAATTATCAAGAGTACTCATTTTGCTGTTATAGCATAAATTGTCTTTAAATTGTCATACATTTCAAAGATGCACATTCATTCAAATTCAGATTTCAGGTCAAATATTTGCATCTTCAGTTTTAAAGAGGTTTTTTTGTTGAATTTCAGTGTGATGGACAAGAGGATGATAATTGGACTGATTATTGTTGTGTGTTGCAGTCCATGCTGTGTGCTTGTTTTGTTCACAGTGGCTACAATCAGGAACAAAACCACACGTTGATTTTGACTGTGTCGCCTTTGTTACAGTGGTGTTTTGTCTCCATTGTGAGTTGTTTTTTTCCTTGTGGTTGCAAAACAATGGTGGAGATTATCTTTAGGGAAAACCACCATTTTCTCAAATCTTTGTTTATTGGGTTATAAACAAACTGTGATGCTAAATGGTTTGTATTCCCAAAGCACTTTTCAGGTTTGATGACCACTCAAAGACATTCACATCTTTCATACCCATTCACACGCTGCCAGAGTTATGTGCCTTGCCCAGAGACACATCAGCATGTAGACTCCCTCTACCACTCATCCACCATTGCCTCAGATCATATAATGGAATACATAGAAATGCACTGATGGGCTGTTTTTTCAATGTTCAATGAAAACAGCATGACAGCACCATCAGACCATCTCCTTACCTCGTTTCAGGAGAAGCTGGCTTATCATAGACGGAGCAAGAAGCTGCTTTCTCCAGGGTTATACCTGGGCTATCTGAAGCTGTGTACATCAGTGGAGCAGATCAGGGTCCTGGTGCCGCAGAAACTTCCCAACATCCTCTGTCATACAAAAATCCGGGACAACAGCAACGTGTCCAGGTGGGGAACAACAGACTTTGAATGTGCTTTTGAATGTCACACGGTGTTTCAAGCTGTTTCTTTTCATATTTATAGTAGTTTTGTCCCAACAGCTGATTCCAACAATGAAAAGACACGTGTGCACTTACTGGAAGTGTGTGTGTGTGTGTGTGTGGTTTCAGAGAGGAGTGGCAATGGCTGCAGGCCCTCAGCTCTCTTGAGGAGTCGTTGGAAATGGATCTCGACGTGCAGAGTGCTCCACATTGCCTCCTACAGGACCTGCGCAACGCCATAAAGGAGTTGATGGCACACATCAACATCCCTGGAAATCAGGTGAGAGTGAGGCCAGGATCACAGACTGTGTGACCTCATCAAGATTCAGAAGAAGTCAAAAGAAGCCAAGTTCCAGAGGCGAGCAGTAGCAACGGCTCAAAGCTATGAAATGATTCCACATGATACTGAGCCAGCTCTGGTTAGACCACTAATTCTACATGATTTCTGTAAAAGAACACGGCGTGAATTCCAGCAATCATCATCCATGTGGCTTTAAACTACTGTTCCACCCATGACTCTGCTACTATGTGGAGTGACATGTAAAAAAAAACATGAACATATGCTTGTTTATGCAAATGAGACTGAAATATTAATAAGGTAGAGGTGGAACCTTGAACATTGATGTTAAAAGGCTTAAAAACAACACCTACACAATAAAGCACTGTAGTGTAACCATGGATTAAAGCAAACCAGTTGCCATATTCTTTACTTTACATTCCACCATCTGCATTTAAGTATGTAGCTTTGTATTTTAGATATTTAAATGAGTAAAAATGTACTTTATGGTGGCCCAGACGTCTGGTCCATGAGTATCTGTGATCTTTACTACAGTGTAAAATAAAAAGTCATCTTAAATAATGAAAGAGTAAGAGCTCAGTGGAAACTATGTTAGTGTTATTTGAAGGTACTGTCTGTGTGTGTCTAGGCACAGGATTTCCGCATATATTGCCAAGAAGTTTTGGAGTTAGGGGAGAAAGTGTCCTTCTTGCTCCTCCTGCCTCCTTCAGACGAGGTCTGCTCAGCCCCTGGTCAGAACAACCCATACTCCCCCCGCTCTGGCTTCCTCACCCTGCCCCTGCAAACCTTTGAACTGGGTCAGTATTACAAACTCATCAGCAGACGTTAGACACCGACTGTCGAGAATCTAGATGTTTCTGTAAACACGGACACAGCATTTGACTTCTCTCTCGACTCCTTCTTCTCCCACAGTCCACTTTAATGCCTATTGCCCGAGTTTCATAGGCCAGTACTGCAGAGTGTCAGCTTTGCTGGAGCTGGAGGCGCTCGTGTCCCAGCAGGCACTGAGAGAGGCCTTCTCCGAGGCCGAGCTCCTTGTTGCTAAGAAGAAACATCAGGAGGTCCAGGAATACATACAGGTAGGAGCACTGTAAGAAAGAGGATGTCCTCCTTCTAACGCGTGATAGTATGAGGTATGAACAAATAATCAGCACTGTGTGCACCATCTGCACCAAGACAGAGCTTGAGACACGGAGGCTGGAGCAGAGTCATAAAAATGCTCTTCAAACTTTTCTGAGGTCAAAGTCCACTGTGTATTTTAACTTAAGTTCTGGGATTTCAAACTCATCAACAAAATCATAAAATAGCACATTTGAACTCTACTGACTTTGGTGCTGGAGTGAGTGAGTGAGTTTTTCAGTCTAAGGTAAGATGAAGTTGGACTACATTTATTAGGTGAGTCCCTTGTTAGGTATCTCAGACTGGTTCTTGGCTGCTCTTCACTTCAAAGTCGACCTTAGTTCAGGAGTTATCTACTGTTGGAATAGTGTTGTGTTCTGAATTGAAACATCTGGGAGTTGAATCCAAATGAATGTGCGAGATGATGTTGTGTTCTCACGCTCTGAACTCTACAACAGCAAATGGAGGAGGTGTGGCGGGATGTGAGGTGGATAATGGATGCCTTGCAGCACGCCCGCTACAAGCAGCCGACAGGAGGCATTTCCATAAGCTGGATCATTGACTTCTCTAAGGAAGTGTTGCTTGAAAAGCCTCCCTCCACCTCCTCCCAACCAGACTTCATGCCCTCGCCCATACCTTCACCTGAACCCTGCCGCAAACACTCAGGTCAGACCAGAATGGACAAACCTGTTAACGTTTCTGAGGCTGCAAGACGCCACAGTTTAATTTACAATAACATCTAATACGTGATTCCTGACATTTTGCAGATTTTGCTGGACTGTCAGATGAGGAGGGCTCCTCCGAGGTCTTTCTCACAACTGACAGTGACTATGACTCCAGTCGAGCCCAGAGCCCGCGAGAACTGGACCTCCTGCCCCCATCGCCACTTTCCTCCTCCGCCCCCATGGAACCTTGTGGTTACCTACGCAGTGATGAGAGCAGCTCGGGAGGAGGGACGTGTCTTGGCGGCAGTGGACGTGGAGGGCGGGCACGGAAGGACTCCACACCAGACGTCCTGCAGGCCTCCGAGCTGCCGCACGGGAGGGAAGGGGAATGGTGTGGAGGAGGGGGAGGAGTTCTATGTGGAGGAGAAAGGCGGAGGGGGCCCCCAGAGCTGTTTGACAGTGACTTCATCCTGCCCAGCAGGCAGATTGAGCTGTTGCACATCACAGAGAAGAGACAGGCCTTCTGTGTGAGAACGAGCAGCCTGGAGTTTCCCTCCGCCACCTCAGCGCACCACCAGCCTTACTCCTCCCACACTGCGTACCACTCACCCACCACTTCGCCACAGAGAAGGTGGCACAGACCCTCGTCAGTGGACCGGTGTTGTTCCGCTGAGCACTGCTCGCCACGGCGTCCACCTGCTCGGACATTATCTGAGGACAGTGGCACACAGAGACTGTCCTCATCGTCACCTGCTGCCCTCTGGAAGGATTGTCATGCCACACTCAGAGTGTACCCACAGTATAACACAGGCCTGCCCAAGGACACCAGTGTTAAGGTAATGAATAGTGCTGTCAGTGAAACGCGCTATTAACGACGTTAACGCAAACCCGCTTGAACGGCGTCAATGTTTTTATCGCGAGATTAACGTCCTTAGCTCGAGCGAACTTTGTCGTTTTTTTCACGTGCTGTTGCGACAACTAGAAACGTTAGAAAAACTACAACAACACACCGGATCTAGCTAGAGCCGGCCAGAGAGTACTAAGCTAACGTTCTGTTTTGAGTGGATGGCGAGCGCCATGCGCTTCTCCGTCTCCAAGCGGGCTCTCCGTCTCCAACGCAGCCTGGATCATTTCTCCACGCACTCCCCACATCCAAGTCATGATGTATGCAGTGTTAGCAACCAAGCTGGCAGACCCCCGAACCATAGTAAGGAGACCACCGAAGACCGCTAGCTCCTTTAGCTCGGATTAGCTCGTTGCGGCAACCGCGAGACTCCGTGTGCGTTGAAGAACGGCACTTTATTCACACACTGCAGGCTGAGACACAGCCTCTCTTATTATTGTGCGCCGCTCACAATAAGAGAAAAAGAGAATAAAAAAAAACATTAGCACAAAGGAAGCCGATTTAAAATGAGAAGAAATAACGGGACAAAAAGAAATCAAGGGACATTTAGAATAGATAAAAATGTGCGATTAATCGTGAGTTAACGTTGACATTAATGCGATGAATTGTAATCGTTTGACAGCACTAGTAATGAGTATGTTGGTGTTTTGTGAACAAACACTAAATGCATTCCTTGCCCTGTGTGTCAGCTTTGTGTGACTCCAGACACGTCAGCACAGGAGATGGTCCAGTTAGTGGTCCAGGAGATGAACATTGTCTCGCGGCGCGTCTTCAGTGGCAGCGGAGGCAGCGGCGAACAGCATCAGCAGTGCGTCCACTACGGCCATGAACAGCTGAAGCACTTTGGCCTCGTGCTGGTGGTGGACGACAGAGAGAAGTGGCTCCAGGACGACTTCTGTCCACTGGAGCTCCAAAACCCGTGGCTGAGGGGCAAACTGTGTGTTCGCATTAAGGAGTATTCACCACTAGCGCTCCAAAACAGCCGGGCCACCACAGTGTGACACTTCCGAGAGAGAGTTCCTGCTGCATGCATTTTCTCCACTGATAAATGCATATTGAAATTAGGGAACTGTTACCGTTGTACAAACTCCTTTTCTCGGTGTGTTGTATGTGTTGTGTTATATGACTTTAACTGTAGTTATAACATGATGTATGTTTTGAAACACGACACCGAGAATCTGTTTCCATGAAATATTTTCTCCCATACATAAGAGTGTTTTGTTTTTTTATGAACATCAGAGCCCCTCATATGGACACCAAATGAACAATAACAAACTGGAACAAAGAAAAGAGTTTTTGTGCTGTCAGATATCGTCGGGGGAAAAAGCTTGTGATGCTCAGTAAGATTAATTGAGCGTCACTTTTGACTTCTGGAATTATTGATGTCGGCACATTGGACCGTCGGGCACTTTGCCAAACTGATGTGGGCAGTATCTTCGGCTCCTCAGGCTCACATGTACATCAACTCTTTCCTTGTGCCATTACCAGAGAACTGTCGGCTGCAGCTGTCCAGCCTCATGTTCCCAGGATGTGGGCTCTGGACCTGACCCAGAGGGGTGGAAGGAAGGCAGAAGAGGGGGGGGGGGGGGGTCAGAGTGGGGGCTGGCTTCTCCACTCTGGGATGCAACGAGCCCAACATCAACTGCTTTTGGCCACTGTACTGAATGGTAGTCAAGACGCCAAGCGAAGGGAGAAAGACATTATCAGAGAACTGTGGTGTGAGAGAGAGAGAGAGACAGAGAGAGAGGAGTATTTTAGAAACCTGGTGCTGGATTTTTGCCTGCTTCTTCCTCCTTTTTACAGCAACAAATCCTACGTATACAATAGACTCAGTCATAGTGTAGCTAATAACTAATATGTAACTAATGTGATCATTTCAACTGAACACAAAACACACAGAGGAGAAAAAAAGAAGCAATACTTGACTCGTGATGGAACCTTCCAGAATTGTACATCTGAAGTATTGTAGTAATAATGTCCTAAAAGTGAATCCGTTGAGTGTTTTGTTGTGTTTGGTTTCGACGTATTCCCAGATGCACCAGAAAATGGAGCCTGTCAGTCTAGAGCAGCGGCTCCCCAAAGGGACTCAAGTGTAAAAGGGATGACTCAAGTTGTTAAGAGGCCAGACATTTGTAAGCAAAGCCACACACTCCACATTCCAAGCTGTCTCTCAAAAGCCTTCTGAAATAAATGATAGAAAAACTATTTACCATCAGAAAACATTTAAACCATGAAGACACATGGAAGCATCACTGCGAGGCGAGGCTCATGTGACCAGTAGAGGGAGCAGTTAAGTAGGCTAGTTTTTAAACTTGCATTTGTTTCTTTGTCTCTTCTCAATGAAAATAAACAGTGAAGAAGTCCATTTAAATCACTTCAGCAAAGGGAGAAACCGTAAAATATCACTGAATTAAAGGTGCGGTAAACAGGATTTGTTTTGTGTGTTATATAACGTCAACGTCACAGATTGCGGCTAAATTGCGGCTAAATTGGTTTTCTTGGTCAAAGATTTCTTCACTGGTACAAGCTTTCGTCACGCTCTTCAGTGTCAGATTTAACTGCAAAGCCACACCCCCCTGCACTATTCCCCACGCCCCCTCCCTCAGGTCAGGTGAATCAAGCCTCTTAACAATGGAAAGCATCCTTTTTAGATGTTTGGGAGTCTTTGCCACACTTTGGTTTGTCGTTTAACAGTGAACTGTAGCGTGTGCCACTTCCACATCTGTGTTCTTCCTATTAGCTGCTCTTCAGTATATGATTAAAATGCTAGTTCTGTTCTTTACAGTGTGGATATGTGAGGTTTTCTGACACACAGGCAGCTCTGCACCAGCGACACACACACGTCTGCCAGTGGAGACGCAAGGAAAATTCATTTGCCCACGAGTGGATTCACCACTTCATTGTCTGCCATTGTCTGCCGTTACCAACTGGAGACAGAAGGTTGTGTCACAAATCTCGGGTTGTCGGTCTATCCAAGTGCACACAGAGGCCTATTCACCTGCGTCTGTTGGCCACGCCCCTCGCAAGTGGGAGTTGACTTCACCCTTTCCAGACTCATTTTTGGTAAGTGGCTAAAATGAGCTTTTCCTTGCGTCCCTGCCGGCAGCCAGAGTGAAGTCAGTGCTGGTTATACGTCAGTGTCTCATTCAAACAGAAACCTCAACTCTCTATCAGGCTCATTAACGTCGTACCATTCTTAAAAAAAAAAAAACTGCAGCATTTTCCCAGAGAGAGTCTCACGAGTGAAGTCTGTGGGCGTGGCTTCCAGTGGGCGTGGCTTCACGATCTGTAGCATTCCAGGTGAACAGGATGAATGTGACGTAATGATGTGTGTGTGTGTGTGTGTGTTTACAGGGTTTAGTGTCCTGTGTTTCCGTGTAGCTCAGGCAGTGTTTTAGTTGTGACTGGTTTTACTGATGCTTTGAACTTGTGTTAGAGCTTAGACGTCTTCTTTATACGACACACAACCACAAAGCATGTACATAGACACACAAGAGGAGATGACTGTACTCTGTCGGCCCAAAATGTCAAAGACAGTAAATGTGGCTACAGAGGTCAAAGGTCAGCAGGCAGCAGAGGAAGACGAGGGTTTTAATTTCCTTTAGAGTCGAAAACAAACAAAAAAAAAAAGCCCCATGTTTACAAGGAGCTGGTGGCAGATCCACCAGGCCAAGTCATGAAGGAGACATCACGTCACTTTTTTAACTCTATTTTTATTGAACAATAAATGAATATTACAAAACAAAAGCCCTGGTGGTTAATGTGGGTTTTCTTCTCTTTTGACACTTTGCAGCTTGGAGGTTTTAACCGTTTTTTTTTACACTTCCTGCGTGAGCGACGCGTTCCCTCTGTGTAATCAGTGCAGGGACGGCATGTCGCTCTGGAGCTGAAGATCCCACAGCAGTCTATACGAGACAAGATGTCGTCACGCCTCATCAGTCACAGGAGCGGAGCCAGCTTCTCTTTCCATTGTGAGCAGATACTATTCTCACTGGGGCTCATTATATCAGCTCAGAGTTTTACTCACACGTTCGTCTGAAATGACGGAATGTGGCGGACAAATATAGGGCACGTCGTCCTACAGATGCTATAATGCTGTGACCTCATGAGTGATGAAACGAGAAGGGCGGGCAGCTGCAGGGCTTCAGTATGAACGGTGGGCGTGGCCACGTGAATCCTGCAGCGACGGCACGACTATTACATACAGTACGCTTCACTGTTCATTTGTTTGGAAACATGTGATCCAACAGTGTCAGTGGGATGTGGATTACATTGGTTTTACCCTCTTAAAGGGACAGTTCAGGTATTATAACTACATTTCCATTTGGGAGTGTTAGCATATCAATAAAAGAGGCAATGAAAACAGTAAGTAAAGATTGATGCTTTAAAATCATGTGACTGAATTGACTCGATTACAACTTCTGCATAAAACATAAAGCAGCTCTTTTACTTCTGGTCAGGTGACACCTAATCTGAAATAGTCCCAAACCAGCAAGAGTGCGTGCATATATTAAATCATCACTTAAAAACAAAAACAAAAACAGCTGGTGAGCGAGGGAATGTGTAGACTGATCAAGAAACCACAACATTCCCTGACAAAGTGCAAGAAGCTAATGTGAGCGCAACAGTGAATCCACAGCTACATGGCACTTTTTACTTGATGCCTTTGTATACTTCCATGGCGTCATTTAGTGCTTATCTCAGGGAGCTAACTCATCATATTAGCAGCAGATGGAAACACTAAAATGCTATTTTTTAAATGATAAATCTCTTTTCTACCACTTTATCCTCTCACACACACACACACACACAGGGAGAACCCAGGGCTTCTTGAGTGCTAACCACTACACCAATGTGGCTAAATGAGATATATCCTGTATATCTGTAAATATAAATACATGTATTATATATATATATAATACATTTTCATGGAATCTAGCTATAGCTATGTGGATGTTATGGTCACACACAGCAGTCTGCACCTCATACAAGCACTTCACAAAAACTCAATCATACCTTTAATGTTGTCGTACCAAAGATAATATGTCTGTGGAATTTATTGATTTATTTTATTTTTATTTTATTATCATTAAACTTTACTTACTGTATGTGTTTTTGCATTATGCAAAGCCGGGTCTAAATTTTACAGCGGTGCTAAGTTGAAGCCTGATCCCAGTGTTGAATTCTGGCGGGCCAGCTTGCTTTCAACAGACTCATAACACGGCCCTCCCTCCCTCCCTCCCTCCCTCCCTCCCTCGCTCGCTCGCGCCATATGTTTTTCCTGCACTTGGGCAAATAAAATGCTGCATGCTTCCCTGTCAACAGATCTGACAAACACTAATGTGCAGCTGCACACTCGGGAATCTTCATGCATAGATGTGTGAATGCGCATGTATATCATGTGCAAGATTTACACTTTTGCACCATATCAAGACAAATGCAGCTTCTCGCATACAGATCACGCCGCGAGGCATCCTTGCCTAAACACTACGCCTTTAAGACCAGCCATTTACCATTTATTGACAGTAACTTAAGAATTATACTGGAATTCTGACACCTCCTAATTTAAACCTCCAGACTCCAGGAGGACACGTGCTAAATATAACCCCTGGTATATATCTGAATACTTAGAAAGAAAACGTTTCAAAACTGCCCTAAATAGTGTCTCATAAAAAAGATTTAAACGGGAGTGCGCTGAGCTCATGCCCAGCGACTCTTGATTCATCCAAATATCTGCAGCCAGTTAGAAAGTGTGAAGCTGCGTCTGTGGATGCATCATTTGAGAGGTGATTTTGTCAGCACTTCCCCTGGCACAGACGTGGCTTTCAGAGACTGTTAAGCTTCCGTTCTGGAGCCGTAAGTATCCTATCGGTTAATTAAATATGAGCCCGGGCTTTGGCTCGCATGCAGCTTAAACTGATACACCTGCAAAAACAGCAACCGGTTTGAAAGTGAGCAGGCTTCAGGTCCGGGATCCGTGCCCCCGCCTCAGAGCTCCTCACCTCCATGCTCTTCCACTTGACCCTGCCTTCTGTTGTTGGGGATTAGCGACCGGTGGGGCTGGTCCTCACCTTGTCCAGATAAGGTTACACGTGCTCACACATACATACTATTTAAATATAAAACCACACGTAGATATTGGTGTCACCTGTTTCACACACCGGTGGTCAGCGGGAAGCCGGAGTTCTTCGCCGGCTGTCAGGTGACATGTGCAGCAGCAACAGCACTGCTTTTCACTCAGATCAGAGGATCCGGATCAACCTGAGCAAGAGAACTGTCCTGTTTGACGTCACCGTCGAGCAGCTCACACTGAGTTTGTATTATTTGATGTTTTATTCATGTTCATTAAGCTAATAACGTAGTCGCGGCATACTCAATGTGTGTCTGTGCTGGCATTTGTGTGTGTGTTGCACTGGGTGGGAAAAGTGAAGCCTGGCACTACTGCTCCCACCCCACCCTCCCATTCCCCCCCCCCCCCACCCCACCCCACCCCAGGCCCATAAACCTTTAAAGCACCTATAAAACACTTGGCGAGGCCTTTTTGAAGTTTTTATGAAGATCTGGCTTTATTGTTCTCGAGAGATGAGCCCCGCTCCGCTGGCGCCTCAGAGCTTTCTGGAAGTGCCAGTGAATTCAGGGTGGTGAGGGGTGGGGTGGTGTGCGGTGGTAGCAGAAGAGGGAGTCCCAGGGAAGGCAGAGCTTGGAATGGGGTGGGCACTGTGGAGCCTGTGTTTCTATGCCCTCCCCCCAGCCCCCTGTGTGTGTGTGTGTGTGTGTGTGCGCGCGTGCACCAATACACCCCTTACATGCAGATATCATACACATCTGATCAAATACATCATTAGAAAGCTCTAATAAAAGCACATGTGTGCTTGAAAACAAGCGTGCATGTGTTGCAGCATATGTGCACGCCTGCCCGCGTTCACAATTGATGGGGGCAGCAGGTTGTGTCCTTGCTGTTTGAAGTGGGGCTCTGTTATTCCCATAGAACTAAATGAATGGAGCCGGACCCCCCTCCAACTGTCTGATCCTGCGGCACCGGCTCTCCCTTCCCAAATCCCGGCTCCGACACCCAACCATCAGCCCCCTCAAAGGAACAGTTGGCAAACGGTTGTCGTATTAAACAGGCGAGGCCAACGAGCCCTCACCTCTGGGAAACACTTGTAAGAGCAGAGAGTATGACACAGAGAAGGGAGCAGGGGTTGGAGATAAAAGTAGTCCAGATATATTAAGATTGTTTGCATTATTTATGTTTTATAACACTCAGCTGTGTGTGTGTGTGTGTGATCCGTGTGCTGTAACTCACTCACCATGACATTTGCTCTGCTGGTGCCTTTGAAATAACTATTCACCCCGGATTCTTGTGGAGTCCCATTGGAAGCCACAATGCTTCCAGTGTTGGCCAGTTCTCACCTCCGTGAGTTTGTGTGTGTCCATGTGAGCCGACAGCTGCAGGAATCACAAACCTCACAGTTTTACGATTTAAATGCAAAAAGGCCGAGGCTCCGTCCGTGCGATTACACTTTATTTTGAAAAGATGGAACCTGATCTGCATCGAGATGAACGTCTAAGCTCCAGATGAGCAGTGGACTGCTGTGGTCGGGGGAATGTTTGCTACCAAGTTTTTTGGCAAAGAGTGAAGAAGGCCCCGGAGTCTGTGATGACTTACGTTGAAAGGAGTTTATTCAAATATACTTGGCCAAGGTGAACATCAACATCAGGACATACACAGCCTGACACTACCTATAAATCTGAAAGATGACACATATAATCATCCGTCCAATGACCTTTGACATATTTCATTAGAATCAGGACGACAAACTCTCTCTGGAATAATCCCCATTGTCTATATTTTGGTTTTTACACCAGGACTGAACACAATAGCTTTCATTTGGAGTCTAGCTCAGTCTGTACAATAACATTAGTTCTTTATTTATAATAAATAACAATAAAGACTGATCATGGGTTATGAATTTCCCTCACATATGCATCCAGACTAACACACCTAAACAGATAAAATAAAGTTTTCGTAGGGGTTGAAACTGAAAGTGTGTGTTGTTGGGAACTGAAAACTGTGATAACTGTGATACCCTTTCCAAAAGTCTCTTATGCCACTTTTGTACTACACAGTTCCAGCACGACTCGACTCGGCACAGCAGGGATCTTACCTTGGTACCTGGTACTTTTTCAGTACCTGCTCTGGGGAGGTTCTAAGCGAGCTGAGCCGATACTAAAACGTGACACCAACAGACTGAATGGCAGCGAGTTGCACAAGAATCAATCCAAACAATGCTGAACTGTAGATCAGGTCAAAAGACTTAAAAATGCTGAAAACATGCATTAATCCAACTAAGTCAGTACATTTTATTTATAAGTGCGTCACAAAAAATATAATAAAACAATGAAAACAAAGTACTAAACACAATCATTTAAAAGCTTTGTGTTTACACGTCACTAGTTTGTGTGTGGCGCGTATAAAACAACGCCGTGCTCTACGACTCGTGTCGCCCGACAACATGCGCCTGTGGACAGCATGACAGCTAAATGTACGTTTTCAAACAAAAACAAAAGTATTATGAGTTTAGCCTGAGTCAGGTGGCAGATCCTCCAGGAAATAAGAACAGGGGCAAATCTTGTGTTGCAGCTGAAGGCTGTGACTGATGGGCTTGTACTCTCCATGCTCTACACACATATTAACCTCAGCTTTAGCCCCCTTTCTGCAAAGGATGATGTCATGCCTTCGTGCGGTGTTGGGGTTGGGGTTGGGGTGGGGGGGACGGGGGGGGTAGCTGGCTTAGGTCCTTTCAAGTTTGCAGGAGGAGCCTTGGGCCATGGCAGGGTAGACAGTTCGAGGGCAGGAGGCTCAATGCTGCCACCCCCTTTATCCCACTCTACCCCAGCAAGCAGCATTAGGCACGCTCCAGCCGTGCCATCAAAGGCCTGGCTCACAACACACACACACACACACACACACACACACACACACACAGTAAAAAGTTGTGCCCTGACTGAATGTCAGGACACTCACTCTGTCACAAGTGAAATAAGCATCCTCACACGGATGGAACAAAACACGTGTCTAAACATAACAGCACACATGCATACACACACACACACACACACACACACACACACGCGCATACCAACCCCCCCACCCTCACCCTTCTGGCTTTGTTATTGTTTTGAAAATATGATTGCTGTGACGGATTGGGTGGGGAGAGGGCTCTGGCAGAGGTGAGTGGCAGGGCCCCTCTATTGTCCACGATCAGCATGAGTCTGTGTCCATAGCTATAGAAACTGGGGCCACACTGGGAAGGCATGCTTTCATCTCCACCCCAGGCTCACCGCTGGCAATAAGGGGTCAAATAAATCCCCCTGGATGCTGTAGGGGGTGCGGTGGATGGAGGTTGTGTGTGTGTGTGTGATGACACACACACTCTGAATGTGTCTGTGAATGTGTCTACCTAAGCTATCTAATGTTCACACTAAACTGAAAAGTCCTAAGTATGAGTAGAGATGTTCCGATACCATTTTTTCCCTCCCGATACCGATTCTGATACTTGTGCTGTGGGTATCGGCCGATACAGAGTACCGATACCGATACCAGTGTGTTATAATAAAACATATATCATACTACGCCTGCATGACTGTGATATGATTATCATTGATGGTAAGGTTTGGCTCAGGTTAAACTCTCTGTAAAACATGAACAAATACAGCAAATGGACACCATTTATTTTTACCAGTGATATGTTATTTGGTTTTTCAGCTTGTACGTTTGTTTTGACTCTGGTCCAAACACCGCAGCACTGGCAGAGCTTCATGTTTCCATGACAACTGACCGGGAAAGGACACGCGTGACATCATATTTACATGACTCCAGATTGTTAAAATGAGTCTCTGAAGTAACGCTAAACTTTAAAAACAGAGGCATACATACGCAGGACACAGGTACGCTGGTTAGTTGTCGCGCTGCTCTTTTCGTTTAATAAACGGGCCGCTCCAGTTTGACTGTAGGCGTGCTAACGGAGCTAGCGCAGCTAACAACGCTAACGGAGCTAACTGGTAAATACTGCCAAACCGCCAACTTGATGAGCTAATGTTAGCTCCTTGTCTACAGGTGTCGGGTGATCAGTTCTTCTTCACACCTCTAAAACAGCAGAGCGCAACTGTTTCAAGAGCGGCGAAGAAGAACCGTGTCAGAGCTAACATAGCTCTAATAAATGACGTGGTATCGGATCGGTGCATGGACTCCAGTACTCGCCAATACCGATGCCCACATTTTCGGCAGTATCGGAGGCATTTCCGATACTGGTATTGGAATTGGAACAACTCTAAGTATGAGACATTTCAACTTATAGACCCTTTCATTGTATACAAGCGCGCAGTTTGAGGTCAGAAAACATAACAACAGGTAAGTGAATAGCATGTATGTCCACGGTCCTCCACCGAATAATTCTGAATATGTTCTTTCACCTAAATAAATTAGTACTAGCCGACGGCAATAGTCTGCCTGACCCAGCTTCAAATTTACATTTACATTAGCTTCCATAAAAGATTGGCTAGATGATATTAGCAAGTGTCCAGATATTCACTCTTCCCTTATAGATAAAGCTAGCCCGTACACGTGAGAAAGTCTATGCGCACACAAGTCTTACAAGGAACGTTTTTAGCACACCATGTTTACTTGTCAACGTGCTAGCCGGCTGGCAGCTAACGACAAGCTAGCTACGTCCAAGACGTCCAAGAAAAAGGGTCACATTTTTTTGTAACTTGTGTTGTTTTGTGTGTATGTTCTTGTAGAGATGTATTTTTGTGTGTGACATTAATGATAATCCACTGCTAACCACTGCTAACTACCACCCTGCTGTGACAGTTGAGAACAGTGGATCAAGAGGTAGAGTCGATCATCCTATAACCAGAAGATCAGTGTTAGAATCCCCCAGTGCCTCAAGTCTGGCACCATGTGAATGATGTGTGATGGAAGCAGAAACACGTAGTGTAAATAAAGTTTAAGACGTACAATTTCTGAGGAACAAGGAAACGAGCTCATCTCTATATCTGTTCATAATAGACCTATGGGCAAAGGTAGCTCAGTGGTAGAGTGAGTCGTCCTTCAACTTGAAGGTTGTGGGTTTGAGTGTACATTCTGATGTGTCCTTCAGCAAAACACTTAAAGGAACACTTCACAGTATTTTTGAAAAATTGTGCCTCCCAAGCTCAGTTTCCCCTGAGTCGAGAAATATCTTGAAACTGCAATGCTAATTCCACACATAGCAAAGAAAAGAAGGAAGATATTTCTCAATGCGAATGCAAGCGTGAGACCTGGGATTATGACACCATCGTTTTCCCAAAGTAGTGCATCGGTTTTCTACACTCTGGGGCCTCCTCTGCAAAAGTAGTGTTTCAGTGCTCCCTAAACAAAGAAAAAAAGTGCAGATTCTCCTGAACTCGTTTAAATGTGTATACAGTATGCTTCCTCAAGCTTCAAGCTCCAAGATGGGTCTTGAGCTTGGTGCAGAGAGGTGCTCACATCACAGTCAGACCACACAAAAACCTGACAAATCTGTCTGTTTCATGGTATGAAAAAGTCTTTTTAATAAAGGCGCCTGAGGGTCACATTTCTCTTGCATCCATTGTTACTAAGCAACCAAAAACCTGAGCAGTGCCGAGTTGATCAGCCACACTGAAATAATCAAAACAAAGACAATGGATTCTCAGCGTGTTGATCTCATGTGAATCCTCTCTGTCTGAGATTAAGAAACCTTCGTAATAATTGTAAGATGTCTGCCTTATGTGATAGAAGCGCCCTGAGATAACATGTGTTGTGGCTGGGCGACCTCAGCTGATCTCATCCGAGGCGTTCTTGGTCACTTGGTCTATGGTAAATACAGCACATCTAACACAGGATCACCATGTTGATCATCAGGAGTCACAATGTCCTGAGACATTCCGGGCCGGCTGATTGCACACACACACACACACACACACACAAACACACACTTTATATACAAACAAAGGCATGTAAAACGGTACCAACACGTTCTTTGACACACACACTTACACATGCAAATGAGACGTGAAAAACAGAGCTCGGGATATGAGTCTGACTGAGAGGCTCAGAGGAACTTCGTGAGTCACAGTTACCACATTATTATATGGACTCACTATAGTGTGTGTGTGTGTGTGTGTACTCGTCAACCATTAGAACAGGGGACTTCGGCGTCGTTATACACACACAAAGAGGGGACTCACCGTTGAAAAGGGGACATTTTTCAGGTCCCCACTTTGTCATGCTTTAAATCAACCTAAAATGTGTGTGTGTGCGTGTGTGTGTGTTACCTCAGTGTGAAAAGTTGGGATACTTTCTGAAAATAAAGTTTTTTTACCAATTGTAATAGTTTTGCAAATTGAATCATTGCCCATTCTTGCTGCTGTTCTGCTTTTATAATGTATAAATATTACATATGTATATTCAGAAGGAGACACAAACTTTTCTGGGAATAGATGTCTTTCTAAAGGCCTTCACATCACTTGGACCTAATATGTATATGTATACATACGTGTTTCTTCTGTCTCTCCGTCCATCTCAGATAAATCCAGGCCCACAAAACTCAGCTGTGACTCTCTGAGTGCCTAACACAGTCTCAATGGTTCTACAAATCCTGGGCTCGGAAGCATTTTCACGTTTTCTTGACGCTTTCTCGTACAATTCCTTCCCGGAGGTCTTAATGCACTGAGCTTTCCCGTGACTCCCTGAATCTTTTCATTGTATCATAAACTGTTTCTGTTTGTTTGTAATCTTGTGCTGAAACTTCCAAAACAACTTTAATATTTTCTTTGTACTTTTATGTATATAATGTATAGATATAATGGTTTCAGTGATGTCACAAATGATAGAATGTAGTCGTGTGTGTGTGTGTGTGTGTGTACTGTATTTATGGAGGTGTCTCACATACAAACACAAACTGATATAAAAGCTTGTGTTGAAATAGGAATAGTCACAGGAAATGTGTCCGTCGCAGGTCCTACGAACTATTTCAGGAGGCAGCTACTCCAACTCTAAATTTAGCCCGATGACGACGTTGACGTCCAACAGACTTGATATGTCAGAATACAACACATTCTTCAGTAAAACCCATGACACACACAGTACGTGCACAGATTTCATCAGACGCGTCTCACACGCACCGCGCTGTTAACACCTGTGTGTGAGCAGTGCAGTGTCTGCTGCAGCCAGAGCCAGTCAGAGAGTCACCAGGCTCCAGGAGAGGAGGAGAGAGTGAAGGTCAGCACCGCCGCATGCCACAGACAGACTGACGATACTTCTACTGGGCTCCACGCCGGGGACCTGGCTGTAATTACACCACACACACACACACACACGCACACATGCACACACACTTACCAGACAGACCGAGGAAGGTGCACGACTCCTTTCATATTAATATTCATTGTGAAAAAGTATAGGGTCACATAAAATTACGGCTATACATTATTACATTATTGTTGTGTGTCTCCTGTTATAACCATGTCTTCCATGTCTTCAAAATCTAGAAAGGATTAGAAATATTTAGAAACTGGCTGCTGATTTGCTCCACTGCCAGTTGAGAATGCTCATATTGGGCAAATCTGCAAACCCAGTGATTGATTATTATCTCTTTCACTCTCTTAAAATGTGCTCATGTCATTCGTGGCTCTGTCACAGAGACGCAGCAGTAATGAGAAAAGCATAGTTACAGCAGGACCGAGTTTAGAGTGGACCAATATGAATATGAAGGTTGGTGTCATGTTTCTATCACTGCCATCAGTTTTTTATCACAATGACAAATTTACATTTCTGATCCTAATATTTCTGTAGGTTATTGTATTGTTAATCTATCATTGAACATGGTGTTACTTGTCAATGCTGCATCCAGGAAACAGAGCTGTGAGGAACATAGTCAGGCAGCTGCAGAGCATGCATTAAGATATCAGACAAGTTACCCCAATGTTAAAATGCACTTTGTAAGTCACTTTAGATAAAAGCGTCTGCTAAATGACATGTAATGTAATGTAACGTAATGTAACTTAGCGTAACGTAACGTATTGTAACGTAATGTAACTTAGCGTAACGTAACGTATTGTAACGTAGCGTAACGTAGCGTAGCGTGGCGTAGCGTGGCGTAACGTATTGTAACGTAACGTAACGTAAACGTATTGTAACATTAATGTAACGTAGAAAAGTACAGCTTTAAAGTAACAGCATGATCACCAACGTTAAAACACAGTGGTGTAAGTAGGTCGAGCCAAGTCAGCTACAGACTATTCACAGGAGGCAGATTTATTCTCTCGTCATCCTCCTCTTCCTCACATATACTTCACTTACTGGTGTAGTGAAATTCAATTTTGGAGCAATGGAGATGACTCTAATCATTATTATTTAGTATTTCAATCATCATACCCTGGTATATTCAGTACAGTATATGTATATATATATATATATATATATATATATATATCTGTACATGCTACCCACGTACTACTTGGTGGTACATGTACCACAGTTTGAGAACCATGGATCTGGCACATACTGAGCTAGCCCGGGTGAAGGACGCCGTTTTAGCTTTAACTTCAGAATCTCTAAAAAAAAAAGAAAAGAAGAGGGAACCAATCACAAACCCCTGGTGCACTAGAGAGGCGGGCTTAAAGGGATGACGACTGACAAGTGACATCGAGCAGCTTTGTACGCATCTAACATGGCAGCCGTCTGTCGATTTGACTGTTGCTGATATAATGTTAAGGCTTATACTATTCAAGGTTTTTGCAGTATTTGTCCATTCCCACTGCTCGTGCGTTACACCAGAGACACCAGATCTGCATGAACTTATGCTCGTGC
Organism: Solea solea; assembly: GCF_958295425.1. Taxonomy (NCBI): domain Eukaryota; kingdom Metazoa; phylum Chordata; class Actinopteri; order Pleuronectiformes; family Soleidae; genus Solea; species Solea solea. Next base: position 17,964,660 of record NC_081154.1, read on the forward strand.
ATAGACGACAGCACGGAGTCCTAACACGTCCCTGAACGACCCACCACCGACGCCACCGCCATCACATCTCCTCCAAACTTGGTTTTTCCAGCCACAAAATGAAATGGAAACTTTTTGAGTGAGGCAAACAGATATAAGCCATGAAAAACATGACCTTCTTGGCAGCAGTAATAAGGTCAGCAAGGTTATTGGCTCAAACCACAGTTGGGATTCTGTTTGGCTCCGACACCAGCTCAGATCCGTGGTATCACTAGCTCCTTTTTGATCTGTCTGGCCGTGCAGTTCCCTGTCCCTCTCTGTCCCTCTCTGTCCCTCTCTGTCTCTCACTCTCTCTCTAGCATAGGTTTCAAATTCAGCCGGGAAATAGTGTGTCAACCTTAGATAGATAAATTACAAATATTTGAATCCCTCTTAACTAATTGATATAACACTTTTCTTGTCTGGATGAGCACTCGAAGCTGCTTTACGCAGCACATTTTCTATCACCCATCACCATATACCCATTCACACAGCCGTCAGGAGCATCGTGGGGTTAAGTGTCTTGCAGGGAATCTAACCCACAACCTTTGAGTTGAACTGACTCTTGGTCAGTCTGTTAGCAGGGTAATACAGAATTGTCTTGAAACTCAAAGATCAGATCGAGGAGTGGACATAAGCTTTGTCTTTAAGACAAATGTCTCAAGCAGAGATCGTCATTTAAAAAAAGAGTGCTCTTATCTATGAACGGGGACAATTTTGAATGACAAGCAGTTTGTTAGAAGGTGTTTCCTGTTTCAAATCCTTGATTGAGTCAAGAGACAGTTTAATTGTTGTGTTGGTGTTGAACCACAACACCACTGCGATTTCTCATGGCTTTTTTTTTTTTTCCACTACATGACTCACTTTTCATGTATTACCCAGAGACACCCCCAAAGCCCACTTCCATTCTGTTGTGGTGATAGAGAAAGGCAGACGTTCTTGTTTATTCGTGGCTCCAGAGACTTGTGGCTCCCGATTAGTAAACCAGTGTGAGTCAACATCTGGTACATCCCTTGGACAAACTATGTCTCTCAGTGCACACTCAGACTGTTGTCAGACCCCGTCCCTCCTCGTCAACTTTCTCTCGAGCAGGCAGGAACCCCCCTGGGTGGCAGAGTGCACTTGCACATTAGCGAGACATTTGCCAAAACCTTCCCAGTCCTCCTGGCATCTCAACAGGCTGTCACCTTCTTACCCTCCTGCATGTTCCACAAACATAGGCCAAAGGGAAGCGGGGGCCAGCACTGCCAATTTGTCGACATGCTTGATTGGGGTTGGGGGTGGCAGAACTTGTCCAGGTCATGACACTGGTGTGGCACATAGTGTCTGTCAGCGGTGGATAGAGTAGCCAAGGAAATGACTCAAGTAAAAGTACTGTTGCTTTACCATGATAATTACTCAAGTAGAAGTAAAAGTACTCATAAAAATAATAAGTAAAAGAGTATTTAGTGAAAAGTACTGCGTTTTTTTTAAATATTCACACAAATGATACAAAGTAGACACAACATAATATAAAACAGCTATGTTCAAATTAAGATAATATTTTAAATAAAACAATAATTACACATATACATTATAATAAAATACATAACCCTTGAACTAAAACAATAATACATTCATTCTTTGGGAAATTAAATACATCACCCTTTTAAATAAAAGTACAATAAATTAAGATTATCCAATTCAGATACATCTACAAATCGCTGAGAGGCTAACAGCTGGTGCCAAGTGTTGTCATGTGACTGTTGTGCATGTAATTACAAAAAAAGATATTAAAAAATAAAGTAACAACCGTCTCTTAGCCAAATTTAAAGTATGTTGGAATGAAACTACTACTAAAATTACAATTTATCCAAAAAGTTACTCAAGTATTTGTGACGGAGTAAATGTAGCGCGTTACGACCCACCTCTGGTGTCTGCGCCACCTGCAGGGCTATATGACAACATTCCATCCAGGACACGGGAGATTTGAATGCGTTTTAACAGGCTGCCATGTTTAAACTGTTTAAACACGGCAAACCTCAATCTGAATCCTGTCACACACCCATGAAGATGCCATCGTAGAATTTCCCTCTCTTTGTTTTTGTTATGCAGTGCCAGTATATGAAAGTATCTTGGCTCTAGACTCAACAGAACACACATGCTGAGGAGAGAGAACATGTGTTGTGGTCAGTGGCTGTGGGCAAAATGTTTCATTTCAACAAGATGGCCTAAAGCAACACAATGGCTTCATGGCTAGGAGAGCGGCTGAACTGCCAGTACTTGTGGTCAGATGGACCTACGCTGAACACAACGTCTGAAAGACATGTGGACATACACTATTTTTCACCAAATCATATTTAGACAGTGAAATAAAAAGATCTCAAACAGAGCTGCTGGAGTAGACTCTACCTAATGATTAACAATGAATGCTTTTCAAATGTAAATCACAATAATATTTGCAACATTTGAAACATGTTGTAAATAATCAGATAAATGAGGGAATTTAAACTCAGTTATCATATCGTTTCTGTAAACTGCTCACCTGTCCATTTACAAAATTTGAACAAACAGATGGTGGCGGCAGTGGATCAACAACTCCTGTTGTTTCTGAGATAAATTCAATTTTTCTCAGTGGATTCTGGTGTGTGTGTGTGTGTGTGTGTGGGATGGGGGGGGCATGGTCTGCATGGCTGTCTAAAGATGTTTGTTTGCATATGTTTCAAAGTGAAAGAGTCTTTAGGTATTAACCTTTCTGACACCCTTCTTTCTTTCTTTCTTTCTTTCTTTCCTTCCCTCTCTCTCTCTCTCTCTCTCTCTCTCCCTCTCTTTCTCTGCCTCTCTTGGCTGACATGCCACCGTGGAGAAGGCAACAGTGACCCTATTGTGAACAGTGGGAACTGGGCAGCAGGCCAATGATGTCATCCTGCCACAGGGAAGACCGGGGGAACACCCTCCTGGCGTTTGGAATGCACTATTTTTTCCTGTTGTTTTCCGGAAGGCGGTGATCAATTTAATTCCACCCTCATCACTCCCTGCAGGGGAAGGTGGCATAAGGAGGGGGGGAGAATAGAATAAGGATGAGGCTCACTCTCTCTCTCTCTCTCTAGCTAGCTATACAAAAAATAAGACAAAAGAAGCGAAAGGGAAGAAGAGCATGGGATGGTCTGAGCTCTTGTGAGATGTGAAAAGAGAAGCTGGAATACTGTGAGGCCACACAAACCCTTCAATTAAAGACTGCTGGGTATCATTACAGAAGAAGAGGAACAGACGTGTTTCGTGAAGAAAGCTCAGAGATGCTCACAGGGCTCTATCTCACAGACACAGCAAAGCAGGCCACTGTGCACATTTTGTAACATTCATGCCACGGTGTGTAGCCATCACTGCGTCCGTGAGTGTGCTGGTCTTAAAATGAGGTGTGCCCTGTTCACATTCTGCTTGTTAAACAAACGAACGTGCTTCAGCACTCCTCCTCCTCCTCTTCCTATTCAATTCAATGCAGGTTGAATGTTACAATCCCTTATCCTGTGCAGTTAATGGAGTTGTTGATGGGACAGAGTGTGCTCGAGCCAAGGAACACGTATCTGTGCCTCAGTTCAGTGAAGGCTTCTCACTGCGCCCACAGATGATCTGCTCACACATCTTCACCTCACACACGAGCGAATCTGTCTCCTCTGCAGAGAATTGCTTACGTTTTCACTTTCCTGCATTCGCCATTTGGATGGCAATGTCATTTCAATTCAGTTGTATGTCTTCCAAAATGTGACAAAAAAAGTCATCCAAAATGTGACAAAATTCATACTTTAGTATGTCTTTCAAAATGTGACAAAAAAGTCACAGGTGGGGTACATACATATATACATACATTGTTCCAACCAGGAATTGAAGCCATGTCTTCTTGCTTCACAGGCAAGAGTGCTAACCACTACGCCAACCGTGCGGCACCTGCTTTAGTATGTGGTCCAAAATGTGACAAAATTCATACTTAAGTAAGTCTTCCAAATTTTGACAAAAAAGTCTTAGGTAAGTAGGTTGTCCAAAATTTGACAAAAAAGTAATACTTTAGTATGTCGTCCAAAATGTGATGTAAAAGTCATACTTTAGTATTTTGTCCAAAATTTGACAAAAGAGTCATAGTATAGTATGTCGCGCAAAATCAGTCAAAAAGTCATAGTATGTCGTCCAAAATCTGTCAAAAAAGTCATACTATAGTATGTCGTCCAAAATCAGTCTAAAAAGTCATAGTATAGTATGTCGTCCAAAATCAGTCAAAAAGTCATAGTATAGTATGTTGTCCAAAATCAGTCAAAAAGTTATAGTATAGTATGTCGTTCAAAATCAGTCTAAAAAGTCATAGTATAGTATGTCGTCCAAAATCATTCAAAAAGGTCATAGTATAGTATGTCGTCCAAAATCAGTCAAAAAAGTCATAGTATAGTATGTCGTCCAAAAACATTCAAAAAGTCATAGTATAGTATGTTGTCCAAAATCAGTCAAAAAGTCATAGTATAGTATGTCGTCCAAAATCAGTCAAAAAGTCATAGTATAGTATGTCGCGCAAAATCAGTCAAAAAGTCATAGTATGTCGTCCAAAATCAGTCAAAAAAGTCATAGTATAGTATGTCGTCCAAAATCAGTCAAAAAGTCATAGTATAGTATGTCGTCCAAAATCAGTCTAAAAAGTCATAGTATAGTATGTCGTCCAAAATCAGTCAAAAAAAAGTCATAGTATAGTATGTTGTCCAAAATCAGTCAAAAAAAAGTCATAGTATAGTATGTTGTCCAAAATCAGTCAAAAAAAAGTCATAGTATAGTATGTCGTCCAAAATCAGTCTAAAAAGTCATACTATAGTATGTTGTCCAAAATCTGTCAAAAAAGTCATAGTATAGTATGTCGTCCAAAATCTGTCAAAAAAGTCATAGTATAGTATGTCGTCCAAAATCAGTCAAAAAAAAGTCATAGTATAGTATGTTGTCCAAAATCAGTCAAAAAAAAGTCATAGTATAGTATGTCGTCCAAAATCAGTCTAAAAAGTCATACTATAGTATGTTGTCCAAAATCAGTCGAAAAATTCATTGTATAGTATGTCGTCCAAAATCTGTCAAAAAAGTCATAGTATAGTATGTCGTCAGTTGTGTAATAGGAGTATCTGAAAAGGCTAACATTAATAACTCTCATCATAACTATCATCTCCATCATCTCGATCCGGGTGAAAAACACCTCGAGACTCAACAGCATCTAGATGCAGATACAGACTAACCCCGCGTTTAAAGGCAATGACATGCAAAACTCTGATGGCTTAGTTAATGTTGTGCCCAAAACCAGTGTTGTAATGTAACGATATACAAATACTTTAAATACGTTACTGTACTTAGTTATTTATATTTCTGACAACTTTTACTTTTACATTTCCCTTAACCATCTTCGTTACTCGTTACAACAAAATAAAAGTTGAGTTGGTGACGTAATGCCTGTTTGTTGTCACTAGTTGTTTTTAGCGGCACTCGCTGTTAGCCGCAGATTTTGGCTCCAAGTGAACACACCGGCGGCAGACACCGAGGCTCTGGTCTCCGGGTTTCTGGTCTCCTGTCTCCGGGTTTCTGGTCTCCTGTCTCCGGGTTTCTGGTCTCCTGTCTCCGGGTTCCTGTTGTACACTCTGGACACCGGGTTTAACTTCTACCAAAGTAATTTTCTGGTAAGATTCTTGTACTTTTACTCAAGTATCGCTATCAAGTACTTTATACAAGATTGCCCAAAACACAAATAATTCAGACATTAAATTTAAGGCCTTTGCACGTATAGACTACACACTGTGTAACTAAAGCGAAAATGGAGTAGGACGCGCTCTAATTTACTGTGGACCGTTAGCTAGAGATCTTTCAAAGAGGGCCCACGATGTCTAACTCCAAGTGACCACACTAGCCCAAAACACTCAGTCTAAAACAGAGACACACTCACGCTCACACAGCACTGACATCTTTCAGAGAGGCACTTTCTGTTCTTCTGACACAGTCGTATTCCCTTGAGGACGACTTGTGATTACATTGGAGTGAGTGACACCCATTCTGCAACATGCTAAGATGCTATGCTTTGAAGCAAGGAACTTTGTCTTTGCAAAATGATTGACTATGTGTGATCTTAGAAAGGACAGTTAAGAGTTTCTTAAGTGTGGTTGAATCACTGTCAGTGATGTGGGCCCCGTCTGCATGGCCCCTGGCCCCTGGCCCCTGGCTTGCTCTGACACCAACTTAGATGCAGCAGATTGAATGGTTTACAAACTTCATTTTTCAGTGAAGAAAGGCTGTATAACAGCAAGATTAAGACATATTTTATTATAGATGAGCTTTCTGGTAAGCGGCTAAAATCTGTCTTTCATTGTGTCCTCACTCGCAGCCCTGTTTTCAGTGCGGAGCAAGCATTTGTGTCTCAAACTGGTTCCTGGTGCAGGGGCCACGCCGGGTTTACGCACTGTACTTTCATACAAGCACTCATCAAATAACGGGCTCTTCATTCATTCATTCATTCAGCGGATGTGTTCTATGCGCCCTCCATCACACCCCAGAGCCACTGAGCCACCTATGACACGATTGCCATCGAGCGCTGAGCGGCGTCTCCTCCGTCACCGACAGCAAAAGACGCAGCGCCTCACTCAGGCGACCTCAGAGTGCACATAAGTGCGGTGTGGCGATCGTTCAATGGCAAAGACAAGCCGCACAATTACTGCCGCTTTATTTCATCACAGAAGAGGGTGAAAATATCACTTTGATGCTGTTTACAGGGTGTTTGCAAAAGTAGCTTTATGATGAATTTTAGGAGAGAGAGAAAAAAATGTAGGGGGGGGGGGCTTCAAAAGTAGTGTTAACGGGAGACAGATTTTTGACATGCCTCCCATGTCATCTGCTTTGGGTTAAGACTCAGAGACAGAGTGGAATATGGGTGGTGGCGGCGTTGGGGTGGGGGCGGGGTTACGACTGGAGAAAATAGCAATGACAGCAGGGAGAAGAGGCAACGTAATATCGACAGGCGATGGTGAAAAGCTGTTTATGTGCTTTGCAAACCCTGTTTTAACACTTGGCACGATGTCGACATGTATGCAAGAAAGCAAAGATCTGCCCTGCCAGTTAATAGCTTTAACACTGAAAATATTTATGTGGGCTATTATATTGTATTTTACTGAAGAAACAAACATGTTATTGTTCAATTTTTGAGGTTAAGTTTTTTTTTTTTTTGTTCCTGTTTTTAATTTGACCAAAATGAGCAGAGCTTGTTTGCTTCGAGGTAAACGAGTCAGAACACATCAGCATCTGCAGAACTGCATCGGCTATTTACACTATACATGTTCACATGCAGAGGGTTAGTGTTAGTGTTCATTAGGATTACACTGTAACTTCATTAACTTAATTGTTGCATCTTACAGGGCTTGTCAGGCTGTAAACTGATATTTACTGTTGCCACCAGAAGCACCATAATAGTGAATGGGATATAGAGGTGCCGGGAATCAAACCCTCAACCTTCCAGTTGAAAGATGACTCAATGCAATATAGTTCCGAAAATTGCATTAATGCAATTACATTTATTTAGTAACATACAGTTACAATTGAATGTTTGTTAAAGTGATGGTTTAGCTTCTCTTCTGAAGTCAGAAGTTTGACAATAATACAAAAACATAGAGTCAGACTCCTGTCATCGCTGGAAGAGCTCCAACACTAATTAGGATGTGTTGATTTGAAGGGAGGAAGGTTCTCTCTGCTACCTGCACTTTGCCAAGTTCCTGAACCCTCCTTACCTTCTGATATAAGCTTCTTTAATTCTGAAAAAATAAACATGCTTTTGTTTGTAACTATACGTATCTATCATCTATCTTCCCTTGAGACGCTCCTCCAGTCTCCTGTGGGCACACTCCGCCAACTGGCCAGGCATAAACTCTTACCTGGACATGGGCTAGAGTCCTTTGTATGAAGCCATGGGGGTGATAGTGTGTGTGTGTAAATGCCTGTGTGTGTGTGTTTTATGTGTGGCTGTGGATGTGTGTATTGCAGTCACAACAGAAAGGGAGAAGGGGGTCCTATCTCTGCCTCAGGGCTAACCCCCAGTGCACACTCACCATGTGCCCTATTCAGACCTAAGGAAGCGTGAACAATCATTGCAAAACCAAAGAGCTAAGTCCCCTTGTTATACAAGCCTAGTGTTTAGCACCAGCCCCACCTCTCTCCTCCAAGGTGCATCCCACCCCCGGCCCAGTGCCCCGGCCGTGCACGTCAGAGGCTGCCGGGCTTCGTTAAAGCGAGCCGGGCTCCTTTATGGCTTCATTTAATTAGTCATTCCACAGCAAACTGCCATCCGGCACCACGCTACTGACACCTCCCAGACCACTTCTCTTTTCTGAAACCGCCACCAATCAGACTTCACCACAGCCTATACTCGACACCATCAACAGCACTGTGTTCACTGGTGCCTTCCTCCCTCTCTCCTCCTCTTGTAATTAGCGAGGGAAAGGGAAAGACTTAGTGCTTGAGACTGTGCTTGAGACTATATACACGGGGCAAAGTGTCTCTCCCTGCATGGGATTTTCTCTCTAAGTCCACCCACCACCCCAAGACCCATAATGACAGGACCGTGGAGACAATAGACGGGGCCGGTTCTACAGTAGCTAGCTCAGTCTTACTGTCCCGGCTGCCCACTGAGCTCTGTCTACACTGGCACCCTAATCATTAACCAGATTATGACTTAGTGTGTCTGCATACAAGTTGGCAGCAGGGGTGTTACAACAGCAAAGGCAACTCAGGCATTTGCCCGGGGCCCTAAGCTAAGAGGGGGCCCCTGGAGAAAGGCTCATTACATTAGGCCACAGCGATTCTACGACTGACTCCTGTACACGAGACACGAGACAACACAACAGAAAACACCCATGGCACTAGTCTGCTGCCAAATCTATCATCGTTTCTTCATCGTTTCAAAACAAGACAGCTCAAGTTAGCTCAGCAGTAGCAGGTTGTTCATCAGCAAATTATAGCTTCTGCTTGATCGAAGCTGTTATTGCATGAATGTGACATGTATTATGCTTTAATTGTTATTAAAATAATGAAAACATTAAAAAACATTGTTAAGGTAACACTTTAGATTAGGGAACACATATTCAGCATTAATTAGTTGCTTATTAGCATGCAAATTAATGACATCTTGGCTTTTAATTAATCATTATTAAGTAGTTATTAATGCCTTATTCTGCGTGGCCTTATTATACAACCAGTAAGCCATTAACTAAGAGTTTTCCTCAATAACCTCAGAATTATTGCTTATTAGTAGTAAGTGAGTAAGTTGTTGTATATGAATTACAATGCTGAATATGTGTTCCCTAATCTAATCTAATCTATAGATATATGTATATGTATATGTATGTATATGTATGTATGTATATATGTGTGTATATATGTATACACACATATATATATCTATATATATAATTATACATATATATGTATATATATATAGATATAGATATATATGCATACACACACACATATATATATACATATATAGATATAGATATATATATATCTATATATATATACTCAGTTTGGGGCTAATTCCGGTTCAGTGGCAGATGTAGGTAGAATTGCCCCAACATTAGTGATTAATCCCAACTCTGGTGAGCAGCTTGACTTGAGCCATGCCATAACTATGAGCACATTCCTTCCACATGCACTCAAACCCATGAGTGGTCAAAGAGAGAGGCAGAGAGTGGGGAGGCTCTGACTGCAGGTCCACTCAGTGCTGGATCAACGCCCTCTAGTGACCACTACAATAGACGTTACAATGACAGGTCCACGTTGCCATGAACTGTGGCTCTCAGGTCCAAACTGTGCAGGCTGAACAGAGCATCAGAACAGAGTTTGTTTTTATTTTTTATTTATCACTAAATGAGTTGTAATTAAATGATGTGTTCAGACTGAAAAATGTATTTTTTATGATGTGTTATGACCAAACAAAAACGTGTTTAAATGCATTTATCTGATTAGCAACACAATACGAGAACAACTAAAGGGGGTCATGGCCTAATGACTGCTTAGCATGGAAAGTACCCCTTAGTTATCCATGACCATTTATAGCCCTTAATTACATGCCTATTTAGTGACCCTTGAGTTCAATGGGCCAGTTCCTGTGTAGACCCAAATCCCAACGAACATAGGTGGAATGTGATTCCCTCTTTCCGCGGACAAACTACTAAACGTTTCCTCATTAATGACATGGGAAAGAAACTGAGAGGCTTCAGCTGAATATTGGAGCTATTAGGACATCACTGTCTGCCGGTGAGGGGGGGGGGGGGGTTACTCAGTATTACGAATGAAATGATGTTTCGTCTCTGATTGAGGCTGATGTGTTTTCCACGTTGGGAGAGGAGGAGAGGAGAGGAGAGGAGGAGAGGAGGAGGGTGGCCCGGAGCTGGGCTGTCAATCATAGTAAAAGTGGACGGAGTGGGCAGGTCCGTCTGACGGTACAAAGTGTCAGAGGGGGATATTTAACTTGGGACTGAGCAGCTTTCTCTCCACAGACACACTCACACACAGTGTGTGCCTAAGCAAAGAAACGCTCCTGCGCCAAGTCACTCACACTGCTCAAGTCGGAGCGACTCAGACGCAGCTTCTGCTTCTGCTTCTGTTTCCACCCGAGACAAGGAATTCACCACTAACACCGGGGAAACACGCGTGATATGGACTGTGTCGTCGTGCAGAGACGTCTCCTCTGGAATGATCCGGCGATGCCACAGTGAATGGAACTCAACTCTGACATTTGTTTGTTTGTTTTTGGGTGAGATGCACAGCGGAGAGTCCTGCGCGAGGATTACAGCCTGAGAGAGAAATGCTCGTTCTTCAATGAGCTGGAGTTGCGTCTCACTGCAGCGTCTTTCCCTCCAAGTTTTTCCTCCTTTTCTTTTTGGTTGAACATTTTCTTTAGGGTGCGTTATTCAGCTGCTGGAATACCACAGGGAGACTGAGCGCGCGCACACTCAGCCCTCAGTGCGTGGATTGTGTCCGCTGGGACTCTTGTCAAACCTGAGCGCGTCAGGCGTCGTTAAGCCACGTTTATAAAACCCGTACGTAAAAATAACATTGGCCAAGGCGGCTCTCATTGCCGGGCGCGTGACATTTCAAACTTGGTGAGATACTCTCTCTGTTGTGCGCCCTGCGCTTTCTCTCTCGCCCTCGCTCTCTCTTTTTGGGGGGCGACGCTGTGGATCTATTCTGCCTCTTTAGAAAACACTTCATTCCATGCAGCTCTCGCCTTGGCCGCTGTCATCCAGTATAGACAATTTGTCGTGGCTTGGAGTCCCTGGGGTAACCATGACAACCGAGAGAAACCCTCAGTGAATTCAGGGGAGCGGGTGAGGCCGAAGAGAGAGTGACTGGAGTCTTTTTTTTCTCCCCCATTTGTTGTGTGCGCTTGAGACTGAAGAGCAGTGCCACTGTTTGTGCATCAGAACCTGAAGGAGCTCTCACAGCAAAGCACACCGCGCCATGTCATTCAAACCCGAGGTGGTCTATTAAAAGTATTGCCTTGCTCATGACTGAACCTCTACTATTTATGCAGGTCCGGGTTAGACATTACAGAGAATACAGTAACCGGGGAAGAAGTATTTACGCGAGTAAATAAAAAGTGCCGGTGCGTAAAAACAACAACAAACAAACAAACAAAAACAACACAGGAATAATGGCCCTCTCACAGACTCTCCTCGTGTACGTGCTGGTGTGTGTTCACCTTGGACTTTCCCAACATTATTTTCTCCTCCGTCCAAAGCCCAGTCGTGAACTCCCTGTTCCCGACCTGAAGGAGGACCCGGACCCGGAGAACGACCCCCGGGAGCAGGACTTGGACGAGAGGACTCTGAGGAAAAAGCTTGGCAGTAACTTTGACCCCAACTTCATGTCCATCAGTTCGCCCATGTTGGTGAATCTGTCCGCGCCAGACAGCCAGGTGAAGCTGCAGGGACCCATGCCCAACGAGATTAAAAAACTGGACCTCACGGAGACGCCGTATGGAAGGCGGGTCAAAGTGGGCAAGAAAGCGCGCAGAAAATTCCTCCAGTGGCTGTGGACGTACACGCACTGCCCGGTGGTGTACACCTGGAAGGATTTGGGCGTGAGATTTTGGCCGCGTTACCTCAAGGAGGGGAACTGCTTCTCTGAGCGCTCGTGCTCGTTCCCCGAGGGCATGTCCTGCAAACCCGTCAAGTCAATCAACAAGATTTTCCTGCGGTGGTACTGTCAGGGCTTTGTAAGACCGAAACACTGTTTGTGGATACAGGTGCAATACCCAATCATCTCAGAGTGCAAGTGCTCGTGCTGATTCTCTCCATGGAAGGTCAGGGGGTGGGTGGGGGTTGGGGGTTCGGGGGGGCGGCGGAGTGGACTGGAAATACGGTTTCTATTGCACTGTTAACTCTCTACAGAGGTGGGCACCATAGCAAATCTATTTTTTTATATAGCATTTTAAGTGAAATACCAACATTGTATATATTTAAGAAAAATGCAACTATTTTTTTCGAATTGAAACAGGACCATATTTTATTCTCAACCCCGGAACGTTGATGTTTGGGGGGAAACACGAGCACTTCACGAGGAAGAGCTTCTTTTTTTTTTGATATTTTTTATGAGACTTTGAAGATGGAAATGCATATGCTACACTTCTCCAAGAGGTGAACTTGTTTTGTTTTTTTTCAACTGAACATTGATGCTGACTGTTATTTTACTGTAATGCTGCCTAGAGTTTTTGTATAATATTAATATCAATTATTAAATTGTAAAAAAAGGAAGAAGAAAAGGTTGAGGTTAAATATATATATATATGTGTATATATATAATGGCGTGAACTCAGCTTTTTTTGGAATACATAGTATTGTAGAAATAAACAAATCTGTATGTTTTATTTATTATTTTAACGATTGTGAGTATAGAACATAAGGAAAGATAATAGAGTATAACAGAAAAATATGGGAGATGTCTACTTGAAAATTTCTAAAAATGAGAAAAAAATAAAGGAATAAAATAATGATCAAAAAGGAAAACATATCAGTGTACATGTTATGGATACACGTTTTAGCAATAAAGTTGATCTTTTCAACATGTTAGCCTCAAACCAAGTGCTTACGAGTGTCTATGTGAAGGGTACACTGCAAAAAAAGCATCTCAACACGAGATGATGGCGAGCTCACAGGACTGGAATTCACAGGTTTCTACTATAAATCGGTGCCATGCAAATGCTGTTTAATAAAGAAAAAGAGCTTATTGGAAAGTGAACATGTCATTCAGCCACGTTTGATGAACAAAATAAAGTCGCAGACGAAGTCAGAGTGGGATTGTTTTGCAGTGTAGGCTCCAGAGAGCGGAGGGTGAGTCCGAGGAGCCTGAAACTCCAGTCCACACCGGCACACGCGTGTCACAGAGAGCCGATCTACTGCGCGCTGTAACGCGCCACACATACCTCACGCGCTCCCAGAGAACTGGCATCCATTTGTCTTACACACACACACACGCGCGCGCGCGCACACTGACTCATCCCACATCTCCTCTCTCCGCACAGACGAGTTTGGGGCTTCACGGTGTTAACATCACGTCTATAATATGTTTGTAACAGTGTCACGTGATGATATGAGCAGTGTGGTGAAGTGAAGTGTGCACGCGCGCGCTGCTCTGCGGCTCTGTGGACTCCGCACATGAAGTTCCACTGAGGTATTTGAATAGAGGTGGACTGAAGCAGACCGGCGCCGATTCAAGCCTGACTGCCCTTCATGCAGATAGAGAGAGGGGGGGAGAGAGAGAGAGAGAGAGAGAGGGAGAGGGAGGGAGAGAGAGAGAGAGAGAGAGAGAGAGAGGGAGATCTTAAAGTCGTAAAACAATGGTCAACTGTTAATGACGTCAGCAGACTATTAATTGGAGAGCTGCTGTATGTGAGTTAAACAGAGAATGGCAATTAAAGTCCTGGAAATCTCAAAAGCAACATGTGGTGTAATTTATGCAGTGCGCGCGCGCGTGTGTGGAGTTGGATGAGTTGGATGTGACACTTGCCGCCTGGATACAGTGACAGAAGCACATCAGAGCAGAGGAGACGGAAGACAGTGCGCCAGCGGGGGGGTTTTGGGGGGGGGGGGCGCTTTCCCTACTGTCAGCTTGTTTCTTGATGATGTATCGGGGATTTTAGAAACTGCGCCTCTGACTCGACGGCGCCACTCAGTCGCCCCCTCTCGACTGCGTAGAATGAGGCACTTTGGGAAACAGTAACCCTTTCAGACTCTGCCCAGAGAGTATTTTAGAAGCGTGTGAAAGGCAATACATCGCCTTGACTGCAGTCAGTAAGGTGCGCACCTTTTAGAATCAGAGCCTGTCAGCCAGGCAGATCTGTGCTGTGGACCCTCCAGCTCACTCCAGCTCACTCTGACACATGCATTCTGACAGAGCTAAGGAAATAAATGAATTGTGACTATTGTTATCATTATGATCAGTATCAGCTGCTATACTCCCTGCACACTAACATCATGTTTGTCATTCTGTATTTAAATAAAACACAGCGACATATGATCAGGTCACACATGTTATTATTGTTTTATAAGTCACACAGTCACTTTGATGGAAAGTGTTGTCTGATTGGATGACGTCACAGTTCTATAACCTCAGCTCCATCTGACACCTCCTTTAAATCCAGACGTCACCCTTGAATTCTGGCTTTCACAGTTGAAAGTTAAATGTGGGTGATCATGTGACAGAGGAACTGTGCAGTTTTCTTCATCATGTATAAACAATCTGACGTTGACACTTGTGACAATTACATATTCATTATTTATCATTTTGCAATGAAGTCAGCAAATCAATAACTTCTCAACAGTTCTCTTTCTTTTCTCACACACACACACACAAGGGTTTTCTTCCAGTAGCAGTGATTATTATTAGTATTTTTATTATTATGTTGATATGCTAACCACTGTGTGGCATATGAGTCATCGTTCAAGGCTTACAAAGAAACTTTATAAGTCTTTTAAAAGCATGTTATTAAAGTGACAAATTGAAATTAAAGTTTTGTTTGCAGAGATCTTGAGGGAATGACTCTATTATTATAGACATGGTTGTTCTATTTGAAAGATTGGTGAATAAGAGATTGACCACATACTTATTTATGAAACTGGCACTGGGATTATTATTGGGATTGTTATTGGGATGCATCTGCAGGTGAGTGGCAACAGATCCAAGGGAACCCTGTGATGGTGACTTCCCCGCCTCTGCTGGACAATGAGTGTGTAAGTATGAGTGTGTGTGTGGGTAACTGTTGCCTCAGGCTGGTGTGCAATGGGCTGACAGACAGAGAGACGGACAGACAGACAGACAGACAGAGAGACAGACGGGAGACAATGGTATATGGCTGAAAAAAAAAGCCCAAACCCCATGGTAGTAGAAGCTGTTGAATCAGCAGTACTGAGGTTATTGATGATGCCAGGGTATCAGATGGAACACACACACACACACACACACACACACACACACACACACACGTATACTTGGCCAGACCACCAGCCACAGTCTGTGGTGTCTGGAACTGGGGGAATATTCCTGAGTGTGTGTGAGTGTGTGTGTGTGGATTGTGAAGACGTGGGCATCAAGAATATTCTACACAAAGAAATGAGATAAGAACTTCCTTTGTGAGGAACTGTTTAAATTTAGGGATTGAATTAAACATTAAACATTGAAACTGTGGCCAGATTAAGGTGAGGGTTTGTGGGCAGGACCACGATGCTGGTGTCGCCACAGAGTCATGTGTGGATGATCATCTTCATCAGCGTAGAGTGAACACTTTTGGCAAAGGTTTGGCTCAAATTGACATGTGCTTATCTCTGACAGTTTTCCTAGGTTTGATCAGGTGAGCCTTTTATCCACAGCTGAGCGCCATGTTTCCAGTGACAGCCGCGGTGCCTCAGCACAGAGTCTGTGCTCAGTAGAGTCAGCACTGACTAAATGACCCAGAGACAGACAGAGAGACGCGCATGGAGCAGCTTTTTCTTAATCAGTAGCAGACGTATACACCACGGCTGTTTGAGCTGTGTATGGCTGTACATCCTTCCTTTCATCAAGTTATTCTCGTCCACTTGGTTCAAAAACACTACTGACCTTTTTGACACTTTTTTCTGTAAGGCCACTTACAAATATTGATAATCACGGGTTGCAGCTTTTTTTGGGCTTGTTGCTAAAGTGCAGTTTGTGTATTTGAGCTTTTGGCATTTTCTGACAGAGATGAATCAGAAAATGAAGTCACATTCACGCTGGTGGTGTGGGGAGTGAGTGAGTGAAGCACAGCTGCTGTGATCTAGACCTAAACTCACATAATCTGGACTTTCTCCAATTGCATTTTTACAGGACATCTTGGACACTATCGGGACATTTGATAAGGGAGCTGTGAGGAGGACTCATTTTTGTTCTCACCTCCAGACAAATCTCCAAATTCTGGGAAGGGCCAAGGGCTGGGGTACCCCAATCCCACATTGCTCCCCGGGCACAGATAAGTGCTGCCCACTGCTCCTGTGCCTGGCTTGTCACAACTGGTGTTTAAAAAGGATGAGTTAAATGCGGAGGTCAAATTCCCCCCAAAACAACTCATTCTAACACAGTCTAACACAGTCTAACACAGCTTGTAGCACTTCTTGGCTGTAGCTGTTGGTTAGAAGTGCTAAAGATTACTGAACCTAAAAGACCTCAGTGCCCCTCTCAAAAACCTCTCTACCCGAGGAGAAGAAATGTTAAAATAATATGTTTAAAGCATATATTGGAATGCTTTTATTACCAAGTATTTTTAAGCCTTTTCTTAATCCACTACCTCCACTCTCTCCTTTGCTTTATACCATTTTGCTATTCACGTAGCATGTTTCTTGATTATCTAGTTGATAATCGATAAACTGCTGGGAAGAGATTCTTCACATTTCCAACCACGACAGCCACTTGCATTTCACCTCTCGCTCACATCTTCTCTGATTTCAAGTCAGAAACCTGCAGTCACAACCTTGGTAATGTTTTGAGCCGCTCGTCCCCCACTGCCAGCACGAGTACAGCGTGAAATAAACTCACAGGACAAACTTTCGGATCCTCTTTTTGTAACACACACAATCCCAATATAGACATGTGACAGCGGTCGTCACGAGCCCACACAAACATTAGGTGTTCCTCAAGTCGTCCCCATCATAATTGGTCATCATAACAACAGACACGTACAAATAAACTTTCTCTAAGTTATTTACTTAACTACTCAAGACACACACACACACACACACACAGAGTTTTCTCCCTAAGAAAAATTTCTGTTTTCCATACCCATCTCCCCCCCGCCTGACGGCTGTCTCCCAATACCCCTCTGTGTGCCTAGATGGCATGCTGAGAATGTTTACTTTCGCCACAGTGTGTATTTACTGAGCCTAATAGTTTTTTAGGCTGCAATAGCGCCTTACTTCGCAACATGTGTACAACCCACCCACTCCCACACACACACACACACACACACACACACACACACGTCAATAGCAGTAGTGTCACTTCTTATGCAGCCATGTGAGACAAGGAAGCAGCAACATCAGAATGCAACGTGCGCTCCTCTGTGACTACAGTGAACACATGAGACAGGGAGAAGAGACTGTGTTCTGCAAGAGGCTCAGTGAATGAATGAATGAATGGATGAATGAATGGAGGGCGATGAATGTAAACACAATGTCTTGAATGGCTGTTAGTGTGTGCACAGTTATGTGTGAGCACATTTGTGAGAGATGGTTAAAGATGGTTAGAAGATAAAACTGTAAGATAACTCCTTCATGGTGCATCGCAAACACAGATGAGAAATGGAACTGGATGCAAAGCAAAGGGAAAGTTCCAAAAAGAAGAATCATATCATGACAAAATCTGTCAAGATTTAAAGATAGATATCCAATCCAATCCAGTTTATTTATATAACACAATTTAAAAACAAGTGCTCAACGTTAAAAGATATAAAGAGAACTCTAACAATGACTAAAAAACCAAGCACTAAATCACGCCTAAATTAGCATTAAAAGACATAAAAAGACTAAACGACACCAGAGACCACACAACTCTCATGCTGGGTTAAAAGACGAGATTTAAAAGTTTCCATGTTTGGGTGGGTAATTCATTCATTCATTCATTCCACAGGTGCCAATGCTGAAAAAGCTCCATCGCCTCTGTTTTTTTTTGATAAGATAAATAAAGATATAGGGCTGGTCTTTGCTTTGGTTTTTGTTCCACACAGACTTCATTTACTAAAATGGAAATGAATTATATAAATAGCCTGGCATCTTCCTAAGGATTGTGTGCAATATCTGAGCTGGATCTACCAGACTCTGATAACACAATGTATTAGCAGCTACTGTCCCTGATTAATGATTGGTTAAGTCTGAATTGTTCACACGTATCTTTCAGCGATCAGGAACATGAGATAGAGAAGTAAGTAAGCACATGCTGAATGTGTAGTTTTATACAGATGAAGTATACGTTGTACTGACTGAAGTGTGGAGTCTAAAACACTTTAGCCCTTTGTGTCCTTTTCTTTCTCCCTTTAGACAAAAAGGCCAAAATAAGTAGCTTTATTTCCTCCACCGGCCCTCCATACACAACCTGATGTCCTGACGCCTGCCTGTCTGTTCAGTTGAGGTGGTCTATTCAGAGTGAGGGGACACACAGTCCGAGGGGTGTGGACATGCATGTGTTCATGTATGTGTGTGTGTGTGAGTGAGAGAGAGGGGGGGGCGGGGACTCGGAGCACCAAAGAATACTTGATGATGGGTTACCAAAAACAGAGCATCAGGAGACAATGGGCTTCATGGCATTCCTGACATAACCCCAACACACCGGGGAGGAAGTAGATGGGAGGGATTTATTGGTGTCAACAGCCCCCTCACCCTGAGAGGGGGAACGGGTGTCTCTTTTGTCCCCTCTGGCACTGGAGATGGACTGAATTAAGCCTCGCACAGAGAGGACGCCTCCAAACACATACACACATAATCAATCCTTTGAAAGGAGAACCTCCAATTAGGCACTGGACATATATAGCTAAAGAGGTTTCGACTCAAAGGGGACAGGTTTCTGTGTGTGTGAGAGAGAGAGAGAGTGTGTGTGTGTGTGTGTGTGTGTGTGTGTATCTGAGAGGGGGAGACAGAGAGAGAGAGAGAGAGAGAGATTGCACTTGTCAATGGGACCTCAATGTAAAGGGAGAGCCAAAAGGTTGATGGACGATGCTTTTCAGCACAAAGTTGATCCCATGGGAACACCACTGTGAACTCGTTTGAATCTGAGGACATTTAGTCTCATATTACACTGACAGAGCCCACACTGAACAAGACAGTGTGAAACTATGGTAATAAGCTGGACAACTGCCAAGAGAATATACCCAAATGAAATTCACTAATGCTGCATTAAGCCCTTAAAGAAAGAAGCCATTTCCAACCCTTCCAGAGCATGGTTTCCATAAACACTGAGCAAATTGAAGGTAATATGCCTTTTGGGGACAGAAATGGCTACGGGGAGCTGACCACTGACCAGAAGCCTGAAGCCTGAAGACCATATTTAATGTTATTGCTTCAGAAATGATGTAACAATGTTTTTTTCTGAGTTGTGTATTGAGGACCCCATGCAGCCGCTCCATGATCCCCCATGTGGAACCCCTTTTTTTGCATAAGCGTTATGTCCATTTCTATTTATTTGTTTACTTTGACCTGTTTGGCAGTCATTGTAACAGGTGTAGGAAGATGTCAAACTAGACTAACACTGCCATCTAGTGATTAAAAGATAGCGTTATCTCTGGCTGGAGTTGATGCCTCCAAACATGTGCCAATGCCGTTTGGTTATTATCTTGTTGTTTTTTGTTTTTTTTCTTACTAATATCATATTAGTATGAACCCGAGTAAAGTATTTTAACTTGATACATTGTATGACGCTGGTTGATCAGGGCTGGACAGACAATCAGGAGGGAGGACATTATTCTACAGGTGGAACAGAAAAGAAAACACACACCGATGCATGAAGGAATCGCCAAACTTTCACCCGATTCAAGGAATTCAACAATAATATGGATGTGATAGTGTGAGAGGAGATGTCAGGGTCAGGATGGCATCTCTTCTTCTTCTTCTTCTTCTTCTTCTAATCATTTTCAACAGGCTGTACACTGAGAGATGTCATGCTGCCCTCCACATCATAGTTCCTCCATCTCCCCAGCAGCTCAAAGCAGTTCCCCATCCAACTGTCCCCCCATCTCACCAGAACCCCCGTATCCACTCCATGGCCCTCGGCCATCAGGACAGCACCTCACCTGGGAGCCACCAGTTCATCTAGATAAAGATGACATGGTGATCTACCTGCTGCTTGTGGTGTAAATAAGTAAATAAGGATGAACTACAGTGCATGCAGTGCACTTTCCATTTGCCATGAATGGAACAATAAGTGATTACTCACTCTCCACACTGGTAGTAATTATGTTTTTGATCCTGATGAAATTAGACAAGCAAGGAAAAATATTGAAACATGTTAAAGGTTTTTTTTTCAATTGATTGCAGATGTATTTGGTCATTATTTACTATCAGAGATTTGAATTCAACCCCCGCTATCATCCACCTCCAACTCACTGCATTACAGTTACTTTATAAAGCAGCTCTGTAGCCTTGGGTGGCATTGTTGTGGTCATAAAATTTATTAGCTAACTGGCAAGACAGTGCCAGATTCTGCTGCTTATGAATGTCAAGTTGGAATGAGAACCAGAACACGAGCTTTCATTAGAGTGTTTTGTCTCTTTCAGTCTCTCTACGTCTTTAGAACACACATAGAGTTCAAATAGGAACTCCCAAGCGCTTCCAGCTGGCAACATTTTGGGATAATGATGCTGGATTCCACACACTGAAGGCCCCACATACCACCAGAGATCTACCTGAACCCCCTTCTCATTGAACGGACAGGGAATGCACGTATTAAAGAACAGACTTCCAAGCAATCCCCCTCATTCTCTCTCTCTCTCTCTGGGTTCATCACACATGTACTACACGCCAACCTGGGAAGCAAAATTCCCAAATTCATCTTTGACAGTCGCTGCTGTCAAACGTAAGCAGCTTATCCCGAAATAATTTCACAGCAAGTCAACAGTACCCTCCCGACTCTACCCCCACATGTACACACTGAGGTCGGCACACATCCTCTGAGTCTTCGGGAGAGCAGATTGGGTTACAGCAGAGTCCGAGCTGTGGCCTCAAGGTATCCTCATTTAAAAACTCTCTGCGGTTGAGTCATCAGTGTGAGCTGAGAAGTCAGAGTGATGGATGGGACCATAATACCGGCAGAAGAGCTATTGATAGCTCTCTTGCCTTAATGTTGACACACTGATACCACACGCCCCAAGAAATGGGAGTGTGTTTGTGTGTGTGTGTGTGTGTGTGTGTGTGTATTACACCCATAATATCTTAATATCCCTTCCCACTCTCAGGGGTGAGTGCTATTTTCCTTTTCACACAGACCCTTGACATCCTGTCTCTCATTTAATCTCTTTTTTTTGGCAATAACCTTCCCTTCTACCCCCGATGCACCACTTCTCAATGGGGCTCTTGCCAGCAGCCATTAATTATCACTTGGTTGGGTGCCACCACACTCCTGTATTTGGGCCACTTGTCTAAGGTCACAGAGATTTCCCGTCTCACAAGAGTGGAAGAGTTTTCAACGCTGAACTGAAAGACATTTACAGAATAGTGAGAGCACACTTCTCATGTCAGGTGTCTTTGTGGAATGTGGAAGCCCAAACTGTGACAGAAACATACACAAAAGAAACCTCTATGACCACTCTGCAGTAAGACTTTGATATTTCAGTCAAATTCATGCATGTTTTTATACATATATAGAATACAGTGAATTACAACTGGACCCAGTGACCCTGTATTTTGTCAATCTTCCTCTACACCGATATGTGCAGTACAGTATCTGAGACCTGATTATTCTGCAATGATTTTACATTAATGTCTCTGTACATGTACATCAGTGCAGTAATCACACAGTATGTTCTGTAGCAGACGGTGGCAGTTAGAGAAGAAGGTGGTCAAAGTCACAGATCATCTTGCCTCCTTGGTGCAGAGCTGGTCTTCCTTATTTGTTGAAAGTGTTGACCTTGGGAAGGGAATACTCTGCTCTGGGGATGATGGGATGTGGGGGTGAATGTACTTGCACAAAGAGGATGGATGTGAGCGAGGACTGGCAGCAACGACAGGAGCTCCACACGAAAGAGAGGATCTATATATGGGTTAGGGTTCAAACAAAAGGTGCAATCTTCTACGTTGTGTATCAGATCCAGATGTAAATACCAGGAAAACCCAAATGTTTTCAGTTCTTCTCGCGTGAACGCTCTGTCCATCTTGTCAGGTAAGAAATGACTCGTTCCACAGGTCGTATTTTTATAAACGTGCAGCAATCGCAGGTGTGTAGAGAGTGTGTTATGTTTGTAGCGGTTATTTTTGTCCGCGACGTCTCACGTCTGGGGCTCCATCCAACGAGCTGGCAAATATCATCATTTTATTCCTGGATCCAGTGAGTTCAGCTCATTGGTTTGTCCTCTGACCTTTGACCTTTCCCTATATCCTTTCACTTCCACAACAGTTTCTGTCCACAAACCAGAACGATTCAGTTTTTAATGATTTCTTTGTGATATGGAGCAAATAAACCAGAACATATTCACATTTAAGAAGCTGAAACAATCATGAAAAAAGGAAGGAACAGGAACAGTCAGTCTGACTGAGTGCTATAATTATTTATTTTGCCACAAGAGGGCAGTCTTCCTCAACTGAACACACACGGGGTTTCCTCTCCTTAAGTTCAAACAGCAAAAAAAGAAGTGAGAAAAAAACGGAGGCTGACATTTTCTGCAGGGGAACCCAGGACCCTGAGCCCAGTCACTAACTATAGAGAAGAATAAGAAAATATGTACAATAACATCTGTGTCGGAACTGAAGAAATCAACTAACAATACACAGTATTACATACGTGTGTAATTATTATTGTTATTATTTGAGCAGCTTTTAAAGAAGAGCATGATACAAATAATAAACAGCGATTTGCATTTGAGTCAACAGTATTGGAACATGCTTGGATTACACTCACACGGCAACTTTCTGATAAACATTCCCTCGTCCTAGTCAATAAAAGCATGTAGAATTTGTATCGTGACCCTGATACAAACAAGTGGAATCTGTTGCTCATGGGTTTCCGTCGCTGCAGCTTCTGTGAAGGCTTTTCAGGGCAGTTTTATGGCAGCGATCAAACTCTCTCCTGTTTGCTTGTCTCGAGTGCTTTGGCATCGCGGAGCACAACCTTAACCCTAACACTACTTCACTGCATGAATACAGCTGGCAAAGGGACATGTTGCCTGGTGCATGTGCTGCCAGTAACAAACTGGCACTGGTTTGTTGCAATGATAGGATTGTGTGCCACCAGCCAGCAGAGCTTTATGAATTCAATTCAATTATAGATACAAATACAGGGGATATTGATCTGCTCGGAGCAGAGTCAGGAGCTGCTGGGGATGGGTTTGGTGTCTTTTCCGTAAATCACGTGTGTCAAACTGGCCACATGTGGCCCTCCAATCCATTACCACTGTGTAGGTGATGGAATAGAGCAGGGGTGTCAAACTCAAATGACCTGGGGGCCAATGAGGGCCAATAGTCTGGTCAAGCGGGGGCCGACATAGAGGAAAAAAAGTGGAAAAACAACTATTTAGTAGCCAATGGACAATATAAGATATTCATTATGATATTACTGAATAAAGTGCTTGTTTTGATATAAAATGTTTTGATATAAAATAATTTTGATTAAACAGCTTAAATAGATGTCATTTCATATTGAGCGTCATACATTTAATAAAGCAATGATTACAACCCAATGTCTTATTACTATTATAAAGATATTGTCGGCAAATACATTTAGTCTTATATTCTGTCTCTATTCCATCACCTCGCACAGTGGTGGGTGGGCCGCATGTAATGATTGGAGGGCCACATGTGGCCCCCGGCCCACCAGTTTGACACGTGATTCACACACACTCATCCTGACAAACTACCTGGAGCTGCTGCTGTCAGAGAGGAACACACATGGATACAAACACACCAACAAACCATCAGTGAACATGTATATTTCACACATTCACATGTTATTATGAATAACTTCTATTTGATTTGATTTCCCATTAAATATAAAGCTCTTATTACACTTTTGTCACGTTTGGTCACGCGAGCGTGTGTTGCGTCCAGCACGTGTGCTCAGACATTTGAACATTTTAAGGATGAATCCGTTTTAACAGCCCGCATCTGCGTCTTGTTTTCGTGGGCCCCACAGTTCACAGTCTCTGCTGCTGCTGCAACAGGTTCAGCGTCGCTCTGCGTTCTCTTTACGACCTCCACATGTCCTCGTGTGAACACGGCACCGAGCCACGGGGCACCTGGAGCTGCAGGCGGCACGGGAACACGCATCAGGATCAGGATCTGGATGAGCCGGATCTGCTGCGGTGAAGGTGAGAGCAGGTGTGTCTGCTGCTGGAGACCGGGTATCATCTTTGAAGCGGATTCAGAAAATGAAAGTTGTGTGAAGAAAACTGGTCTGGTTTTAGATCAGCTCTCTCTCTCTCTCTCACTCTCTCTCTCCCTCTCTCTCTCTCTCTCTCTCCCCCCCTCTCTCTCTCACTCTCTCTCTCTCTCACACACACACACACACACACACGGTTTGGGAAATCTGGGTTTAATTTGAATGGGGAGTAGCCAAAGCCCGGACTTGCTTTACAACCATATGGATGTAGTGGAGTACTTTCATTTGCTTGGAGCTCCGTGTGTGAATGGGCGCAGTGCTTCACTTCCACGCAGTCTTCTTCGACTATCATGTGTTTTCTCTTGTATTTAAATATTCCAACGAGGCGAACGTGACACAGCGGACGCGCGGGTTCGAATGGGAGCGTGCTTTTTTGTTGTTGTATTTATTTAACGGAGGACAACCTCGACTAATTGGAGGATCTCCCTCAGGGGACGCGCTCCTGAAATTGACACACATTGGCAATCACTTGCACTGCGGTAAGTTTGTGTTTAAACGCGCATCACTCACAGCACGTTGTCACGTTGTTTTCGCAGCGCATTGAGAGGGGAGTGCGTGCGTAACGGGCTGTTCCACGAGCGTGTCAGTGGTTTGTCACCCGTGACTGGCGTTGTTTTGGATTAAAAAAAAAAGCGCAAAGACTTGTGCGTCTTTGCGCAAAGGACCTGACCCCACAGACAGGTGTCACCCTCCTCCGCTGTGACGGACCCGCGGGTCGCAGCGAAAGTGCAAGAAAAACAGTCTGCGTGGAGGATTTAATACGAGGTTCAAGAGGTGGGCTTTAAGGAGCCAGTGAGGTTTAATAGCGACTTGGACTCAGACGCAAGAAGCGATGCCAAGACAAGCAGCGCTCCTCTCTGCTCCCTTCCTCCTCAGAGCTGCCAGTGCATGCGTTCTGTCACACATTCTCCCCTTTTCTCCCTTTGACGCCACTCCTGTGTGTCATATACTGAAGAAAGAACAAACATAGTGCAAAAGGAACACATACAAAAGTGCAGTGTTTAAAAAAATCTGTGTCTGAAGTGATTAGAGGCTTCATTTGACACTTCAGTGCACTGTGGGGCAGGAAGGTGTGACAGGAAACAAAAGCCCTGCTTTTCACACCGAAGCAGCAACATGCCTGTGGGTGAAAGTGAAGCAATGTCAGCCACTTGACCCACTTCACTGGAATCACTGGGAATCACAGCCGCTCGCCCCGGAATTAAGGGTCAGGTTTTAGGTGCAGTGAGACACAGTTTCTGTGTCCTGTTTGTGCTAATTCCTCACCGTGAGTGAACTGCATCACACCCTGCTGCCACAGCCAGGGAGGTAGAGCCAGGTGCTGCTGAGGGCACATGATGTGGAAGCTAATCCAAAGCAACATAGTGCAGATTGCTTTTCATTCCTGCGTGTGTGCGTGTGTGTGCGTGTGTGTGTGTGTGTGTGGCCCACAGGAAAGACTGTGATGAAGAAAGCTGCATAAACATGTCGGCAGATCATTTTCATCTGCGTTACATTTTGCAATTCCTCAGACGCCGTGGACTGCATATGTGTTCCTCGGCTTTAAATCTTAAATCTTTGGATCTGTATGTCTGTGTTGAGTTGATGAATTGGGTCTTTTGGTAATTGTGCACGTGCAAAATCAGAGGACGGAGGAGCTGCCATTTCATCCTCAGGTGCACAACTACACACTTTCTGCAACAGCGTCCACAAAGACAAAGACAACGAAACATTTGTATTTGTTGATGCTGTTGTGCCTCCATCAGTCAGCTCAGATGTGTTATTGTGTGACGTGTGTGATGGACGTCCTTCAGATGAACCTCAGGGTAAACAGTGAACAGCAGCAGAGCAGCAGCTCCCGTGTCCATGTCAGCTAAAAAAAAAACAATTTTCTGTGTGGACAAACTTCAGTTTCCAAGGCTGTTTGACCAAGAGGGCGTCGATTCTATGCTTTCTATGGTTTCTGTGGTCGATAATTGATTCTAATTGAACATTTATATTTGTTGGCCCATAAACGGTATTTAACCAATTTTCCTTTTTTTCCTTCATCTGATAAAACACAAGTGTTAAATAATAATAAATCATACAAAAATGACTTTTCGTCAATAACCAACTAACTAATCTCACCAATCTACATTCTATATCTGCACTGTAGTGCCATTATATTTGTTATTTTCAGTAAAAACAATATATAAATTCTAGGAACGGGCACGAGTATTTGGTTATTCCATCATTCTCTTGATTATGAAATGTCGATCAATAACTGTGACTATTCAAAACATACAAAACAAACGTTTTAACAAGTATTATATTCATAAAAACTACTCCAATGACAACCTCCTTTTGTGGTGCATCTATTATCAAAAGGTGGCAGTTAGTGGTTTCTGGTCGAGCCAGATTATTTAAGCTGGCTCTTTCCCAAACGGCTCTTCATTTTTACCACTCACCTTTTATAATTCAGCCAAATTTAGCGCAGTTTTGTCACTCTTTTTTTTCTAAAAACATTTTCTAATGTCAATAAATTGGCTGCAGCCAAGAAACGCCTATAAAAAGTGAGTCTGTGAAGGTCGCTTGTGGACCCTGCTCGATATGTCTCTGGATTATTTGAGCAGTGTTTTCATGACATACGTGGGTCAGTCAGCAGAGAAGGAATCAACGTGAGCAGGAAATCACTGACAACAACAGGGAGCTCTGACTTCCTGCTCCTTTCTTTATCGAAGCTCTAACAATGTATGATAATGTTAAATCCACCGCCAGCGTATGATGTTATTTGATAGAAGCACAAGTTTATCAACGTGATCTTTTATTTCCGTTATTACCGGCGGGTGAACAGACGCTCCGAGCACACAGTGTGTGTTTGTACGCAGGTATTTATGAGGTCAGATCACAGAGTCGCAGTTACTTGTCGTCTCTCCACTGAAGCAGTGGGTGGTATCTGCGGATAGAGGAGAGATCGAACCTCAAACTGTAGTTCTTGCACGTTGTCGCTGCGTGAGCGTCAAGCTGAGGCGGATTCAACTTCACACTCAAAAAGATCAAATAAAGATAGCGTTTGTTTTATAAATCGCTTTATTTTCGGTTCATGATGGAATTATTTGGCATTTTCTCCCCACCAGACAATGGCTACCAAAAACCCTGAGCAGGTGTGACTTTATGAGGTGATCCATTGGATAAGTGGCTAGAATCTGCTATGTTTTCACTGAGAGTGAGGATTTGTGTGAAATGCTGGTTCTCAGTCAGTGTCAGCATACTCACAATCATCACATATCATGTTCAAATACAGGATTTCTCTGCATTTTGTTTTATTTTTTTTAATTTTTTTTATATTTCTTTAGCTTTCCAGTGCTATGCAAACATGTTTGTTAGCTGGTAGCTAAGCCGTCCATCTGGATGACAGTTTAATAGGACGCGAGTGCTGAGGGCAAAGCAAAACACTCTTAAAATAGCAGACTGCGACCATAAAGTTGGACCAGCGCTCTCTTACATGCAGTCCCAGGAACGGAGCGTATCCTCTGGACAGTTGACTGAAATGTGTCAGTTGTGCCAGCAGGTTGTAGTTTTATTATGAACATAGGTGGTGTTGGACTGGAGTGATGAGGGTAGAGGGATGGCTCTTTATTATTGTAACCATGGGGGCAACAGTCCTGCCCTCTGTGGGGTCGTTTTGATGTGGCGTTGTGTGAGTTGCTTATGCTGTGTTCAATTTGTACAATTATATAAGTGTGCATGCACTATGTTGACCCCCAAAGGTCAAGTTTATTTTCTATATCGCACCACATCAAGTCATTTAAGGTTACCTTTCCTATAGAACAGGTCTATGTCTTGTCCTATAGACCTTATGTTATTTATCTTATTTACACAAAGGCATGTCATTTACATGGTCAAACTACAAAGTTTGCTAGTTTGCTGTCATATCAGAACATGCTTCTGCAGTGTGTTGCGTGTGTGTTGCATGTGTGTTGCGTGTGTGTTGCGTGTGTGTTGCATGTTCCAGACGACAGAGAAGTTAACAGACCTTTGTGCTAGTTCTCCCCTTCTACTCTCTGAGGTTTTACCGCTTGACAGACGTCACCCATTGAACCTCAACGGTGATGTTGCAAGAGAATGAGTGGAGTGCAGTGGGGAGAGATGGGGAGAGATGGGGAGAGAAAGATGGAAGAAAGGGGAAAGGGAGTTGTCCAGTGAGTCACAAGCTTTGGCATCCTTCACAATGTGCCTTATGTGTGTAAGTGAGGGCACATATTGTGAATCCAACAACTTGAGAGCACGTGGAAGTGTAATATACACAAGCAGGCAACTATTCCAAGCACTTAATAAAATGATTTTTGGTTTTTTTCCCCCGTGAGTTCAAAGCAGGTCTTTGCTTTTGGCTGTAGGGCAGAGGTTTCTCTTGTGCAATGGAAAAAAAAAGGAGAGAGCTTTTTTTCCTGTTAGGGGGCTTTTGTGGAAACCACAGCTCTGCCTACCACAGCTTCAAAGGGTTTAGAAGGAGTGCTCACCTCTTCTCTGCTCCAATCCTTTCATTTTTCTAAACAAGCTACTTCCTCTCTTATTGGAGAACACCTCAGCGGCCTCACCTGACCACTGGTTCCCAGCTGTGGTCGGTGTGTGGGAACGCTTCATTCGAGCAGCCTTCAGTCCACACACAGTCTCTGAGAACAGCACGACGCCATGTGACCTTTAACCTCTGTAAGTCCACCTTATGGTGCTCGTCCAGTAACATCTGCTCTGTCATTCCACGACCACATCTTGACGGCACATGTAGGAAAATCCTTCTTGAGAACAGAGACCACATAGGAGGCTATATTTTATTCAACTTACTGTCCCGTCACACGTACAACGCTGTCCACAGTGTTGAGGTTGTAGCCATTGTAGCATGGCTACACGCTAGCGCCTCCCGCTAACCCGAGGCTTCTGCTGACCAACAGTAACCATGACCAGCTGAACTCCAACCCCCTCCCTCTCTTCAGACCTGAGACCTTATTCAACCCTGGATTCAAACATTGTTATTGTTACATTCATATTGTTAATAAATGATTTAGGTTTGGTACATCGTAACAACTGATGGACATATAATCACTCAGGACACATGTAGGCAATCGAAATGGGAATTAAAAAATGAAAATGACTGGTCATGACTAGGGCTGTAATCATTAATGTCAGAAAACGTTAAAGAACGTTGATCCGTGTTCGTCAAACCTGGAAATGATGAAGTTCTCGAATGTCTTGTTTTTGTCCACAAACCCAAATGATTCAGTTTAAATGATTTCTTTGTTATCTGGAGCAAATGAACTAGAAAATATTCACATTTAAGAAGCGGAAACAATCAGAAATCTTCTTTTAATAATGATAAAAAAAAAAGCTGCTCTAATCATGACATGAAACCAATGATCCAAGACGAAACTAGACGAGTCTAAAAATGACTTAAATCATGACCTTAAATAATCGAATCAAGGATTTGGAGAATCGTGACACCCCTCGTATTAATTATTATAATTATTTGGGTTTTTTTTGTAGTGTGGTCATAGCTGGGAACGCGCCCTGTGTCATGAACTTCCCTGAGACATGGATGCTTGCTCTCACTGTACAAATGTCTAAAAACAGATTTTAGACAGTTATCAAAAGGCTCACCTCATAAATAAAGAAAGTGTTAACTGCTTTGTTTTGCTGTAAAAGAAAAAAGCCCGGTTCTGGTTCTGGTTCTGGCTCTGATTCCGTTCTGGAGTCTGAGAACCTTGGTGCTTTCTGGCGAAACCAGCCTGCGTTCACACCAATTTCAATTTAGTGGGAGGAACCAAAGTGGGAGGATGTTAACACAGTAACACAGCAGTGGAGCATCTGCTTGATGCCTGTCAGTCACTGCGATGTCACGGTTCACAGGGAACAACCAGGTATTTCTTTTTGTTTCTGTCTGAATTCGCTGGCCGGTTCAAACTGGGTTCGGGGACCACGGAGCCGTGCCGGTGTGAAACACTCTCTGCACCACGTCCATCGAGAAAAGCATTGATTTTTACAGCAGATGTTATTTTATGACTTCTTTGGTTCATCTTTTAGTTTCCACTCAGGAACGTGCAGTCAGCACTTCATACAAACACAATCCTTTTAACCTGGAACATTATGGATGCGATTGCCCTCTCCTCATCGCACACTTCATTTAGGGAATGTACACCACAGGGTGTCCTTTCATAATTTCCCTGTGTTTATTTATATTACACCGTGTGCATGCACACACGCAGTCCAAAGACGTTGACGCGAGCTCAACTATCCTGTCTTTGAAACCTGATTTTCCGTCTCCTGCTGTCTGCAGTCCCTCCTCTTGTGTTTGGTTGTGGATCAGATTCTGTGGAAGTAAAGAACTGCTGTCGGTTTCTGGTCCAGCTGTGTGGGCCGGGCTACAGAAGCAGCTGCATTCCTCTGCTGGGCGTTGAATATTTCTCCCTGCAGTGTCTCACGCTGAAGGTCTCGGGGATGAGAACGAGTGAGAAACATTTTCAATTAGGAGGGAGAAGTCATTTATTACAGATTTGATAATGTCTTCAATGAGTGATGCTTGGACATGATGGGGAGACAGTCTGCCCTGAACAGTAGCTATGAGTCCAGACACTGGTGATGATGATGAAGATTAATGGGTTCAAGGAAACTGCTAAGACTCAGGCAATGGGGAGGTGGTAAAAAGGAGAAAAAAGACAGCAGGAGACGAAGGCAGAACGAATGCTAAAAATAGAGAATAGAACTAAAATCAAATCATACATCAAGTTCAATAAGTCTTTCTGACTAAACTTGCTCTACAGCCTAATTTTATTTGGAAGATTTTTACACCATTTCTATTTTGTGATGTTTGTTTTTACCCTCACAGTCACTCCTGAACCTGTGACATCATCATCTCACGGTTGCAGCCGGGGATGGGACGATGACGCTAGTTTGTGTCTGACACCGATATCACAAACTCCAGTGTCGACCAATGCCGATTAGGCTGATACAGTGATTTTAGACCATTTATGAACTATGACACATCTGTGCTGAGTCACTTCAAAGACATAGTTCTCCAACTGTGTAACAAACATTGTTCTCCCAAAAAGAAGAAATAAACAGTCCAAAAATCCATCCATTTTCTACCACTCAGGGGCTGCTGTGCCAATCTCAGCTGACATAAGGCGATGGGCGGGGTTCACCCTGGACAGTTCACCAGTCCATCGCAGGGCCACATAGAGACAAACAGCCATTTAACCACTCTCTCTCTCTCCCTCTCTCTCTTAATCCAATCCTAATCCATCTCTTGAATGTTTCTGGACTGTGGGAGGAAGCCGGAGAACCCTGAGAAAACCCACGCACACACGTGGACAACATGCAAACTCCCTGAACAGAGAGCAGAAACCGTGTGGCCCCGGCCAAAACATGACTCAGCTAAAATGCTTTTTCTGATTGTTATTGACATTTTTACAGTCTGTGCACAGTGAAGCATTCAATCTATAGGCTTTTTGGATTATATCTGATTTTACATTTTCATCTGTTCGATATTCGATTCAGTGATTTTAACCGATATTGGATCGATACTGATACTGACACAGATACTGACACCGATACTGATACTGACACCGATACTGATACTGACACTGATACTGATACTGATACTGAAACTGACACAGATACTGATACTGATACTGACACAGATACTGATACTGATACTGATACTGACACTGACACTGATACTGATACTGACACTGATACTGATACTGACACAGATACTGATACTGATACTGACACCGATACTGATACTGATACTGATACTGACACTGATACTGATACTGATACTGATACTGACACTGATACTGATACTGACACAGATACTGATACTGATAATGATACTGACACAGATACTGATACTGATACTGATACTGATACTGACACTGACACAGATACTGATACTGATACTGATCCTGACATTGATACTGGCACTGATACCAATACTGGCACTGATACTGATTCCCATCCCCAGATAATCTTAATTTACTCTTGGTCATTGAGTGACCATTTACTAAAGGCAGATGTAATGTTGCAAATGTTGCAACACACACACAGAAGGTTTTTCAGCAGTTCTAAAAAACGTGTTAGTTATCCTGTAACAGACATCTTCTTCTCCTCCTGCTTGGTCCATAATTATTGCCCCTCCTCCAACACAGACACGCTATGCAAACAGCATGATGGAGGCAGTCATCGTCAAGTCAAAGTCAGACCATTAATAACCTCGGGCCTGCTAGGACATTGATCTTCCATCAGGAATAAATAAACTCTCCTGATTTATAATGATCCCGTTAATAGAAATAAAAATATGAAGTGTTTTTAGAGCCCTTTCGAGGGTTTAAAGCAGATTTTTACAGTTATTGCTATAACATTGTGAATGGGAAATCATTTGTTGAGGATAATTGGGACATTTATTTGTTGGGTTTTAAAAAAGTAATGTCAGCTAAGCTAACTTCGCTTAGCTAGCTCACGTTAGACGCCTCTATCAAGGCTGCCGTAGTCGCACAGAGGGAATTAAGTCAATGTGGTGTTATTGTGAAATATGACGGAAGTTGCTCTGTCTAGGGCAACCTAATGACCACAATGTCAACATCAAGTAGCTGAGTTAATCGTACTTTTGGGAGTTTTTCTTAAGTCTGTAATTGTACATTACATTGTCATCTGCTTAGTTACTTTTACAATCAGAATTTGCTCCTGAGTAGCTGCAAAACGCTGCAGCAGGCACAGGTTTGGAGACGTGACTGTGAGCACTGTGCAGAACAGAGCAGGACGGCAGAGTGTGACAGACGAAATGAAGATCAATGTAAATCTGAAAAATCTTTCTTTTTTGGACCCAGACCAATTTTGATTTGGGAAAAATGTGGAACTGCAATCTAACTTTTTCAATTTCAATATTTTCTATTACAGATTTAAAACTAGATGGGGCCTCACAATATCAATATCAACAATGCAGTCTGTGCAGTTTGTTAAATGCATCATTTCAAACTGTGTTTCATAGTCAAATATGATTCATTTTTAAAACAAAAATCGATTCATCAGTCATACAGTTTTTACGACTTTACTCTGTCTCATCTTTTGTATTATATTACTAACCAAAGTTTTATCAAAGGATAAATATCCAGCTCACAATGTTAACAATTGTTTAAAATAATATCCTGAATCCATAAAAAGACATATGATTTTTTCATTGGGCCGTAACAAGCATGCTTACGATCCCTTGTATTCTCCTTGACGAAGCGTCTGCCTTCTGTGACTTTGTCACTGCTCTCACTGCTCTCACTGTTCTTTTATGCATCTGCCCATTATGATAATGAGAACGGAGGTGGCCCTGTTGTTCGCCCGTTAAAGAAAATCCTCCTTGGTTGTGGGGCATCCACTAATATTCCCACCAGGGATTTGTGTACAGCAGGCTGAAAGGACAGCAGGGCAGCAGTTGGGGCCTCAGCACGCTGTCATCTGAGAGAGGAAACCCAGAGGAGCTCCAATCACTCCCAGTCTGAGTGGGGGCCACCACGTCAACTCTTAGAGCAGCTTGAAAGGCTCCCACTAGGGATACAAAGTAGCGCAGCTGTCCATCGCCTATCCTCACCTCCTCCAGCTCCCTTTACGCCCAAGCCAAATAAAGCCTCTCAGCAACTTGTGTTTTCCTAATCTGTGAACTCTGACAGAGGCGCCCACACTTGAAAGAGACACAGCTCAACATGGGATGATCTCCCAGTGACAGGACAAAGCAGAAGAGATCTTTCCCAGAATGTCTCTGCTGAAACCACGAGACCACCCTGTCATCTTCCTGTGCCTGTCCTCCCCGCCCCCCCCCCCCGTCACTCCTTCTGTCCCTCACAACCTCTTTGTGATCTAATTTACCTTCCCTTTGCTGTCCATCACCTGGCTTCTGTTCTGCCAAATGGGCTGTATAGTGTTTGTTGTGAAGTGCAGGAGACAAACCTCAGCCATTTATACTGTGCCCATAATACTAATGGCCAAATGATCTAATGCTGCAGTAGCTTAGTCACTGGGGAGAAGCGCTCTCCAGCCAAAGTACATTTTCCATGCCAGTAATCCACAGAAGAATGTTGCGATGATAAATCGGCCCTGCAAATTGTACTTGTCACTGCAGCTCTTCACTTGTATACAGCTGAGTTGCCACAGAAGTGCGTGTCTCTTGCAGGCCACATGGTGCGAGGCTTGTGTGCCAGGGTCAGCCGCAGGTTTAAAAGGAATGGAAATGTAAACGGGAGAAGGTTAACGCTGGAAATCAAAACTACCAGCTTTACTTATGGTTTTTCAGGTGAGGATGGATGTATGTGTGCTCAACCTGATCAATACACCGATCATGCTTTATTAAGAAATATTCAGTGTTTATTAATGGATAAAGGATTCATTTAAGCAGCTGTGGAATATAACATCGGTCAGTTTCAGTACATCAATATTATGATATTATGTTCAGACCATTTTATTGTCTTGTTTTGTTCAAGATGTTGTTTTAATTGTTGAGTTAAGCTTTCATTGAGAATTCATCCTCCCCTTTTTTTTTATTGTTGAAATTAGTGTTGACTGATATATCTGTAACGACCCTAAACACATGCAGAAGGAGGAACGAGCTGCAGATTCAAACGAAAACAAAAACAAATGCAACGTGAGATAGAGTAGCTTGTGTTTGTGAATCTGCAGCTCGGCCACCTTACAGTGGTCATCATGAATCATAGGTCAGTTAGCACAGGAAGTAACTGTAATGTGACGTTGTTAATTACAGTCATGTTTAAAAACACATAATAATGTATTCATCTGGACAGCATTTGTTAAAACATGACAATCAGTGATGGCTCATTTCAACCCATTCACGCTAATATGGTCATATTGGCAAGTGCGGAAACACAAACAGACAGACAGACAAACAGATCTATCATAACAGGACACTAGTGTGACACCCAGTGGACAAATCAGGAACAGCAAGTGTGGAAACACAAACACACAGACACTAAAAACAAGTAAAAATGTGCATATGTTTGAAAAGCTTCATCTCGTCATCTGTAGATTCCTGAAAATGTTGCACTTGTGGTTCTCATCGTCTTCATCACTGAGCATCACTGAGACTTGAGCCTGCAGCGATTAGTGCTTCAACTCCATTTAATGAAAGACAATGTCTGTGTCCACTTAAGCAAACTTGTGGCTTGTTAAACACACTGTCAGCGCTGATAGCAATGAATTTTGTGCATTTCAAAGGTCATCCAGGCACACTGCTGTGCTTACATCCTGGCAATGGATTCAGAAGGATTTTGTGGACTTGGCTCTCATTCTGCAGCGTTTCTTTTTCCACCTGAGTGAAGTGTTGTTAACACTTCCTGAAAGGCTTGCATCTGTTCTCTCTGTGTTTAACCTCCACACTCATCTGCCAGACATGCCTGACAGCCCCCGACCAAGCGGCACAAAGACAGCACCATATTTAGTCATCCGACGTCCAGACAAAGCTCTCTTCCACATTCATCTATTAATCTACCTCCTCTCTGCTTCTTCCTCTCTTCCTCTCTCACATCTACTTCCTTCCTGGTCTCTGCCATTTCCCTCTCTCCTCCTTCTGCTTCCATTCATCTCTGTCTTTACACAATCATCTGTGCTTCATCACTGTCATGCCCCTCACTGTTTCCTCTCACGTGTCCCTCCTCTCCCTCTTGCCCACCAAAATGATGCTTTCCTTTCCCTGGTTGTTCTTGTCTCTAGTGAACCCGCGTCTCTTAATTCTCTTAAGTCTCTTTCTTCCCTCGTCTCTCATCTCTTCTACCTTGGGCTGCACAATATTAGGAAATCACGAGAGACGCGATAATGCGCGATGATGAGGACACAGCTGCAGTGTTTCACAGAGACAATGCATTCACATCTGTTTTTTCACATTCTGAGACGCATTTAACTAATTATCGACTCCGCAGCTCTACTTTCTCCCTCAGAGCCTAACCACTGTCTCTTTTCTAAGACATTAACTCGTCGTTAATGAGATGCTCATGGAAATGTGTCTCAGTCAGTGTCAGGTCCTGCAGATGTACCATGGCCTGCCTTGGCTGATGAAATCCAGCATGTGTGTCCTTGTGTGTGTCCACTTTAACCTCCCCGTCTCCAGACATGTCATTAATCAGTGCTGTATATTCTCTGATATCCATTTTTCATACCCTGAACATAGTTTTAGGGCCACACGGTGCTGCAGTGACTAATATTGTTGCCTCACAGCAAATCAAGCAGGTCACGTAACTCAACAGAATTCCATTGAAAGCTGCTGTTGACTGGATACAGGTTCACTTATTCTGTGTAATCCCTCGCACACCTCTGCATAAATACCCAGTCTGAGCTCGAGGAGAAGCCTCTTGGTCCACGACACAGTACCGGCACGCCTCGCCTCAGCTCAGCTCGGCATGGCTAACTCTACACGGTTTGATGTGGTTTTTCATTACTATAGTACAGGGGTGGGCAATTATTTTCCACAAGGGGCCATGAGAAACAAAAAATATCGTTGAGGGCCGAGCCAAATTTGAATTCATTTTAATTTAATTGTATCACTTTCATCTAAAAAAAAAAAGCAGTAAATTGTATTGTTTTGGTGTAAATTGGGCAGCATACAAACACACAATAAACACAATTCCTAACCAACTCTATTGAAAATATCAAATGACTACACTATATAATGAATACTATTATACTATACTACTGTGGTGTGGTGTGGTGCAGTGAATATACACCCACCCACACACACACACACGCAGAGCGCACCTGCACGCTTACACACTAATGCTGCAATCACACCGTACGAGTTTACATACGAGTGACGGTGCTTCGCTGGTTAGATAATGAACAGGGAGGGAGATAATGATAACTCCTGAACTTAAACCGAGACACTTGTAGAAGAAAAGTACTACGGACCTCGTTCTTAACGTTGTCTTCTATATAGGCTGCCTCCGACTCCTTTGCGCGCTCGTCATCAGATAAATTCTTATATTTCTCTTCGTGTTTGGTCACGTAGTAGCGATTCAGATTGTAATCCTTAAACACAGCGACTTGTGTACCACAAACGACTTGTGTACACGGCGTTACCTTTGACGCCTGTAAAGAAATATTTAGCAGTCCATGTCTTGTTGAAAATGCACCATTCGGAATTAACTTTTCTTTTTTTAACGTGAGTCGACAATTTTAGGGGGCCAGGGGTAACTGGCTAGCGTCACCTGTCGCTGTGCACACAGACGCAGATACGTGCGTCCATACGTCAGGCTTTTCAAAATAAAAGCAACACAGTTGTAGTGCATGCTCAGCATAAATACTCCATCTGTGTTTATGACTGACATACCGCGGGCCGGACAGGGACGCTTAAAGGGCCGTATGTGGCCCGCGGGCCGTAAAATGCCCAGGTCTGCTATAGTACCTACTCTACGTGGGCGGAGTCATCACTGCGCCGCTGCATGAAACTGCTGTGACTTCATTTTACACACACACACACTGTGATGCCGCTTTCGGCAGTGCTGTTGAGATGATGGAGAAAAGATGGAGGTTATTGTTTGTTAGTTTGATTCTTGTGTCAGGTATTCATAAACGCCCCGCACAAGACAATAATCCAGACTCTTTTCATGTGGCGTTCCACGCTAGTGTGCTTGAACAGGGGTGTCCCTGTCTATCTTCAAGAAGCTCTTGAAGACCCAACTCTTCCAAGAGCATCTTCTGTCCTAGCACTTACCTTACCCCTTCTCCTTCTGCACTTGGATCCACCCCTGCACTCATCCACTATCAGTCCACTGGTCCAGATCTAGTGGAGTTCTTTCCAAGACTATTTCTATATAACTTATTCCTCTTTTGTAAGTCGCTTTAGATGAAAGCGTCTGCTTAAAGCTTAAATGTAAATGTCTTGCTCATGACTTTTCCAGTGACGATACTTATATACGTATATATATATATATACACTTATAATTGTATTCATATATATATCCAGTATATATATATATATATATCCAGTGTATATATATATATAGATATGTATATATATATATATACATATACATATATAAATGTAAGAGACACAAAATCACAAAAATGTTCCATCACTTTCTATTTGATGTTCTATCATAATTCAAATATGTGTATGTTTGTTTGTTTGTTTGTGTTGCAGGAAGCACTCCGGGTCTGAAGTGAAGTACAACTAAAGACAGTCCCCTTCCACTGACTCACAGTCAAACACACCTATGAGAGAGAGTCACACAAAGAACACCTTCTTTTCACCCTGGACTTTTGGGTACTCGCACAAACGAGGACTCCTCCATGCACAGATATAGACAGACACTCACAAAGATGATGAAGGAATCCTGGAGGTGCTTGCTGGGCCTGTGCCTCCTGCTCTGCTCATTTTCTACCCAAAGTGCCTCCAATCCCTTCGCAGGGCAGCAGACACCTACAGACCCTTGCTACGATGACACGGGCGCAGCTCGCCGCTGTATCCCCGAGTTTATCAATGCTGCCTTTGGTAAAGAGGTGACGGTGTCCAGTGTTTGTGGGCAACCTCCATCTCGTTCCTGCAGCGTGGTGGAGCGCGGCGACGATCGGCCTTCTGTTCGCACGTGTCAAATCTGTGATGCAGCTGACCCTCGGCGTGCCCACCCGGTTTCCTACCTCACTGACCTCAACTCAGCCCACAACCTCACCTGTTGGCAGTCCGAAAATCTGAACACCTCTCCGTACAATGTGACTTTGACACTCTCCTTGGGTAAAAAGTTTGAGATCACTTATGTCAGCCTGCAGTTCTGTTCACCAAGACCCGAGTCCCTGGCCATATACAAGAGCATGGACTATGGCAAAACCTGGATGCCGTACCAGTTTTACTCGTCACAGTGCCGGCGCATGTACAACCGCCCCAACAAAGCAACAATTACTAAACAGAATGAGCAGGAGGCTCTGTGCACAGATGGCCACACTGACCTCTACCCACTGTCTGGAGGGCTGATCGCTTTCAGCACTCTGGATGGACGGCCTTCTGGTAAAGACTACGACAACAGCCCGGTCCTTCAAGACTGGGTGACGGTCACCGATATTCGTGTCGTGTTCAACCGGCCTCAGCCACCGCGGGACGTAGGGGCCGGGAGCAACAGCGGAGGAAGAGACGACGACCCCATGGCAGTTCCATCGACGCTGCCGTCGTATTTCTATGCAGTGGGAGACTTCCAGGTTGGTGGGAGGTGTAAATGCAATGGACATGCGTCCCGCTGTTTAAAAGAGAAGGAAGGAAGACTGGTGTGTGACTGCAAACACAACACAGAAGGACCTGAATGTGACCGCTGCAAACCCTTTCACTACGACCGACCGTGGCAGAGGGCCAATGCCCGCGAGGCCAATGAGTGTTTGCGTAAGTCCTTCCATCTTTTTTTAAAGGAGCTTTTCATGTTGTTTTACTTTGCCCGCTCTGAAACAAATTATAGATCTACCCATGCCTGCAAGAATACAGTCATGTCAGTTGTGACTAATTGAAGAACAAAGAAGATGAATGCAGAACACAATGTTTGTCTTTATCGAAATATCCTTCAGAGGTTTACACATTAACATTCTTTATGCAAGAACCTTGATGTAAGTTCAAGGAATTTAAGAAAAATAGTGTTTTTTTGTGCTTTTGTACTTATTTAGATTAGTCCTGGTAAAACATTTCTCCAAACACAGGGTCATCCTGTCCTCTCATTTCTGATCAGCCTCTTCTATTTACTGCTCCACTTGACCGAGAGAGGAAGTGGCTCTTTCTGTGATATATCTGGAGCTCAGATTATGTAGGAACAAAGGTTTGTAGTATTATGGCTGAGGTAGGTTCAACTCTGGTTGAAAGAAAATAGTAATAACACTTTATATTAGGGAACACATATTCATCCATTAACTACATGCTTACTAACATACATATAAGTAGCATACTAGCCCTTTATTAGTAGATATATATATATATATATGTATTTTTATATATATATATACATATATATATATAACACCTTATTTAGGAGAAATCTTAATTCATGTGGTAATAGAGGTAGAGTAAGGTTATTTAGAATAAGGTGTTAACACGTGCTTTATAATTATAAGGGTTAGTATGCTACTTATATATGTTAGTTAGCACGTAGTTAATGGTGAATGTTTGTTACCCAAAAAATAAATGACACACCACAGAAATGCTGTTCAACAACACTTCAATTAAAGGTAACAATTCTAGACCAATACACAAAAGGAAAATAAAAATGGACCCTTGAATTAAAAATAACTGGTTTTCAGCAAGACACCTCTTTAAGTCGATATGACACACACTCAAGTTGAATTCTTTAATTTTAAATTTAAATCTGTATCATGATATGCACAATATACAGTAAATGTGTTAGCATTTAGCATGTAGCAACTCTGACAGAGAATTCTCTGTCAGAGAATTCTCTGTCTGGGGAATTCTCTGAGAATTCCCCAGAATTCTCTTTCCCTGGCCACATCGTCCAACTCTGACTGGGGGATCCTCATTAATAATAATAATGAAGATGCTACTACCTTAACAAACAGTCTTTCTTCGAGGTTCTTCCTTTAGCTCTTTTTAAAATATAGATATCTATGAAGTTAGATTGAAAAAAAAACAAGTGGCGACAGGCCTGTTAGCTTAGCTAATTAGCACAGATCATTACTGTGGGTGTAACAAATGGTGGGCCAACCAGAGCCCATACCTATATCCAATATCTCTGGCATTTCTTATCCAAACAACATCGAAGTTGTTACTGCGCTGTGCCCTTTGTAACTCACCTGCCAAGTGTCAAGAGACCGTTGTATGATTTATAGATGAATGTTACACACACGGCATGTGAGTCCTTTGTGGGTGTTAGTATAGCGTACACTTGATGTTCATCAATGTTAGTTTAGTTAGTAAGTATTTGTTAGTATTAATATTCATTTTGGTCAGTTTTGCTTGTCATAAGTGTTTGTCAGTGTAGTTAAATAAAACCTTACTAAGTGCTGTCTCCATTACAGATGCAAAGATGTTGTGATGACCTAGTGAACAAGGCCAAATCTGTTTAAAGGCAACAAAGAGTGTCAACGTCTTAACTTTAGATCTGCAACAAACACTCATCACTGGCGTCTCATCTGACCATGTCACTTTCATTCACTTGGCTCACACACACACAGGAACACATAAAGCTACAGTGTGTCCACTGAGAACGATATTCTTTAAGTCCCTCAGAATTTTCACTCGTACTTTTCCACACTCAAACTTTCCAATGCGCCGTAGCCGTTTCCGAAATGTCACACTGGCTTCCAAAAATCTCATCAACTTTGGTGATCTAATCCTAGTATTGATACAGGGAAGTTAAAGCGTAATGCACATTACACATCATACCTGATCAAACATCCAGAAACACACCAAACCTCGTCCCATATGTCCCGAGTCTCATGTTACGAGAGCCTTTTTACAGCTTATTCCAGTAGAACTTGTTCCAGCATATAATCAAAATATCAGGAGAGACTTTAAAAGGCTTTATTGTTTATATAAAAGCCCATACATAAAATGTGCCAGCCCCTTGTTGAGTTCTCAGCTCACTTTTCTTTCTGATTTGCACAAATGGCTCTGGACTGCAGCGAAAGCCCCGAGGTGCACTCCTGCACTGTGGCAGTGATGTGCAAGTATTTGGACGAGGAAAGTGTGTAAAAGTATTAGGTTACAAAGCTGGAGGGTCCCATAGGTGTCACTCGCGCCTTCAACAGGCTACAGGGGTGTTTGGGTTGGAGGAGTGGGGAGGTGGGGGTTGAGAGACCTGGGGCCTGAGATCATGATCTTTGTGGGCTGGTGATAAGGTTAAGTTGAGGGTAGAAGGAATCCAGAGTGGGCAGAGTTTGCCTGGAAGCCATATTTCACCACTTCAACCATTATTGTTTAGGTGGTTTTAAAGGTTCTGCTCTCACTCTTCACAACAGATCAGGCCGGTTTGATCGTTCAAAGGTCTAAACGTTCAGGTTCTGGTGCCTCCCTCACTTTTAAAGGCGACATAGAATGCTTGTATCACACATATATGTTAGTTATGGAGGTCTACTTACATATATTAACTTGTTTTCATGATTAAAAACCTCCTAATCGCTGCAAACGAGCCGATCAAAATATCTCCTCACTGACGCTCTCGTCAGCCGCGCTGTTTCAGACCAAAACCACACCCCCAGAACGTGGACTGTGTTGTGATTGGCCAGCCAATGAGAGCTTTCCCACTGTCCTGTGATTGGCCAGGTACCTGGAAGTGACGTAATTGGTAGGCCATCTCTCAGATACACAGCTCCCCCTCTGGCTCGGTGGATGCTCTGCATCTCAGCAGCTACAACGAGAGTAGTTCTTCTTCTTCTGCGGTTGAATGTACGCAACCGGATGTGCCCGGACTAGTGCCCGCACCAGGAGGCGCTACGGTGGTGAGAGGAGTGGTGAGGTTTCCTGATGACATCATCAGCATAGGGAAGTGCCGATCCGCTTCGCAGAGCCCAGGAAAACAATACAACCCTATTTTCTCAGCAGTGGCTGAACTGTTTGTTCTGAAACTTTAGGGTTTCATAAACGAGGTAATGACGCAG
The DNA here is from genome assembly GCF_958295425.1 of Solea solea. Taxonomy (NCBI): domain Eukaryota; kingdom Metazoa; phylum Chordata; class Actinopteri; order Pleuronectiformes; family Soleidae; genus Solea; species Solea solea. Next base: position 18,007,878 of record NC_081154.1, read on the forward strand.
ATACACACACAAACGCAGCGTTAATTGGAGCTTCCGGTCTATGTCGCCTTTAATGCTGCCGCAGGACATTGGTTTACAGATCCTTAGCTAGGGCTGAAAGAAAGTGCATGTGTTTGTATCGAGGAACACCTGATTTATCTGTGAGCAATAGGACAGAACGAGGAAAGATACGGTGACGATGGATTATCGGCCTTTCTGCTATCACGACCATAGTTTAATGTTAACTTAAAAGTAAGACTCAGAATATCTTGTCTTCATCGAGTCTGCTGGAGTCATTGTATGAGATGGAGAGATCTCTGATGGAGTCAATGACAGTATGTTTGTGGTGCTGTAGAAGCTCTGTATGCAGACGTATGAGCCCGTCTGGCTGCTGCTCTGTTCTCCAGCCTGCAGAAAGTCCAGAGTACTGCTGTGGGACACTATGAGCCCAGGGTTCAGACACCATCCACCCCTAAAGGACCAAGCAAGCCAAGTGGGCTCCGATTTCTGCGCCAGGCATACAGTTATGCATTCATAGGATTAAAGATCGGTGTCATGTGGAGGCCGTTTGACTTGGTTTGCCAGAATGTAGGTGAGCTGTGGTTGTGAGTATTCCCGCTCTGCACCAGTGACTGGGTGTGGTGATGAATATTTAAGTAGTAAAACTGACAAATCCAAAACGGTCCACTGTACTCTTTTATTCATAAGTCCAGGTCCCCCAAATTAAACTGCCAGAAACTATTTATTACCACTACAAAGGTTTATTCTTTTTGCATAATAAATGTTTGAAAATCACGTCTGCTATGCTAATGAAGGAGAGCGTTCACACTGAAATGTCACATTTACAGCAAAAGTCAAGTTGAGATGTTGAAAGCATCGTGGGGCCTTGTTGTATATGGTGGTATATGTGTGTGTGTGTGTGTGTACTTGGCATGAGCACTGACCTTGTCAGGACCAGTCGTCCTCATTGGAACCAAACTCTGTCCTAAAGAGGCAGAACTTCATTTTCTTTTGAGTTGATTAAGTTCAGAAGAATAGCAACAACTCAGAAAACCACACAAGTACAAATTGAATTTCAATATATACCTTCGTCCTTCAACAGTGTTTCCTCATCTCCCAGCAGAGGTCAGCAACATAGTTTATAGTTGATATGTAGAAACTCATTCATTGCATGTGATGCAGCTGGACCTGTCTGGTTAAGGTCTTGTTTTGACGTGATGTCCTTGGCATAATCGTGTTTGCCTAAGTATCGGACCAGGTCACTAACACTAGCTTAAAGGGCCCAGTATACTTCATCAACACGCATGCTCCGTGTGCAACCCCGGATTTTGGAACCGTGTGCAAAAAGCGCGTTGGGTGCGCGTGTCGGAACGCGTCCTATTCCCTGCGTTCAGACTTGTACCGCCACCCGATGGTGAAGTCAGATACTACAGGACCCTGATGTGCGAGTACACCAGGGTATGCAACGGCCACACACACACACACACACACACGAGTAATGACATAATAAGCTGAATCACAGTCAGCTTTTAAAGTTTAAGACAGCGCATAGACCTGCTCACACAGATACATTTGCTTTATATCACGTTGTTTTTGCGTACGACCTAAAAACCCAGCGTGCAGGGGATTGATGCACCTTTTTGTTTTTATGAAGACACTCGTAAATGTTCCCTGGCAAGCATGGGAACATTAGTTTAGGACAGCGACGTGTAAAATAACAGCATTAATGTCGGCTAGTAAATGCTTTGTGGTCGCCCCGGAGCTAAATACATGTGTGCACATATGCATGGGCTCACATATGTGCATGTGTGAGAAAGCCACATGTAATCTAGTGGTGTGATGTGGTGTTTCATCCTGGTGCCAAAGCAAACTGGTAGAGCTTTAATGTGCCCACCCTGCTCTCCCAGAATTCCATGGACTCTTGCACAGATGGTAGCAATCACTTCCTGAGGTGCCAGTCATTGCTTTCACTCTCTTCCTCTGTTTTATTGCATAACAGAGTTCATTCTCTGTCTTTTACTTCATGTATTTCTCCTCCTACTTTCAGTCTTTTTACGTCTCTCTCTGAATTTGTTGTGTTGTCGGTTACAGTTTTGCTCCTTTTTTGTTGTCACAGGCCTGTTGCCTGACACCATATGTGGTTTTTGACTAGCAGCTGGTGTGGTTGGTGGCTCTGAGGTTCTGAGGCTTTTAAAGAGAAAGTATGTGTCTCCTTGTTAACATTGAGCGCATGTCAATTGCTTGTTACTGCAGTTCTTTAACTGACCAGTAGCAAATGTCTCCACATACATTTATATGGAATGAATATTGTTGAAATGCTTTGTTTCTATCTTTCTCCTGAGAGCGTGGTCTTTTAGTATAAAAGCTTGATTTCACCTTCAGATTTGGCACTGGCACTGTTTACGCTCAGATGTGCTCTGCTCATTCTTAAACCGTCCACTTTTAACATTTGGAAATATTGCCTGCATTTCATCTTCAGCTAATCAACCCAAGCAGCTTCTGTGCAAGCAGGGGAAGTGTGTTTTCATGTTTCCCTCTTTGCCCTTGAATATTGTGTTCTGTGCTTGTAGAAATGGTAACACTTTAGATTAGGAACGTATTCAGCATTAATTAGTAACATATTGGCTCTTAATTAAGTACTTATTAACACCTTATTCTGCATCACAAGAATAGTTATTCTCTCTTAATAACACCTAATAAACATGGTCTTTTTTTTACATAACAAAACATAAAACTAAGTGTTAATAGTGACCAAATAACTCTAAATCAGCCTTTTTCAAACTGTGGGGCGGGCCCCCTGGGGGGGCGTGGCGACTTTCCAGGGGGGCGCGAGTTCTTTTTTTTTTTTTTTTTGTCATTTAAGTGACGTACCACAACAAGATCTACACTGGTGACAAGGTTTGGATAATAGAGAGGTTTCTGACAGTGGCAAAAAGAAAACTGTGCAATGTTTGGGAAACTAACAACAAGCAATAATTCACGACGACCAAAACCCAAGACGAGAAAATGCCACCAAAGACCTCTCTGTGTGTTGTGTCTCAAAGCATTGGCAGGGGACAGCATTTGTATTGCTAATACAAAGAAGATGTTATTGATATTGGTAAAGTATTCTTTGTTATCCAGATGTATTTATTGTTTAAAAAATTACACTGTTATAGTTATAATTGCACAGTTCACATATTTATTTGAAAATTGCTTTCTCACAAAGCAATATTGAGGTGATTTTGTATTGCTAAAGCAAAAATGCTATTTGCACAACAGATTATTGAAAGAAAAGTGAAACGTTTTGTTCTAATATTGATTCAATACATGTTATACCGGGAAATGTCTTCCTCCAAAGGGGGGCCCAACAGAAAACGTTTGAGAGCCACTGACCCGGGTGATCATGCTGTCAGTAAACAAAGAGTCTGTGCTGCTGCTGCTGCTGCTGCTGCTGCTGCTGCTGCTCAGAGGTGAGCAGTAATCCTGTGATCAAACCATGAGGAAGAAACTGTTACACTGTAAGTTATTCACTTTGAATTAACTTCAAATTATATCTAAACTCAAGCTCATTTGCATACTCTACACTGGAACCAACATGTTGTACATGTATGTTCACGTGAGCATAGCTCTGGCAGCCGTAGCTTCTATGAGCTCACCTCTAAAGCCGACCACTTGCTCAGCGGTGAAATGGCCTGTTTCCAGTGAGTCCACGGCTCTCAGCTGATTTATACTCCTGCGTCGCCTTGACAGCTACAGCGAGGTCTGGGGTTGAATGACGCGCGAGTGGGAAACTATAGCGGCAGATTTTTGGCGACGGTGGAAACTCCCCGTGGTTACGATGCAGAAGTGTAAACCTGACCACCAAACAACCACAACTGTGGGAGATCAGTTCAATTCCTGAAAGAACATGAACAATGACATCGCTGTTGTCCTGATCCGAAGAGGAGGAGGAGGAGGCGTGTCGCGGCGTCTGAGTGGTATCTGTAGGGGGCGCTTGTGAGTCAAAAAGCTCAAATGTTGCCCTGTATTTACACATACATGTTATTTTACCAGCGAAACATTTGTAATTGAATGAAATGTCAACGACCTGATACGTAAGAATGGTGACTTTGTTGGATGCTACGCCACATGTTCAGGCCACGCCCCCTCCTTGTTCGCAGGATTTCACAAGAAACCACTGCACTGGTCCCACACAGATAAAGGCCCCTCTGGAATATGGTCAGGGCTAAATGATCTAATCTCTCTAATCTAAAATAAGAATTTCAGTCAAATTATGACAAATTCTGATGCAAGATTGAGCGTTTAAAGGTTAATCTGGTTCTCCCTTCTCATTCTTCTGATGTTTCCCTCGTGCTCTGAACTGCAGAATATGAAAAAAGAGAGCGAGGAAGAGTGTAAAGGCAAAGGCAGGCAAAGATTACAATGTTTAGATGTGGTGAAGTGAAGTGGACCAAAAAGAGTGGGAACACAGCAATGGACTCAATTCTCCACAAACACCAGGCCCCACAACCTGGCCCCAATCCAGGCTAATCTCTGTCCCTGGCTGATGCCGTCCAGAGAGACAAGGAGAAGGATGCGAGGAAACGGGACGGGAAAGGAAACAAGTGAAGATATGAAGAGGTTAACTGGCCAAACTATTGAAGATTTGCTACGAAAGTGAGAGCGGAGACAAACAAGTGAAGCAGTATTAGGGGAGGAGTGGGAGGAGACTGAAGGGGATTCTCAGTTTGAGAGGGTTCCCAAGATGTGACTCTAAAGCCCACGGTGTGAGGTGAACCACAGAAACCAGGGGGAGGAGCAGCGACATGGTGTCACAGCTAAAAGTGAAAGATAAGTCTGTGGGAGAGAAGGAAAAACCAAGTGGGGCTAAAGAGTAAAAGCAGAATGTGCACAGCACGGCTACGGAAGGTGAAGCTTTTTATTTGTTCTGAGCTTGTTCTTTTTCCCCGTCGACAGTTGTCTGCAGCTCGTTCCAGGAACAGCACCTTCACCCGTTTATGTTGTCTCAGTATTTTTCTCTCTTTTTTTTAATCTTTTGTTACTTGATTCTGGTGATTTACTGAGCAGTGGGTTTCTGGCTCTTAAATCAACTTCCTGTGTGTGACGATGTGTGTTGATCCAGGCCGTGCACTGCTTTGGCTCTAATGAGGAGCTGATTAACCAGGTGTTTCCCTGTGACCCGGGCAGGTGGCTGAAACAGCCAGGGACACCTCAGCCTGTTCACACACACACACACACACACACACATATGCAGGGTTTGTTGTGAAGATATTCTTCTTAAGACACGAGATTCTATTATCTTAAGATTCTTCTTAAGAATTTCATTCATTTTACCCCTAAGCAGTTAATGCCTAACCTTAACCAAGGTTCTGCCACATCAGGACCAAGTTATCGTGTCCATGAGGACGACTGGTCCTGAAAAAGGCTCCTGAAGATGTGGCAAACACGAGTGGAGAAGAAACTCCAGGCAGCAGCAGAAGATCAAGGCCTCGGTCAATAGGGTGCATTACAGTGGTGTAATCCAAGGACGAAATCTAGCCTTTACTGTGACATTTTTTACTTGTTATATGGCCTTACCAGGTCACCTTGGCCCTAAACCGTGAGAGGGCTGCCCTCCAGTTTTCAAGAACCGATTTTAGCCAAGCGAGTAGCCAGGCAGGGTTTTAGACAGGCATCCAAAATCAATTGAACAACATTTTTTTGATTAACCTGAAATGAGTTGTTTTATATTTTTGATTCTCTCTTTTGCATAGATCTCATGTCGTCTTCAGAACACTGTATCTACAGCGTAATGGTTATGATAATGCCGGACATTAAATGAATTGCTCTGATCATTTCTAAATGGTTAGGATAACATTACAATTCTATATACACATGTATAATATTTCCAACCCAAGTACATACACAATCTTCTCAGAAAATGACTAAGTACAAATACACAAACTTGATGCTACTATAGTTTGTCCTTTAAAGCAAATGTTTGATTCACTTTGTGTCACGTCAAAGCCAATCATCTCAACGACATATGTGAAAACATTTAACATTGTGATTGTAGAGCTTTCTCTTCACAGTCATGATCCTCTCTTCCCTCAGACTTTGTGGGCTGATCTTATTGCAGGGCAGTAAATCGATCAATGAGACGCAGTCGCTGCGTAAACGATCCATCGCTTTGATGTTCCGCTATAAGGTGTTAAATGACACAAGTGTTCACAGCTGTGCGTGTGTTTGGGATGCCCCGCCCCCAGCAGATCTGGCTATAGCTGCTATGATTTTTGTCACATTGCCCTGAGAAGACATTGGATATGTTGTCCTTATCATTCCCATATAATTATTATTATTTATAACGTCTGTCTGTTAAGCACGTAACTGTCCAACGGTTTCCTCTACTGGCTTCAAACTCGGCACCAGACTTACTAAAAGCACCGGTGCTAACTCTGATTTTTTTTTATTACATATGTTGATCTTTAATAATTGTGAAATGCAAGATAAATCTGTAGAAATGCAAAACATGGATCACTAAAACAGCTGCTTCCCACACCCAATTATTATCCAATTATTTCAGTTCGTCATTGTTTTCACAGTTAATATGAAAGGCATTTAAAGGGAGAGTTCAGCTTTTAGTAAACAGCTCACACTCCTGCACTAAAGTTACATCTGAAACAAATGATTTCAAACACTGAAGCTGCAAGATAACATATGCTCACTCACATTAAAGTTGCCCTCTACTTTGTGATGCCATACTGACAGCTCTTAAATGGGGGGGGGGGGGGGGTCAAAGGGTCAAAGGCCTCGTCTGGGGCTCTCAGATTTGTAAGAGCATACAAAAGATCCTGCATTATTGCTATAATTTGATTGATTGCATTTTCTTTTTTTTTTAAAGGGGGGGTCTGAAAAGTCCCTAAATATAGCAACAAGTCATGTGGTCGTCAACACTGTTGTTTGGTCTGTTGTCTCTATGATAACTTTCCTTTATGTGTCTTTTATTTCCCTTCCTTTCCCCTGGTTCGGTTCAGTCTCTGTTTGTGTGATTGTACACATTGTACAGGGCCTTTGATTGAACCAACTGCATAACTTGCTTTTATGAAATACAGTTAATATGGCATTTACACAGCAGATACATTGTTGGCTGAAATCAAACTAAAAATGAAAACAGAAATGCTCTAATAAGAGATTATTAGAGTTGGTTAGTAATTATTGAATAAAGTCTGCTTTATACCACCTTATACGCCATGTAACCACAACAACACGGTCAGGATGTTCCATGTTGAGCTAACCAGTGACGCAATGTCACCATTTACACCTCAACCTTGTTCATAATAAAGTATGAACGCACATGGGATATGACAAAAAGGTAACGTTAAAGATCATGGCACTGAAGGCAACATGTTGAAACATTTGGGTGCAGCTCAATGAAAAAGTCAGCTGCACTAGTGCAGCCAAGGCATAACGTGCGTCTTGAGCCCTGAAACAGAAAACTGGCTCCAGCAGCAGCAGCAGCAGCAGAGCCAGCCAAACACTTTCATATAATAACTGATGAAGTGTGTCATATTTTCCGGGTTTGAAGTACTCGTTTTACTCATATCGATGAGAGACGCGGACACCAACGGGGATGCTATTCTCATACTTCATTTTCAGGTAACAGACGTACGCAATATGCGTAATGTACTGTATATGCGTAATGTACTGTATATGTGTAATATATATATATATATACATATACATATGTATATATACGTATATATATATATATATTTATATATATGTATACATATATATTCATTCATATATATATATACATATATATATTTACACAGTACATATATATAGGTATGTTCAATAATCAATAATGTCAATGCTCTCAGTGTCTAGAGGAATGGAGCTGATATGAGCTTTACATGTCCCACATATTTTGGCTCCCCTCATTTCCATGACATCTAGGTCGAGCCCACTCTTTCATGTGAACTCATTTTTAATAGATCTTGGGCGTCTTTCATCATCAGTGATGCATGAAAGTAATGTCCTCTCTTTCCAGTGATTAATAACTAATTGGCTGAGTGGAGCTGAACTCATTAATTATGAAATGGAGAAAATGAGCTCTGCAAATATCCATTTTGACTGATGAGCTCTGGAATAGCAACCAAAGGCCACCGCCACAGTGCAGATTATAAACAAATCCTGTTTTACTGGAAAATCTCCTCTCCATGGCAAACTATAACTCTGCTCTCCTCTCCACAGCGTGCAACTGTAACCTTCATGCCCGTCGCTGTCGGTTCAACATGGAACTGTACAAGCTGTCGGGGAGGAAGAGCGGAGGTGTTTGTATGAACTGCCGCCACAACACTGCAGGACGCCACTGCCACTACTGCAAGGAGGGCTTTTACAGGGACATGGCCAGACCCATCACTCACCGACGAGCCTGCAAGGGTGAGAGTCCAGCCGAGGATTTAACGCTTTTGTTTTTCCTTGTATAACTCTTTGAATGTGTGTTGCAGCCGTGCACATCTGCTTTACTTTGGATTCATCAGGTGTAACGTTTGAGCATCTTTAAATGACAATGACTGTTTATGGAGTTAACTGTCAGACTGACTTTTTAATTTAGCAACAGGCCAAATGTTCACAAAATGTCCAAACAAAAGCAAGGAAACAGAGTAACCCGTTAGGACTGGAAACATACATGGTAACTGGCCATAGCATAGCTGAGGAAAACACATTGATACTGTGCCTGACGTTTTTCTGGCCATCCCACCAAATGTTTCCCCATACCCCACACACCACATCATATTATCACTTGGCCGAGGCGTTCCTCATGGAAAATGTGTTTTACCCCTTTATTATTTCACATTTGCAGTGAATATTTTTCTGCCTGATTTATGCTGGAAGCATTTCGCTGCTCTCACTAGACTCAAGAATAACACCAGTTTCCTGTGCCCGTTGCTCAGGAAACTGTTCAAATCAAAAGCAGGGAGTGTTTTTTCGTCCTGTTGATCCCAGTCAATGTAAAAAGAAATCCCGTCCAGAAGTTTAAAACACAGCGTTGGCGATAGCTGCCAAACTCTGATATCCACGATGATCTGCAGCCTAAATGTCGTGATGATAATCTCCCTCCTGGCTTCTGCTCACTTTTCCGAGCTGTAACACAACACTGGGAGCTTTTGAAATGGCAGCAGATCAAGCCTCACTTGCCCTTTGTCTGGCAAAAACTACACTATGACTTGATCACATTGCTTCAAACTTAAGTCACTTGACCTGTTACTGCACCGAAACCCCGTGGAAAAGTATCAGTCTTTAAAGTGGTAGTTCAAATTAGCATCAAAAAAGTGGATTCATCGGAAATCCATAAAGTCCACACTGGTGGTTGAAGGTTCTTAGCTTGCGAGGACACAGGAAGTGTTGGTTTACTGCGGCCTCATTGGCCGGCTTTGTATCACTTGGCTAACAGTGAATGAAGGATTGCAAAGTCACACATTTGAACACACTGAGGAGAAGTGAAGAGTTTATAAAGTGATACAAACCTCAGCTTTACGCCAGAAAAGACCCCAAAACAAACATATTAGATCCTAACAGCAGCTCAGTCAATATCAAAGCCTTCAGTTTATCACTGTCTCTCACAAAGGACCCAGATATGACAGAAGCTACAGTCAACGAGTCCCGAGCATCTGCTCAGCAGCTGACTTCATGATTGATTAGAGCAATTCCACTGCAGTCTCGGAGCCGTCACTGTCCTTTGCCTCAGCATTTGCTCTCTTTCTTCATCTCCATGTCCCCCGATCGCTTAATGGCCACCATCTCCTCTTCCTCACCAACGTCTGCCTTTTCTCACCCTGACTCACTACTACTCACCCTCTGTCTTTGTCTTCCTCCCTTACTTTATTTCCAACTCCTCCATGTTTTCTCTTCATGTGTCAAGGTCAAAGTAGAGGTCAGATGTGTGCAATGGCTGAGGGAGGCGAGTGTTTCCTCTGAAACGGAGTTATGACAATAAAACACAGGTGTTTTTTTAAAGCGGAGACTGGAGTGCAAAGGGCTGGAGGGCAGTGCGGCCATGTCTGTTTCAAATCAAGGCTGCTTTGGATGGATGTCAGAGTACAACCAGAGTATTTGAAGAAGAAAAACCACGTCACGTCTGTCTACCACTTAACCTCTCATATACACCAAATACACAAGCTGTTTTGTGTGTGTTAAGTACTGAGATCCCAATTCATAGCGGATCTGCATGAATGACTCCAGCACCGACCCTAACCCCCACAAGCCCTTCACAATGTCAAAGGCATTAAAAAGAGATTAAAAAAGCCTGGCAGACACCAGGTTTTTATAACTGGTGTCACTTGACCACTGATAAGAGACATAAGGTTTCCTGCACGTCTCGATTATTGTGAAACGGGCTGTTTGAAAACAGCAAATACACACAGTGTCAAAGTGAAGTCCAAACTGAGGCTGCGCTCGCCAACGCAACAACCGCTTACTTTCTCAACTAAACTGTTTGTTGATGTAACGGCTGTAAACACACGTCTTCACCCGGGCCAACAGTTCTATGTACACGTTCAGTCCAATTGAACATAAGCAACAGCAATCTCACTATTCAAATGACTTTCCCAGGCCACTGGGAAATATCCTGCTGCTCCCTTTGGGCTTTTTACTCCGCCGATCGTGGACAAAAGCTAATTGAATGGGATAATTCTGTATGGAAGTGATTATGCCTTCAGGGCAAATGACACAGTTTTTCTACTTAATCTGAAATATACAGAGTGTGGAGCTGCTCTTTCGATGAAGATTTGTTGAATTAGTGCTAAAATCCCTTGATTTCGCTTGCATTTTCACAGTAAGGCATGTGAATGTGGCATCTGTCAGTGGTTGCCACAGAAATGCTTGCAGGTGTATGTACGTTAACTCTTCCTTCAGTCAGAATATTTATGTGTGTAAGCACCCACTGTGCTTCATGTGTGCACCAGCGTTTCAGGGGAGCCCATGGAACATTAAAGACTAACTAAACCTCTAAATCTTTTATGGGCGTATGTGCTGCCTTCTCTGGCTCCTCCCATTGTAATTTTCGTATTAGCTGGCTCTTACCAGGCTTTCGTCACCAATCGTCCTCCTCTAGCCACACCCCCAATATAGGGAGGGGTCAGAGTCGATACGCAGCACTCGTATATCTGGCGGATATCGCAGCAGAGCCGCATAATTCAGCACGAGCGGGAGAGGAAGTAGGAAAATAAAACACGTGGTTTACTTTTCAGAATAAAATATCCCGTGTTGACACCACATCGTACTTCACTTTGCTACATTTACAGTGTATTTCTGTACAAGAAGAACCCCCCCAAAAAACGTAAAAAAATGGAAGTGTCCATTCTGCCCAGCAACAGTGAATACTATTTCCTGATTGGCTGATAGGTCGCTAATTCAAGACAGCTGTATGAATGAATTACGCAGAGCAGTCTGCCTTCGCATCATCGATTCATAGATTACTCATTTATGTGCAGTGACTTTTATCACTTATCAGTGTGAGAAATGTCATGTGTGAACTTATTGAAATGCGTGTGGAGCTCTAAGCTGCCACCGGAAATACCACAGCAATTTGCCCTTGCTGTCACTCGATGATCACGCCCCCTGCGGTGCTCACTCACCCCATCCTTGTACAAACAGGTATAAGAATTTTATTTTAAGCTGCTTAATAAAGGTAAGTGAAGCAGACTCGCGTCACACAGATCCCATAATGGGGGTTTTGATTGATTTGATTATCAATTTAAAGTGATAAAGGTTGGTGTTTACAAGTGATGAAAGGTCAGTCCTGGGTCTGAGGACACAAACTACAGGAATGCTAAACATTCCTAAATGCACCACATGGGAAAAGTGGCCAAAGATCTCCCTCGGACTGATGAATCAGGATAGAGGCTACGGTGAAGATATATGTTACGTGACTGACTTGCAGGGTAACACACAGATGGTTCTGAGAGCGCGCATGACTTGACCTCTGGCCTTCAACTTAATCCTGTGTCTTACCCGACCATATGCAGATGTGTTTTCACTTTAGCTCAGTCAAACATGTTTCCCAACTGTCACTGAAGGTTGAGTTCAATGGTTGGTGGGCCTGCATGACTCAAATGGTGGATTTTGCACACTAAAGAATCAGATTTACGACACAGTGCACAGCTTCAAAGAGAGGGCCGTCACTCTGACACCTGCAGACTGGAAAAGGCAAATATGTGTCTGAAGATCTGAGCTGCACTTAATCTCCCCCAGCAGACTCCCCTCTGCAGTCAACAGGTGGCATGTGTGACGCAAATAAATACATTAACAGGAAAGAGCATATCCTTGTCTTTCCTTGATAAGCCTGGTCAATTTCATTTAGCACATTTCATACAAATCAATGCAGCTCAAAGTGCTTCTCAGGACAAACACATGAAGAGGGACAACAGACCACCCTCACCCTCACCCTCACCCTTCAACCATCCCAATCAATGAGGACATGTCTTTGTCAACAGTAGCTCTGTCAGACCTCTCAGACCAACATGCCAGTGCTCTCACTTCTCAGCTCTTTAAAGTCAAAAACTCACGTTGCTTGAGGAAATCACCTGGACCTGACTAAGCTCATGAAAACCGGATCAGCGCTTGTTGCCGTTGGCATGGACTGGATTTTCGGGAAGTGATCACACTGCAGTGTCACCAGAGTGGGGAAGAGGAGAGAGGAGGGCCCACTGTGCTTCTCCTGGATCCCCTGACAGTGATGTCAGGGGATCGAGGGGTTGTTTTACATGCCATTGTCTACTTTAACTTTAACTCACTTACAACAACACAATTTCAGTTTTTCCACAAAGACAGACATGCATCTTTATTCCTCAACTGAGAAAAATCTGCATGTATCAGGGCATTTTTGGCCATGGCGGCGCACCATGATTATTCATACGATATGTGCAGGCACATGACATACCAGAGGATATATTGTGTTGTTTCAAAAATTAAAATGAATCACAGTGGCCTTCTTGGAAGAGAGTAGCCATGTTTAAAACACTGATACGCTCTTTCACCACTCACAGAGACTTTCATCTTGGGAGAGATGGCCACAGTGTCTTTTCAGTGTTTAATGAAATATACTGTTTGTACAAATACAAATAAGACAATTAGGCCTACAGTAAGGCCATACATAAAATAAAGTGCTCCTCAAAGTGAGAGAAAAAGAGAGAGAGATGCAGAGACAGGCAGACAAAGGAAAGAAAGAGAGCAGGGATGAGTTCAGTTTAAATAATATTTAGGTGAACAGAGAGATAATAGCTTATCTTGTACTCGCATGCAGAGACAAAAGGCTGCATGGACCTTGGTGCTCTGAGGGAGACAGAAAACAGATATACTAGATTCATCTGCTACTGTCTCTTCTAGAATTAAAATAAGAACTATTTAGTAAACTCACAATGAACGAAAAAGAATGTGTATGGAAAGACAAACCTTCACTCCAAATATGCCTTAAGGGGAGAGAGAAAGAGAGGTCAGGTGGATCAATGAGACAGTATCATTTATATTCACAGTATTGGCGTCTTCAAAATAATGTAATAATAGATAGTTGCATTCATTACAGTCACTCTGTAAAAGTAGTATAGGCTATATGACCATCCAAGAACACATAACTACAGTATACAGTATAGTACCTCACAAATGTGAAGAGAGCTTTCATTGGACTAGATCAATGACCTTCAAGAAATTGAATAGATGAAGTCCCACCGTTTGATGGCCAGTCCAGGCCTGACCATAACATCCTTGTCCACATTTAAATCATGTCTGAAAAGTCTCCTCTTCATAATAGCCTGCCCCACATGACCTTCCTCCACACCACACCAGCTTTGAAAGGCAGTGCTAACTGCACAACTGTCACCATAAAGGTGTAGTGACAGTATTTTTCCCACTTTTTCATTTCATGTCCTCTCCAAACTTTGGGTGGTTGATATAAAAAAATATAGTCAACTATATAAACACACCTGAGCAACCAGTACTAAAAATGTTTGAAATCGGATTGAATGTGTGAAATTTTGAAATACGTCACAGTAAAAGTTCACTTGGCTCATTTGTATGAACAAAAAAGAAAAACACTGTATTTTGTGACTTCTGCATAATTATTGCTACTTTATATCACTGCTAAAAATGTGATAGAAAATGAAACCTAACTTTGACTCAACACATAAGACGAAAAAAAACCTGAATATGTGACCTATAAACACACCCCAAGGATGTCCATTGAAGGAGTTGTGTATTATTCCCACGACAATTTACCATGAAGGGTTGACTTGTCCAATACAACAAGCAATTTAGCAGCATTTCAAGAGAAAGAAAACGTGTGTAATTCACAAGCCTGTAACTCATCACTGGGATCTGTGTGTTTACGCAACCAGCGCTCTGACTACTTTCAGGAAGCACTGGGTGGAGACTATGGCTGTCGTAGTGGCCTTTCATCCACGTCAGCCATAAAGACATTTTCTACCAATTCTTTATTAAGAAGGTTACTTAAAAAATGTCACATTTCTACTACATAGATGACATCATTTTAATAAACATGGGTCTAAATATACTCCTTTAAGCTCTGAAGAGTGCTTCACTGTGAGACCAGAGGCATGTTACCTGTGGCATGCCAAGACTGTAAAACCCAGGGAATAAATCCAGTCCTGTGTGTGACATTTTAACAGGTGAATGAACACAAATATTGACGATATTTTCCCTCTCCCCAGCCTGTGACTGTCACCCTGTGGGCGCCGCTGGCAAGACATGCAATCAGACCACAGGCCAGTGCCCCTGCAAGGACGGTGTCACTGGCATCACCTGCAACCGCTGTGCCAAGGGCTACCAGCAGAGCCGATCACCCGTGGCCCCCTGCATCAGTGAGTGATTACCGTGAACATGCACATGTACATCACACCAATGACTTTCACTCTAGGCTGACCTTATGACCTGTGTCAGCTCAGATCTTTGGTATCTTAAGAATATGTTGCCTGTTTTGCCTACACAGTCATCTTCTGCCTTGTTAGGTAAGTTTGTGTTACTAAGGGTAAATCTGAATATCATTTCGAATGCAAATGCAACGAGAAATGTTAATGTCATCATCGCATGAACGTGCCCATGGGAGCAACAGACTCAGGACCAGGGCGGTAGAGAACAGGAGCTGTGACAGAAAATCAAGAAAACGACACACAGAAGGTGACGGAGGAGAACACAAATGATTTATTTACCACAGGAGAAAAGGAGGCAGCATCCAAATGCAGTGTAAAATATGCTCACCAGCCCGTACGGTGATATCCGCTTAGAAAACCTCAGCATTGTATTTGAAAAAAACACACTGAGGAAAGAGAATGGTTCTAGAAAAGGTTCTGAAGAGTTTCCAGAGAGGATACGAGCACCTTTATGAGTTCTACAATGAATCCCTGTTGTAGACTGCAGTAGTATGAGTTTCCATTTGTTTTTGTTGAGAATGCATTAAACGTCACTTTAAAAAGTCATTTATACTCTTGATTAGATTTTTAGATTAATAGTTTTTACTTTTAGTTGAGTGCATTTTTTTCACCAGTACTTGTAGCTGAGTAATACTGTATTTCAGTCAAGTAACAATACTTCAAAGTTCAGATTTTTCAGTTCTGCTAATGGTGGCAATAGTGGACCAACAAGTTCTTTGTGCTGGGATGTAACAATGCTAATTTGCTCCATGGAGCCCTCCCACTCTCACTGGCATATTACACAGGTTCTCCACACCACAACCTTAGTGAAGAACCTGACTCTTTTGGATCATTCTTTCATTGTTTTGGACTTGTTTCTTACCTCCTATTCAAAATCTCACAACAATGATTATTCATACAGAGGAACCTGAGTAGACATGCAGTTATGAGGACCTCATATGAAACATCTGACTCTGCTGATAGTAACAGTTCAGTTTCAAATCAGAAAACCTATTTGTAACCACAGCCTTCGCTGATGTGATGACATAAGCCTTTTCATTAGGTTAAGTTGTATAAAGGCAGAATGGGGACTCATTGCTTTCATGGACAAGAAAACCTCCAGCAAAGCAAACTATGGCCATGCATCCCTGTGCCATACCAAGCTGTGCTACACCATGCCAAGGTGTTCCTCTCACATGCAGCTCTAGAGCAGATGGTTGAATCGTAAAAATAACAGTGGCTCTGTGTTGAAGACTATCTCTCCACCCATAGATCACAGCAGTTGACGTGGATATAGCCACATGTAGTCATATAAGCATTATACAATACGTTCAAAACCTGTTGTTTTAGAAGAGGAGAGTAAGAAAACTCATCTTTTCTGCAGAAAGAACCAGACAGACTTGGAGGAAATGGCTGCTTTTGTGGAAATAGCTGGTACTGGTCCACTGCAGGGTTATCGGTGTATGCATCAGTGGCCATTCAGAGGGGTTTTGTGGTTTGTTCTCTAGTTTATCATATGAATCCATATGCCATAAGGCGTTGGGGTCTCTCCGGGTGTAACGTGCTCGCCGGACCTCGACTCTTCTGGATCCAAAATCTTAATCATCAGTCGGATTGTTTCTAGAGAAACCACAAAACCCCTCTGAAAGGCCTCCACCGATGCATCCACCGATAACCCTGCAGTCAACCAGTACCAGTAATTTCCCCCTCTACAAAAGCAGCCATTTCCTCCAAGTCCGCCTGGTCATGTAGTACATGTTTTAGGTGTGTTAGTATGGATGCAGATTACTGCTGGAAGAAGCTCACTTATTCCCATCTGTCAAACTGTTGTACAGAACTCAGAGGCATTTCATTTCTTTGACCATAGCATTTGCACTGTTGCACTTTGAAGATGAATCTACATGTAACCACTGAAATAACTGTGTTTCGTGTGTTTCAGAAATCCCAGTGGTCAACCCCACACAGGTGGTGAGCAGCACAGAAGAGCCAGCAGGTTAGTGTATGCAGTGTTGGGGAGTAACGAATTACATGTAACGATGTTACGTAATTTATTACAACATGTATGTGATTGTAATCTGTTACATTACTGGGAGAAATGTGACAGAAGATAAGCGCCCAAACATTTAAGTACAATGCAAAGAGTGTTTGCCGGTGTGACTTTGGTTATAATGCTCTGCTGCTGTTTGCATAAACTTCATGGAGACAGGTTGGATGGAGCACTCGACTGGTTTACCCCTGCAACATGGGACAAATACACAACCAGTGTGCAGTTACCAAGACGTCAAGTGTGTTTTACTGCTCGAACCACAGCGTAACATTTTGCTTCTGAGCGCAGTGATCGTATAGTGGCATCATTTGCTTAGAAAAAACATATTGTAAATAAAATATAAAAACATAAAATAACTCAATGATCTGTAATAAAGAGTAACAGTCAAATTACATCACATTAAACTGACATTAAATCAGAGCATTCACCTGCCAAAGTTCAGTTTTCACATTCACATATTAATAACACACAACAATATATGCACGTTCAACAGTACAACATAGTATAACATACCTGCAACATGGGACAAATACACAACCTGTGTGCAGTTAATAAGATGTCAAGCGTGTTCCCGCTCGAACTATAAAAGACGAGTGACGTATTACTACATCCACACCTCGCGCTGTTAGTAGCTAGCTTCACACATTAGCTCACGTAAACACTTTACACACTACGGCAACAATCCGTCGTAAAGCAATAAAACTACGGGTTTTACCAGCGTTTCATTAGACAAACTTATCATACAGTAAATGCTGATCGAGTTTACACATCATATGAATCATAGTTTGCATTTACAACGGAGTTTTATGTCCGAGCGAACAGGACGACAACTTACCCACAGCGTAACATTTAGCTTCTGAGCGCTAAGCAAAATGAGCAGCATTAAGTATAACACTAACTTCCGCTGTGGACTTTCAAAATAAAATACACAATGATGCGGCTGTAGTCCCAAGTTTAACAGGAATTTAACAATGAAAACCAAGTAATTATTTACACTGTTACACCGGCAGTGAAGGTGTCGATGATGACAGGGTCAGCTTTAGTTTCTGATCATTTCTGATACAACAACAGTGAACAATGAAGTAAGATTTAGCCTAACCATTAGTCTCAAACATGATATCGTTTTTCCAGATATGACCTCAAAGCGCCACCTTGTGGTGCAATCTTCATTAGTTTATCTGAGATTTTGAAAAGGTTAGACCAGGTTAGACTCATAATGTATGGTTAAACGTTTGAACACATAAAAGAACATTGACTTCTGAATAGTTTCATCTTTATAATGTTGGTCTATTTTATAGAACATTAATGCCATCACTTATCTGGGTTGTCATATGAAGCGCTGTTGTCTAAATTGTGTCATCAGTTCAACATGGTATTATGTTTTCCACATGCTGTACACATATAATGCATTTATTGCATTTATTTACATTTCATCATGTTTTGTTATGAATTTATTATTTGTGTAAAGAACAAATATGTGGCTGATTCCAAATAGGGTTTTAATCATCCACTTTTAAATGAATGAAGAAAATCAAAATGTAATCACATGTAATTAGTTCTATTACTTTGAGAAAGTAATTGAAATAGACAACAATAAACATTAATGGAGGGTGGGTCCCCCTCTTTTGAAGTTGTGTAAAAGGAATAATTACACTAAGGCCAGCTGATTTTTTCCACCTTGTGTCCTTGGCACAATTTCCCCAACTGTCCAAGTTAGCGGGGCTTCGCTGTGCTCCAGCTGTAGCTGCACCTTAAAGCCAAGACCAGCAGAGATGATTTAGCCGGGACATACAGTATACTGGAGGGGAGAGTTTTGAAGCATGAAAAGAGTGTTGGCAAGTGACTGGGGAAAACTTGTTAAAAACCTCCATCTAACTTTCCAGTTTAGGCTCCGGTCAATTACTTGACCTTTCTTTTTTTCATTTGTGGCTCTTTGATTTGAAGGTTGATTCATTAGCAGGTTTTAAAATCACTCAGTATATAGATTCAGATATTGTTCTTTTGTGAATGACCTTGAAAATGATCAGGACTGGATTTTGTGCATTAAAATGTTTAGTTTAGTTACTGTGCAGGTGCAAGAAAAGAGTTCTTTTTACATTTTACCAAAGCAAAGAGATGATGTAACAATATCTCTCTTATTGAGATGACGATCTAGGACAAAGAACATTAACAGTTGGACTGCAGTCCGGATGTGGACCTAGACACCGTCCTGCCCCAATCTGGACCTATAACCCATAAATCATTGAGAATCTCCACTTTCAAGAGGGATCGTGTTTAAACTAGCACAGCTTTTCAGAGCTGTTAAACCTAAACATTAGATCCCCCTTCTAGGAACAGGGGAGCACACCACCTCTGACCTTCTAACCATCACCTGGATAAGATCTAATCACTTTTATATACTCAGTCCATTTGGTCCAAATCCTAAAGAATCTTTCTTTATCAAAATCTTCTCCATAATGTAAATCTCATCTATTATGCCAACCCATTTTGTCGATTGTAGGCAGTTTTACTTGTAGCCATTTTCTTGTGATGGATTTCTTGCTCTCCATCAGTAGTTCCTGTCAGAACCCAGCAAAGTTCCATACAGGGGAACTGGATATGAAGAGTTTACAGGTCATCCAGGACTTAATGTCTTTGAGACTGGAGTTGAACAAATATTATCCTAAAAAAGACGACGTAGCTTTACTACATAAACATCAAAGTTATGCGGCTTTTGTATTTTTTCAGATTGTGAATCCTATTGTAAACCAGTGAAGGGCAACCTGAAGATCAACATGAAGAAATATTGCAAAAAGGATTATGGTAAGAGAGCTTTACTTACGTATCTATAATCGACAGATAAACAGCATTGGGAGTGTTGACCTTTTATGAATGTCTTCACAGCGGTCCAGGTGAATGTGCTTGACATGGAGACAGTGGGAGACTGGGCCAAGTTCTCGGTGAGCGTGGCATCTGTGTACAAGAGCCGCGGCGAGCCTTTGAAACGAGGCGACAACATCCTGTGGGTGCACATGAAGGACCTCGCCTGCAAATGTCCCAAGATCCAGATGAGCAAGCGATTCTTGGTGATGGGTGGCAGCGACGGTGGAACAGCCAAGGCGACGGGTCCAGGTGTTGGTCCTGGGAGTGGGACCACCACTCCAGGGACAGAGCATGTGGGCCTGGTGGCTGATAAGAACAGCCTGGTCATCCAATGGAGGGATGTGTGGACAAGACGTCTGAGGAAGTTTCAGCGCAAAGAGAAGAAGGGGAAGTGCAGCAAAGCATGATGGGAAAGCAGCGTCCATCCCTACCTCTCCCCCATCAACCACCTCCATGAACCCTGATCCACTAATCCCACCACCTTCTCTAAATCCCTTCTCCTCCCTGATCAGTGGAACACTGCAACTTACAAAGACTGTTTGTGCCCTGTCCTTTTTAAGGACCTTATTTTGTGTATAGTGTATAATTATTTTACTTTTTATTTTGAAAGTTTTGTTTATGCCACTTTTATGTCTTTGTGTCCGTTGGTTTGCCTTGAAAAGGGACCATTAAAAAGGGTATGAAGTGGACACAGAATCAGATGCCATGATGACAGCAGCAGTCACCTCCTACAGTGACTTCCAGCCTAATCCTCCAACATTCACGTGTACAATCACCACCGCTTTGAGTTCTCATCCTTCACTGAGTGTTGTATTCATTGTCCCATCAGAGCCTCAGCTGCTGAAACAAACTTGGACGAGTACGACATGCTGCACGTCTGACAATGAATTAAACAATGGGCCGACGTGCTCCAGGTCTCTGCTGTATCTTCTACTGACTCTAACAACAAAAGACTCTCGTCCTATGAGGAACCATGGCGATACTCGGTCTCCTCACCACTGCTGCTGCCACTCGACAGCCTCATACAGCCTCATACATCAAGTATTTGATGCCATCATACATAATAATCCTTTCTTTTATCGCTCTATATACAGTATACAGTTAGGTACGTACATATTTGGATAAAGACACACATTCTGTCACTTTTGCCTCTGTACAAAACCACAATGGATTTAGAATGAAACAATCAAGATGTGATTCAAGTACTTCGTCTATATTTAGTGGCTCAAAAATTCAAACTCAAATCATGATAAATAAAAGACTTGTTTTAATACTTGATATTCAATACTTGAACAAATGCTGAGTTTCCTCCCTGGATATGATTTGCCAGGCTTTTACTGCAGCCTCCAGTTGTTGCCTGTTTGCAGGTCTTTGTGCCTTCACTTTAGTCTTCAGTCCCTGAAAAGGCTGCTTTATTGAGTTGAGATCAGGTGACTGACTTGGCCACTGAAGAACATTCCATCTCATTACCTTCAAAAGCTCTCCTGTGGCTTTTGCAGTACGTTTTGCGTCGTTATCCGTCTGTAATTTGAAATGCCGCCCTATCAGTTTGACAGGATTATAATCTCGTACACTTCAGACGTCATCCTGCATCCTTCTGTCAGCAGTCACAAGTGAGCCTGGTCCACTGGCAGCCATACATGCCCATGCTGATGACGTGGTATGGTCTGGATGATGAGCTGTTCCTTTCCTTCTCCGCTCTTTTCTTTTATCGTTCTGGTACAAGTTCATCTTTGTTTCATCTGACCACAGAATCGCTTTCCAGAACTCTGCAGGCTTTTTTTCCTTTTCTTTTTCTTTTAGATATTTCCGAGCAAGTTCTAACGTAGCCTTACTGTTGTTGTGTGTTATCAGTGGAAGGCCACATTATGGTCTTCTTCAATCACACGACAACTCTTTGGATCTCATATTAAAGCCACCAAACGCATATTGAATACTTGACCTGACAAGGCACACCTGGCCATGAAACTGCTTTTTAGTCCAGTCAATTATTTCCGAGCCCTTAATAAATGGACAATAACGTGTAAAAAAATATACATCTTTATGTTCAATCCCTCAAATTAAAGTTGAGAGTCCACACTTGAATCACATCTTGACTGTTTCATGTGTCTTTGTCTGTGCAGGTATGTACCTACTTTGTTATTTCATCAACACAGATAAACCTGGATCTTTCATTTTCCTCAGAACACAAACAGGAAGCTTGTGTGAGCCACATTCCAGGCTCGTCTACAGTCATGCATCACCATCGGGATTCATTGCTTGTCACTTTTTCTGGAAGAAAGATGAAGTGGTGTGGACAAATGGCTGGGCTTTCACAACAGTATTTCCAGGGAGACTGTTTTGCTTCATGGGAAATGTCTTTGGCTGTGCAGTGTCCTTCCAGATGTTGTCGTGTGACCACTGTCTTTTTTTATAAACTGTCTTGAGCAATTTTAATGTGTCTCGTGACTGGCAGACTGTTGTTTGCCAAAGTGAGAGATTGAAAACGATTTACCTTTAATGCAGTAAAATGAAAACAAAGTAACATAAACAACATGGACATGTTTTTAGTATATTTTGACAAAATGAATGAGTCTGGGACATTTTCCGTGCTTACTGATTGTATATTGACAAAAAAAGGATCATATTTCATTCCTCGTGTGCTTTGCTATGTTTGCGTGCTTGTGGTTTTTGCTGGTCTATCAAAACATTGCAGTTAGTAGAGAAAGGACGAAACCCAACATGAGCATGAAAACCCAAAGAAAAGCATCTTTGGTCATCTTCCCCAACTTGCTTACCTGAATTCTTCAATCTCATCACCCTGTACCAAATAAGTATTGTCCATTTTTAAATTCCCTTAGGAGATAATGAAAGGTCAGACCTGTCTGGTCTGTCTTGTTCTCAAACTGTTTATCTACCTGTGAAGCATATTTTAATTTATTTAAATAGAGAACAGGATAAACACACCGTTGTGAGGGGCTCGTGTGTCGACTGGCACGTCCTGCCAGCTTGTGGTTCTGCTCCTTTGATTGCGGCGGTATGTCTGCTGCTCTGCTCATTCCCAAACTACCCTTGGAGTCCGTTGAGCACGTTTTGTATTCAGTGTCTCAGATAGGTGACAGAATGAGACCGCCAAATCTCCTTAATGGTGTAATACAGTATACAGCGCTGCACTGTACATCTGATGTGAATGTATGTCAAACTGTGAAGAATACACTCACACAAGTGTTTTTGGGGATATCACAAAGCCTCAGAAAGTGAACACCATTACAGACGATGCTATAGTACTTTTTTCTAATTCTTTGCTTTAGGATGGCATGTTTACGTACTACAAAACAACATGTAACCAAAACGGGTTCTCTCCCCACACCCCATCATTCCTGGCGATGGACTGAAACGGAATTACAGACGAAGCGTTTGAAGCGTTTACAGCATTGTGCCCAGGACACAGTTCTCACCACTGAGATTGAACAAAAACGCAGAAGCAAACCCTGCCACGAGAAGCCGCTCAGTACCAGCAGTCTCCTGGCCGAGGTGTGAGTGTAGTGTTACATTATAGGATGGATCGTCAAATTACACGACCATGTGGCCTCTCTGGACCTCAACTCCTTTGATGTCCAAACTGGTATTGTCCTTTTTTTTTTAAACTTCCTATTTGCTGTTTGTTTTAAAGTGCACACCATGGACGGTGGGATAAAGATAAGACTGTGGAGAATGCCAGATGTTAGGGGGATGGTTGCAATGCCTTGTGAAAGCTATTTAGTGAGCCTTGTAGGTACAGCTGTCTTGTTGCTTTACATTAACAAGCTTAGCAGCGTGGTAGTGAACCAAGCTGCCCCGCCCCCCCTGCAGCAAACATGGCATTAACAGCTGTGTTCTTGAATGTGTCTCTAATTACCTATACCCAAACAAATGATATGCAAGTATGGAGGGTTAAGAGTGCTCTCCTCCTCGGCCTGTGTTTTAAGAGTAATAAGAATCAAATCAATTTGGATTCCCCAGTTTTTGTGTCACTTACATTTCCACATTTGCCTTGTTTAGGTCTTGACGTGTTTGTATTGTTGTAAATATTTACTGAGCTGCCTCTGCCTTCTGTGTTGTCTTTTTGTAAATGGTCTCTTTGATGGCTCCCGTGTGTGGATGAACAAACCAGATGATGTGATATGGATGTAGAAACCAGGAACATGTGCTTCTGTGAGCTTCAGATGTGGTTCAGATATTACTGAGAATGTATTCCTTTTGGCTGGATGTTGTTTCCAGACAACATCTGCCAAAATGATGATTTTGGAAAAAAAAAAAAAAGTGACATGGGCTGATGGAACCCTCTTATTTTCCCATAGAGGTACAACAGGACCTATTACAACAAACCACCACTTTGTTTTATTATTGCCCTTAGACAAAAACTACCTTCACTTGAGAACAAAGAGGTCCCTAATGTCAGCCCTTATCTTCAGTTTTCTTCCTTGTACATGTTCTCTGAGGCAATGAACCACTGACGTTTTATTCTCAATGGTAAAAAAAATAAATTATAAGTTAATGAGCCATGTGTTGTCTTGGTGATCTGTCTCTGTGTAGAAGTCATTAATGTAGAAACCTCAATGAACAGAGCTCAAGGGTTCACACACACACACACACACACACACACCCGTCACCAAAATATAAAATATTCAAAGTCGCCGCCCACAGAGATTCACTGACACCCGACCAAATTGTCACAGACCCTTATTTCATTTCAAGCATCCTGGAAATTGAATCTGAGTCTGTGTCAACTCCAGCCACCCTCAGGGGATGACCTTATTCAGACAGACCTGGCACGAGAGCAGATGCTTTGGCTGAAATTTTGAGTCCAACATGAACATGTTAAGAAATTGTTACACATTTCATAAGTTGATTCTTGGTAATATTGAACAGATTTAATGTTTTAAATAAGCTTTTTAGCTATGCTAAAGGCTCAAGAATGACTTGACGATGCATGTGCAGAAATCCATTTGAAGTGAAGTTGTGATAAGAGACCTTTCCTGAGGCTATTTCATCTCTCTTTAAAAGGGCTTTGTGTGAAAATGATGCCCTTAAAGTATCACACTACCCTGCAGGTCTTCAGCCAGGCTGTCTGAAATGCCTCCGATACTGCCGAAATTGTGGGCATCGGTATCGGCGAGTACTGGAGCCCATGCACGCAAATGATGATACCACGTCAGCTCCATTAGCTCTGACACGGTTCTTCTTCGCCGCTCTTGAAACAGTTGTGCTGTGCTGTTTTAGAGGCGTGAAGAAGAACTGATCACCCGACACCTGTAGACAAGGAGCTAACGTTAGCTCATCATGTCGGCGCTTTGGCAGTATTTACCAGTTAGCTCCGTTAGCTCCGTTAGCTGTGCTAGCTCCGTTAGTGCGCCTACAGTCAAACTGGAGCGGCCCGTTTATTAAACGAAAAGAGCAGCGCGACAACTAACCAGCGTACCTGTGTCCTGCGTATGTATGCCTCTGTTTTTAAAGTTTAGCGTTACTTCAGAGACTCATTTTAACAATCTGGAGTCATGTAAAAATGATGCCACGCGCGTCCTTTCCCGGTCAGTCGTCATGGAAACATGAAGCTCTGCCAGTGCTGCGGTGTTTGGACCAGAGTCAAAACAAACGTACAAGCTGAAAAACCAAATAACATATCACTGGTAAAAATAAATGGTGTCCATTTGCTGTATTCGTTCATGTTTTACAAAGGGTTTAACCTGAGCCAAGCCTTAGCATCAATGATAATCATATCACAGTCATGCAGGCGTAGTATGATATATGTTTTATTATAACACACTGGTATCGGTATCGGTACTCTGTATCGGCCGATACCCACAGCACAAGTATCGGAATCGGTATCAGGAGGGAAAAAATGGTATCGGAACATCTCTAGTATAAATATATATATGTATATATATACATATATGTGTATATATATACATATATATGTATATATATATATACATATATGTGTATATATATACATATATATGTATATATATATATATGTATATATATATATATGTACGT
This sequence comes from Solea solea, assembly GCF_958295425.1. Lineage (NCBI taxonomy): Eukaryota > Metazoa > Chordata > Actinopteri > Pleuronectiformes > Soleidae > Solea > Solea solea. The sequence continues at coordinate 18,033,672 of NC_081154.1, forward strand.
ATATATATAGATAGGATTAGATGCAGTTCCATGTTTTTCTCTGATGGGCAAGAAACAGAAGTTGTCCTGCATTAACCAAGAGATGAGCGAGTTTTCTCCGTCAGTAATTCTTGATGCAGCGCCGCCTCAGGCGAGGAGGGGAACACGTTATTTAAAAGGTTCTGTTCGGTTCGTTTCACCGGCTGAATGTTGCAACCCCCCCAATCGTAATAAAGTGTAGTGGAGAATATTAGGTGTGAAAACAACCTTAATCAGTTCCTCAGAAATGAGGTTCTGCCTCAGTGGAACCTGATTTTGGTCCCCATTAGGACTACTGGTCTAAGCCAGTGTTTATGGCAGAGAAATTATTAAAGAGGTAACAAATATAAGCATTCACACACACACACACACACGCACACCACAGTGGCTGACAAAGGGGGGGGGGGGGGTTACCACTTGTACTTTCATAAGTCGCCAAAGTGGTTTCATTGACTTTAAATGGAGTCTCATTAAACTGTACTTTAAAGCTCAACAATAGCATTAGCCAGGGCCTCTCTCTTGCGCTCTCTGTCTGTGTGTGTCTGTCTGTGTGTGTGTGTGTGTGTGTGGGTACTCGTATGTGTTACCGCTTTGCGATCTAGGCATGAACTGCATATGGTCAGAGATAACACTCTGTCCCAATTAATGGAAGTCCATGCAATAGATTTACAACCAAATCATATTGTTTCCCAAACATATGCTGTTTGTTCTTTACCATATTCATCATTTCTCATTATACTGATTTGTGTGTGTGTGTGTGTGTGTGTGTGTGTGTGTGTATAATAGTGTATACTTACTGCCTTGAAAACCACCAAACTGTGGTGAGAAATGTGTGTGGACTTGAGTCATAAATATTCAGCGATGTCGCTCTCTCGCTCTCTGCATCTCTTTTCAGAGAGTGAAACCATCTGAAGACACACGACTCCTGAACTGACCACACTTCGGCTCATGCATCTGTCGTTCTTTCATTTCTCAATATTTCCATATTTTCATTGAACTTAAAAAAGCAAGTTATGTTCCCATTAGAAAACTTTCTTAGTCCACAATTGTGCGGATATCATCGATATCAACCACATGGGGCTGGAAGCAACTGGAATTTGGGGTTCCTTTGTTGGAGAAACACGTTTTATTGTGCCAGTGACTGATTGAAAATAAGTGAGTGACTGGAGAGTAATTTAAAACCAGTGTGGTCCCTGATAGGAGCATTTTGCAGCACAAGCCCGCTGCTAATCTGCCCCTCAGCTTTGTGTTTGATTGGGTACTGTTGAAAATGGGGATGAATCTGCCTCTTCATAGCCTGAAACATAAGAGGACTGTGTGTGTGTGTGTGTGTGTGTATGTCTGTCTGTTTTTCCTGTGTGTGTGTGTGTGAGTGTGGTGCACTGTTTCATGATCCTGCATGGGGCACCCTGTTACTAATTTGTCTTGGCTTTTATTTCACCAATATCTGTAGAGAACAGAGAAAAACAAAGTCATTGTGATGCTGTTTAAAATACAGTTCAGTTTGACAGGATGTCAGACGGAGAAGCCTTTGTCCTCGCTAGTTAGACGGAGTATGAATTAGTAACCTGTTCAGTACGACAAGACAAACTGGAAACTACTCATGAGAAAATAATACAAGTACCACATTTGATTCATTTGCACATTTTTATGCTTATAAAAAAATAAAAAAATAATAAAAGCTTAAAAAAAACAAACATTATTTACTCGTATATATTTCAGTCAAATACAAAAAACATAGTTAGGAATAAGACCCAAGACTAGGCCAGGCCGACCCACTTCAGGCCCCATCTGTTGGCATTTAGCACCAGCTTCCCCACCTCTGCACTGATCTCCAGTCGACATTAACTGCCCTAATTTGCCCACTCTGATTGCTACCATGTGATGTTATGTGTGAAGTGAGGGTTGCCTACACTTATCTGTGAATGTGGACAGAGAGACAGGAGCTCACACAGACTGCAGAGAGGATCATGGGACGACACGTCCTTCTATGGACTCGAAGCATATGCAGCACTGTTGAAAAAGAGCAGAGGGAATCATCAGGTTCACTGTCTGCTCACACAGCCTCAGACACAGCAGACACAGAGTCGCTATCACCATCATTTTTCAACAGCTTTTTCCCTGCCACAGTGAGACTGAGTAAAAACATAATGCTGAACATGTGCACTTACCCCTTACTCCACCTCTCACCTGCAAAAATGATGTTAACAATGTGTATGTCTTTTTTAATTATTGCACTCAGGACGCTTATTTATTTTTACTGCACTGAAGATTTTTAAGCACCTTTTCCTCTGTGATTTTCTCCCCTGGAGATGAGGTGGAACAAGATGAGGTGGTAACACCTCCAGGAGCCGTGGTTGCCGGTGATGCTCCCCCTGCTACTCTGCCTCGTTATGAACCTTCCTCCCCAGATATCCATGAATCCAGTGTGGATCTGTAATGAACGGAACTTCATTACTACGATTTTGCACTATTTGGGTTTTGGGTTAATGCATTTTTAACATTTTCAACACTGAACATAAATAATGGCACAAGACACTTTAATATGAATTGACACGTTATTGCAGGTTTGCACAGAACATTTGCACATTTTCATTTCAAAACATTGGAATAATTGGTATTTATTGAATGTTTGAAAAACCTGTATTATAATACTACTGTATAACATACTATAATACTCTGTGGTGATAAAGCCTACTGCCTACTACTCTTACAGAGTGACTGTAATGAATGCAACTATCTATTATTGCATTATTTTAAAGACACAATACAGTCAATGTCAATGGCCTCTCTTTCTCTGACCTTGGGGCATATTTGGAGTGAAGGTTTGTCTTTCCCTGATGTCGAGTTCACATGCGTTTTTCCTTTCCTTTCCTTTACTAAATAGCTCTTATTTTAATTCTAGAGGAGCCAGTATATATCCTCTGGTATGTCATGTGCCTCCGCATATCGTATATATAAAAATGGCCAAAAATGGCAGGGCCCTTTTAAATACTTAAAAGGCCCCTGTTAAATACTGAAGCCGTGGCCACTACTATATTTTTCAGTCTGTTATCTTGAGATCACGTAATAATGAATTCGTAATCACAGGATAAAATCAAATACCTAAAAGAGGCTGAAATGGCCACACTTAACCTTGCACAATCTGACGCGGTCCCAGCAACTGCTCGAAAACTTGAATTTGGTGCATCAGCAGCTGCTTAAAAAGCTGCAAAGCTCACTCTATCTACATGATGAAAGCGCTGCAGTTGTTAAAGGCAAAGCAGGAACCCACTTTCAGTCAAAATCAGCTTGTTGGTCAACCTGAAGTCAGTAGTTAGACCCAGCAACAGCCACAACAGCTGTATCCTGCTCAGCTCATGACCACATGATAAAAATACTGGAAAATCACAATAGCCTAACAAAGATTCTTGTGAAACAGCTTATGTCCACACTACCACAAGGAAATATTCCACAGTTTGATGGGCAAATATTGGAGTACAAGTCCTTCATTCACTCCTTTGAAAATATGGTTGAAAATAAGACAAACAGGGTCCAGTTCCTTATTCAGTATACAAAAGGACGAGTGCAAAAACTAGTCAAAAGCTGTGAGAACATTTCTCCAGACAGAGAATATCAGAAGGCAAAACAGTTGCTAAAGGAAAACTTTGGAAACAAAATAATGTGCTTATTTTTAAGTCCTATCTTGGTCTCAAATGAAATCTGAGGACTCAAAGTCTCTGCAGGAGTACGCCATGTTCCACATGAGTAGCTGTAAAGCCAGAGGAGATGGTATACGTGCAGGAACTAGACATAGTATCCAAAATGAGAAGCATTGTGCTTAAGCTGCCTTTTGAGCTCAGAGAGAAACGGTGTGCCAAAGCCATAGAACTGCAAGAGGAGCACAGTCGTAGTGCTAGAATTTTAGATCTTGTCCATTTCATTGAAAAACAAGCTTGCATAGCAGCTGAACCTGTTTTTGGTGACCGTCAGGACCATAAAGTTGTTAAACGCAAGGTTGTTGTAAAGACTAGATCACCTGTCAAACCACAGATCGTCATCAGGCAGCAGTTTTATTACAGGTGTCAGTTGCCCCAAAGGAAAAACAGCCATAACTGCTCGAACTTTCCTGTCCTTTTTGCAACTCTAAACACACATTTGAGTTGTGTTTGCCACAAACACACAGAAACAAGCTCAACGTTTTAAAGACCAAAGGAATATGTTTTGGATGTCTCCCCACAGGACACATTAGCAGAGACGGTAAAAAACGCCTCACCCGCAGTTACCCGGGGACACCCAAGTGTCCTGCACATAAATGCTAAAGAAAGATGGTGTGTCTACTGACACTGAAAGACTCTCTGGTACATCTGGAGCATCAGTAGAGTTATGTGGTCAAATAGGGATCAGGGAACAGGAGAATGTGTTATCCATCACCCCAGTTCAAGTTAATGCATCAAAAGGCAGCTAAGTACTACAAGTGTATTCATTCAATCATTCACCAAGTGTATGCTCTCCTAGATCCTGGCTCCACTGCTACCTTCTGTTCCGAAGCCCTCATGTCCCAGCTCAACCTGAAAGGTAAAAAGCCACATATCCTCTCAAGCACCATGAACGAGAAAAAACCTGTTCCATCTCATATAATCTCTGGAATAGAAGTTTCAGCACTGGACAGCGACAACTTCTTACCTCTTCGAGATGTTTTCAAACAGAATGAGATGCCAGAAACCCCAAGCAGAGACTTAAGGCAGGGGCTGACCTGAACAAAGTCAAGCTTCCCAGTATTGATGCTAATGTAGAATTGTTGAATGGCAAATGCTCCAAAGGTATTGGAACCTTGGGAGGCTTTGAATATGGCGCCTCTGTTTGGCATGGCCTCTGCTGCTCCTAGTCTGTGTCGCCTTTTCACTGTTTTTAATTGTCTTTCTTAACATCATCATCATCATTTCTTATCGCAACCTCTTCTCTAATCCTTTGACAGCTCAGGGAACTACAGACAAAGTTTTCCTCCACCGTTTGTGTTCTTCCTCACCCGATACGGCTTCTCTTTGCAACCTGGCATCCCGGTAAGCCTGGGACGAAATCCAGGAGAAGGGGTTGCAGTCACTGGTTCATTCACCATGAATGAGTCCAGTGGTTGCGGTCAGTTTCTCTCCAGGAATCGGCTGCGGAAGCTCTGCTGTTGCTGCCACCATGGGTTTATTCACCTGCCGCACATTTGCACATCATAGTAGTAGTAGTAGTTATCCCGAGCAAGCTGCTTAACACCTCTGTTGTACATTTAATCAATCTTTCACTTTCAACTGGCATGTTTTCAAGCTTTTTCAAACATGCAGTTGTTGAAACTGCAATTAAAAAGCCATCTTTGGACTCATCACATCCCAAAAACTACAGGCCAATTTCTAAGCTCACATTCATGACCAAAATCTTGGGAAAAAAATAGTGGCAGAGGAACTTACCGAGTTCCTGGGGGAAAATAATGACCTGGATACATTTCAGTCAGGTTTTAGTAAAAAAAAACATTCTACTGAAACTGCTTAGATCAGAGTTTCCGGTGACATTATGATGGCAGCTGCTGGAAACACGGTCCTTGTTTTATTGGACCTTTCTGCTGCTTTTGATACTGTTGATCATAGTATTCTGATCAACAGACTTAAAGAGCTAGGGTTAGCTGGTTCTGTCATAAATTGGTTTGAATCCTATCTGACTGAAAATACTTTTACTGTGTTTGCGAATAAGATCTTCTCTGAAACAGCACATCTGACATGTGGAGTACCCCAGGGCTAGGTTTTAGGGCCAATTCTGTTTTTATTAAATATTCTTCCTCTGGGACAGATAATAAGTTAGTTTCAGAATGTTTCTTATCACCTACGTATGCTGATGATATTCAGTTGTACTGCTCCTTCAAGGACTGAGTTACACAAACCGTCCTCCTTAATCAGCTGTCTGACAAGCATCAACATCTTACTCTTATAAGACAACACATGGGTTCTCCAGGCTCGTCCATCAAGTCAAGTTTTTGGAATCTGGGTGTTGTTTTAGATTCATCAATGTCCCTTGAGCATCAAACAAATGTAGCGCCTCTCTAGTGTGTTTTACTATGATGAGAGGTTGCTAACCTGAGCTCTTTCCCTATTAAGTATTGAGCTGGGGTTTCTCTAATGAACTTGATCCAGTAAATGTATATGATTTTAAAGCACTGTAGCTTTTAACCCAGTATCTAAACACTTTACTCTTTAAACAGTTTCCAATTAAAATTGCTCTTATCCTTAGTGAACTTAAAATATTCAAGTCAGCAACCTCAACTGTTATCATAACAAATAGTCAATTATTTACTCAGTTACACATCTTCTTCCGTTTTTCAAATGAAACATGTTTTCACCTGAACATTAACTTTATGGTGCCTAAAGAAAAGAAAATAGCCGGCAATAAATTAAACACAGTTAAATACCCAGGTCAAAAGATGCAGGCCTGGTGCGTTGTAGCCGAAAACACAATGGCTGCTTCACCACAAGGGCCAAAACAAAGAAATGGTACCTTAACACACGCAGGATGTAGGCTGGCAGAAGCAGGAGGAAAGGTGATGACACTTTGGCACTCAGCTCCTTCGACGGCAACTCCACACACACTTCACCATAGAGGTCACTGCTCGTTAGCGCGTTAGCAAGGTCATGCACAGCATCACTAGCTACTAGGTTAGCAGTTAGCTTAACTTTGTTCTTCTTCTTCTTCTCGGCTTGAGTAATACACACAAACTCACGGAAAAGTCACCATAAAAACTGGTGACAGACTTTAATTAAACAGTTAATTTCACCTGGCAGCTACACTGCAGCTTCTCCCGTGGTCTCTCTCTCTCTCTCTCTCTCTCTCTCTCTCTCCCTCTCCCTTTCAAAATAAAATCAAATCACAACTCGTGGCTATTTCTTCCTCTTCTTCAACATGTTAAACATTTGTAATGAGCAAATTAACATATTAAATACAACATTTCAATAACCATTACCCAATATTAATTAATACATTATGTATTGTATTGATGATGAACTTAAACTCTTTTTTAATCTAAAATTATGTACATTAGGCAATTCAATGATTTATTCCAACTTATATCATTTTATTTTCTGAATGAATTTCCACCGGGATTGGACTGATGTTTTTCCAAGCTGAGAACCTTTGTGTCCAAACCAGAATTAGAGATGAGAACTTGCGCTTTTATTTCTTCCCACTTCGACTACTGCAAACAGCCTTTTTATGTGTCTAAGCCACAATGATCTTCACTGCCTGCAGGTTGTACAGAATTCTGCTTCTAGACGTTTAACCCACACCAGTAAACACATCACACCCTTTTTAGCAGAATTACATTGGCTCCCAGTTCATCTCAGGATTTGTTTCAAAATATTAGAGCATTAAATAGTCATGCCGCTGGTTACATTTCTGATCTGCTGCAATTGTGTAATCCTGCACGTTCTCTCAGATCCTCTAATCAATGCTTGGTCCTTCCCCACACCCTCAAAACGAGAGGGGATCGAGCCTTTCAAGCAGTGGCCCCCAGACTATGGTATGAGTTGCTACTGTATCTGTGCACTTAAAATTCTGTGGAGTCTTTCAAATGCAACTTAAAACTCTTAGTTAGGTGTGGGTTTTTACAGCAATGTGTTTTTATCTTCTCATGTCTGTGCTTGTAGCTGTGAGTGTTGTATTTGCTGTGTATTATGTATTATGTAAAGATGAGCTCTGAACTCAGCACCTTCAGGACCGCAATTGGTGGACAGCTCCTCACAGTGGAAGATCTCTCACGGGCAGAAAGGTCAGTCATCACCTATGTTCAGAGACAATCACTCCCAGGTGAAAAGCCCTGGAAACAGCGCCATTCCGAGTGTCGGTTTTTATAGCCAACAACAGAACATGAGCCGTTGATGCAGCTCTGGAGCAGGAGGAGGAGGAGGAGCTGCTGTTGAGGGAGTGTTCAGACGTGCTGGTTACGTAACGAGCAGGCACTTCTGAGATCCGTTTGTGAGAGCTCAGGAAAAACAATGTTTGTTGTGAAACTTTAAGGACTCATGGACAAGGAAATGATGCAAATACACACCCAAAAGCAACGTAAATACAAGTTTCATTAAGAACTTCTTCATAATTTCAACTTTAAAACAAGCTAAGGTTTACAATCATCAAATTAATCAGTCAGCAAGTTTTAATGGTGTTGGCGTCAACATCAGTTTATTTATGCATAGAATGAGTGTGTCCCGACCCTTCAAGATAGCCTACATGTCTTCCAGCTGCATCCTTGCTCCGGTACAAGGTTTTAATTCTTTCCCTCCCTCTGACTGTTTGTCTCGACATCTTTAAACACCAGGTTTGATGCCGTGTATGTCCTCAAGCTTTTCTCACACGTTACAGAGCACAGACAAACTGCAGATGGCCTGGACCTCCACTCATACAGAGTGTTCTACCTCACAGCCTCATAAATACCTGTGGCCGAGTCCAGCTGCAGCAGTACAAACACACCGAAGGCCTGCATTCCTCTGCACCCTGTGGCTGCCTGTCTGCTTAGTATCAGCAGTATTCTGACACAGCCTCAGTCGTGCTGCTGCTGTGAGGGTTGGGCTGACCAATCCATGCCAAGGCCATGGACCATACAGTGACTCACAAGTTATTATATCATCAAATAAGATTGTGGGTCCTGAATGAATCACACATTGGGGAGTTTATCTTCTCAATGGCCAGCACACAGAGAATGTGGCCACAATGCACATTGTTAGTGCATATGTTCCACATCAAACGTTGCAGAAAAGTTTTTTTGTTCACGCACATAATACGAAAAAATATGAAAACATATAGAAAAACACAGATTAACTGTAAAGCTCTCTCCTTATATTGCCATATTTGGATATCCAGAGGATTATAATAGATACAACTCTATGCAATTAGATATTATTGCTTTCACTTCTCTATTGGCAAGGCGACATCCCAATGGCTCTGGGACGCTGAAGATGATTTATGTCACATTGAATAATGCAAGTGATGAGAAGCTCACCCACATGCTACTCATGTTTTGAATTGACTTTGTATGCAGTGGCATTCTAATAGAATAGGCAAAGCAGAAAACAGCCAAATATGTCCCATAGCAGCACAGCGTTTGTTATGTAGTGTATTCACTTGGATGAACACATTAACTCGGCTAAGTTTTGTCTTGAATGTCTTAAAGATGTACATTTCATTGTATTGATAAGCAAATAGAAGATCTCTCAGGGGAGAGTTATTTTGGGGTTTAGATGCATCACCTATGACAGTTTACAACAGGTTCACAGCAGAGGTCTACAGGTCAGGCCTGGACACTGCCTTGTTTGGGCTCTGGTCAGCACAGAGAATGTATACATATATAGTTTAGTAACTAGGTTTGTTTTTCAGGGACGAGGCACCTGGGCAATGGGAGACTTTGGTCTTCTCTGTCTAACACCAGGTGGCTTATATTTTAAGATAAGAATACCTAAAATGGTCAAATGTGAGGTATAGGAGGATGTCACAGAACCTTTAAAGCATGGCCCTGCTCTTATGCAGGCAGAATTGTTCGGAGCTTCGGCAGGAACATTCTCCCGAGCTGCTGCAGAAGCTTGGTCTGATGCCTGACTTGTAACCAAATAAAATCCCCTTCCTGTGTCAGCGAGGTTTCTTTCTACACCATCAACTCATCACCTATTGTTCATAAGAAGGAAGGAGGCCTGACTAAAACACGACAGTTACAACCCCCATGATGCTATCATACAGTAGACTGCAATGATCTGCACTTTAACCACGGCAATAGACAGCAATGGTAAGTAAGCCTAGTGCCACTAGCTTGCTTCAGTGTTATTTGGTATAGAGCACCCACTTTCTTGTTTGCCAATGGCACATCCAGCCTGACATTCCTTCTCCTCCTCTTCCCCCCATTCCAACCCACTCTCCTCCCCTCTTTTTTCCTTTTTAACTGCAATGTCAAATTTGGCCAAATGCTGCCCCTTGATGATGAGGGACATTCCAGCCATCTTTCAGATGTCTGTGCTGGTTTGCAGAAATCCAACTCTGGTTGAAAGCAAGGAAAGTGCGCTGAGTTTTTTTTACCGTTATGTTACTGTTGAATCTATAAATCATCATTCACTACCTGGAACATCAAGGACATATTTCTATGCGTTGTTGACCCGAGAGAGGCTTGGATGTGGATGGAAATGTAAGTGGAAGTGGAAATAAACGTGCAGACCCTTTACATGACTCTTCCTTGCCTTAGTGATTGAGGAGTTGAAACAGTACCTATGAGTCGAGCCCAATTGGAACCTGTCTACAGCTAACGACTTTGGGTGGCTTTGGAATTAAGTTTACGTTTGCCACTACAGTTTCTCACGTAATAAATTCATGCATTCACACTCAACCAATGTCATTTCTCATTAATAATCTTTTTATGAAACTAAGTAAATCAGCTTCCTGCTCACACCAGCACATGCATGTCTAGTCTAGCTAATCTGTCACATACGTCAGTGTGGACGCAAAGTGCTTCTCATATGGAGCTGAAATTCTCATCTGGACGAAGAATGAACTTCTCATGTTGTAGTGTGGCTGTAAGTCGACCACAGTCCCCACCCTTTAGCCTTCAAAGACTTACAAATGTGATGTGAAGTGGTGCTCTTCTGGCTGTCAAAACAGAGACCACTTTAAGACCTGCACAGGCGTGAGGATGTGTTTTTCAACGTTTTTCTTCACAACCACCAGAAATAGCAACATTGAAATATGCCAATTCTGATATGTTCGTTTACTCAAAACGGACGGAGCAACATAACGCAGACAAGGTAGCGTTTTTATATGATATACCATGTTTGTAGTCGAGCAGTGATATGCAAAATGATGCTGGCAAACGTCTGCACGTCCGGACGTTCTTTAATCTACTGTATCTGTCTCTTATGGGTTGGGCTAATCCAAAATACTGAAAACAAGGGGGGTGTTCTCTGAAGACACACTGTTACCTGTGAAACCACACTTGGTACATTCCTCCAGATGAAATCAAATTAACCACAAACTGCATGAAATTAACACGGCAAAAAGTCGACCAATCAGAGTCGAAGCAGAACGAATCGATCGAGTCGACCAGTCGACCCGGGACAGTACAGCCCCAGAAACAACTGCACAGCTCTGAAGAAGAAAATGTTTTTGACAGAACTCCCTGAAAGCAGTGGGATGTGAGCGGTAAGTCACACCTCCCATCATGACCCAATTGTGATGCTTTGAAAAAGATTTCAAAGATTTCACAGTCGAGTGGATGACAGTTAGATAGCTGATGTGTCCAGGGGAGGAAGTGGGGTAAAAAGGAGACAAAAGGTGAAACAATGTCGAAAAGATGTTGGCAAGCGATGTGAGAAATGCAAAAAGGCAATGTGCATTGTGAAAGAAAGGGAGCAGAAAAGGCACTGATGGGATAGATGAAAAGACAAAAGAGAGCTTTTGGGGGAAGAAACAGATGCAGATATAGTGAAGGAGTCTGTCTGTTTGTATAGTAGATCAAAAACACATGTATGTGCCTGAGGTGAGGACACCGCAATGCTGCATACATGTGAGGAATGAGTGCTGCACACTTCTTTGATTTCTCCCTCCAACTTTCGTCCGCCTGCAAAAACCTTTGACATGTGTCCTCGACACGTTGTCTTTCACCTGTCGCACAAAGCAAAATACAAAAATACACACTTTTGCACAGAGGTCGTCTTCCCTCTGGCTCCGCCTGCAAACACAACAATACTTGGTTTTGTGTTGCCATGACAAGAAGCTCTCGGGAGAAACCTATGCAGGCAGAGAAGTCATGGGAAGAGGGCAGCAGTGAAACCGGATGCACAGGATGCACTGGAACAAAGTGCATCTACCATCTACCATGCACTGTAGTTTCTCTGCTCCAAGTTCTTATATTGATATATATCTGAGTCACTATTGATCACGTTTGTCAAATAAAAAGTCAAAAGAAGAAGTGGTGTTAGACTCCGGGCGTCTGGCATTGAATTTGAACATGTTTAATATTATTTACATTTCTAATGATTACTGATCCACTTATATGTATAAATTGTGTCTGATAACTTCTCCAGTTTAACGTATGTAGGACAGTTGGAAGAAAAAGAGGGCGGGAAAATGAAAAGAGAGGGGTACTTGGAGAAAAGGGGGGGGGGGGGGGGGGGGCGAGACGGCCATGCTATGGGAAAGTGTTTTGAAGAAACCAAATTAAGGGGAAGAAAGGATGGACACAAAGGCCTTTGAAAGTATCAGACAGTTCCATTGATATGTGTCTTAAAAGAGATGCAGCTGCTGATGCCAAGAAGGGGGAAAAGGACAGAGAGACGGAGAGAGAGAGAGAGAGAGTCTGAGCAAGGGAAGGAAGGAGATCAAGGGAAAGATAGAGTAAAATAAAAAGGAAGAGGGCAGACAACACACAAATCTCAAAGAAGGACGAGAAGAACGAAAGAAAGCAGTCGAGTCCTAAGCAGCTCGGTTCATGATCGATGTAATGAGTACAAATAAAAGCATCATTGTACAATGTGGGCAGCACATCCATTTGAAGCTGTCTTCAAAGGTATGCACTTGTGACAAATGAGGTGTGTGTGTGTGTGTGTGTGTGTGTGTGGGAAACACTGAGAAACAACAGTCATCCTTCATTTTTAAATCTATGTGTGACCAAAGACACTTGTGAGGATATAATCATTTAAATATTTTAGTCTAGTCTTAGTTAGAGTCAGTGTTTGTGGTCATATCCTTGTTCAGAGACACGCTGAGTGAACATCATCTCATTTAATGAATTAATGAATTGTAATCTCTCCAATTCACTTGACTGAAAGAATGTGGAAATAACAAATTCCATTTCTTTTGATGCCAACGCAAAAAGGGCATCATGCCTTTTCTTAAGTCTCATGTTTCAGTCTCTTTGATGCAGGTCAGACTCCCTCCTTCACTCTCTCTCTCTCTCTCCCTCCCTCCCTCCTTCATTCTCTCTTTCTCCCTCCTTCACTCTCTCTCTCTCTCTCTCTCTCTCTCTCTGTCTCTCTCCCTCCTTCATTCTCTCTCTCTCCAGTCTTTGTGTTGCCCTCAGAATTCCCAGTGACCCCTCATACTCTGCCTCTCTTCCTCTCACACACACACACACACATATTTGCAGACAACTGCACACACATATCCTTCTTTCCTGGGGGACGTGTATGACTGCAGCATGAAATCAATTTCAGAGTCTGCATACTCCCACCACCCTGTTCTGGCACTGGTTTTCTCTCACCATGAAGTGAGAGCGTTGCTGTGCCAGCCTGAGGACAAAATCACTTTACTTTCTACCTAATGGCCCAGTCCCCATCCCAGACTCCTTAAGTTCTGTGCCATCATTGTAACCCAGACCTCCTTCTTTGACATCACCGACGGTTCAAAGTGGCTCTGAAGGCTCTCGTCTTTTTGCAAATCCAAACTTTGACCTATGTAGATCACATGAGTGCATTTTAAAGGCGTGGTTGACGTGTCGCTGTATGGGGTACTGACACATAATAACAGCAGAACTGAAAACATCTAATCTAAAACACCTAATAAACCCTACACCTGCACCAGGACCATGACTCAAGCTGGTCCTGGGTGCAGGGGGTGGGGCATGCACAGTGCATTTCGTTTACGTCCGTCCGTGCCTCATACAACCACACTTCAAAAACCCCAAACTACCCCTTGAAGTATGAAAAATCATCCATTGTGACTGAAAAGAATTCAAAGACTTTGATCATCAGAATAAATTGATTGTGTGCCCATTAAACACAGATTTTATCCTTGTGTTTCTGTCTGCCAGCATGATTCTTTCCTAATACGCACTGACAGGGTTTTCATCATCTGAGAAGGTGGGGACGACGGAGCGCTGGAGGCAACTGAGAGAAGGAGGGAATTCTCCTCCACTTTCTCCCAGTGGCGGTGCATATAGAGTAGCCTCAGCCAGGGCCACCAAGGCCCCCTTTGTGCCCGTTATCACCAAGTGATGAGTGATGGCACAGCGGCCTCCCGCTCTCAGGAGAGGGAATAGGGTTGGGAGGGGAGGAGGAAGGGGCGAAGAGGAGAAGGTGCAGGAGAAGAGTAGACTGGAATGTTCCCAGGAAAAAGAACGGTAAGGAAAATAAAGGGCAGTTGTATCATCTGCAACTGTCTAACAGGTGCACCTCAGGAGAAACGTGCTCAGTAGTGAGTAAACTCAAGCCCATCCCAGCTGTCATAGGGCGCGAGAGGCAGAATACAGGTCAGACCAATAATCATTCACACCTATGGTCAGTTTGGTGACTGCATGCTTTTGGCCAGAGAGAACCCACACACACACACACAAAAGGAGAGCATGCACCCTTCACACAGAAGGACCTCAATCCAACTGGTATTCAAGCCGGTGAATAAACGTGAAGAAACTGAATAAAGAGACTGGTGACTCCAGTTTAACACGCTTGCTCCTCACTTATACACACTTACACACACTTACACACACTTACACAAGCACACAATGATGGACTAACGTCTCGACAATGAGACACATTATGAGTCACCGCCGATGGATTTAGGGAACTTCCCAGACGAGGTAAGAGGTGAGAGTTCAGATTTTGGCCCCCACCTTTTCACCTTATCTTTCCTTTCTCAGCCTTCTCCCACGCTCCTTCCATCCCATCGCCGTTTCCCTATCTCTGTCACACACACACACACACACACACACACACACACACACACACACACATTCCTAGCCTTCCCAGCTGCCTGAGCACCTGTGTCGGTAGCTGTCATCACCATGGTAACTGGCATACAGCTGGCTCTGTCACTATCACCTGGCTCATCTGCCTTTTCAGAGAGACAGAGCAAGAGGAGGAGACAGAAAAAGAGGGATAGAGAAAGAAAGAAGAATTCTTTGATTTGATTTATTTTATAATCAGTCTGGCACAAATGACGGTTTAAAACTATTAAACCAAGGGAGAGATTCCATTAAAAGTCCATAGAAGATGAATGAAAGTGTTATTCGTGACTGAGCACAAGTCTGTAGAAACCAGAAAAATACAGACCCTGACTGAGTCCTCTGAACCCTGACCTCTGACCTTGTTTTTCCTGCTGACCCAGTTAGCTATAGTTGACCTAAAGGTGTGTATCTGCTATTTATGAGCAGAATAATGTGGTCCGTGGATAAATAGAGAGAGGGAGAAGTGTTCTCCCGGGCCCTGGAACCATGTCTGCGTCAGCCCGGAACATTGAGCAAACAGATGCTGCAGTGACTCTGTCTGCAGCCCTCACCTGTGTCCAGAGTGAAGCGTGCCAGATACCTGTTCGGAGCTATGGCCCCGTGCACGATCCTCCACTGGAGGTCACCCACCTGTTTTTCAATGGAGGCTTTGTACAGGGACGGCCAACTTCACGCTGATGTTGTACATTGTTTTCCTTCCTAAAGACTCAAAGTCCCCGAACTGTGGATCCTGAAAGTGTCTCACAGCAGGAGACACGAGCAGAGGAGGAAATACATACTCACACTGGTCATCCCTTTGGTCAGACAGAGCGTGATTTTCAGCAAACTCTCTGAGGGCAGGGGGCAGAGATGCCCAAACCTCCACCAGGAGCCGCTCCAGGAGCCTGCTTAACCTGAATCCAGCCGAGGGGCAGTTGTCTTCAGAGGGTGACCCATCGTGACACAGCCTTCCTCCTTCAGCTTGGATTTTATTGTGATAAATGACAGTGGTTGAGATTGTTTTGACCACGAGAAGTGCTTCTTTAAAATAGACACTTAACCCCACGCTGCTCCTGACAGCTGTGCCGGCTGTGTGTGAGTGGATATGAAGGATGTGTGAATAAGTGTGAATGGGTGAATTTGAGTTTGAATGCAGACCCAAAGGCAGAAAACTGCTGCTGAATGTGCACGAACAGTAAGTTATTGTATGTTATTATATGAGAAACCATCATGCTAACATGATAGACATAACCAAAGAAAATGAAGGCAATTCAGAGGTGACTTTATCAGGCCTATAGTGAGCGTTAGCTGGTAGATCTGTGTTTGCTCTCAACTTTGTCCACTGCATAATGAGTGCAAAGGAGGAGAAATGTGGGGATTAAAAATGGATTAGCACAAACATTCTACAAGCATTGCCTTCAGAATGCAAAGAAAACCTGCATGGGCAGTGTAGCATCTGTTTTTCTAAAACCTTCAGAAATCACATTCAATCAGCAGTTACTTTAATGTGATACATACACTGTAGGATCAGCAGCCAGCATTCTTGATATATACTCATTCAGAGAGAGATTTTTTCATTTGTCATTTGGGTTTAAATAAAATTTAAAAAATAGCACATGCAGTTAAAAAGTTACAAGAGAGAGTTGATATTAATTAAAACAAAATACACATTTTAAATGACAGCAAGACTCTAGGTCATATAAAACCTGAACTGTAACCAAAGTCCGGCCCAGAATTTCACTAAAAACACTGCCACTGCTTCCAGCCCATCTCTGTTTTCCAGTCTGTTTTTTGGCTTCACTAGAAAGGTAAATTAAAAGTTGCCACTTTTCTTGTAGCCCCAAAACCTTAACAGCAAAAACCAAGTGAAAAACTGTGTTTGAATGACGTGGGAGCCAATGGGAGCTGAGCTCCCATAAAACCTGTACATCTGTGGGGGTCGTTACCCAACCGCATAACCAAAAACCAAGGGTGTAGGTTTGTGGGAGTCCACCTCAATATTTGGAGAAAGCCAGAGTGTTAATATTAGAGACAGGGAAATGTGTACGTGTTCGTGAAAATGCTTTGAGCGAGCGGATTTTACGAGATTTTACAATCAGTGAACGCATCACAGTCGAGCAGATGAGAGAGAGAGTGCATGTGACAACACAGCATGTTTTTAAGGCCGAACCTAAAGCACACAGGCTAAACTTAGGCCTTCCCCTTTCTCTCTGGCCTGCACTAATTAAAAACACATGTCATTTTGTCCATGTTTAATTGTTTTCTCTTTTGTGCCACCAAAAAAAGGGGGCAAATCAGCCGGCTTTTTGCCAAAAAAAACCCCACGATTTTGATTATTATTATTTTTATTATTTTATTCACAAAAAACCCACGGTTTTGATTATTATTATTTTTATTCTTTTAATCACAAAAAAACACGATTTTGATTATTATTATTTTTATTATTTTAATCACAAAAAAACACGATTTTGATTATTATTATTTTTATTCTTTTAATCACAAAAAAACACGATTTTGATTATTATTATTTTTATTATTTTAATCACAAAAAACCCACGGTTTTGATTATTATTATTTTTTATTATTTTAATCACAAAATAAACTCGATTTTGATTATTATTATTTTTATTATTTTAATCACAAAAAAACACGATTTTGATTATTATTATTTTTATTATTTTAATCACAAAAAAACACGATTTTGATTATTATTATTTTTATTATTTTAATCACAAAAAACCCACGGTTTTGATTATTATTATTTTTATTATTTTAATCACAAAAAACACGATTTTGATTATTATTTTTTATTATTTTAATCACAAAAAACACGATTTTGATTATTATTATTTTTATTATTTTAATCACAAAAAACACGATTTTGATTATTATTTTGTATTATTTTAATCACAAAAAACACGATTTTGATTATTATTATTATTATTATTATTATTATTATTATTATTATTATTATTATTAATAATAATAACAGAACTACCCCCATGAGAGCAGCATGGGAGGCAGAGCCATCAGTTACCAGGCTCCTCTCCTGTGGAACCAGCTCCCAGTGTGGGTTTGGTAGGTGGACACTCTCTCTGTATTTAAAGTTAGACTTAAAAAACCTTCCTTTTTGATTTATGTACTACAGTACATACAGCTACAAGGATGTAGCTGTAAAGACGAAAGTTCACCTATTCTCTATTTAAAATTAAATAAAATTGACGTGACTTATTCCATCCTTTTTCCACTGGAATAAAAACTGGCAGACCGCTGCAGTGTTCACCAACAGTGAGGGCTTCTCCCTCAATGCCAATATTTACATTTACATTTACACATATGCATTTAGCAGACGCTTTTATCCAAAGTGACTGAATTACCCAGGTGACCCAGTTACCCAGTTGGCAGGTGAGTCCCTCAACTTCATAGTGGTTGGTTTTCCAGGCAGGTTCTGAGGCCCCCACCTCAGTGCCCACAGGTGTTGCAGGCTCAGATCACCCTTCACTGGACAGGATTTCACCATATGTCCTTTCCTTTAAAAGGTAGAAAATTTAAAACTTATGGAGACATCATCCCATGCCAGGTCTCTGCTGAGAAAATCATCAGTAATAAAGGGAGGGACATTGGACAGGACGACCTTGGTGGCAGGTTGCTGTGTCCAACCTTCTGCCCCACAGCCAGACTGATGTCCTCCGCGCTGCAGTGATCTGAATGCCTTGTCTGAGGGTTAGTATTTTTAAAACCCCCCGCTGTGCATGCTGTCTGCCATGCCACAGGCACAATGTTGGGGAGAGAAATGGAAAAAAGAAACCTGAAGAAAGATTCAAAGACAGGGAGAGAAAGAGACAGAAAGCACCCACAAGGTGAGCCAGATTCCGTCAGATCACATTTGGAGAAAATCGAATGCTGCAACATTGGAACATGTACTCTGTGTCCTGTGTGTGCTGCTGCTGCTGCTGCTGCTGCTGCTGCTGCTGCTGCTGCTGCTGCTGCTGCTGCTGCTGCTGATGCTGCTGCTGCTGATGCTGCTGCTGCTGCTGCTGCTGATGGATGCAACAGTACACAAGCTGCACCATGAGTCAGCTACTATTTCTGGAAACATCTTTTGACAACTTTTCCAGCTGGTTTGCTCTCTCCATTGTTTTCTTCCTCGTTTCGTTGAAGTTTAATAGTCTGTAATAGTTACCAAGTATCATTAAAGCCAAACGGAGCCATGGGCCAAACATTTGTTGTCATTGTTTTATTGGCTTCCAGGAAGCAGGGTTGTTGTTGTTCGGTGTAATCTTGGCAAGCCTAAGCCATGCTCAATCAAAGCAGCTGCTTTCTCATGGTAGTAAAGTCAATCACTTCCTCCTCCTTCTGAGAGCCTGAGGAGACTGGAGGTGTCTCCATTTGTCCTAACATATTGACAGTACCTCCTCCTCTCTCTCTCTCTCTCTCTCTCTCTCTCTCTCCCTCTCTCCCTCTCACACACAGACATCTTCAGACATTTTCTCTCAATGAAACAATTCATGTTTTCATCACATTAAGTCATTTCAGTAAGCAGGTTTCTTCAGCGTGCTGTTGGTATTTTATTGGTATATTGGTTTTGACCAAGGATGGTTAAGCTTGACCACACTGCCCTCTTCAGGGAACAGTTGGCTGTTGCAAGTGAACAAAAAGAGGAAAGGTCAGTGCAGTGGGCCAGATGTGAGTGTTTGGTCACTTTCATTTCCATGTGACATTCCAGAAAGGTACACGGAAGTAAGCGTGTGTGCGTGTGTGTGTGTTACTGTCCCCACTTGTATCAATTCAAATACTTGTATTGTCAAAAGCAAGTCTTTGTTCCAAAGCATTGTTACGAAGGGTTCTGAAATTGAAATGACAAACAAATGTGGTGCATCTTCGACCAAACACATTTCAAACTAAAGAGACCAATGGAAACACAGATCCAGTGTGATTCATAGTACACAATCGTATATTACAGCAAATAAACATCCTGCGAGTGGTATTTTCCAGTAAGTTGTCAGAGAGAAAAACAAGCGTGAGTTATGCTCATAATAATCCCTCTGTGTAACTCGAGTGACTGTTATTGTGGCAAGGCAAGGCAGCTTTGTTTGTAGAGCGCATTTCACACACGGGGACGATCCACTTTTCTATGTTGATAAGAGCTTTAATATGAGAAAAAAATAACGGGACAAAAAGAAATCAAGGGACATTTAGAATAGATAAAAATGTGCCATTCATTCCGATGAATCGTGAGTTAACTATGACATTAATGCGATTAATCGTGATTCAATATTTGAATGGTTTGACAGCACTAGTTGTGTGGCCTCTGCTTTGAGCAAAGACGTTCTACGGCTGCTATCAAATCTGTAAAAAGTCACCAAATATTGAGTTTTCTCATCATTCAGGAAAAACAAAATGAAAAAAACACATACACACAGAAAAGTGACTATATGTAAAAAAACCTAACAATAACATTTCAAAAACAAAATCATCAACTTATGATATTGTCCAGAGGATGTTTCATCAGGAGGCGTGTAGATCTGACTTTATATAAGAGGGTTAAGCAAATATATTCAGTTACCACTAGAACTTTAATTAAGAGGTGTATCAGTGTTTATCTACTGTATGTTGTAGTTGTTCACGTCCGATTGGTGCAATTTTGGGGTGGATGAGGTGAGTGTGTGTGGGAGTGTGTGTGTTTTGTTCTACAGATGTACGTACACATCTGTTAGGTCATGGGAGAGGAGGCCTGGGAAAAGGTCAAAAGGTCAACCTTGATATCTCCTCAGCTTTTACAGCTTAAGTAAAAACACACTAGTCTGACTCTTTATGCTGCTGAGGAGTGAGGGGGGAGGATGTGGGTGTGTCTGTAATGTCTCGGCCTGACATGGCACGGTTGCATCTTCACTACAGAAAAAGTACCTCCATTATTCATATGTACAGGATGTGCGGTCTCAGTACTGTGTTGTGCTCCAGATCCAGACTGAAACTCATTAAAAACCTTGTTTTGCACCAAGCATACATTTGTTGATAAACAACTCTTTCAATGATCTTTTCCCAGAAATGGAAATGGTAGGCTTGATATGGGCCTGTAGTGACTTACGCTAAAGAGGTTTAATTACTGCAGTTTTCAAGGCCTGGGGAGAATTGTTTACTCCCTGCAGTACATCTGAAGCTGTGCAGTTAAAAGTATTTTTAAGAAATTCGTAGGCAGATTATCAAGGCAGCATGTTGTGGGTTTTTAACTGTTTAAAAGATTCAATGGGTACTAATTACTAATGTAGAGTTTCCATGTGTTTGACTCTGAAAAATGCAAAGTTGATATTCTAACTTTTGCACTAGCCTAAATATACATAACATTTCAGTTAATGTTGTTGTGTTTGAGTTAATGTTGTTGTGTTTTCCTATTTGTGTTGGTGATTTGCACTTCAGGGCCACCGTAAGAGTGCTATCCAGTTGTTATAACACATCCATGAGGGGGATTAGATTTGGTCGTACGGGATTAAACAGTGCACTATTCATAATCAATAAACAGTTCTAACTCAATGTCATAAATGTCTTTAAACCACAGAGTTGATTGAGAGGACACAGGTTGGGATGTAACGTGTATGACTTGTACGTTTTTCACTACTTTTTGTATAAATGTATTTTGCAGTAGTATATAGTAGAATTATATATATATATATATATATATATATATATATATATATATATATATATATATATATATAGTAGAATTGCTCACGTTTACATCCACACTCCATACCAGATGGTGGCGGTAATGCGCAGAATCGTTATTGCCAACCGCCATAGAACCTCAAAGAAGAAGAAGAAGAAGAAGAAGCAGAAGAAATACACTGCGCAAGTGCGCATGCTTGAGATTGTGTGACTGCGGGTTCTTGTGTCAGCTGATGTGCAGGTAAGAACACTGTCCGTTCATATATATCTCCGTTCAAACATCTCCACATGGATAAACTGGAGGACCTGTGGACAACTGTGGCCGTAATGGTTGTTAACACTCATGTTAGCCGCCGCCTGCTGCTGCTGCTGCTCCTACAACAGCACCGTTCGCTGACATGTAGCTGGGTTGTGTTGTATGTGTGCCGTCATTGCTCTGTGTCTTGTCTTGTGTGTTATATTATATTAGTTGTGTTGTGTTGTGTTGTGTTGTGTTGTGTTGTGTTGTGTTGTGTTTGGCTTCTGTTCGCACTGGCGGGAACAACTCGCGGCGAGCTAACGCTACATTCGCTAGCGAGTGTATTAGATTAATCCCGTGGTCCGTGAGCAGTGCACTGGCTCCCTCTAACGTGTTGTTGCTCCGTCCACTGAACATACAGTTTGACAAGCTTTTCTTCCATTTGTTTGTGTTTTTATTGTGTATTTAGTGTTTATCATGTATGATAACGAGCCTTTTGAATGTAGCAGTTCGCAAGTGTGTTTACGTGTGTTCCAGTACACACGTAACAGTATATTATAAATGTTTGGAAAAGACAAATAAAAACTACATTGAAGGTGAATAACAATATGCTTCCAGGTAGATCTACTTGTGTGTACATTAGCACCTGCTAATATTGAATTGCTGTATTACCTAACATTAGCTGCTTCCTGTCTTTTCTTTGCTCAATCTCCTGTGTATATACATCTACAGTACATATACTGCATAACATCACTAATATTTAGTGATTGTGAAATAAGAGCTAAGTTAGTTTGAGTGTACTGTGTGTGTGTGTGTGTGTAATACAATTGACTGCACACCTGACTAACAATACAACACAATTGTAGTGTTGTGTATTTAAGACATTGTAAAGAATGGTATTCACCTGATGTTTAAAATGTAGGAGTGTTACTGTTTTGCCTCTGAAGAACCTACAGTATTAGAAAAGTAGAAAAGTAGTCTTCGTGTAAAGTCAGCATAAATACATCCAGTGTTGCACGCAGTCTTCATGTGACATGCAGTTGTGTAATCATTTAATGAGTGTGTTTATTGTGTCTGAAAAGTGTTTCTCTGTGGATAAGCACCCACAGTTTTTCAATTATATTGATAGTGAAGCATTACAATTTCTGTTGTAAAAGTAGTATTTGCTTGACCACTACAAATTTAAATGAAAATGCCTAACTATCGAAATGAAATCAAATGTTTTCTGCTGTGGGTTTGTATCTCTCATAGGGCGTTACTTGTACTACATTCTGTTTAAGTTGTTCATTTATTAGATTTATTTTCTCTTCAGAAGTTCAGATGTATACATTGCACGATGTGTCCCTTTTCCATCTGAAGATCATAAATCTAATAAAAAAAGTTAATGTTTTTTACAGTACAGATTTTCTATTCCCATTCTTTGTTGCATTATCCTTAACTAATAAACTTGTGTGGTCAGGTGCTAGCAATGAACATGAGTTGTTAAGCACTTAGAAATAACCAATGGCAGACATTTGTACATTCAAACGATTTTAGAACATATTATTCTTTTTTTAAACGTTGCTCAGTTGACAAATACATTTGTTATGCTGTGATGATGATGCTGATGTGAATGTTTTGTCTATGATCATAAACTTTGTTCTCATTGTGTTTTTCAGTGAACGGCATGGGCAGATGAGACCGATCGTCTGGTGATCTGCTGTGTGGAGGACAGAAGGTTGTTTTTTGTTTTTTTCATTAAACCACCAGCGCAGTTCTCCTCCTCTTCTTACTCTAGCAGTCCATCTAGCATCATGGCTGAAGAGGACTATGGCACGTTTGTGGACTGGGCCCAGATGGGGGATCTGGCTAAGGCTAGTGGGCCCAGCAAGGTAGACTGCCAAGACCTGAAGGAGTTCAAGGCCATGGCTCGGCAAGGTTACTGGGCCAAAAACCACAAACTACGGGCACAAGTCTACCAGCAGCTTATCAAAGACATTCCCTGCCGTACAGTTACCCCAGATGCAGAAGTATACCTTGACATTATGGGAAAGGCAGCCACTAAGAAACCCTCTTCCCACATCCCCCTGCCAGAGTTTGTGAATGGAATTCCTGTGCCAGGGTACTGCCTGAAAGCTGAGGCGATAGCCTCGGCCCATCAGATTATCAACTGCCTCGCTGGACAGTTTCCAGATATCTCCCACTGCCCGTCACTTCCAGCCATTACCTCTTTGCTCCTGCACTTCAGTATAAGTGAAGCTCAGTGTTTTGAGCATGTCAGCCGCATGCTGTCCTGCAATGAGCCCGGCAAGCGACTGCTGGACCAGACTTTCCTGGCCTATGAGTCCAGCTGCATGACCTTTGGTGACCTAGCCAGCAAGTATTGCACAGCCGCCCACAAACTGATCGTGGCTACAGCCCAGGATGTGTCGGACGTCTACTCAGACTGGCAACGCTGGGTGCTTGGTGAGCTGCCTTTCAGCCATGTGGTCAGAGTCTTTGATGTCTACCTAGTGGAGGGTTACAAAGTCCTTTACCGTGTGGCTATAGCCTTGCTCAAGCTCTATTGCAAGCATAAAGTAGGAGTCCAAAAGCTTCCAGGCAACCAGCAAGATTCAAGCAAAGTCCGAGAAGACATCCAGGCTTTTATCAAAGGCATTGCCTCCACCATCACACCTGAGAAGCTGCTAGAGAAAGCCTTCTCCATCCGTCTGTTCAGCCGTAAGGAGATCACTCTGCTGCAGCTCACAAATGAAAAGTCCTTGAAGCAGAAGGGAATCACTGTGAGACAGACGCGGTACAGTCAATATTATGATTTTTATGTAGTATGTAGAAGTGTTTCATTTTTATTTAAAATCTATTGGACCACAGTGACAGTGTCTAATCCATCTCACACCTACCATTATGCACGTATCTAAGAATCTTGATGAATGTACTTCACTATACATCTTTTATTTCACTAGAACTTGATTAAACGTAAGTTCCTAAAATACAAAATTGGAGAAGAAGAATGCAATGTTTTAGTAGGCCGTCTTAGAAGATCATCACAAATCATCACAAATATCAGAGCCTTTGATAGAGATTCATTGTTGAAATAGGTCTGTTTTCCTCATTGATTCTTTTGTGTTTGTAAAATGGTAAATGGTCATCCTTGCATCATGTTCTTGTTTTCTTTTTATTTGGTTTGGGCCTCACTTTTCCATCTGTCGTTGTGCGTCTCATCTGTACTCCACCTCTGTGTTCACTGTCCTGGTTCTTTCGCAGGTCTAGGTGGGTTCTCTTCTCCACATATAGTACTAATGTTGCTGCAGTTGCACTTTGGTTTTCATTCATCATGGCAATATATCACGTTCATTTTAAATGAAATAGTTTTGAATGGTTTATGCACCTCTAGCCCTGTGATTTGCGTCTTATTCTGTACCTCTGCATTTCCTTGTGTCCATATGTTTGGGGCATCCTCAGGCAGAACGTGCAGCTGGCACTTAACCCGGACACCTTTTCCTCTGATATTGTGAGTGCCAAGGAGATGCGGGACATCTGGTCCTGGATCCCTGAGCGTTTTGCCCTGTGTCAACCACAGCTACTCTTCACCACCTCTACCCATGGTTGCAGCATAAACAGGTACATTTGGCTGTCACAGTTATTGCAATAACGCTGTTACCCTGTCTTGTACCCTGCCCATCGCCCTATGTCAGCTGAGATTGGCACAGCACCCCTGGTACCATCCCCCCCCAATAATATTTAATTAATTTTAACAGCCATTAACAAAGCCATTAACTGTTGTCCCCCCAACAATACATACATACATACATGCATGTAAAAGAACCATGATTCCTTTAACTGTTTGTCTTTCCTCCAGATTCTACTCACATTGTGAAGGCTATGAACCTACTCTGCTCCTTATCCGGACCACAGATGGTGATGTGAGTAACACACAAAGACGGCTCTGTCTGTCGTCATTCCTTTTTACATGTTTCATGGTAGCTGGTCTGTATTCATGGAGCACTTTTCTCATTTCGATGGCCACTCAAAGCTGCTTTACACTACAATTTTTGCTATTCGCCCAGCAGTGAGCAATGTGGGCTTAAGTGTATTGCCCAAGGACACATCAGCATTTAGAGCAGAGATGGAGCTGGGAATCAAACCCACGACCTTGAATTTTAGAGACGATTCACGCTACCATCGTCTCCCCCCCATGTTTACATGATAACATGGCTTTTACAGGCATTTGCTGTGAGTGAATTGGTGACAATGTGTGTCACACCCTGAATGGCATGGGTCTAATATTGATGACGATAATTGTTCTTAATGTTATTGATTTGTGAAATGCTCTATTTTCTTCTTCTCTATATGTAAATATGATGGGGAGGAATCCCTTGTCTGTGGCTCTCTCTGAGGTTACTCCCATTTTTTCCCCTGTAAGAATGTTTTTGTAAATGGTCTGTATTAATATAAGACTAATATAACTAGTCTTGGTGACCACTCAAAGCTGCTTCACACTACCGATTTGCCATTGACCCACTCACACTTTCACACAGTGCATCTATGTGCAGCACATTTTCTATCACTCATCTTTCATACCCATTCACAAGCTGCCAGCACAGCTGTCCGGAGCAACATGGGGTTAAGTGTCTTATCCAAGGACACCAGCGGTGCCGGGAATTGAGCCAACAACCTTTGATTTGAAAGACGACTCGTTGTGGGGTTTTCCTTAGCCCTCCGAAGCAAATTGTGTTTGTGATGTTGGGCTTTATAAATAAAATTGAATTGAATCAAGAGTGCACTCTCTCAAAGCCTCAGGCCCTCCATACCTCATACACCTAATGCAAATAGGAAATGGTGAGTATGGATAGATTAATTAATGTCTTTATGATCCCTGAGGAACACTTTGGCTTATAGTAAAAGTCAACACCAATAAACACAATCGGGGGAAAAAAAATAAGACGAATGAAATACAATTAAATACAGTAATGCTAAGAATAATTTTGCTTAACACTCAAATTGTCAAATAAAATGATTAATTATTATTATTAAGTATACCTTTGTCCCCTAATCATGCAAAACATCCTCAAAATCAGATCAATTTAATCTGAAGGGTATTTGTAATTGTGGTTTTTGGACGATACATTGTTGTTTCCAGGTTCCAATCAACATTTTTCAATATTTTTCCAACATTTTATGGAATAACTATTTCAAAATGAATAGTCAGATTAAAGATAATATAATAATATAATTCAAGTAAAACTAAATTACATGTTGTGTCTGTAACACGTCTACATTGTTCCTGACCTTCACTTGTTTTCTTTTAAGCAGAAAAGGTCCGCAGCATTCCTCTGCTTTTCTAAATGGACGTTTGTGCATTGGTGTCAAAGTTCACAGTTTCATTGGTGCCATTGCTGTAAAACAGGTGGAAAGCTGCTGCTTGTATGGGTTTTGAAGTATATTACACAATGAGCAAATCAAACATTTGTTTTGCTACAGGTCTGTGGAGCCTTCCTGTCTACAGACTGGGAGGAGCGGAAGAGAGGAGGCAACAAATTAAGTTTCTTTGGCACCGGGGAATGTTTTGTTTTTAAGGTGAGTTTGCGTTTAGTGTCCTAACTTCAATTCCTTTCAGTATTCGATTCCTTTTTAGCGAATGTGTCAAGGCTACAGCTGTCTAAATATTTACCACCGCGCTTGAGAGAGACCGGGATGGACAGGATTAGACATGAGCAAATTTGAGGGACAGCTCAGACTGAATGAGAGTCAAGGTTGAGATTCTTTGGTCACGTGCAGAGAAGTGATAGTGATTATATTGAACAAGGGATGTTGAAGATGGAGCTGCTGGGCTGGAGGAAAAGAGGAAGACCACAGACGATTGATGGATGTTGTGATGGTGGAGCGTGAGGACAGTTGGTGTAACAGAAGAGGACACAAGGGAGAGGACAGGGCGGAGGCAGAGCTGCTGTGGTGACACCGAGCTAACAGTGGGCTCACGGCACACCCCCCCTGTGGCTGTTAGGGTTAGGATCAAGGTGAGAGAGAGAGCTACAAGCTGTAAGCCAGACTCTAACCCTAAGCCTGAGGGTGCTTTACAAGCACTATGGCACTATAGCCACCAGAGGGTGCCATTTACTGGTCTTTGTATCTGTGTCCATGTCCTCACTTGGGATCTTTATGATCAGCGCCATTTGCAAACACCTACCTTTTTAATCAGTACATTGCTTGTTCTTCCTCTGCTGAAGCTTTCAATGGGTGTATTTGATTTAATTGTGATGATGCAACGTAAAGCAGATATGTGTGTGTGTGTGTGTGTGTGTGTATATATGTGTATATATACATATATATTTACATGTGTGTATTTATGTATATATACATATACACATGTGTGTGTATATGTATGTATGTATGTATGTATGTATGTGTATATATATATATATATATATATATATATATACACACACGTGTGTATATATACATATATGACACACACACTATATTGACATCCATTTATTTGGACAGACTAAACAAAGTCTTATTACTAACCTCCTCCTTTGACATCAAAACCCTTAACTTAACCAGACTGCTGAGTGTTAATGACATATCTACCAGTACTGACATCAGTTCAACACAGTGGTTTTAAAATCTTTTATCTGTAACCAGCCAGTTCAAATACATCACACAAACGTCCTGCTCTCATGAAGGAAATAATAACCAGCCTTCAAGTTTACCCCACAAACAAAATGACACTAAACTGTTTTACTTTGAAAAAACAAAACAAATGTTGCCGTGTGTAGCCCTCACTCACATTTTGATCACATGATGTCAGTGAATGTCTCCCCTTACAGCCTGTGCTTAGTGAACCATCGATATAATATTTTTCCATCATATTTTACGATTTTTTTCACTATTCATTCAACTGATTTTGATGAGTATCAAGTGTTTATCTTTATGTAAAGACATTTGCGATGCTACTTACTTTTACTGTGTAGTTGATGAGGTCTACTCTGCAGTAGCAATCTGTGCTGTGTTTCCCTTGTCAGTTAAAGCCAGAGGTGGAGCGCTATGAGTGGGTGGTGATTCGTCACCCAGAGCTCGCCACCTCCGTCAAGAATCAGCCTCCAGTGGACACTGCGCCCTCTGATGGTCAAAACTCGGACAACAATAGCTTACAACAGCCAGAGAAATGTGCTGGAGAACTGTCGCCCTTTCTCTCTGCTCGCCACTTCAACCTTAACTCCAACAATACTTCCATGTTCATGGCTGGAAACTTTGACTTCATCATAGTAGGTGAGTGAACTACTGTGTAATAACTACAACTAAATAGTTGTGTACTGCACTGTATATACAGACATGAATGCGAATGGAAACGTAAAATAAAAAGTTCTTTACCAAACGGAACCGTTCCACACAAGTAAATGTAAAAAAGGATATGTTTGCTGCTTTGTCTCGCCATGACGCAGCCTTGACTGACAGGAAACTGGAGTTTGTGTTGTAAACCACTGTTTCCCCACACCAAAGTTATCAAGGAAATCTACAGTCTTTCATCATCGCACATGGGAGGGACTTGTTAATCCACTGCTGCTTCCGGTTCAAATGTGTTATTGTATGACTTTGATGTTTTAGTTCAGATATACATCAGTGACAAGAACCTACCGAACAAAGCAGCGGTGCACCAGCCACTCCTGTGTCCCTGCCAGCTGAACACTGATTTTCTCAATGCACATTGGTGCAATAGAGTGGTTATGGCTAAAAACTCAGTACTTGATATAACTACACTTCCCATCACTGTATCACCACATGTGAATGTAACAGTGTTTTTGTTGCAGCCTTTATTCACAATTGTCTGTAACTTGTACACACTCTTGTGTTTGATCAGGGGGCGGTGAAGGCAATGCTCTGTACATCGATGCAGATCTGAACCATGGTCGCACGGGCAGGTGCACCACCTTTGACAATCCACCCCTGTGTGCAGAGAGCTTCCAAGTGTCACTGCTGGAGGTCTGGGGTTTCCAGGACACCATGGCTCCATAATACTGCACAAATAAAGGCACAGTACACTTTGGTGTAGATCCATACAGCAGACATTCGCCCTACAAATGTATATAGGAATTAGTTATTTCTTTATTTTTAATTTAATTCAAAGTACAGCCTGTAAACAATGTGATATTTCTAGTTGTTTTGTGTGTTTGTTTTTTTTAATTTATCCTTTTTGTAGTACAGTGTACCAATTGTTTTTTAATGTGTAGTCATGTGAACTAGGTAATTAAAGCACAACATGTTTAAAGTATCCATGTTCACACTGGGCTACAGTATTTAAACTTTCTGATGTAAATGCTGTATGATGTTCTGTGGTTTAGCTCTGAGCACATGTATCCCGCTGCAGCTCTGACTGCTGATAAACTGCGAGGAAAATGAGTGGAGTTTGTTGTCATGTGATGAAAGGTTGTACTTCAGTGGTACCCTGTTCACTTTTATCCAAGCCCTCTCGTATTGTGCACATCTGCTAAATGAGTCCATGTTGTCCATGGTTGTGTGTGTCAGTGGTGAATTTCATTGTTCCTCTTTTTGCGCAATATGTGAATGTTTTCTTTTGAATGAGTGGTAGTCTCTCTCTTCTGTAAAGTAAATACTAATGTGATTAACATTACAGTCCTTTTAAACGTCGCAACACAAAGGATGTGTTTGTAAAGTAAAGAAGATTGACTCCGCTCGCACATCCTTCACTGCCTTTGTACATTTCTCTGATATCTCTATCTTGTCCTCAACGAGTCCAAAACTGTACATTGTGTATCTGTGTTACTGCAAAATATTAGTAGAGTGACTACAAATGTGTTCTATGTGTGAAAATACAGCAATACTATACATTCAGTAGAGTGACTCTTGTTTGTTTTATTATCTGTTTTCTCTTGCACATCTGTCACATCCCTGTCCCTGCAGAGAGGATTTTATTTCTTCAGTGTGTAGCAGAAATGTGCCACATGCCTTTAAAGGTCAGCTGACCAAAGTGACCATGTGTCCAACCCTTTAATCTTCAACTTTTGTTGACTAATCCATTGAAATATGCAGAAATGACTATTGTATATTCAATACTTTACATTATCACAGTACTATTGTGTTACTAAGTGTAGATGTTTTTTTTACATTGCTCTTTGAAAGAAGAATGTGTCTTAAAAGGTTCAACCTAATATTTAAAGTTAACATTCTCTTCAGCAGATTAAATATAACACATCAAATGTTTATTTTACAAATGTCTCAATAGTTAAAAACAACTGCTGAATGACACACACGCATGTTGAATTGACACTGACTATTTTTGTTTGTGGAAGTTGACAATGATGTGCATGACTGGAAAATATTGTAGCAGATATTAGTCAAATACAGGTTTAAATATATCCGTAAAGCATGGATTTCAGGAAATGCACTATACCAACGATTTGAGAATTTGATTCAATCATTTGAAGACCTCAGACAGGCCGATGTGAGCCACACCGCACACTGTGTGTGCTATAAATCAGTCTCAATGTCAATACATGAGAGATTTTTCATGTAAAACTGTAAAGTTAATTCATTTACAGAAGTAGTGACTCCTATGCACGTGAAAGAAGTATCTCATAAGGAGATTAGGTAGTTCCTTTTTTTTAGTAGTAAGACATTGTCTCTGTTTTGTGAGGACTGTTCTGTTCACATGCTTTTATTTGCACATACTCTTGTGTTAGCTGCTCCTGCGTGTTGATCTGACACATCTGACAAGTCCCAACATTTGTTGTTTTGATTCACAGACTGCATAATGCAGTTTGGTTGTTGGTAAAAGTGAAGGTGCCCCTGCATCGGTCTTTCAGGATGGTTGTTTTTGAGTGCATCCTCCTCAGTATATTGAATGAATCATTTTGTAACGAGAGTCCATCACAGTTCCCTGGTTTTCATATTTGCTCCTGTCTTTCTCTTAAAACTACAAACAAGATGGATGGTGAGTGTTACCTGCAGATTGTGGCTTTCTGTCCTCTGCACTCGAGGCAAATGATCTACTCTGACTTTCTCTTAAATCCTGCTCTGTCATAGGTCAAAGTCTCCTGTTAGTGAGGCCAGAGCAGGTGCAGAAGTGCTGTTCCCCTCTCTCGCTCTCCCTCAGATAACTCGATAAACATTGTGGTCAAAGATTATCATGGAATTATGGATCAACATAGGGCCAACAAAATACTGCACTTCTGTGCCTTGGAGCATCTACCTTATTATTCCACATAGACAACACATACTCTCATGTTACTACATGTACAGAGCCAATAATCCAGGAACATTGTAATCCACGCTCAACAACCCTTAAGAGTCCTGGATCGATACATATTCAGTCAGGAGAGAGAGAGAGAGAAAGTGAAATCATCTCATTCCAAAGATCACCCAGGCTGTGAAATGCTTAATTCATGTTGGCCAGATAATGTGATGCAGGGATAGAAACTGCATGTGAGTGATGAGGCTTTACGGCTACTCGATTCAATTTTAGTTGTATAGTGTCAAATCATAACATACATTATCTCAAGGCACTGTACATAGCAAGGCACAAACCTTACTATATTCTGGAGGGAAGAGAACACCCAGCAGTTCCCACAATACAAGCTCTAAGCATCAGTGGAGAGAAAACGCAAATCCCCTTTAACAGGAATAAATATCTGACGCAACCACCAGACTCAGGGATGTGCAGCATCTGCCTCAGCTGGTTGGAGTGAAAGGAAAATGGGGGACAGAAAAGGAAGGAGGGAGGTGGAAAAAATATATATATACTGATTTTAATGATAGCATAATTAGTTATATGTGGGAGGAGTCATTCTCTAATGCTGCTGAGGATCCTAGGACATGCTCTCCCTCTCACTCACACACACACACACACACAGTGCCAGTGCTCGTGTTGAGACCCTGCACATGTCACTACAGTGGGATGGAGATTCTCTTATCCCTTCCCCCACAGCATATCTGAATTCTCTCCACATTGCTACATGCCTCACCTGACTGTAACCCCCCCCTGTGCTGCCTGCATGGAGGAGTCCACGTTCAAAATTGATACGTTTTTTTTTTATTATTTGACCTTTATTTAACCAGGTAAGTCCAGGCAAGAATGAGAACCAATTCTCATTCATAATGCCAGGCAGCATAGAAACAACAAAAAGGGATTGTGTTTGAATAAAGAATACAAGACAGGGAATTTGGGCAAATCACACAAATCAACTGTGGGATTCTCTAGCACATTTGTACATTTGACAGAAACAGTTATATATATATATATATATATATATATATATATATATATTAGACCCTCTCTATAACTCCATCCTGCCTCTGAGCGTCGTTAAGGGAAAGCCTGCAGTGGACTACACCAACGTGATGCGTGGTGGGGGTGATCTTCAAAGTGAAAGACACGTAAACACAACGTTAACGCACTGTCTTTACGTGCACTAACCCTAACCCAACACACTCTAATTCACTTTAATTCATCTTCATTGTTACATATTCGGGCTGAGGTCGTGTTTCATTAACCCACGTTGTCTCCACCCCACTCGTCACTCGTTCTTGTTACTGCCAGTCAGGTGACATTTTCCGCCTCGCCATTTTGTCCTGTGCCGGGTATTTATCGGAGGAGTCGTGACGAGCCCGTTTACACTGTTAGTTAGGTGGTTAGTCTGCACTCGCAATACCACAGGGTTCATTTCTAGACTGTGGTCTATCGTAGGTTAAAGTGCGACTTTCATCCACCGCTATTAACTCATTTTGTATATTAATTTTATTTTTGTACCGAGAGGAAGAATGGCGACCCCACCCCCCGAATATTCTCCGTTCTTCGCAGTGATGGGTGCCTCTGCGGCGATGGTGTTCAGCGGTAACTATCAAACCTTCACAATAAAAAATGATGCATTCAGACATGACAACAGGATGTAACTGTGAATGATCCGCCATCGTGTGCCTGTATGTGCGCAAACTAGCTTTCGTTAACGTCGCAATGCTAAACTCGAACTGTCGTTTATTGTCGTTATATTGAGTTGTGTGAGGAAAGCGGGCTCTTTGTTATTAAAACGGTTATTTAACATTAGTTTGTCCGTCGCTCCTATTGTATTCATTTATTTATTTATTCATTTATTTATTTATTTTTATTTTACATCCGATAGCACAGATTCGTCAAGGCTAGCTAGCCAGCTGATGACGACTACAGAAGTGGCTTCGACATTAGCTCGGTTCTGTTTTGTAGAGCTAAACGAAATATAATATAAATAAATGTGTCAGACTAGAAAGTGTGGTCTGTTCTAATAGTGTAATAATTACAGTGTCAAAGTGATTTCCATGTATCTTTGCTCTGACAGATGTCGGGTGTGTTAGCATGTTGTAGTTGTCTGGGCTGCATTTTCACCTTGTTACTGTAACGTGTCAGATTCGTGTATGCGCTGTTCATGGGCGATAAAACCGTATGCAACGATTATTATGACATTTCATGTAATATATCGTAAACTGAGAATTCTCGAACCAGTGACGAGCCTTTTTTTTTTTAAATGGCGTCGTTAACGTGAGCAGCTATGCCCGGAAACATCGATCATCGTGGATCCAACTGTAAATGTCACTTTTATAGCGAGTTATTCAAGCGAAACGTGCATTTTTCACTTCACAGATGTAATAGCCACATGAAACCAGAATCAACTGGATGACTTCCTTGTTGCCCAAAGGAATGACACACGGTCACATGATTATCACATGATGAGACCTTGACTTGGAATTTCCATCTCTTTGTCAGTATCTATATTACTAAAAACGCAGAAGTTAACAAGATGTAATTCTATTCCACTACTGCTATGTCGGTTAAAATAGTCAGAGTTACAATTTTAATTATCTGTAAAAAATATTTTACCATGTGTTTTACTATGTCCCCACCTTTTTATAATTTGACCTGTGTAATAGTCAGAGATTGAAGTATATTCAACAGGAATATCAACCCAACACACAAGATATGTGTATGTTGTTGGTACATTCAAGCACTCCATTAAATAGTGTGCATGTAGATGCTTTGTAGTACTGCCAGTCTGTTGGACAGACCTGGGATGGCTAAATGGTTCAGTGATGGAAATGCATAGCTACTGACGGTGCTCTGGTTGGTATTCCATGGGTTGTCTACCTGGAAATGAAAAGCAACTTGGTGCTCCTGTTTTTGTCCATTCTCCATTCTATGTGTAGTGAAAGGCAGCATGGCTGCACACACTTCTAAAGACCTGCATTGGGCATATAAATGTCAATATTTGTTGTCCTCTAATTGTTAACAATTCATTCAGACCACATAGACTACTGGCTGGCATACTTCTGTGTTTAACCAACCTGTAGCGACAGACGGGAACACTGTGATTCAATAATTGTAGTGGTTTTCAAACAGTGGTATACCTTGAAACCCAAAACCAGTCCATGCCTAATTGCTTGCTTTTCCACACTTAAAGAACCTAACATTGAGTAAATGTTGGCCTGGGCTTGTAAGAGGGTGTGAGTCTGGTGACAGTTGTGAGGTCTGTCCCCTGAGATGCCTGGCTCAGAGCAGGTGACTGTCACAAGGTTTTACCCATAGGAGAAATCTAGATGTGTGGGCTCTTTCCATTTTCCAGAACAGCTATGTCTGTTGTTCTACCAGGAACTTGTCACACATTGAATCAATTGGATATTATTTTTATGGTTTTACTTGTGTAACCTTAGATTCATATTGTATTCTCTCCCTTTTTGAAGGAGGTGCAATTGGTGATGACAGCTTGCTTTTCTTTAGACATTCCTCAGCTGTTTGTGAATCATAATGCTGTGGTCTCATATCTTCTTACACTGTACAACCAAAATGCCATTTTGTAAAACTGGAGAGCCTTCCTTGAGAGTGAATAACTGTGTTGTTCTGCTGCTCCATGGGCTTTATTTCTTTTATTTCATTTGTATTCTTTTGCAAGATAATCCTGATTTGTCAGCAAATACTGTTCTGACATTACAGGGGCATCACATTTATTCATTCTGTAAGGAGAGGACAGTTCTTTATCCAACATTAGGGGAATTTAAACATTGCATTTGTTCCAGAATGACAGTGTGTGAGGAGATACAAGGAAAGATTACATCGAGAAACCTTAACTACAACCTTTAACCCCTTTTAACCTAACCTTTTGTATTTCCCCGGACATGTTTGGGTCCATCCACAGTTGGATGTAAGACAGTTGCTCAATGTGATGTGTGAATTTATTTAGATTTTAAATAATTTAGTCCCTGAACAAAGAGGTTGGTATTACTTAAAAGTTGGAAAACCAAATGCTAAGTTTAGCTTGTGGAAACAGTGCCCAGTTATAGTCACATGTTTTTCTGTAGATGGACAGGAATGTCCACTATAATCGTCCCCCAGGATAAAGCTAGATGGCTGACTACCATGCGCATATATGAAGATTGACCCGTATCTTCCTTTCTGTCTAGAGCAAATAAGTCTTAATATAGCAGAGATGCAGTGTCAAAGATCTGCAAAGAGAAGTGATTATTCTCAAGAAACTTAAATAAGTGTTGGTTATAAAGTTGTTTATTATCTTTGTCAATTGGGTTATTTTTATAGC
This sequence comes from Solea solea, assembly GCF_958295425.1. Lineage (NCBI taxonomy): Eukaryota > Metazoa > Chordata > Actinopteri > Pleuronectiformes > Soleidae > Solea > Solea solea. The sequence continues at coordinate 18,069,829 of NC_081154.1, forward strand.
GTCAGATTTTAATTACATTTTCTGGTTATGTAGGTTATGGCCCAAGAAAAAGACGGTTACCATTTGTTAATGATATTGGTGCTGATTCAGGAAATAAAACCACGTTTTGAAGTTCTTCCCCAAATGCCATAGTGTCAACTAGATTAGCATTTTCCAGCTTGTGTATGTAGAGAACAGATGCTACATTTAACATCAGAGCCCCAGTTTCTGAACTAATGAGATATCCTGAGACGCTTCCATTTCCTTCTTGAGCACTTGATTGGAAGTAAACATGTCCCAGTGGTTCAGTTTAATCCAGGTTTGCTTTAGGTTTGAAACGTTGAGAGAGTTAGCTTTTCTACTCATCCAGGGCTTGACACAGACGGCACACCAAAAAAAAAGAGTTGCCACAGTGACCCGACTGAACCAATGCTTTCAAAATATCACGATCCATCCTTTCAAGCCTTTAGTGTGTTCACGGAGTCATCGTCTTTTTGATCCGCTGCGTCTCTCCTCACAGTCCCAGGTGTGCTCTGATAGAGCCCTGCGCTGGGCTCTGGCTTTTTTACCTCCCAATTTGAAAGATGTGTTTGTGTTTATATCCCTGTTTCATTTATTTAAATTAATTAGCAGAATGTGCTACAGTTGTGTCATACAAAAATAAACAATATTTAAACCAAAATAACCTTTTTACTTTTAACTTCAGATTAAACGTGAACCTTTAAATTTGACTGAAATATGTATTGGATTTATATTGTGAAACCTTTTTTTTTATTATTATTATTATTATTATTATTATTATTATTATTGTTATGTGAAGACACATTCAACATGAATGAACCTTTTAATTCTGCGTCTTTAACTCGTGAGTTCTATTTTTGCCGGATGACGAGCAGGGCAGGAAGTCGTTGCAGCCTTAAAAGCGCTCTTTTCAGAATGAAAATCGATGACTCTGTTTTTGTAAGTGATTGGGGCTGTAATCATAATTGAAACACAAGTTTTGATTAATTGCACAGCCCTAAATTAAAGTGTCTTCATGTCTTTTGTAGCAGTATCAGTAACAGCAACAATGTAGCACATGTCCAAAACAACCTCAATGTAAATTGAAATACTAGCAGTTGAGTAATTGTGTATTTATTATCCGATTAGTGGACTAATCATTTCAATAATGGTAATAACTATCAAAATATTTATATTTAATTGTGTTGTACAGCCATGCAGCAGTGTCTGTTATGAAATTAAAAGTAGGGCCACACACTTTCATTTCTGCTGTAAAGGTATCACCATCAGCAGTTGTAAAAGTGGAACAGAATCTGTTCAGTTGTGCTATTGCTCCACTTCTTCTTTCACATCTGCCTTGTTCTGCTAAATCAAATGGTCGGTGCTATCTGAAGACCTTTGTGATGAATTCCCCTTTTGTTGCCACTGTTGACATGATTAGGCTCATTACTCTGTTCACTTTATTAGGACGACGAGCCTGAAACTGGTCCTGTTGTTGGGAACACTATCCTGACACAGAGCCTTCTTACCAAGATGCTGATTTAGCGTTGGATGCTATTCAGTGCATTTTTTTTGGTCTATTATTCACTGCAGGGATGTTGATAAGTGTGTATCCTGGGTCTCTGATGCATTCAAATCTAAAAGGACACATGAAACTCACTGTCCACATGGGTTTCATGGTGGCAGCCTGTTGAACATGACACAAGGTGGACTAACTGGTGAAGAGTCAGAGCTTTGCAATAATAATAATGTTTTTCCACATATTGCACGTACGAGATAAAAAAAAACCAAACGTCTGGGACTTGGTCTACGTTCTTGTTTGTTCTGTTGCTGGGGATTTTTACCCTCTGATTTGTGTGTTACAGAGGTTATCTTTATGCACCTCTGTGCATCTCAAAAATGCATGCATGCAGGCTTTGTCAAACCATAATATAATTGCTCACTCTCCCTTTCCTAAGTTTGTCTAGAAACTAGTGGCCCTCACATGCCAGAGACGGCCTTTCTTCTTCGTTTGTTTTCATTTTAAAATGTGAAAAACAAGCTTAGTCTGTTCTAGCTGCTGTAGAAACACGCTGTTCCTGATACAGGGCTCGAGACCAACTTTTTGGATTGGTGCTCCTAACGTTGTCATGTAGGTGTACCAGTGCAAAATTTACCTGCACCTGCAGTGCCACAGTTTTAAGGATTAGCTTCCTAGTGTATTTGTGGCTTCGCCACAGCCTCCATCTTGTCCTATTTTTGTTTGAATGTATATTCGTACGTGGGATTAAAAGTTTGCGTTCAAGCTGCTATCACCTGTTCGAACGCGATGTATGCAGGGCACATCACAGCGACGGCTTGTGACACGATGCTGCCGTGCTGAAGCAAGTAACCATCTCACGGTGAGATGTGTCATAAATACCTGTGTAAAAACACACAGTGGCAGACACTCCTTTTGTTGTGTTTTCTTATCCGTGGACAATAATGTAAAAAAACAGGTGACACTTGTGTTTCATGCGTGTGTGATTTTTTTGGTCACAAAAGGTTAGCCTATTATAAGTGTGTGTCTGTTGAATTTAGCTTGACTGAGGTTTCTTTCTGTTTCTCACCAGCACTGGGAGCTGCCTATGGCACAGCTAAGAGTGGTACAGGAATTGCCGCCATGTCTGTGATGAGGCCAGAGCTCATCATGAAGTCCATCATCCCTGTGGTCATGGCGGGAATCATAGCCATCTATGGCCTGGTAGTAGCAGTGCTGATTGCCAACAACATCAACGCTGAGGTGTCTCTCTACAAGTGAGTACATTTTCACTCTTTTGTCAAGTCAATTTCAAATGTTATACAGTGTGTGTGTGTGTGTGTGTGTGTGTGTGTGTGTGTGTGTGTGTGTGTGTATATATTGAGCTCCAGTAGCAATAGCAGTAGGTCAACCAAGGTAACACCCGCTGTTCACCTCCTATGGACAGATATGATAAACAACACAGAAATCAGGCAATATGTCATTATAAATATGTCGCTATAAAGTCCCACTGGCCCATAAAAACATTTACAAAAAGTCCTTTATTCCCTCTGTAATATCCACCCTGAACAGAATCAAACAGCCATCACACTGCACACGTCGTTGTTCTTTTAACTGTTTCCTATTGTAGCGTGTTAATTCCGTCAGTGTTGAAGTGTTGCATTTTATTGTTGCAGCCATGTCATTGAAAGATTTCTGTCACTGACTGGGACAGAAAGTCTATCATCTATTATCTGTGCATCTGCACAAGAGGGTGATAAAAGCGAGCGAGTGGTGACATTTAGAATGCAGCAGCAGCTGGTGTTTGACCACGGGGACGCAGGAGACACATGTTAAATTTTATATACTTTATATTAAACTGTTAAGATTTGCACCTGGATCAACAAATGACATTAACTAGATACACTGTTTAGTTTAGTTTAGTTGTACTTGAAATAATGTTACCATGACAGCCATGTATTCATTTGAAAAAGTTCAAACTCAAGTTCTGTGTCCAGACGAGCATTTCAGTTCCATGTCAGAATGGATCTGCGCCTATACGACCAGATCTGTCCAAACAGGAAGCGGAGTCTCTCCTATTCTATTAAAAGTCGGAGAAAAAGATTTTTGCTATGAGAAATTGAAACCCGAGCCAGCTGCATTTAGATGCCAGTGGGTGGAGCATGCTTTTAAATGAAAGGGGAACAGTGTGCATGTACAGTAGCTGGAGTAGTGGGCTAACACCGTCTCTTTCTCTGTAGGAGTTTCCTTCACCTGGGTGCTGGGCTGAGTGTGGGCCTCAGTGGACTGGCGGCAGGCTTTGCAATCGGCATTGTGGGCGACGCAGGCGTGAGGGGCACGGCTCAGCAGCCAAGGCTTTTTGTGGGCATGATTCTCATCTTAATTTTTGCAGAGGTCCTGGGTCTTTATGGGCTCATTGTTGCCCTTATTCTCTCCACAAAATAAACACCCAAACCCAAAGTATTTCCACTACAAGATCTGTTCTTCATGTCGCAACTTGAAACGTGGAAAATATTGAAAGGTTTCTTGCCACATAAGATGAAGCAAGTGAAGGTGGGGAAAACAGTTAATTAAATGGCTCTATAAATATGGTCTTATCTCAACAATGTGTACAATTGTTCCTATTTGATAGTCAACTCGTCGATGTACAATGTAGTGATTTGTGTGCGTGTTTCAAAACTGTATGAAGATTTTATTCCCCTCCACTCATTTCCGGTCATGATGCCTGGCATCCACTAGTTCACCAAAGGCCACACAACGTTCTCTTTCCACACTGATGTTGGCGGCAACACCATCTCATCATTAATGTTGAGGATATATTTGTAAAGAGAAATGTGTATGGACTTAAGACATTTTCTTTTTCCCCCCCCACTGATTTTTATTTATAAGAAATTGTTGATTGAACTGTTGAATGCAGCAATAGTCTTTACCTCCCCTGGATATAATACACATGAATCTACAGACATTTATTTATCTATGTAGATAGATTTAATGCACTGTGGCTTAATTGTTTCTCAGTGATTGGATTCCTCTGGATGTCATTCTTGATTTAATAATAAGATTGCCTTTAGTGCGTTGCTGGTGGAGTGGGAGTTTAGTGTGTAGCTGTATTCTAATCATTATGCAAACTTCAATGTTTTCCTGTTGTACAGCTGTTTGCATTAAAGGTATGTGTGTCCCATGTTGGGTCTCACAAGTGTAATTTCCAAACTTCATCTCTCCATCTTTTTAACCCCCATGTTCTGTGGCTGTACTTCATCTCTTCCTCATCCCAGCCATTAAAGTCCTGCATGGATCAGTGTTTTTCTTGCTGTTGGATTGGAGGCTGGAGTTTTGGAAGAATCACCTCAGGTCATGTGAAGCTCCTTCAGACTCAACATGTAGTACATTAGTAATGACTTAAAACATGTCTATCTAAAACCATAAATAATGTTGATGCATCTGTAAACACTCACCTCAGCACTCTAAATAGGCCGAGGAGGAGGAGGAGGAGTGGGTCTCTTCTGCACCTGCAGAAGAGTGTGGGCATGAGCACGTACAGCATTCCTGTCTGTGTGACAACATTCTCACCTGGTTAAATTCTGGCCAGAGGAATGTTGCCATCTTGTGGAGGTCCTGTATTATCACTTCACGTGCGAGCCAGTCTTCGTGCCGCTTATGCACGGGGGCTTGCCGAGGGGAGTCCAGGGTTCCAAAAGGCCCGGCGTGTCCGCTGCCTCCTCAGCATCCACTTCCGCGTCTTTCTCACACTAATCCAAATGCTTCACCTGACCGCGCGTTTACCACACAAGCCCGAGCCCATGTAAAATGCCCAAACTAGAGCAGAAACTATTAATCCAATAATTGATTACTAAATTAATCGACAACTATTTTGATAATCGATGAATTGGTTCAAAGCGTTTTTTATGATTAAAACAAGATTTCCGGTTGTTTAAGCATCTTAAATGTGAGTATTTTCTTCATTTCTTTGCTCTGGATAACAAAGAAATCATTCAAAGTGAATCATTTTGGTTTGTGGAAGAAACATTTTTTAAAGTTTTCTGACATTTTATGGACCAAACGATTCACCGATTATGAAAATAATCGTTATCTGCAGCTCCAGCCCGAACCCGTCGGGCAAAGATCTTCAGTTCTAATACACATGATGCTAAACCACTCGACATCTTTAGCAAATGTATTGCAAATGTCCATTTATTGCTGTTGGAGTCTGCAGTGACAGATGACAGGCTTCACACTTTGTGCCTCAAACTGTGTCCTCAGCACTGAGGAAACTGCACACAAGTCTTGTACTTATGGCAGATAAAGAAAAGTGACTCATCTCATCTTACATTAAACTGCACGTTTGAATGGAACAAAGTAGAAAATACATTTAATGACGAATAACAAAGAGCAATGTACTTAATTTACAAAGTCTATGTGCTGAAATCAAACGTCACCCAGAAGCTTAACGTCGTTGCTCATGTGGTTTGTAGACTGTTGAGAATCGTGTGTGAAATACTGCTGATGGCACTGAACGTGGTGCTGTCGGGAAACAACTCGGCGAAGTCTTTGCCCTCCTCGATGCTGCTGCTCAGCTGAGGATCCAGAGGCACACAGCCTGAAATGTAGACAATGATGATGCATGAGCCAGTTTGACATCATCACACCAGATATGCATACAAGCAGCATACTTCATGATCCACAGTGGAAATCAGTGACAGACATATCAAACCCTAACTATCATGATAAAGCAATGTGATGCTGGCAGAAACACTGGGCCTCTCACTGACTCAGGCTCAGATCAATCCTCTGCATCATCACTGCATAGAGCAGATGATCGTGTGACCAGAACGACTGATTTGTCTCGTTAATGGAAATATTGTAATGTAATGTTTAAAGTGTACTGTGACATTAGATGAAATCCTCACCTAGGAATACTGATCCAGTCAGTTTGGCGAGTTCCTCTCCACCACCCTTTGAGAAGATGTTGCTACATTCCTGAAAAGACAAAATGTATTCAAATCAAAAACGGTCGGCGACGACAAACACTAACAACGTTGGGCGGAATTTAAGAAAGAAAATGCATTTACAACCCACGTAAAACAGAGACAGTGGACTTGTTAAGATGAACTGTACGTCATGTGACGGATGATTTTCATTAGCAGTACACTCACAGAGCAGTGTGGACACACAAAACCACTCATGTTCTCGATGACGCCCAGGACTCGCACCCCGGTCTTCTTACAGAACGTGATCTCTCTCCTCACGTCTCCTGTAGACACTGCCTGAAGGAGACAAGGAGACAACATGAGCAATTTCTCCTCGGAATCCCGAGGTGAGATGGCATGCAATTTACAACTTTACCAAAACATTGAGCTAAATCCCACACGAATCATGTACATCATCAGTGTTTGTACAGACTTTTAACGTAAACACTCCGGTAACATGTAGAAAAGAGGCATTTTCACCATTTTGGTGCTAGTTTAATGGCACACTGCACATAAACAGCTAGTTTAGCAGCAGTAATCCACCCTCTCTCGCTCCCTCTTCTTCTTCAGCATCAGCAGGAGATAATCTGCTCCTCTTTCTGTTCTTCTCTACTTCTAACTGTCTGAGCTTTTCCATGTGTGTCTTTGTCAGTAGTGTAGGAGCAGGTGCAGTTAAAGAGAGTTTTTATGTCGACACTGTGTTTGACGAGCAGTTGAGCAAACTATGGTGTCCTGTGTGTCCTGAAGCGATATTTTTAGACGCCTCAACATTTCTGAAAAGACTCCTGGAGCCACTATTTTTGAACATAGACAGTATAATGTGTGAAAACAAGAAATGCTGAATTTTCACTTTTCTGAGTAGTGGCCAAAGTTTTTTGTGCTTTTGTTTGTGTCAACACTGGCAGCTGTTTCCAGTCCAGGCAAGTGGCTATGGTAGGCTAGTAGACGGCAGCATGTGTCAGTGGCTCTTAAAACCTCACCGATCATCTGTTATTCTCGCTCATGCCGCGTGCAGCCGCGTCCGTAAATCTTACAACTGTATACCTGTGGTGTGGTGACCAACACGGCTCCATCCACTCTGTGCTTCTTGAGGTTTTCCAGTATGGCCAAATGTTCATCAGATGTCCCTGGTGGTGTGTCCACGAGCAGCACGTCAAGTTCTCCCCACGCCACATCAGACACAAACTGGCCGATCAACGCTGCAGCACAGGACATTTCATTGAATTCACTTTTAATTTGCATGGCGACCAATCACAACATACGTGATGTCAAAGCACTGTGCATAGCAGAGCACAGAAACCCCAACAATGAGCAAGCACAAGGCATCAGTGCAGAGAACACAAGAAACCTCTGACAGAACCAGACTCCAACATGTGCCGCGCAAAGAAAACAATGGGGGACATGCAGTAGCATAGATTGTTGAAAAAAGTTCAACTGATATCAGTTTCAATCATAGCATAATAATGATGGTAAAACTACTACTACTGCTTATGATAATAGCCTTGAAACTGGATCTGGATCCTGCAGCCTGCAAGATGAGGACCAAGAGAGAGGACAGGAAGGAATCCAATCTAGATGTAAGGATTGCATGAACTACTGTAGTTCTTTAACATCCATTAAATACTAAATGTTTACAATTTCCACAAAGTTCCACAGGTGGAAGGAGGCTGTCAAATGACAGGTCTAAATGGTGTGTATTTATAAAGCACATTTCTACATGTACACACACATTCTGATAAATCTAAACTAAGAACATTTATTCTTAAGATATTGCAAATTAAGTGGGTTCAGCCTCATTTTGTTATGAGGCTGAAATCTGTATATCTTGGTGTCTCCATTCACAGTTGACATGTTTTTATTGGGAGCAAGCATCTGTCTCAGGCTGTACTCAGGCTAGTACACAAGCACAATTCAAAAACATTATAAAAAGGTGCAACACCTGTTTTCTTGGGCCCTCTCCACACCACTGCGTCATCTGGGTCTGCCAATAGGAAGCCAATGGACATCAGGGCCAGATTCTTCCGGCTATCAGTGTAGACAGGAACCCAGCCCGAGTCACACTGGTGCACGTCAGGCCGGCCGACACTCAGCATGCGGGGGATACTGGGTCCACAGAGGTCAGTGTCCAGGATACCAACCTGAGCAACACACTTTTACTTCTCACATTCATGTGTACTTCTACTTCAAATACTCAGGAGTATTTATTGAAAACATTACTTTTTACTTTCACTATAGTAAATTGATACTTAAAGAGATTTACTGAAGTTGTCTTTTACTACTAATTTTCTATATTTTCTGTACTTTTTACGTAACTCGGCTTAAATAGGGTTCAGATTGTGTGTTTGAACACTGGTCACATTATGTAGAGAAAAACAAACTAAATCAAATAAATAGTGGAATAGTAAACATGATACACTGTGTGTGTGTGTGTGTGTCACCTTGTTGCCAGCGTGTGTGAGAGCCAGAGCCAACTGTGTGGTGATGGTGCTTTTCCCCACGCCGCCCTTTCCAGACAGGATCAGCACGACGTGACGCACTTGAGACAAATTCCCGTCTCCTGCACGAGGAAGGAAACATGACGACACACTGTCACTGTCACTGTCACGGACCACAGTTCATCACAAGTTAAACACGCGCGTCCAGTATTCAAACAGCGTCTTCTTAGAAACTCTTGCTTTAACTGAAGTTTCGGGATCCAGTGTGAACCAGTTTCATCAGTTTAAACACGGTCAAAGCATCTGATGTCAGTCGGCTAAACAAACAGCACGCAGTGAGTTAACACACGCGGATGAAGCGGAACTCACGCGCTCCACGTTCACGAGTGTGAAGCATTAAAGTTAAACACACATCAATGAAACTCACCGTTGTTTTCCTCCAGGTTTGGGACAGACATGATGCTGGAAATCAATGTGACACTTCCGTGAACGTCACGCGCGTCGTATCCGCAGCCACAGAGGAAGACACGCCCATGACACGACTTCTTCTTTAATGAGGTTTTATAGCGATTTGGTGCATTACCGCCACCATCTGGTATGGAGTGTGGATCAGAAATGTTGATCTAAATGTACTATTACTGTTAAAAATAAATAAATAAAATAAAATAATAATAATTATTATTATTATTATTATAATAATAATAGTAATATAAATATGTATATATGCATATATATACATGCCCATACACACACACACATACAAACAGATTGAAAAATGTATAACTTATACAACTTACATTGCAACCTATATCCTCCAAATCAACTTTGTGGTTTTATTTTATTTTTTTTTTACATAATACTTTGTAACAGTCACTTTTGTAACATGTCTTCCAAATCAAACTCCACTTCAATGTCTGTCAAATTTTAATAATAATTTCTCCGTCTCTTTGATATTTATGACATGCCAAACTGTTTCTTCCTGCGCACAGCGATCACATCTGCTTGTATCACGTTTATTGAATATAAATCGTGTAATGTTTAATTAATGGATCCAAAATTCCGTTGATTTTCTGGACACAACAACATTTAATCAAACTAATCGATTGGACATTGTTACATGTTCACGTGATCTGCATACAGGAGGCCACTGGTGCTCTTCTCTGCTTTGGCCAGCAGGGGGCACTCTAGAACCTTCCTCCAAATTAAACCACAAACTGTGTCCTCCATCATTCCTTTTATCGCCATCTATTCAGAATCTACATGAGAGCTGGTCAGAGAAATAAGTAAAAACTTTAACATCCCACTAAAGAAGGATTAGGATTAGAAGACAGGATTATCGCTGCTACAGAAGAAAAGTCTCTGATCTCAAACCAAAGCCACTGGATGGATCCTTTAAACAGGTGTGGGTATCTCATAAAGGGAAATATTTCATCCCAAAAGGGTACATTATGCATAATTATTTATAAATATATATCATTAGTAAATAATGTGGCGGAGAAACAAGCTGCATATTCACAAAATGCTGCAGATTTAAAACAAACACAAACACACTCAACGTGAGAAAAATGATCAAAACACATGCAAAACCAAAAACACACAAAAGAGTAGTGACATGACACTTTTCCACTCCACAAATCTTTTGAATGAACTGATTCTAATGTATCATCATGAAGATTAATTTAATAAAGGTCATTTAATGGATGAATGGCTCTCTTTTACTCCACATATCAGTCAGCTGGTAAAAAGGTTGAAACTGAAACAGGGTTTTTATTTCCAGATTAAATCCTGACTTTCTTTTCACTCCAAATAGAAGCTGGTTGCTGCTTATGTGGGTCTTGGACTATGGAGATGTTCTGTGTCCCAGAGTCATTACTGTCTGTAATAGGAGCGTGCTGGTTGCTATTCTGTCTCTACACGTAGACTAAAACCATTTAAAAGGTTATTCTGGTCTCCTCCACTTGTACCTTTGTTTATGTTTGCTGCTGTCTTTGCCTGAACTGCAGAAAGATTTACGTTTTATAACTTAGGAGAACGCTGGAATGCTGATTTATGTTTTTTTATATATATATGATTCTGTGGGGTTTTATGATTACGACTGTGAGCCTGAAAATTGCATATTTGATTATTGTATGTTTTTGTATAGTACAGTATGTGTGGCTGCTGACCGTCTGTAACCTTGTACTGTGTTTGTTTGCTGCTGCATGTCTTGAAAAAGCCATTTGCAGGCTTTTCCTGGTTAAATAAAGGCTAAATAAAGATAAATTAATGTGTAAATAAGTGATATGTGCCAGCCCATGCCTTGCATTGGCTCTCTACTCCAAACCTTGCAGTCTTCAGTCACCTTCCCTCTATCTAAACCTGTGTTCCTGTATCTTTGTGCGTAATCAGGTGAGAGAAGAGTATTTCTGGATTTTTGCTCATCTCTGACACACGTCAATTCAAAATCTATTAAAACGTCTTAATGTCTACTTAATATTTTATTTGGAAGTGATTTCCATATTTGGACGTATTCCTGTTTGTTTTGTGCTTATTTAGACATCTTATTTCTGGATTTGTGCTTGTGTGAGCTCAGTCCATGATAAAAACCTCCAACATATCTATTCCAATGTTTGGATGAGTTGCTGAATCACTGTGTTTTGTGCGTGTTAGGGTGAGTGAAGACAAATGAAGCTTCATACTTTTCCATCAGATTCATGTGCTATTACTTACCTCAGCCATGTTATATGTTGACAGGCTCTCTGTCATTGACTCAATCATACAGTATGTTTACTCTAAAGTGACCTGTGGGATGAATCCCACCCACAGGACAGTGTCAGTCAGCCCTCACACAGCAGGCCTATTGTTCAAGTGTCATCGTTGCAGAGCTGACATCATGTTCTGTGCTAGGAGGGAAGAGGATCAGGAGGATCAGGAGGATCAGGAGGATCAGGCATGGCTCATTAGATCACGGGACTGACTAAACAACAGCACCAAAACAAAATCAAAATGGTAAGAAGAAATCTTTCCTTCATCAACTCAATGTTCAGTTTGACTTTGAGATCATGACTGTTAAGAGTTATCTTGTTTATTTGCAGAACTCTGCTGTGGTTCTGCTCACTGTCTTTGGTTTGTCTCTGCGTCTGTCCCTCGCTGTGCAAGGTAAGCTCTCAAAAAAAGAATCCCTATACATATATATGTGTGTGTATATATATATATATATATATATATATATATAAGAATCCCATATATTAAAATTGTTTTTTTAAATATATCAACATTGCTCAGGATGTGGTGTCTCACTCTCTGTATCTCTGTCCTGATGTCCTCACAGTGGGTCTGAGTCACAAAGTCCTGGTGTTCCCGTATGAGACGGACTTCAGCTTCGTGGCCCTGGTCCCACAGAAGGAGCTGGAGCTGCGGGCCTTCACACTCTGCATGCGCGTGGCCACCGAGCTGCCAGAGGAGCGGCAGATCATCCTGTTTGCCTATCGTACAGCAGACTACGATGAACTCAACGTGTGGCGAGAGAAGGACGGCCGCGTATCCTTCTACATGAGGGGGGACGGGGTTTTCTTTCACCTGCCTCCGCTCACCACCTTCCGCACCAGCCTTTGCCTGACCTGGGACTCTCACACCGGCCTTTCTGCTTTCTGGGTCGAAGGGAAGCGAAGTACTTACCAAGTGTACAAACCTGGGCACACCATCCGTCCCAAAGGGTCCATCCTCTTGGGCCAGGACCCGGACAAGCATCTGGGGGATCTAGAGGCCATTCAGAGCTTTGTCGGGGAGATGACTGACCTGAATATGTGGGACTTTGTGCTGTCGAAGAGTGCGATCCATGCCTGGAACAATGGCCACCAGGGGCCCAAAGGAAACATATTTGACTGGGCCACTATTGAGTATGAGCTGCATGGGAATGTGATGGTGGTGGAGGACGACTGACTCAGTGTGGAGCTTCCAGCAGAGACGGATGAGTCTTCACACGTGTGTGTTGGCATGACACACACGTGTGTGATCGCTTTTCTCATGTTGAGTGTTTGATGATGTTAGTGTCCGGAGACACTCCATGACTTATATTAGACTCTAACCCAGGGGTGTCAAACATACGGCCCGGGGGCCAGAACCGGCCCGCCAGAGGGTCCAATCCGGCCCACAGGATGAATTTGTTCAAATTTCACACTACGATTACAATCTAAACGTAATGTCAAATACCATATTTTTCTCTTCCAGATACCTGTGACTAAATGTTTGTGCCTTTTTGGATCCAGTGTCATGTGTAAATAGTACATTTAGGCACGATATTGTTGAAATTGCACTTATATTTCTCAAGAAATGTCATGTTTTGTAAAAAAATATCCTTCATTAAATGTAAAACAAAGGAGAAAAAAAAGCAAGGAGTTCTTGTTGTTCATAGGTTATTATGCTATTATTTTATTATTTTTACTGGTCCGGCCCACTTGAGATCAAATTGTGCTGTATGTGGCCCCTGAACAAAAATGAGTTTGACACCCCTGCTCTAACCCATATCCTAAAATATGTCCGAGTGTTTTCACACCTTCATTCATCGCTCTAATATCTTTGATGCATGGTAACGTCGTGATTCCCACAGTTTATGCACATGTTCTTTGTCTAAGGATGTTGGTTCAGGATTACTGGGCATACAATGTGCCCGCTGTGTCCACAGGGGGGCAGGCTACTTCACAACAAGCTTCATCCAACACTTCATGGAACAAATTGTACGTTTACTGCAGATACATTTAATACATATAATGATCAGTTACAATCAGGGGATTGTATATAAAAGTTTGTTACATGTGAAAAACATTGTAAGAATGAATCTTGCCAGTATTTTGATGATAAAAGAGAACAAAATCTGATCATTCAAACACTAAGAGCAACCATGAAGTTGCCTCTGGTTACTGTGTCCTCATAAATTCTCCTCTGTAAGAACGTTTTAGGGCAGATTTTGTCTTTGCACATAATCTTTGATGCTAACAATAATTTTTTTCGTTCTACAAATGTCAAACAAATCTTTACATTTCTAACAAGGGAGTGAGTATATATTCACTTAAGTGTTCTTTTAAATTAAACGCTTTTCAAAACAATATGCTTTCACACCTCTGTCAATCATTTTTTCTAGAAAAGCACATTACTTTAGACATATCTATCCATCCATCCATCCATCATCCATCCTTCTATCTATCTATCTGTATTCTCCATTGATAAAATGCCGTCACTAAACTGGAATTAAGAGAAGTTGTCTTATGAGTCTTTCCTCCTATAGCTTCTAAATTCTCTTGCTGTAAAAAGATAACTTAGGTAAAGCAACACAATAGGGTGAATGTTTTAAATTCAGGTTTTAGATTTTGTTTCATCATTTCTGTTTGCAGAAAACAGAAATTGCACAAAGCTGTGTCGGTTCTCATCGTGCCGCTCAGAATAAGCCCGTGGTCCCATCTTTTCCATCCAAGTGTACCACAGTCATTCTAAGCTGCAGCTTCCTGTGTGCATGGCCACTTTGACCTTCGCGGAAAGACAAGGGAGGAACGCTCCAGTATGCAGCTCGTACGAGCACCCTTGAGGGCGGGAAAGTGCTGTGTGTGTGTGTGTGTGTGTGTGTGTTCTTTCTCACCAAATCACCCTTTGGCTTCTTCACATAAATAAGGAGAAGACATGACCAATGAGTTCTGACTGCGGTTCAGCAGCCAAATGTTCCACTTTCTTGGATGTAGCAGTGCATCAATCGCAGTGCCCACTCACTGTGTGGTAACACCTTTGTGGACCATCTGCCCAGGCCTGGCTCCTCACACAGACACACGCTCACAGTCTGTTTGTGGTTCTAAGACTTCACTCACACATACACATGCAGAGTGTTTCTGAAAACCCTCTTATTTCATGACTGTTAGTGGATCTTTATTCCATCTACGGCCTAGTTTTGCATGTTTTATCAAACTGGACACACTCTGAGCTTGTAGCCCTGCTTGTAGACAGCACCGCTGGTGGGCCTGTGAGATCTGCATATTGGCCCATGGTGGTTTCAGCTGTGCCACTGACTGCATGTCGTTGCGTGTGTAGCTGGTGAAAACATTTTCCACGCGAGAGGAGACGGCAAAGGGGGAGCCCTGTGTGGATAGTGTGAATCAGCGAGGGGAGACAGAAGGATTCCTTGAAGCAACTCCAAATAGAATTTCAGGCAAAACATATTTGCATATGAGAGATTGTGCTACAAGCTATCTGACTGAGCTGTGACATGTGTGCACTGAACAGATGGATACTTTCTTTTTTTTTTTCTTTCTTGCAGACATTTCAGCCCAATTAATTAAGATCTTGAACATTATTCAGGTTGTTTTTGTTTATGCAGACAAGAAGAATAATCAGGAGGAAGTTACTGTTGTTCAAGACGACAACAACTCTTCACATGAACAATTCTGAGTCTATACTCAACACAAAATATGAGATACGATAGATTGGAGGGTGAAGTTATGACCTAAATGTGAGGCTACTTCGAACGGCGCCTCTTGGTTCTCTCTGCGTTCTCTCTGCGGCTACAAGTGCCTGTAATCTTTGAGCGTGGTCATTGTCCTAACCCTCTGGGCTGTATTAAAAATTCACCAGGCCTCCCCATTAGAGTCAGTCTGAATCATGGAAAAAGGCACTAGAATGGTCACTCACAGGACACTTTTATTACCTGACACAATTTCTCTGTTTGTAAAACACAACTTGCTGTTTATCTGCCCTGCACATACTTTTGCACAAGCGCGAGCAATCTTTAATTCTTAAAAACACACAGAGCTTAACCTTTGCGGTGAAGACTTTTCACGCAAATAGTGTGACACCTGACCTTTACCATGTGTCACAGTGAGAGCAGTGTCCAGTGTGCTACCTCCAGGCAGCAAACACACCTGCATACTATTGCAGCACATGGCACGCTAACATAGATCAAAGAACATCCTAAAAATAAGTATAATATGTGTTTTCTCTGCACGTCAGGACACTTAATAAACTACAAAATGATGTTTTAACAAGATCGGCATTTTTGTGTTCGAAATATGTGATAAGCAAGCACAGCTTACTGTTTTATAACGTGGAAAAAATAGACTACGTCGGACACGTCTGCATTATTAAGCAGATATGTGGTCATTCTATCAAATCAGAACATAAAAAACCAGACTACAAACTCTTATCATTATTGAGGAAAAAGACACATGTCAATAGAGCTTATGTAACAGCTTACCTTTATTGCAAAGTGGTGCTGTGCTTCTTCTCCTGGTGCCTTCTGTTTTCTTGTGGTCTGCACACAGGTCCATCAGAAGTCACTGTCCACTCTGAAAATACTGCTTCAGAAACCAATTTGCTGGATACATGAAATAAGTCCAGTCACAAATGTTTTCATTATCTTAAAATGGAGACAGATACACAATATTTGTGGCCTATTTATAAGGTGTTCTATTGAATTTAGCCAGATACATTTGTTTTATTGTTTAGTCTACTTGTATTATTCACAAAGGAAAATATTGTGCAAGCAATGAACTGACCTGGCATGCACTGTTCTCAGTATATTTACCAAACACCACAAAACACTAAATTGCTGGCAAACTCTCATCTCTCAAGCTGGTGAAAACGCTCCTACTGTTCATTTTTTCTCCACCTCAAAGGAGTGCAGCATCAAAGCGTCATAGGCAGTGAGAAGCTGTGTGGCTGAATGCATTGTGGCTTTTAGCAGTGAATTCCAATCTGTTGCCTCTGGGCTAGCCTCGCTTGTAAACATATGAGCCATGCCACAGAGTGTGATGCTGGGAGAGTGCCTTCTGATTAAATATTACAAGCCCCTAAATGGATGAAGATTCGCCTCTGTGGTAATGTTAAATTACCCCCTGGCCAGATTTGTGTGTGTGTGTGTGTGTGTGTGTGTGTGTGTGTGTGTGTGTGTGTGTGTGTGTGTGTGTACCTGGCATTTGTTTTGTTGTGGGGACACCATCACATTATGGGGTCTGTGTCGTTTTAATCAGGCTTCCTTCTTATGAACGATAGGTGATGAGTTGATGATGCAGAAAGAAACCCCTCTGACACAGGACACGTACCATACAAAAGGGATTTTATTTGGTTACAAGTCAGGCATCAGACAAAGCTCTGCAGAATGTTCTTGTTGAATCTCCAAACAATTCTGCCTGAATCCACACTGACCTGGTCCTAATGAGGCAGAATCTCACCTCAACCTGAGCCACAAACACACAGAGCCACAGACAGACACACAGAGCTACAGACATGGTATAGTATGGTATAGACTTAAAATAAGTCAAAAAAAGTCATAGTATAGTATGTTGTCCAAAATTTGACAAAAAAGTCATACTTTAGTATGTCCTCCAAAATCAGTCAAAAAAGTCATAGTATATTATGTCGTCCAAAATCAGTCAAAAAAGTCATACTATATTATGTCCTGCAAAATCAGTCAAAAAAGTCATAGTATTGTATGTCGTCCAAAATCAGTCAAAAAAGTCATAGTATAGTATGTTGTCCAAAATTTGACAAAAAAGTCATACTTTAGTATGTCCTCCAAAATCAGTCAAAAAAGTCATAGTATATTATGTCCTGCAAAATCAGTCAAAAAAGTCATAGTATAGTATTGACTTTTTTGTCAATACTACCCAAAAAAGTCATACTATAGTATTTTGTCCAAAATCAGTCAAAAAAGTCATACTATAGTATTTTGTCCAAAATCAGTCAAAAAAGTCATACTATAGTATTTTGTCCAAAATCAGTCAAAAAAAGTCATACTATAGTATTTTGCCCAAAATCAGTCAAAAAAAGTCATACTATAGTATTTTGTCCAAAATCAGTCAAAAAAGTCATACTATAGTATTTTGTCCAAAATCAGTCAAAAAAGTCATACTATAGTATTTTGTCCAAAATCAGTCAAAAAAGTCATACTATAGTATGTTGTCCAAAAAGAGTCAAAAAAAGTCATACTATAGTATTTTGTCCAAAATCAGTCAAAAAAAGTCATACTATAGTATTTTGTCCAAAATCAGTCAAAAAAGTCATACTATAGTATTTTGTCCAAAATCAGTCTAAAAAGTCATACTATAGTATGTCGTCCAAAATCAGTCAAAAAAGTCATACTATAGTATTTTGTCCAAAATCAGTCTAAAAAGTCATACTATAGTATTTTGTCCAAAATCAGTCAAAAAAGTCATACTATAGTATTTTGTCCAAAATCAGTCAAAAAAGTCATACTATAGTATGTTGTCCAAAAAGAGTCAAAAAAAGTCATACTATAGTATTTTGTCCAAAATCAGTCAAAAAAAGTCATACTATAGTATTTTGTCCAAAATCAGTCAAAAAAGTCATACTATAGTATTTTGTCCAAAATCAGTCTAAAAAGTCATAGTATAGTATGTCGTCCAAAATCAGTCAAAAAAGTCATAGTATAGTATGTCGTCCAAAATCAGTCAAAAAAGTCATAGTATAGTATTTTGTCCAAAATCAGTCTAAAAAGTCATAGTATAGTATGTCGTCCAAAATCAGTCAAAAAAGTCATACTATAGTATTTTGTCCAAAATCAGTCAAAAAAGTCATACTATAGTATTTTGTCCAAAATCAGTCTAAAAAGTCATAGTATAGTATGTCGTCCAAAATCAGTCAAAAAAGTCATAGTATAGTATGTCGTCCAAAATCAGTCAAAAAAGTCATAGTATAGTATGTCGTCCAAAATCAGTCAAAAAAGTCATACTTCTGAAATAGCTTTCTGCTACATTCTGATGCTTTACCAGCTCAGCTCCACTAAATACACTGAGATGCTGACATGTGATTGGCTGAGTGGATATTTGAGTTGAGAATTTGAAGTGGCTGTGTGTGTGTGTGTGTGTGTGTGTGTGTGTGTGTGTGTGTGTGTGTGTGTGTGTGTGTGTGTGTGTGTGTGTGTGTGGAAAGGGGTTGGGGTAAATGTGCTCTGAATTGCATGTTTCAGAGCACATGTTCTGGGATGTTCTGTGGTTTCCCTCAAAGACAATACATTTCAAATCAGCGAGGAGAAATGTATTTAGATTTTCAGTTTTGCTCTCTTGAAATAAAATAGTGAGATGTTTTTTTGCTTATGGGCCACACAGTTGGCACTCTTGTGATGGACTGACCCTGGACAGGTTGTCCAGGGTCAACCCCGCCTATCGCCCCCTATGTCAGCTAGGATTGGCACCAGCGCCAACGCGACCCTCACGTGGAGGATAAGGGTTAGCATGCAGAGACAAACACCCATTCACTCTCACATTCACATCTATGGGCAATTTAGAGTGACCATGCATGTTTTTGGACTGTGGAGGAAACTGGAGTACCTGAAGAAAACCCCACGGGCAACATATAAAAAGGGAAGTGCACTACATTGCCTTAAAAAAGTATAAACATTTGTGGAATGGGATACAAGTTCTCTCCTTAGATAATCCTGTCAAGCTGTTCTTTCAGAGTGAGGTTTGTCATTTATATTTGATATACAGTACCTTCTCTGAGGGCTTCGTGAAAGCATTGGATCCATTGGTAAGTGGCTTGGAAAACTAGGATACATTATTCTGTTTAACAAAGGTTTTGCACCACCAGATATTTTAAAACCGTGCAAATGCAGAGTGGTACGCAACCTTCCTCTGGTGGTACTTGGTATTAAAAGTTTCAGTCAAAGGGAACCACTGCTGAACCACTTTATTCTCTCCTCTTGATAGACATACAGAAACAATCCAGTCCTGATCATACAACAGTGGTGTCTATGCTTGACTTTGGTGCTGAAGTACTGTGGTTTAATAACATAATACAACTAAATAAAGTAACAAAATGAAACTTGTATATACTGTATGTTTCAGAAACTGAAAAAGTAGATTTTAAACAAACATTATGAGGCATGGGACACATGCTTGGTGTCGTGGTTAGTAGTCTTGAAGACCCGGGTTTGCGTCCTAGTCTGAACAAGGGCCCTTCAGCATGGAGGTTGCATGTTCTTCTCCATGTGTGTGTGTGTGTGTGGGAGAGATGGGTATTAGGTAAGCTGGTTGTTTGTCTCTGTGTGGCCCTCTGATGGCGATGTGTCCAGTTTGTGCTGCACCTGTGTCAGCTGAGAGTGGCTCAGCGTCCCTGATGTGGAGGATAAAGCAGTAGAAGATGGACGGACTATGAGACATTCTCACATATTGAAAGTAGGTCACTGCTCGTGCAAACGTTATTTTCCTTTCATTACATCACAATGTGATCCTCTCGTTAATGGACCACGTTCACGTTACTAAAACAGGTAAATAATCAAATGTCAATCCTCGCAGAATGATTGCTAGCAGGGCCGGCCCTATGCATTTTGGTGCCCTAGGCGAGATTGGGATTTGCTGGCCCCTCCCATCTCCTCTGTCTACTGTCGCAATAAAGAAATGTCTAATAACAGCAGGTAGTGTAACATGAACGACCGCATCTAAGAATAAAATGAATAAAGGCACTAATTGTCTTTCGCACTTGGCCATGAAGGGCGAGACATGAAAGTGGTGGTAATTAGGAAAATTCCCCAGTCACGACACCAGTGGTGATGGTGGTTGTTAGCCTGATAGGACGGATTATTTTAGTGTATATGAATGAATGAATGAATGAATGACATTTTGATAGCAGACTGTATTTGTGAGCTCTGTTTTGCCGTGCTGTTATACTTTCACATTTGCTCTGAATTATTGATCAATTGGTTTATTAGTTGACTGTGTTTAAAATGCTTTTAAGGATGTGAGTGTGTGTTTGCATGAAAACCCTGTACGTCTATTATTTATAATCATATGTAACCTTTAAGGACAGGAGGATCTACTATTTCATCACCCAGTGTCTCCTTTCACTTTTTTTAATGCATTCACCCACATGGTGAATGCATTAAAGTTTGGACTCGTCTTGCAACATTGTTCTCCAGCATCCATCAGATGTGTATGTGTTACTGTGAAGCCCTAATTCCCGGGTTTCTGGACGACCACATCCATCAAACACACCACATATGTGTACAGCACCCACAGTCAATAGCTGTTCAACATAAAGACACCACATCTGCACTCACACACAGAAAAACACCATCTCACACATGCACAAATACTCACACTCGACGCCACTGGGCAGGGACTAGCCTGAAATATTGAAAGCAATTAAAACTATCATCTGCAGTGGCTCTGGGCAGGCCCGTGGCTCAGTGGGGGGAGCTGCCACTGCGCATCAGCCTCTCAGTCTCGGCAATGTGCAGAGACATGAGAGCGACTCGCAGCTCTCCAAAACACACAGACGCTGCCACCGCTCCACCCGTGACATGCACACATGTGCGCTCGTGCAGGGCCTTTGTCATGCAGTCCACTTTCACCTGTTCACCTGTGGTTCACTTTCATTCTTCTTACAGTCACACACACGTGAGGACCAGATGAAACTTCCCATCAAGGTCACTCTTGGTAAAGTTTGATAAGTCACGACTGCGATTGTGGAGATTTTAGTGCAGACACACCGTGTGTGTGTGTGTGTGTGTGTGTGTGGCGGCTTAATGATGTGGCCCCACAGCACAGGGACTCAGTGGCAGGTGTGAGGCGTGAGGTGAAGTGACAAAAACACACTAATATGAAAAGATTGTGGAAGACGCCGGAATACATGCTTCTTTGTGTGTTTTTTCATGTGCATGTCTTATAGAAAATAATGTGTAAATGTTATCGCTGCAGTAAAATGCACACACACACACACACACACGGCTCATCAGTCTGATCTCCTTCAGTAAGACCAAGCTGTTTGGCCCAAACTTAACCTGCATTTAGATCCAAGGGAATGGTGGTTGTCTGCCTGTGTCTGTACTAACAAGTCTCCTCAGGACAACCACACCAACATTATCATCTACTGTTACTGTTTCTCTCCCTCTTTTTTTCCCTCCATCTCTACCATCCGATCAGCTCTCAACCTGTCACTCTCACTTAGCGTCGACATTAGCACCAGTGGTTCCCTCTTCCTGGTTCTCTTCACCCGTCCGCTCCACCATTTCTCCTCAGTGCCTTTGAATACATACCTCCGATATTCAGCCCCTACTTAATTTGACAGGCCCTTGTTTTGTCAATCTGACAGGCCCATAGCGAGACACTAATAGGCCACATAGACCACCAGCAACGGCACCAGCCAGAGAGACCCCTGCGGTGCCAGACCCCATCATCCTCCATGTCTCTCGGGGCAATCCAGGCAAAACAGAGGGGTCAGGAGAGGGGTGGTCAGGCAGCAGTGCTGTCACTCCAGGTTTCAGCAGACTGGACCAGGCTTTAGTACTGACACCCAACACTGGACTCCTGTAAAACACACACACACACACACACACAAACAAATGAAAAGGGTAAAAAGAGCAGCCAGTGGGGCAATCCAGGAATATAATGACTCTCGCTGCCACTCACAGCAGTCATCACAGAGATCGCTGCTGACAGAGGGAATAACGTCCATGATTTCTGTGGGATTATGGACCCACTGTGAATCAGCTACAATGGAGATGTCTGCGTGGGAATATATACATGGAAGTTTCCCTTAACGCCACCTGTCTGACCAGTTGTGACCTGCTCAACTCTAATAACGCTTAACTGGTTAAAGGGGACGAGGAACCAAAGAGACACTGGCTGTTGTTGTGTTTGTTTTACTTCAATCATAAATCATTATTACGTCACTTTAGTTTTGACTCCATCCATCATTTGAACCGCCTTGGTCGAGACTAAAGTAGTGAAGCCAGATCTGATCACATGTGACCAAAGGAGAAACATCGAGGACACGTGTACTTGTTGTTGTTGTTGTTGTTGTTGTTGCTTTCGTAGCAAACAGGAAATGAACCATCAGTGAAAAAAATGAAATCAAAAGTATAGAAGAATTACACTCCATCAGAACAATCTCCATTCTTATCAGTGTCAGCAAACACTTTTGAAATACACTGATAGACGTGAGGGCAATATTAAATATAAACAGATGGGTTTTTCCCTCTTTAACCTTAATAAGACTTTTTTTAACTTTATAATGTGTCATCAGCTGTCATTATTGTTGGCTTTTTAAAACATTACAACACTTCAGTGGATCATGCTACAAAAATAATCTGCTGTGAAATACAATGTTTCCTGGGTCAAACTTATGTCAGGCTCCCCTATTACTTTGCCCCACGGTCAAAATAAAAATTTAATTAATAAATAGAAAAAATTAGAATGTATTTCCGCTTTAGTGATGGGAGCTCAGTGGTGGAGCAAGTTGTCTTTCAACTGGAAGGTTGTGGGTTTGAATCCTGCCTCCTGGTCAATATTAACTGTATTATTATTATAATGTGTTGTTGCATTGTTTTGTCAAAATGTAATTACAGATGTCGAAAGGTTTTAATAGTGATTCAAATGAAAGATATAATGTTAAATTTAAAAAAAACAACTAACAATGAAATTATTACAGTTAAAATGATGCCGATAGACATACTTACCCTAACCCTAACATCATCATCAATAAATAATTAAATAATTAAAATATAAATAGCATAAGACTTGTTGGTGTGGGCCAGATATTAGGTTAACGTGGCTTGGATCTGGCCCATGGCCACTGTTTGGGGGATGTGAGCCAGAGACAGGGGGTGTTTGGGGACTCCCAGGGTCTTGGTAGTGAATTATTAAGGTTTACTAATACTTCATAAATCCCCCCTTTGTCCTGTCCATTACCATCCTGTCACAACCTTTCGCTGCCATGAGACTGACTCACTTGCTTCATCAAAATGACAGAAGTTAAACTGTCTTTCAGAGAAGACACAGGGTTAAGGTTGGGGGTGGACTTGAGTCAGTAGGGAGGGGGTAATCTGCACTGTGCTCATGGGCCCCAAGGCTGGATGGCTCAGAGAGGGTGCACATTAGTTATGAGCGTCTGCTTATGTGTGTATTTCGGCTTGTGTCTGTGAGTTGACTTGTGTGTTTTTTTATCTATTATCGTCATATACGTACAAAATGCACTTGAATGTAGTTTCTAAAGAAATAACCTTCTAAAGAGATTCATGCTTCCTCATTAACTGCCCATGAATCTACACCAACAGCTCGCTCCCTCACTCATCCTTCCCATCCTCTCCTCCACCA
This sequence comes from Solea solea, assembly GCF_958295425.1. Taxonomy (NCBI): domain Eukaryota; kingdom Metazoa; phylum Chordata; class Actinopteri; order Pleuronectiformes; family Soleidae; genus Solea; species Solea solea. Next base: position 18,093,779 of record NC_081154.1, read on the forward strand.
CCACCACCACCACCACCACCACCACCCTCTTAAAACAGCAAACCTTGCCTCTGCGTGCCTGGCGGACTATCTCCGTGGTCTCGACAGCCGAGCTGGTCGTCGCCCCGAGCACTGAGGAGCTGTCGCTTCTTGTTAGTGTCACTTTGGTGACCCAGAGTCATGCCTGCTCCTTGATTAGAGAGGGAGGTGGATGGAGCGTATGTGGATGTGTGCATATCAATGTGTGTGTGTGTGAAGGGTTACTATACCGTCCCTCTTGCCTGCAGAGCTGCTTTTAAAGATCACTGATTTGGTCAATTGGCCTGGCAACTCTAATACCACAGAAGCTAATTGATGACTCAATGGACCAGTCAGTAAGGCAGGTTATAGTGTGTGTGTGTGTGTGTGTGTTGTTATGGTGATCAGGTGATGAGGATGTAAAAAAAAAATCACTCTTTTGAGAATTATGTCTGTTATCTGACATTTTATTAATTTGTCCCTGTGATGTTTTAGAGACTTTCTTTCATTGGAATTACACTATGTTGGATTAAATTATGGATTACCATTTGAAGGGTATGGAACTGTATTTAAACGCACTTAAACACTAAAAGTGGGTTGTCTTAATAATGTTATGTTGTTAACGCTCCAGAAATGGCAAAAAAAAATACAGGCGATTCTTCAACTGTCATAAATGTTGTCTCCCTGAAACAAAACACATTTCTTTTTGTATTTTTATTTTGTCACACTTACAAAACAGGATTATACGAAAATGTAATTATAGATCAGTCATTATTTTTATTATATAAAATATATGGTTTTTTTTGCTATATTTCCTTTGTCACTGCAGATTTTGGACATTCAATCTCTCTTAATATTGAATTAAATGTTGTTCTAATATTATCTTCACATACAAAAGACATGTAAATGAAACTGTATTATGTGTTGTAAGGGGTCACAGATGTAAGTTTTTTTTAATACTTGCATCACAGCATCCTCCATCCTCCATGACAGGAACGGAAATAAGAAACAAATCATATTTTCTCTGAATGTAGAAAAAAAAAAAGGAAATTTGCATTTTATATTGTGTATTTTACTTTATGTGAAAGCTAAAACAGAAATGAGCCTCCTAAAAGACGGACAGCTGAGCGTCCAGACGGTATTGAGAATCCCGGACTGCCCTCCCTAAATCTGGACGTATGGTCACTCCCCCTCCTTTCTCTCTGAGTCTGGTTCTATTAGAGATTTCTTCCTGTTAAAAGGGAGTTTTTCTCTCCACTGTTGCCAAGGGCGATGTGTTCATTGTGTTCCTGTTGGGTTTCTCTATAATCATTCTAAGGTAATCTATGTTATGAAATGGTGAAATAAATTTAATTAATCTTTAATCTGGATTCAATCCACTACCTCACATCTGTTGAGTCTGTGTGCAAATATGCCATGGATATATCGGACACTGTAGTTTTCCCAATGTCATCATGTAAAGTTACACCTTGTAGTATTTCTGGGGCTATATTAGCAAACATTGAATTTACTATCCATACAAATGTCACCAGTGTTGTATAATCCTAGTCATTATCTCACTTTCAAAAGTTATTTTTAAAAGTAAATGAATAAGTTATCATTCTTATTCTTATTCTTTTTAATATCATTATTATTATTATTATTATTATTATCATTAGCATGGGGAGATATGTGCTATGATATTTCATCCACTCAGTTAATAAAAACGTAATTTTAGCATGCTATGTTACAAGTTAGTAATAACTTCAATCACCAATACACAGATTCACAGTTCAGTTCATTTGGTTGTTTATTAAATTTTGATTGGTGCAGTAACGTGTCTTTGGACAGCCATCTTTTGTCTCACTGTCAAACAGGAAGAATCTTTTGTAGAGGGGAAACCTGGAGTGTGCCATTCACATACCAAGATTATTTTTGTGTAGTGTTGAAAAACAGAGTTGGTGACTACAGTAGAGCAGTAGTTAGGTTCTCGCTCTCATTAAATAGCCAGCTCTCAGCTCCAGTCTGTGCCAGATCGTTCAAAAATGATTTATTCTGTTGATCAGACTAAACGTGGACTTTTAAAGCACATGTAAACATGTTAATCCAACTGAAAGTGGCCATTAGCAGAAGCTGGTACACAGGAGAAGAAGACAACAGCAACAAAACATGATGAAGATTAATGAGGATACTGTTAGTGATTGGATATTTTAGAGTAAATAGTTAAGACCAAGGAAAGCGCTCCACTGTACACGGTAACAAGCAGCCACATGCTTAACCACGTTTCGCCCTCTAGTGTAGCAGCGGCGGACACACTTCATCCAATAAATGGATTCCCCACTAGTGCTTGTGGGACAAGGACAGTAGACCGTAGCCGTAGCTTGACTGTGCATGGAAACACACTGAGTGAAAGGGAAACAACTTCCCTCCAGCTATGGCCTCCTAATCTGTTTATGTTATAAGTGGGTGGGGGGGGGCGAACATATGGTTTGCTAAAACACATGTAGTTGGGAAGCCGGGGCACCCTGAAGGATGCCGCTGACGGGCTTTGGTCCCTGTCTCCCTTCATTTCTCCCACTTGGACAACCAGAGCTGAACAGTAGTCCTCCAGGAGTAAGCAGCAGAGTGCAGCCTCTCTCACTCCCTCTCCCTCTCCCTCTCCCTCACCCTCACCCCCACAACCATCTCTGGTCTTGCAGGGGGGGAATCTGACTGACACCAACCTCTAGGCCCTGGTGCCTACTACTATATGTTGTACTTGTCTGGGCCCTGTTGCTGAGGGAATAAAGGCCAGACGTCAATATGAAGATGCTCAGCGAGGTTAGGATTAGGATTAGGATTATCAATGACCTACCAGTAGCAGCTCTCTTCCACAGATCACTGCATTAAGACAGATGATAAACACATTCACACTCATATGCACGGCCTCCAGGTTTATGTGTTTATGGACATCTCACTCACTCACTCACTCAGTGGAATCAAGGCACTAATGTACATGCATGGTCTCACACACCCTGGATTGATGAGTAAACATGAACTCACTCACTCACTCACATGTACTCCATGTGGGTCAGTGACTTCATATGCTCGTACTCCAAAAACCCACACAGGGTCAGTTGATGATAGACTTCCACATGCAGACACATGCACACACCCTGGAGGTCAGTGCCATGACAGACAGCGGTCGTAATCTGCTCTGACAGAATCAGCTGCTTCCTTTCATTTTCACTTGCTTTCCCCCCCATCAGGTGACACCCACAGGTGCATTGGTGAGAGAGACCCTGCTGGGGGGGTTTGAACTGTCTGCAGGGGCAGCTGGCACACACTGAGACTGAGATGATGAACAAACAAAAGGCAACTGAGGTACCATCCTCTCCCTGAAAGGGGCCCCACATCACCGTTGGTGTGAGTTCCAGCTCTCTTCACAATGAGATGTATAAATGATGATGTAAAAGATCAAGCACATCTCATTCCACAATAAATGCCACGGACCGACGCCCCTCTCACCTAATGATTTTGTGTTAAATTTGCTCCATAACTGATGTCTGCACTCAGGGTAATGAGTAGATATCTGCAGAGAAAACTCATCAACATCAACATCCTTCCTGTGTTCACACCTGACGTATGATCAGAGCTGAAGACCCGTCCGTTTATTCAAATACAAATTATGTAGAGGAAAGATGAGAGGAGCTAAGAATCAGAAATGAAAGAAATGAAATGATATGGCGATCGGTGTTAATATTGTGGCATACAAACACAAATAAATGAACTTATGAGCACTGATTAGTGTAATAGTGCACTCTAACAAATGATGTGCTGGCTCAACTTAAAAAAATGACGTAACAATTTGCATGGATATGTTTAAGTTATTTCAACTTAGTGATAGTACATGCCACAAGACTACAACATTATTAACTTATTTATTATAAGAAGTCAGAATAAATCAATGTCGGCATCACACAAGCATTTCTGTGACAGGAACGAGGAAGGAGTCGACTGTTCGTAGCCAAAGATTGAAGGAGATTAGCAGAGTTGAGTTCATATACATATAAAGTTCAAGTAAAGCCACTAAAGACAGAACATGCAGTGGATTGTGGAAAATGTATCAATGCTGGAAGTTTTTTGTTTGGTATGAAGCCATAAACAATGTGATGTCACTACTGTCTGTATGTTTTTATGTGTTTAAGTCATCATGTCTGAAGAGAGAACATGTTATTTTTGTACAAAACTAAATAGTATTAAACTAAACTAAAAAAATGGGTACAAGGCCAAAAAGGTGAAAAGGATACATTTGAACAGTAAACAACAACATTAACCCTCTTTTTAGGTTGAGTTTGGAAATATATAAATATATACATATAATATAATAAAGACTCTATTTAGATGCTTGTGATTAGATGCAGGGCAATTGAACGCGTTTGTCGTCCCACAGTGGAATAACGTAGTGATGATGGGCCCCCAGTGCAAAGCTTTTATGACGGGCCCTTGTCCACACATTATACTAATAAATAACACACACACTGACAAAACAGCAATGTGGATTTTACTTCGACTATTGTATTGGGAAAAGTTGAGAGGGGGTGACGATCAGAACTACCCCGACCACAACCCTGTGACCATCATGTGGAGGATAAAGTGGTAGGAGATGACTGAGTGAGTGAGTGAGTGAAACCTCAGTGAACACATGACCCTCTTTGAAAAGCTTTCACGGTGTGCTCTCAACACCTAAGTAAGTGCTTGTTATCGTAGCAGTCGTAGGCCACAGGCCTTTGACAGCTAGCGAGCAATTAGTAACCACTAATAGATAACTTTCAACTAAATGATGTTGTAATGAAAACATGACCTTTCTGATGAAGGAAGAACGTTTGATTTGTGAATACTCACAATAATAATAACACCCAGTCTAACCTTGGAATAAATAGAACGTGTTTACAGTGGAGTCCTGTGATGTTCAAGTGAAGGTGCACAACACCTTTTTTACTAAATACTAAATATGTGTAGAAAAAGATAAGAAGACCGTTAAGACATTTAAAAATCAATAAAAAGGAACTTAAAATGATTTGTACAACACACAGGGAGCCAATGCAGTGAATTTAAAACCAGTGTAATGTGAGTCTGCTTTCTGGTCCTCAGCAACACACGAGCAGCTAAGTTCTGGAGCAGCGTTAATTGCTGAGAAACAATATATAACAGAATGAATACACTGGATTACAAATGTGTCATAAAAATAAATATTGACACCCTTCAGCGCAAAGAAAAAGAGTTATTATTATATATATATATATATATATATATACACACATATATATATATTATAAATTATATGGAAAATAAAAACACATTTGACATTTTTTATAGAATGGAAAGTGGTGTGAACTAAATACAATATTTCTTAAATATGCAGAAATTCAGTAACACAAAAGTGATAACAGCAAATAATGATATAGAAAAAACAATTGTGCAGGAACAGCACACATGCTTTTCAAAATGAAACTCATAGCAGAATCCTTCAGTAGATATATAACATCCAGAGATCAAATACAGATTAACAAGAGGAGCCGTGTGTTGATGTGTGCACTATAAGACATACAGTCAGTCAAACTGCTGCAGAGAACATGTTTAAAAACAAACTAACAAAAGAAAAGTTTGCTTGTGAGGGACTCATCACACCAAGAACTCTACTATGGTAAATACTGAACACTGACTTACGCCAAGATACATTTGGTTTGGTGGTGAATAATTGATACAGGCTAAGCACAGTATGAGTGCAGTTAATGTGCCCAGCAGCATCAGCTACGTTAGCTATTCCACCTCAGGCCTATATATATATATATATATATATATATATATATATGTATATGTATATATATATATATATATGTATATGTATATATATATATATATATGTATATGTATATATATATATATATATATATATATATATGTATATATATATATATATGTATATACATACTGTATATACAGTACATAGACGTCAGACACAGCTGAGAGCCTGCACAGCACAGAGCTGTTGCGGGACAACAGTTAGTGGCAATACTGATATTACTGATACTGATAATCAATACTGATTGATAAAAATAATGAAATTATTATTTTTAATAATTAAACAACAAGAAGTCAAGAATGTTTTCCCTTTGTTTTACAGTTAATGAATCTTTTCACAAAACATATTGTGAAAAACCTGAAAATGTTATGCTTAAGTTTACCATTCACACATCGACAAAGGTACAAAACCTTTAGTCCCACGTATCTGGAACTAAACATTCTAGTATTTCACATATGATTACAACATTATTTTACTACACATCTATGTAGTATTCCTATATAAATGTGAGCCCAGTGGACAAATGAGGTATTACTGTATGTATAACTGCGTCATTGTAGTTGATTATCTTCAATGTAGTGTGGACTTTGCTGCTGTGCTTGTGGACAGTGGTCAGGGAAGCACAGGGGCGACGTTCAGCCTCTCCAGGCCTGGAACTGTGGCTGCTCCAGGTTAACACCCTTACTGCTACCTTCTACAGATAGAGGATGAACAGGCAAGAGTTTATTTCTCTCAACACATTTTCCCCACCTCATAGTGACTTATGCTAACTCTGCTCAGACACCGGCTTCGCTCTCTTCACGCACACATACACAGTGCAGCTCCCTAACACTCTCTCTCCCTCTCTCTCTCTCTCTCTCTCTCTCTCTCCCTCCCTCCCTGCATGTACACTTGCCCGGCTCTTAAGGGGTCACAGCATTACTACAACACTAGGTTACACAAATTCAGATTGGACCTTCAGGGGGCTGGTTCCATATGTTTGACACCCCCGGTCTAAACAATCATTGTAATTGACTATAATATAAAAAGATATCCCAATTGAGCAGTATTGAAGATGTGAGTTTGTGCACAGTTTGTCACAGTATTCATGTACAAAAGACACACAGTGTGTGTGTGTGTGTGTTTGTGTGTGTGTGTGTGCGTGTGTGTGTGCATGACCTGTCGGAAGTGTTGCGATTCGTAACCAAGCGAAGTCACTCCCATTTCCCGAACCAAGATGGCGGAGGTGTGTGCCGTGCAGTGACTGTAGACGCACGCCTCCACACAAGATGGCGCCAAATGCACATTTACACAAAGCCGCAGATCTCAGGCTGAAAACACGCGTGTGAGTTAGTCACGCTAACTCACACGTGGTTCTGTGAGATGGATGGATGGATGGATGGATGGATGATAAATAGATAGATAGATAGATAGATAGATAGACAGACAGACAGACAGACAGACAGACAGATAGATAGATAGACAGACAGACAGACAGACATAACATTGCATTAAAACAATGGTACAGATAGGTTAGAACGGTGGAAGCATGTCTTTGTAGGGCTTTGGTTGTACACAGGGATTTTACTGTGTGTGTGTGTGTGTGTGTGTGTGTGTGTGTGTGTGTGTTGGGTGGGGCATGTGCACAGCTGGATCTCCCTGGTAGCAGTTCTATTGAAGCCCTGGAGTTCCTTTCTCTGAGTGTTAATTGACTGCTCCTGTCAGCCTCCCCAGATGCCGTTCCATAAGGACCAACCATTTTTCCAACTCTTGCCAGGAGAGTTCTGTGTTCACATTCTTCAAACTTTTTTATTGTAAGGCTGCATGGATTTGTTTCTACAGACGTCACTGCAGGAATACTGACAAAGAGTCTCACATGATACGTTGTAGAAACACTCACAATAATAGTCCTTTTTTGTCGCAAGTGAAGTTTCCTTTTGTACATATTATAAATACTGTAAATGAAAACACTGTTGTAGCATTCCCTTGATTCACTTTTACAAAATGATCACATTTCCTTGTTCTAGTTTTTCCTTCATTCAATGTTTTCAGTATGTGTGTGATTACTCTTATTATTATTATTATTATTATAGGCACCTCTACGTCTGTGTATATTCATTCTAATCTATGTAAAGTCTGTTTAACACTTTCAGTATGGGAGTTTACATTTACAAATGTATGGGGTTAGATAACTCTGTTGTGATTTATTCAACATCAATACAAATTGACAACCGTGAGAATACGATTCAAAAAGTTACGACTTTAAAAAGGATACAAATCCACACTTACGAATACTAAATCCACGGATATGGATTTATGAATCTGCAACAGTCACATAACTATACGCTCGGCCAAAAAGATTAACACCATTAAAATGTAACTGACAGCACTATCATTTATATAAGCAGGAGCAAGTGTTATACTGATCTCAATTTTACTCATAGCATAATAATCATCACAATACTACCGCGAATAATAATAACAACAGCCTCACAAGTGGATCTGGATCCTGTAGCACAGGTGTCAAAACCTTCCTCTTTAATAAAGTTTATAGTTAGGGCTGATTCATCTCTCTCTGTTTATTTACTTCAATCAGAGACTGCAGACAAAGTTTAGAGAAATTCACCAGGTGAGCTTAAAATGGTAGAAGAAATGAAGGAGTGCATGTGTCAGTGATCGATGTCTTGGTGCAGCTGCAGATATGAGACACTTACCTCTCAGTGTCATGACAGAGGCTCTGAAGATAAACCAGGTCATACTCAGAGATTAGGATTAAAATGCCTGGATTAGCACTGTCATTTGACTGTTTGTATTCTATGAGAGATGGAGATTGTTACGTATGTTGTCTGTGTATGTTTATTAAAGGAACATCAGAGTGATAATAACATTCATGCTCAACATATGATCCAACACTGATGAACACTGCAACTGTCAGTTTCACACCACTGCTTTTGTGGGTAATAAAATATTGCTTCATGGATGAGTCCATTATCTGTATTTATTATGTATCCTTTACTGGCGATTATAACACTGTCAGAGTGGTGCTAATGTTCAAGTGTAAAGGCCTTTGCACGCGCACAACGACTACAAGAGGTGTGTGTGTGGGGATGTAAAGGTGTGTGTAAGTCAGGGTTCAAATGAGTGCGCCCTGCGCGCGCGTGTCGTAATTCACATACGAAGTATTTCCTTTTTCCCCTCACAAATGTTATTTTCAAACTGCACATGCACATACATATATATATATATATATATATATATATATATATATATATACACATATATATGTATATATATATGAGCATATAAATGCATTTGAGCTCCTGCGAATAATCTCATAAAATACAAAAACATTAACTTCACTCATAATAAAGACAAAATGTCATCTGTTGGTGAAAGAAAAATCATAAACTCTTTCTGTGAAATGTTTTATTATCACGTGTGTGTGTGTGTGTGTGTGTGTGTGTGTGTGTGGAGGGGGTGTCTCCGGGCGTTGCTCGCAGTCAATATAAATGTGCGCACTCGCTCCTGCTGCGGTCCCATTTGCGCGCTGCGTGCCCTCTCAGTGCCGCCACGCAGGAGCTGAGCAGCCACACCGGGACGCTCTCCAGGTACGAAGTCATTCATTTCGTATCTTCCTTTATCTAGTTTATTGCACGCGGTCAGGTTAAGGGATTAAGCTCGTGCGATATTTGAAAAAGAAATTGTAAAGAGCCCTGACGCACGGAGCCATTCCCGTCACGGGGAAACGCGGGTACCTGTAATCCATGTGACATTTTCTACTTCTGGAAACATTCAATCTTAAGGCTGAATTTCACATTTTTAAACAATAAGTATCTGAATTATTACATTTATATTATATTTCTTGTATTTGTATAGTTTACTTTTGCTTTTATCTTTAATTAAATCAGTTCTTTGCCACTAATGGTTCACACTTGTATTATTACATGTAGTTGTGAAGCCTATTACGCTCATTTTAATTGGGTTAAAAACCCTTTACTTCACATATGTAATAAATGCGAGGCTTTTGGTTGTAAAAAAAAAATATTTTTTAACTCATTTAATTTCATCACTTTAGTGTTTGATGTAACTGCACAAATACAGTGGTCTGTCCCAGGGGCTGAGACTGCTGTGCAAAGCTTTTACTTTGGTGAACTTCCTTAATTGCAGCAATAGATGTTTAAGTGGTGAAGTTAGTTGGATCTGGACTCATAAAAGCTTTGGGCTGCATCTGCACAGTGAGAGGACAGTCCAGTAGACACCAGTGGTCAGGATAGAGTAAATGATATTTATTGATTGCATTGTAACTGCAGATGCTCGGCTCCATTATGAGCTGGAGGCCCAGGTCAGAGCCCTGAGGGCAGACAATTGAGCCGTCAAATGGCTGCAGAGTAACAGGCCAATTATGAGGGTCCGGTTTGGAACGCAGTGCTTCTGTGTGAGAGTGAGTGGGAGAGCAGGAAAGATGAACAATGAAATGACGAGGTCACCTTTAAGGGATAAAGATAAACAGAGAGAGAGTTCTGTGGGGAAAGTTTGAAATGAAAAATACAAAATTACAGTATTATATGAAACAAAACTACAGGGTTTTACTGTTATACTTGATTATTGGGGAACACACTGTGAGTCAAATATTATTATTATTATTGTTATCATAATTATTATTAGTAACATTATTTATTTATTTATTTTTCACTCGTGGAAATGAGTTTTTGGCTTAGCTGACTGTAAAACACATTAGATGAATTACAATGGAATAATTAGATAAAAACAAAAACACATACAAAACAGATAATGAGACAGTTTGGCTATTGCATTTGATATAAAAGACTTTGTCTATATTTAACAAGTTCTTTAAAAAAAACAAAAAAAAAAAACATGAACACAATTAACACAAACAATTTGCCTGGCTTTTTGTTTTACACATATTTTGTATAAACATTTTATAAACACTATATTTGATTCACCTCCTCTGTAGGCTGAGGATTTTATTGATCGTCAGCTGTCATTTGTCAGAATTTAGAACATTGGCCTCATATGTGAAACCAATTTTCTGATTAGACAATTGCTGGATTGTTTTTAAAAGTAATAATTCAATAAATAATATAGCCATAATTTAATTTAATTTAATTTAATTTAATTTAATTTAATTTAATTTAATTTAATTTAATTTAATTTAATACAATTTAATTTAATACAATTTAAAACTAATTTCAACAAGCTAATCACTGAAAATTGGCGTGTGAAAGAATTGGATGTGCTAAACATTTTTTGGGAGGACGGGTGTAGAGTTATTATAATTAAATTATAATTTTGTTAAGATAGTTTTTGTATAGATAGATAGATAGATAGATAGATAGATAGATAGATAGATCTTTTTTTCTTCCAGTGTATGTTGTGTAAAACAAACATTGGTGTAAATAAATAACTCTCGCACTGCGGGCTGACATCAACGATAGACAGAAAAAACTGTTCAATCACAGCAGCAGGTGGAAACCAAAGATAATTCTGTGTGATGATAACGGAACAGGATGCTCAAGCATGTCTTGAATAAATGTGGAATAACAGACTTTATTCACAGCAGATATTTGTTGACATGAAACAGTAGGACAGACAGTTTTTTTACAATGACATTGTAAAACTCCAGTTTACTAGTGTTTGAGTTTAAGGGAAGGTCACTCTCCATACATGACACGTCATTTTTCTCCTGGAAAATGTTATTTTAAAACTGCATAATTGATCACCGTACTTTCTATTTTTTTGTGTCATAATAGCTTTGCTAAAACAACAGTTCTGATGGCTGCCTCAGACTTTTATATTGTTAAATAGTTTTGTGTAGCAGTGGGCATCTTGGGGACAGGCATGATTTCAGAAAGTTGTCGTAGTCTAGGGACAGAATGTTTCCAAAATATGGAAATATGTTGTAATATGAGTACAGGCGATCAGTCGAAGTTATGCACCATGTCCTGACCCAGATCCAGCAGGCCTGGCACTAATGATGCCCTCGAGGTATAATGCCAGGCACTCATTAGGAACCAGGCCTCAAACCCCCAACTCTCTCTCTTCCCCACCCGCTACCATGCAATCCTAAGCGTGGCCCTACACTGCCTGTAGCCGACCTGCGAGGGTCCAACCGCTAAGCTCGTGTAGGCCTAAAAGTGTTGTCAGGACCCCCTGCACAGGTGCACAATCCCCTGTGATGTCTCCAAGAGCTCTTCAGCCCTGGGCCTTGCGAGCGCCTTGCACTGCACTGGAACTAATGAGTAGTGGCAGGTAGAGTGAGAACACAGCAGCATGTGCCTCCCTGCAGTTAGGTTAGTGGAAACCCTCCGCTAACCTAACAGACAACAGACAACACATATACACACATGTATAGAATGATCTTAGACATGTTGGATTTCAGACAGTGCTTCAGTTCTTCAAGGAAGTGGAGAATATGTGATACATGCAGGTGAAAGATCATAATCATGTTTTAGCAGTTTTTTGTAGTTTCACTCAAAATACTATGTTATTTGTTTCACAGATTTGGCTTCACTTTTGTCAAGAACATGCTTTTTCAACCCTCTCCCCCAAGAGAATTGAGGAAAGACCCATGCACATTGAATGAAATCTTCCCAGGCGCACAAAGTTGATTCATTACTTCAAAGACAGGCCAGAAAATCTCCAGAAATTTATAGATACCGAGACTCAATCATGTCCAAGGACGAAACTTGCAAAGTGACGTCTGCCAACAAACACAAGGAGCGCAAGCCTAAGAAGCCTCACTATATTCCTCGACCGTGGGGCAAACCGTACAACTACAAGTGCTTCCAGTGCCCCTTCACATGCATGGAGAAATCGCACCTATACAACCACATGAAGTACAGCCTGTGTAAGAACTCTCTATCTCTGCTCATAGAGTCAGACTGGCCTTATAAAAAGGGCAACATCCTGCACTCAGACCAGCTTCAACCCTTTAAGCAGGCACACGACTTCCACGCTTCAGGAAAAGATGAACTACAGCAGGCGACACCGACAGAAGAGAGACAGAGGCAACAGAGGAACGTAGCCGAGGAAAGAGAGGACAGGGAAAAACAGGGACAAGAAAAGGAAGAAAACCGAGGCCGAGGAGAGCGAGGGGATGTTGCCGGGCCGGCAACAGAGAGCTTTAGTAACAGTAGGAGCGCAGGAGACGCTGCAGATCACTCTGCCAAGAAAATCAAACAACCAGAATCAGTGCTTCTGATGTCTGACATGCTCTCCCTGGAGGACCACCTGTTACGAGCACATTCATTAGAAGTAGAGGATCAGCTTAAACATTATAAACTATCCAAGAATTGTCTAACAGCCCCCGGGCTGCTCTCTGAACAGTGGCGACGCTTAACATCCGGTCACACTAAAGCCAAACCAGAGGGATCGCTGCCTAGAGTGAGTTCTATTCCCTGTTACCCTCCTCCTCCAAACCTCCTTGATTACCAGGATCCCGCTGGACTCAACCTCTCAGTGCTTGGGGTGGGCTATCCCATCAGCCCCAGCCTCCCTTCCTACATGAACTCAGTTCTTTCAGCTCCTGCCACAGTTGTGACTGCCCAGACCCATGCACAGCTCACTCAGCTTCCCTTCCTGGCATCAGCAGCTCAACTGATGCACCCGGCTTCCAGCGTGCACACAGACAGAACCCTGATCCCTCCTCGTCTATACTACCCATTCCTGTATGAGCACACCTTCAGACCAGCCGCCTGTCAGAGTGATGCCGGCAAACCTCTGAAATCATCCACAAACAATCCCCAATCCACCTGCCAGCCCAAAGTCAGTCTGTGGAAGGTGCCAGCTTTGCGGCCAGGGACGACCGTGGCCTCCACTGCTGAGTGGGTGTCACCACAGAGAAACTCTGGAGACCAGAGCTACAGGCTAGGTGATAAACTGCAGGCTACAGCCAAAGAAGGCAAAGCAAGCTCGGATCTAAAGAGGACAGGGGCTCCACTGGGGAACCATGAGGCACCCATGGAGAAGAAGCCAACCATGGGCTATTCTTTGGATGTCCTGAAGAATATTGAGGCTGTAGCCACACTATCGGCAGCAGAAAATCTTCCCTTCCAGAACAGGTATTGTTTAAACGATATTTTGCTTTACTTATCACCAGAAGTTGTAGTGTTGGATTGTCCTTCTTGTTGAAAGTGCAGGTTGTCCAAATGAATTTATTTTTTATCTCATAATAGGTTTCTAGTTTAAAAATGTACTGTTTTTATATATGTATACATATATATGTATATATATATATATATATATATTATATATGTATATATACATATATAATATATAAATATATATATGATGTAAAATAAAAATATAAATAAAAAAATATATAATATAATATACATATATAATAAAAATATATATATATAAATGATATATAAATATATACATATTTGTCCTATTTTCCCAGTTTACCCGATGTGCAGCTTCCGTCCTGGCCCACTGAACTGTGGTACAGTGATCCCGTCTCCAGTCCCAAAAGTGAAGTATCCTCTGTGTCAACATTTGGAAGACCCAACGGCCATGAATTGACTGCTGTCCGGACGACTGGAGACGGCGCCTCAGAGTCAGTGGGAGCTCTCTTGAGCAACCTGTCCAAGGCCTTAGAGGAGTACCAAGAGGCTGAGCAGAGAATTTCCAACCTGGAGAAGGACGATCTCTCTGCCCAGCACCACCTCTGGGATCACCTGAGCAAAATCCGAAGTGAATTGTCCCACATAAACCAGGCGCTGGAGAGGACAGCTGAGCAGAGCGATGGGCCTCTCGACCTCTCAGTCAAGAGGGAGTCGATAGGTTTTGCCGGAGAGGACAGCAGTCTGAAGGACAACGGCACAGAGACAGAGGACGAGGATGACGAGCTGGAGGAGAGAAGGGAAGAAGCGGAGGAGGAGAGTAAAAAGAAGGCAATGAAGGCTTCGTTAGAGAGTCGTAAAAAGTCGTTGGACATTTTGATTAAAATGAGTCAGGCATCCATGGTGAACACAGATCTCCTCTGTCCTGGTGGTCTGGCCATGAGTCCAGCTGAGGCCTTATGGCCAAACAGAACCACCAAGTGTGAGGCAGACTCCAGCGTCCTCCTCTGCCCTGACGGCCGATCCGTGGTGTTCACTGACGTCCCTGCTTCGACTCAAACATCCACCAAACCTCTGTCCATACAGCGACTGGAAGCTCAGTGTCCTCCGAGCCCTTTGACAGCGACTGACAACTGACAGCTTCTGCTCCTCAGACTGTAAAATAATTGATTCTATATTGTCCTCTATTATCACTGGCATGCCTTTGATTTTAAGTGGCTGGCATGGACGGCCACAGCTCGTCTACCTGCACAAATGTTTCGAACATTCTCAGAAAACGATCCAGCGATCGTCTGGATTTATGATCTACAAACTGAATGTCAGTATTCTTTGAAGCACAATTTAAAATGAAAAACTAGCACTTAGTGAATTCAATCAGGATCATTTGAACAATGAAGTCAATTCAAATTATGCAGGAAGACAATCCTTTGAATTGAATTGTTAATGATGTAATTAAAATAAATGTAAGTAAAATATTTTATAAGGGTCAGTGGTTGTATGTGGACATTTCACTTGAAATGAAAATAAAAAGTGTTATAAATGACATCCTTTCAACACACGGAGTAAGAAGTGTTTGTTTTTTCATGCAAGCAGAACAATGAACATGAATGATGGACAATAATTATAATAATATATAATAAAAGAATGATTTTCATTATATTGTGTGAAAGAAATGTACTGTGATTTTGTTTGAACATGAATTCATCGCCTTTTTGCAGAGATGATGATCGTTATTATCATTTAGAGTCTACTTAAGGGATTAACTAAGGGACTGTCCTGTTTAGCCTGAAATGGTAAAGGTGAAGTAGCCTTGAGCTTAAACCTTGAGGTACCAATACCTTTGTCCTTGAACTCCAGAATACAGCTGTCTATCAAAGACCCAACCTGCCATAATTAGAAAGAAAGAAAGTGGTAATAAAGATATCAATTTATAAATATGCAACTTGAATACAATTTATTTACTTTGTATATTACTTTTTTTTAAAGCTATTCTTTTCTGGTGGGGGAAGAAATGCAATGTGTTTTAATTTAAAGCTGATCCTGAGCTGATCCTGAGCTGATCCTGAGCTGATCCTGAGCTGATCAGGCCCGTCATTCAGATCTTAATGGCACGGTTATAGAACTCATATCTTCTTTCAACTTTCACATCATGTGAGACCGTGTGCTTCTGGTGTTCTTAACCTCCCAGCAGACGTTGGCACGTTTCTTGAAAGTTCCTTAAGCTTGTCTTTTCTGTCCTCCTATGGGATGGGTGGTGGCTGAAGGCGGTGGACCTTGGTGGTCCAACCTTCAGCTGCAGAAGCTGGCTCTAGGGATGTGGAACATCACCTCTCTGGCAGAGAAGGAACCTGAGCTGGTGCACGAGGTAGATATAGTCGGGCTCGCCTTGATACACAGCTTTGGCTCTGGAACCAGTCTCCTTCAGAGGGGATGGACTCTCTTCCACTCTGGATTTGCCCCTTGTGAGAGGGACAGAGTGGGTGTGGGCACACTTATTGCCCCCTGGCATGGGACCTGTACATTGAGGTTCACCCAGATGGTGTTCCCCTCTTTAAGAAGGGAGACCCTTTCAACCCTCACACAAACATGAACTAAATAAGAAAATATAATAATATATATCTATTGCTTGACATATGCTGACTCAAGATTTAAAAACCATGCATGACTCGCTCCATCTGACCTTGTCCTGCAGGGAGTTTACGGTGCAAATAAGTATTGTTATTAGTCAAGAGGGGTCAGATTAAAAGCTGTCACTTATTCTATTTGCTTTAATGTGAATTGTTTGTCTGACAAATGACTATAGATATCAGATAAATGTACAGTTTATTTGTTGGCCCTTCAGTTACTTGACGCCTCGCCACATTCACGGTAAAAGTTGAAACTGTACATACTCGGAGCGTCATTGTGCTGTTTCTCTCTCTTCAGTAGTGAACGTCTTACAATAATGCATGCTGTGATTTAGTGCCATACAAATGAAATGGATTTGATTTGCTCCAAACGATGAAGTTAAACACCCTGGGTTTGTACTGTGGAAGCTCATTTAGGAAGTTAAGTTTCTTTAAATGCATAAAAAAAAAAAGACTGCAGATTGAACATTTACACTTCATTAATTTAATATACATTGCAATAAAAATCTCAAAGAAAAATCATATATATATATATATTTCATACATAACTTTTAAGTAAGGAACAGGTTAAAAAACAAAACACACACACACACACACAAGGCATGACTTGAATACTATGCTGCATGTGTTTCATGAATGATTGTATTTACTCACTGAGGACTAGATTTTAGTGATCGGTGAGGAACTGGGCCAAGCTTCACGCCTGACATTTACAATCTTTAACACCTAATCAGTGGGAGTTACAGTGTTAGAGATTCCACACACAACCATCCATCCATCCATCTTCTACCGCTTTATCCTCCAATGAGCTGACAGAGTGCGTTAGGGTGGGGTCATACCCTGGACGGGTCACCAGTCCATCACAGGGACACACACAGATAGAGACAAACAACCATTCACTCTCTCACCTATGGTCAATTTAGAGTGTCCAATTGACCTAATCCCCATATGGCATGTTTTTGGACTGTGGGAGGAGGCCGGAGAAAACACACACACACACACACACACACACACGGGGAGAACATGCAAACTCCACGCAGAAAGACTCTTGTTCTGACCGGGTCACAAACCAAAGGTCTTCTTGCTGACCACTACACCAACCGTGTGGCCCACATATAACCATAAAGTGGGAAAATGAGGGAACATAATTCTGCAATTCCGTACAATTATACAAAGTCCAAAATAGTATACATGAGGGGGGAAATACTGTCACTACCAAGTCACAACTGGTGACTTAATGCACTTCCTGGCCAAAGGAAGTGTTGACAGTTGGTCAGGTCTAGGATCAAGAATGAGGTCAGCTGACTACATGAATATACTGAATGGATTGTTTGCCAGGAGTCCAGACCTGAGTCCAGACCTGAACCCCAGGTGCAGGGACTCTCCCATCATCAACACTGGATGGAAATAAATCTTGTGACACTGCAGAAGCTTATTGAAACAATGCTTCAGTGAATGAGTGAGTAATCAAAGCTAAAGGCAAAACATGAGAGTGTGTGAGTGTGTTTTTTTAGATGGTTGGCTGCACGGCAACGATTCACTCACTCACTTTCACTACACCAGGCTGAGTTTAAAAAAGACACAGACATGTTTTAACTGTCACAGATAAGGAAGTTAACTATAGTTGGTACCACAGTACAGCAGTTATGTATGTAAAGCAGCACAGGTGCAACGTTTAACACGGACCAAACCAACAGATCTGGAAACACAGCATACAGCATTCATACTGGGAAATATATATTATTCATTATTCGTGTGTTGCTGTCTGTTGTCACAGCTTATCTGACAGATTTCCAGGTTGAAACAAAAAGAATATAAAAATAATAATATGTATTTCAAAGAGATGTCATTAAACATCATGGAAGCAGCAAGCCCACTGTAACTTTGTCTTCAGTAAATAATAATTGTAAATTAAATTTGAAATTGTTGATATAAAAAAGCTTTGCTTCGTGCACTCCTGCAGAGTTAGTCCCTCCTTCAGGCTCTGTTAAAGAGAAGAAAAAGAAATTGTTATTTATTTATTTTTGATGATGCACAGGCAAGAAACGGAGAGTTTTTCTTCTCGTAATGACAATGAAATTCAGTCATTCAGGAATATCGTCATGGACACACAAACAAAAAGCTTCTTTCAAGGATTCAAGACAAGAATCATCAGAAGTCTCATCCCTTAAAAAGCCGAGCAAGTCACATTGATCTTTGTTACCTCAGGGAAATGTGAGTATGTTCTCTGTGGAATCTACATTTTTATGTCCTAACTCATTTGGACTTAAACTGAATGTCTCTCAATAAGACGACAGAAAAAAATACTCAAAAACACTGAACTTTATTACATATACTAACTGTTAAGTTTAAGGAAACATTTTTTCAGTTTGACCTTTTCACATACAAATATGTTGATGACACAAATATTACAGAAATAAAGTTTACATTAATAGAGCAAACTTTTGGTGTGAGATGTTTTGCACATGGCTCAAATTCTTCTTTAAGATGATATGAGACTTCATATGTGGAGTAACCAGGAACAGTGTGAATAAAACTAAACTTTTAGAATAAACAAAACAGTTAGAGGCCCTTTTTTTAACCTCAGCCACTTTCTCCCTCTCCACTCTAAATGCTTTGCCCACACATTTGTCCAAATCAAACAGCAGCGGCACACAGGCGCCCTCTAGTGATACTTGGAGAGAATGGCATTAAAAAGAACTCCTCCACAGAGACAATGTCTTTCTGACCCACTGCAGTGTTGTTATAATTGATGATTGTTGTCACCAGCGCAGTATAAACACTGACCATCACATTCGTTTTTGCTTGAGGTAAAAATCTTACATTTCCATGACTTCAGATGACCTGGAGACCTAATCCTGGATACCTTATCCTAATCCTAACCTTAACATTAACCTCACCCTCACCTTAGTCTAACTATAAAACATGTCTTGACCTTAAAATGTAGTAATTTACGCTATGGGGACTTGATTTTTTGTCTCCACAAGGAAGACAAGTCCCCATAATGTGACTCTGTACACAGATTTAGGTCCTAACAAGTATACACACATATACACACACATATGTATATAAATATACATATGTGTGTATAGAGTATATATATGTATATATATGTATATATATACATACATATATACATATATACATACATACATATATATATATACATATATGTATATATGTATATATATACATATACATGTATATATATATACATATATACACATATACATATATATATACATATATATACATATATACACATACACATATACATATATATACATATATATTTATATATATATATACATATATATATATATTTATATATATATATAACAAGCAGGTGATAGATACCGTGTGTAAGAATGGATCTGCACTGTTTGTGTGGACACTCAAAGACATGTTTGCTATACCTACAGAGCATCTTGGTGCAGGGGTTAAGGCGTTCACCCCACAACTGGAGTGTCAGCTGTCCCATGAGACCTGTGCAGTGACAGTCTGATGGACAAAAGAGACAAAAGTGACAAAGTGATGGGACAAGTGAGCCTAAACACACCACATCACACAGGTAAATACAACAAGCGTGTGTGTGTGTGTGTGTGTGTCTTAGCTGTTAGGTCAAACACTAGTGAAGAAAGAAAAATACTGTGTTGAAATGAACACTGACCTTTGACCTTATTCTTCTCAACTGTTTGGAGGTTGTTGCTTTATCTTTTTTAATAAAATCTGGATTACTTTTTGACTTCATGATGTCTAAAAAAAAAAAAAAGGGGGGGGATATGTTGTAATTATTGGAGAAGAAATAAAATGACTTGAACTATGATTGAATTATTAAGAAATGAACTTGCAGTATACCATATCCAGATGTCACGGCTTCATCGACACTCCTTCCACCTAAAGCTTCTGTGGCTGTCAGTAACTTCTTCTTCAGTTTGCTGATGTCAAAGTCAGCTTTTGCTTTCACGATGCTGAGCTCTGTATAAATGTCCTTATATTTGTCTGTGGCATATTTCTTGTCCTGGTGAAATGCAAATCAGTGAAAATGTAGTTTTTGTTTTGTTTAATTTTCTGTTTAAAGACATGACATAAATGTTGTTTGGTTTAGTTAGCTTTTCTTACCCTTAAAGCAGACTGCAATTCATCTTTCAAAGAGTGGATTTCCTGTTTCAGATACTGGATCTCTGACTCCTTAATGCGCAGCAACACCTTCAAGATGTAGACACAAATGCACAAGATCACAGTCCTAATCATTAGTGTGTGTGTGTGTGTGTGTGTGTGTTGTGTTAACGCTACCTCTAGTTCATACACATCTTTGCCCTGGGTCAGTGAGGACAACGTTGTTTCCCCGGTGACACGTGAACGCTTCTGTGTGATCTCTGCAGTCAGCTGCTTGTTTAATTCCTGCTGGACAGAGGAGACTTATACTGGATTACTTGAGACACATTGTGTGTGTGTGTGTGTGTGTGCTGCATATACAGTATGTGCATGGATGAACATTCAAACCTGATTGTCAGCGTTCAGTTCCTGGTTATATCTCTGACACTGCCTGAGGGCCTGCCTTTCAGCCTCCAGTGCCTGAGCAAGGTGAGCATTCTCCAGACATTTCTGAGAATACTGCTCTGACAACACGTCCAGTTCTCTCTGGATGGACTGGAGCTCCTCTCTACGCAGGCATGGAATCAGAGGAGCAGATATCAGGGAGCGGCTCCTCATGTAGCTCAACCAACAAAAGAGAATGGACTTTCCATCTTGTTAGTGACTTTTCTAAATAGTCGTTATAAAAAATGTAATTCAAGATACATAAATGAACAGCTTATAATTTATGACAAATTAATGTCAAAATGAACGTATTCTTTTTTGCAGTTGAGTTGAGCAAACGTGATGAGTGATAGAACAATGAAAATGTGAGTGAATGGGTGAGTTTACAGCAGCTTTGAGTGGTCATCATGTCTAAAAGATCTCTATATTAATACAGACCATCATGAGTGTACATCATAACACACGTCTTTGCCACCACTAGACTTCTTCAATAATGAAAGACCAAAAGCAGCAGCTGTTTGCATTAACTGAGAGTAAAAGAGAAGAGCAACACCAGAATAACAGGAGCACACACACAAGAATTCGACATAATAATATGACGGTGATGTCACTCGTTGTTTTTCTCTGACGACATAGAAGTGGAAATATGTCCTTCTTTAGTTCAGGTGAGATAATCTACAGAACTTCTGCTGCCCCTTTTCATCGGGGTCATCGAGTGATTATCAGGTTTCGTTGATCTTGCAGCTCCCCACCCCTCTGCTAACCAGTTACAATAACCATTTATCTTGTCTAACAGCTGACTATCCAGAGCTTTATTTGCTTTATGTTGCTGTGTTCTTCAACTCTCACGATGTCAAATGAATCACTTCCTGTGTGCAGCAATGGATTGTCATAAGACCAGTGGAGTTGCAAGGCTTTTTCAGCAGTGTGTGAACTCTGTTTGATGATGAGCGGCAGAACTCAAACTGTAGTGGGTGGATTTTAAATAACATTTTTGGGACGGAATCTGAACACAGTTTGTCTAATCAATTATCGATCTTATACGATTATGTGAAAGTATTGACACTAAGGGAAACTGAGTGGCCTTGGTGGATGTGTGCGCCCCTTAAATGTGTTCTCTTGTAGAAGACGTGATTAAGATATCATACTCATATTGTAAGTGAAGCTCATCGATGTCAGAGTTCAGTCCACTCAGGTGGGAGCGCTGGGACTTCTCCATTTTCTCCTTTTGTGCATTTTTCATAGCTTCAATAGCTGCAGTAAAGACAGATAAGCAATATTATGATAGTATTATTATTATTATTATTATTATGACGCCTATATAGGGCTGGGTTATAAATATTTTTTTCCTGATTCAAATTGTTTTTGTTTGGAAGATCCAATATCGACTATATATATCGAGATTGATCTTTTCACCTGTTTCTGAACAAATCTCATGAGAAGATTGTGGTCACGTGAGACTTGACCATGATAGTCTCGCATTACCTCGATAAATGGTGTAGATCCAGAAACTTCTGATGATTGTCCGAGCAGGTGGACATTTGAGTTAGTTTGTGTCCTCAAACCACAGAAAAATGACTTTTGTTCTTCTGATGAGCAAACAAGGGCATGGATGCAGGCCAAGCTGCACTCACAGCACCCTCTTCTGGACAAGTTGTCTATTACTTTAAAATGTTTAGGCAATGGTAGGATTTTGAATTTAAACAGGTTTAGAGTTTGAATTATCATTTACCACTTTACTGCAGAATTGCACAGTGTGGTCATCGGGTACATTTTTCATGGACACGTTTAGAGAATTTAATACAATTTGCATTCGTTTTGTGACTCTATGTCTTTCATAGCCAAGAAAAAATGGAATGGAATGGAAAGTGAAATATCTCTAACTGAAATGAATGAAATGAAATTGAAAATTGAAATCAGGATCTCATGAATTGAAATGATTCAGGAAAAAGAGCCCAGCCCTATGCCTGCACTATGACACTCTTATTAATACATTTCAGTACCAGCAATTGTTGCAGCAGTTTCCTCAGCCAGCAGTCTTTCTCGCTCCTCCATCAGTTTAGAAATCTCTCTCTGATGGTGCCTCTGCAGGTCTTCTATCACTCTCTGGTGTGTTTCTTCCATTGTAGCAAACCCACGTTCACATGTGGACTACAGAGGGAAAGGGACATCATTCTGTCATCACATGGTTACATTTGTGCACATTTGTTACCGCTCTGTGCCGTGTCTAATACTAGTTCACCCATTGTGTCATGCAAAGTCAGTGATAGAGCCATGCAAGGTTTTAATAAACACACACAACTATGTTAAAAGCCACAGAGTAAAACAAATGAGTCTTTTTGGAGAAGCTTCTTCCCTCTTGAAAATGGGAGATGGTTTATGGTTATTGACTACTTCATTTTGCCCAAATGAAGTAGTAACATTGTGAGGAAATTGTATTCTGTTTATTGTAAGAAAGCACTTTCCATTCAATATTTGTGGGGAACTGAAAATGCCATTCCTACACCACACTGCAAACATGGCTGAAAGTCTAATGCTAATTTACTGCAGGAAACAGAATAAGTTGTTTGGGACAAAAGCTACATTTCCACTTGGATTACAGTTTGTATGCAGGTGTTCTGAAATACCACCATTTCCCAATTCCAAATGATCAGTAAATAATGTGTTTATGTCACTACTTATTTACTATCTCTGTCTGACACAAATAGCTGCATTAGGGTAATAGTGAAAGAGCAAAAACCTTAAGACTGTCAAAGTCTCTCTGGTCTTTCTCTCTCAGGCTGGACACATCTCCATCGAGGTGGTTGTTCTCCATTTCGAGCCGCATGAAGTTCATCTCTGTCTCCAGGTCCTGGATCCGTTCCTTCAGAAACCCTATTGAGTCCATCTTTGACACATGTTGAGACTGTAACTTTCCTATCTCTTTTCTATGATTGTGCTGAAGCTCACAGATCCATTGCTCAATGTGCTCCTCCAGTTTTTTCACATGATGCTTGTGTCGCTTCTTCACTGTATCTACGTCTATCAGCAGAACCTCCAACCTTCGTTGGCCATCAGCAACTATATCCATGATATCCAGCGCTGTCAAAGCTTGGTGAAGCTGCTTCAACTCTTCAGGGTGCTCCTCGTTATGCTCCTCCAGGAGGGCCAGATGCTCCTGCTGCTGGTAGAGCCGGTTCACACGCTTGCAGATCTCACTCTTCAGTGTTTGAATCTCCATTTGTAGAGTGGTCACCATCTGTGAGAACCTCAGACGCCCCTCCTGTAAAATGGCTTCATACTTCTCTTGAATTGCACTAATATTGTGAGCATGCTGCTGAACAACAGCATCCATGTTCTGACTTGACTGTTTGCACCGACCCAACTCTTGTTCATGTGTGGCCTGTAACCTGCATGCAGCATGGGCCACCTGAGCATGGGTACGAGCTTCACGCAAACACAGAGAGCTGCTTAAATTATGATGGGGGGTCATTTTAACCTGTCCAGGATGGTTTACACCACTTTCTATCTCTTGAGCATATTTATGGAGGGTTGCTGCTTGCCTCTGAAGCTCTTTAGCAAGGTTAGCATGCGCATTTTGGAGTAGCTCAACAGAGTCATCACCAAAAGGGACAATTCGTACAGCCAAGTGTCTGCCTACAGTGTTGTCAGCCAAGTCTCGAGCTGCATCCATTTTAATCTGCTCCATGTAAGGAGCAACGTCAGGGGGATGAATGTCAGCTAACTTTTGTTTACTTGAGAAAAACCTATTTTCAACTTCCTTCCTTATATTTCTCAAATCAGGGCTTTTGGAAGCTTGAATAATTGCTCTCAGAGCCATTTCCCTTTGATATAAGTTACTAAAAGCTTCATTTAACTCTCTTTTCAGAATGTTGAATTTCTCCTCAAAGCAAAGTTCAAGATTTTGAATGGAGTAGACAAGCTCTGCTTTCATTAAAGTGTTAAAGATAGTGGCATCAGCATTTACACTTCTGTTTTTGGATGTAGCATCATCCGTTTCAAATATCTCCATTTCCTTCCAGAGGGCACTCTCTGGAACCTCTGAAGTTTGATTTTGGACAACTGCTGTATGCTCTTGCATCATTTGTCCTTGTTGGATGTGCAGTGATGCTTTGAACAAATCCTTTTCTATAGCTGACAGTGAACGTAGCTGTGAAACAGCGGCATCATGAGAGCCAAGGAGAAAAGCTCTGACTTTCCTCTGACTGTTTTCCACACACGCCAAAGCATTCATATAGTGGTTATTGGCAGCACTACTTTGTGTCGTACTACCACAACAAAACTCTTTACCTAAGTAACGGTTATTTTCTTTTGTCCTCCTGAGATCAGTCTTTGTCATGTCATCTACCCAGGAAGATCGCTGCTCCTCTAAATGATGTGTCATATTTCTTAGCCTATCCTCAGCGGCCAGCAGTCTAGATTCTAAGGCATGTATAATGGAGATAAACCTCTCCGGGTCATTAGTATGTGGCTTATTTTGTGACTCCTTATCATCTGGGGGTTCCTCTGTCTTGGGTGTACGCTCTGTGTTCGGTGATGAGGAGGGTGACGTATGAAGTCTTCCCCTCTTGCTCTGTTCTGGAGTTTGCCGTCTTTCCATGTGACGATCGGCATAGCCCAACTGCAGGGCATTGAGAAGCTGCTCTAGCTCTGCATTATGGTCCTCTGCAACCACAAGCATGGATTGCAGATTCTTGTCATGACTACAGGGCTCAACCTTTCCTGAGAGACGTTGACTCATTTGACAGAGAAGCTCCTCCTTAGCTTGCAACTTCTGTTCCGTTTGCTCCAAGCTGTTGCTAAGAAGCGTCATTTTAATAAGTGCCTCTTTTAAGTCCCTTTCCCTGTGTTTCACCAGCCTCTCATATATATCTTTAGTCTGTCGGATCTCTTCTTCTTTTTCTCCAAGGAAGTGGCTCATTTTCTGGAACTCCAGGGTAGCTCTCTCACATGAGTGCTGCAGTGTGTCGTATTCAGCTTCTTCATTTTCCGGATATTTGCAGAGTTCATTCACCTCACAGTCTGTGTCTGCAATCTGGTTGAGAAGCTCCTGACAGCAGGAAGTGAGATGGCATTTCTCTTCTACCCTATGCATACTCTCTCTCAGTGTTTCAACCATGTCAATCTTCTGGGTCAGTTCCTTTTCTAACTTCAACATTTTCTCCCTGTATTCGTTCCCTTCTGAGTTCTGCCTAGTTCTGAGCAAAGCTCTTTCCTGATGCCCAGCTTTCAGCACTCTGTTCTCTATCTCTTTTTGTACCATGTCCGCCTGAGATAATCTTCCACATAGACTCTGTCTTTCCCCATCATGACTTCCTTGCACGCTGTGCTGCTCCTTACTCAGGCACTCTTCCTTCACAGTCTGGCTCTGTTCAGTAGCACTAGATCTAGCAGTTACGTCTTGAAGTCTCTCCTCCAACCTTTGTACCTCTCTCATGTGCCTATGGGCCTGGTTCCTCTCCAATAGGCAGGCCTCTAATTCACGTCGTCTGTCCTCATTGTCCTTTAGCTGGACACATGTGGTGGCTTCACCTTTTTGTTCCGTTGAATGCTCCTGTTCTAACGTATTGTGCATTCGAGTCATAGCCTGTTCACTAGCCAAGATTTGAGCCATCAAAAATGTTAGTTCATGCTGCAGAGCCTGAATATCTGCCACGTGGTGGTCTACGGCATCTTGAGCATTAGTGTTGCTTCTGTTTGATCTCTGGATCTGCTGCGGAGCAAGGTCTTGCTTGTGCTTTTGGGTTTCTTGATTAAGTTTGTGCAAGTGCTGCCACTGCACTCTGTGTGATGGAGATGAAGGGGGTGTTGTCGTCTTGGAAGAGATTGATGAGACAGTTTCATTAATGACATGAACTTACTTTCCCTGCCATACATGGGAGAACCACATCTCTGAGCCTACCAGGAGGCTATCAGTCAAGTTTTTTCAACAGAAACTAAAAGGTTACTGATAATTGCAGATAATTAATGACAAAGAAAAGTTAATGTATGCAAGTCTGAAACACAAAAAGGCATGCAGATATTAAGTTTGGACTGGACATACAGTCAAAGCACAGATATGGGAGGGAGAAGAGAAAAAAAAGGCACAGTGCAGGGCCTATTGATTGAGAGTGTTACCTTTAGCACGTGAAGTAAAATCAATGGTTTTCTCAGAAGATGTTGAACTCGATAAAAACAGTTAGTGAATTATCATGCCACAAACACTACAAACATGCTTCAAAGTGTGAGAATAAGCACCCACACCTGTTTACCGGTTTATATGGATTTGCATAATATTCAACTATCATGAGGCAGTGCACTGAATAATACATCAGGTGCTGCTGTACCACTATGTGAATACTATGTTGTTAACCTCGTGTTACGGATGATTGTAGTACCTGTAATACATAGCCCTCTCTGGCACTCAGTTCTCTGCCAAGTGCATCTTCCAGCTTCTCTTTTAAAATGTTGTTCTGCTTCTGTAGTTGATCCAGCTCAGTCTGCTTCTGTCCCAACTGTACAAAGAAATATGAATCAAAGAAAGGCACAAGACGCTCTGACAAACAAATATAATATAGTATACATGGCCACATTCAGTAAACACACCTCTTTGTCCAGCAGCACGACAAGCTCATGGGCAGGTAGTCTGGCAGAGGTTCCTAAGACTGTGGTGATGGGCACTTGCTTCTCTTCTCTCAAAGGTGTTGTCTCCACCTGATGCCATCGCTGCTCAATCTCTTCATGGACAACTGAGGGTCTGCCGTCCTTATCTTCATCAATATGATGCGAGGATGTAGGGTGGTGCGCTTCCTTCTTCCCTTGCTCTTGGATTTCAGATAAAGGTATCACGTTGTTATTCAGAGTTGATGTCACTGTCACAGTAGCAGTATTTGGCACGTTGTTTGCACTTGTGCTGTGTAGCTGGATACCCCTCCTGACATTCTCCCTTCCTGTTGTTGAAAGTGGGTGAGCAACTGATACAGAGGTTTGGAAGGAGGAGGTAGAGCCAGGAGAGGATGAGGAGGTTGTAGAGCTGAGGTCAACTGTGTCTCCTTGTGCCTTCACAGGCTTTTCTGTCTGTTCCATCTTCGAGTCAAAGCAATCATAGGTCTCAGAGCATCCCTCTAGTTTGTGCTCACAAACTGCAGTTTTACAGAGCTCAGAGGAAAGCACAGAGGATTGGTTACCAGGTGGTTGTCTGTGGCCCTCTGGGACGAGGCTCTGCTCAACGGTCACCTGGAGACACGGCTTCAACATCATTTGGGTTTTTATCTTCTCATCAGAGAGCGACCTAAATAAAGACAGCATATATAAAAGTCATATAGGCACACTTAACACACATAACTTGACATTGATATTTAATGGATACACTACCTTAAGCTGTTTTACATAAATATTATATATACATAAGAAAATTCATAAAACAATATTACTGACAAATCCGATCATGCAGCAACAGTTAATTTAAAGGGTAGAGCAAGATGAAATCAAATGAAAGTATTATTTATCATCATCACATACCCGCCTGTGTAAGAAACTGTGATGGGAAATGTTAATGACTGCCAACATCCAAAGGAGTTAAAACAGGACTAACTGGATATTTTTGGTAGATAATTGTGGTCATTTCACATCTGACTGAACTGTGGTGGAACCCAGGAGTTGGGTCATTGCTCATAGTATTGTAGGTAGTTTATTGATGGTTGTTAAATGCACTGGCATCACCTACCTGTGGTCATAAATGCACTCCCATTGCTCTTGTTAAGTCTCCTTGAAAAGGAAGAAAAAGCAGCATTGTAAAGGAGAGACAGATAGGAGGGTTTCCTCTACTTTGACACAGACGACTTCCTTCACTAACCATCCGCCATCCCTGTCTTAAGTTTGTCTGTGTAGGCTGTCATTCATCCAGGTCATTGTTATCCAGATCACAGAGTTAGTAGCAACTGGACTGGATGTTTTTCTTAAAGACTTTTCATCTCTCCTCCAAGTCGCTTCTTCAGTTTATAATACTTCAAGTCCAGTTGCTTTTGACCCTATGTCTTACAAAAGAGTTCAGACTTGACAAGAAGGATGGGAATGAAAACATCTGACCTCAGGAGACTCTTGCACTCTTCTTGACCATTGTTACAGCAACTGCCTACAATACTGATCACATCCAACCTGAGTTCCACCATAGTTCATTAATAGCTGAAGAAGCCTCTTCTACAAGAAGTGAAATATTACGAATACAACTTGAGTTCCTTGAAGGAGGGGAATTAATATGGGATACCACACACCTGCATGGCCAGATTGAAAATATAACATAACAAAATACATTTATTTTTTTTGTTTTTTATGTTTATTTTCACTTCACAATTTTACAAATTTGTTAAAATGTCTATAACAGAGCACTTCACCTTTGAGAAGATAACCCGCCAACCTCGTTAGACATAAATGAACAAAATTACAAGTTCAGAGGGAGGGTTGAATAGTCATCTCAGGTGAGCTAATCAACCCCCCCCCCCGACCTTGTAATTGACAACTCAACAACAACAGAGGTGATTATTCTACGACAAGGAAAGCTCAGCTTCCTCTAAAATGTTGTCAATTATATACTGTATTTACAGTACATTTCAATGCTAAACGTGCTTTACATTACATTACATTACATTACATGTCATTTAGCAGACGCTTTTATCCAAAGCGACTTACAATAAGTGCATTTAAACATTTGGGTACAAAAAAGAGCTAGAAGTAAGTAAGTGCTTTAAGTAAGCCAAACTATAAAGTGCTAGTCAAAAGTTCGATGTATAAGTAAGCGGTTTTTTTTGTTTTGTTTTTTTTCTCTCTAGAAAGCAATCACAATGTGTCACTAGTTCGTTCAGCTGTTTATCACGAATGACGGATTGCCTTGTGATTCGGCACTATACAAATAAAATCTCATTTAATTGAATAGTTTGTAAGAGGAGTAAAGGAAGTCTCTTCCTAGGAAACTTATTCAGCCTCATGTGACCACAGGTGACTTTAACACTCTAATGCTGTTAATGACCCGGAGCTCTCCAACAGCTGTGGTTGACTCTCAATGGCATTTTCTATCACACCTTGGTGCAACTCAACAACTGTCAGTAAGACACAATGACATTGTGAGCAGTGCCCACATTTCACAGAGGTTCAAATTCTGGGTTTCACCACAAATGTCAGAACTGAAAACACCTCTTGAAGGAGAGGTGGAACATCTTTCAAGATCTCTTTTCAGTCCAGTTACTTCTGATTCGATGGTGTTTGGAGGTCAGCAAGTGCCTCTTAACCAGAGTTGACTGAGGTAGAAAAGTAAATCTGAAACTTCTCAGCTGTGTGACAGTACAGAGAGAAGAACTTGTGCAGTCTTGGCTAACTGCCACAGAGACAGTGAAGTCAGATGACAGTGTTTCCTGGTTACGGTTGGTCCTAATTTGGCACCAGCTGCCATGAGCTGCTGTTTCATCCACATCACCATGTTTTCCTCCTAGCTCCACAACCGACCAGCACATTCACACAAACACACACATGCAGGCTCTGTCAGGTAGCATATGACAATATTAATATTTTTGGTTGGTGTCACACATTGGGGGAGTGGCCTCAACGGTGGATCCTGGTTCAACCAAAGGCCTTTCTGTGTGGACTTTGTGCGCATTAGAGCATGGATACCCAAGTGCTGCTGATAAGTTAGTGTTAGTTAGTGTTGTCAGATTTGCTGTTTTTTTTGTCCAGAAACTGAAGTTTTGTGCCGCTCACTCTCCCTGCAACAAACCCCATAGAGAAAATAGTGATTTTAACGTCACAGCACACAGGAGTTGTTGATCCACTGCTGCCTCCATCACTTAGTCCAAATGTCTCATTTTATCACTCCGGCGTTTGAAATCGTCCACTCAGATCGACCTCAGTGACACAAAGTGAACACACGAGGCAGCAGAGGACCAGCAGCTTCTGCGTCCCCACAAGCTAAAAACGCTGATTTTCTCTATGGACTTTGGTGCAGGGAGAGAAACTTCCGTTTTGAGCCACAAAATGCTTTTAAAGTGCGAGATAAAGTACTACCAGAGGAATCTCTCGTACCACTGGTGGTACACGCACCATAGGTTGAGAACCTAAGCCAGTGTATGTTTTATTGTAGAACTTTGACCTTCAAATAATGCCTCCCAGATTATGGTTGTTGTTGCCATCACGAGGCCTGGTCTAAACCGTAGTATAGCGAGTTACAGTAGTCCAACCAACACAAGGGCATGGACTACACGCTCTAGATCGGCGTGTGGTAGGTTAGGCTTGACTTTACTGAGAAGGCGTAACTGGTAAAAGCCTACTGATCCAACTTGAAGGAGCTGTCAATAATCACAGCCAGATTTCTGACTGCTTGGTGGCAGTGGTGACTCAGAGGGTCTAAAATCGAAAAATAAAACAACATAAACTTTAAAAAGTTTAGAGCCAACCACTGCTTTACTTCCTGGAGGCAATTTACCAGGGCGTGGGTGCTATCTGTATTTGGTTTTAAAGGCAAATAGACTTGAGCATCATCAGCAAAACAGTGAAACGAAATATTGTGTTTATGAAAAATGGACCCTATGGGCAGCAAATACAAAGAAAACACCACTCCAATGGTGCTGGCAACAGATGAGCTCCGGTTTGAGCGTCAGTGACGGGTATAGGAACCAGCCAGTGAAACGCAGATGATCCATAGCGGTGCGAAAGGCCATTTTTTCTTGAACGCAGGTATGTCCTGACTTTGACCAACACACCTCCTCTCTCTGCGCACGCGTCTCCTCCGGGGCACAGTAAGATGAGTGGTGCAAAGGTGAGCTGGTATGGAAGCTAGCAGGGGCGGAGATGGTGGATATGAAGACTGGTGACTAACACAGTGCTTCAGGAAAGCTGCATGTGAAGCCCGAATGTTTAACAAACACTGGCGATCATACACAAGCGTCCCAGAAATTCTTGAGCAGAAAACACAAATCCATACGAGAAACAGTGTGCTGAGTAGGTCAGGGAGACGGAGCGCCGTGCACAACGCAAGCGCCATCTTGCCACGTGGGATGCTCAGGGGGTAAGTGTGAGGGGGAGGGAACCAGTGTGGAGCAGGCTTAGCCACTCCCACTCTGACATGGAGTGACCTCTGTTCTGAGTGACACTCAGTGTGCATGTATCTCTTGCTTGTTTTCAGTGACTCATGAACTGTGTCACAGTGACTGATCTGCTCTGTGATTGGTGGAGACGTTTGAGTGCGAGGAGACAAATGTGATTGGCTGAGAGGAAAGACTGAAAGAATGGAGAAGACAAATGTCCTTGTTAACAGCTGAGGACACTCTACATCGGGCAGAGGTCGGTGTGGAGGATGCCATGCTCTACCTCCTACACCAAGCCCACTCGCATCTGGACAAGGGAAGTGGCACAGTCAGGATCCTCTTTTTGGACTTTTTCGAGTGCCTTCAACACCATTCAGCCCCTTGTACTCAGGGAAAAACTCACCAGAATGCGAGTGGACCCCTGCCTGGTTGCTTGGATTTCCAGCTACCTCACAGACAGACCACAGTACTGTATGTCAGGCTGAAGGACATCACGTCTGACACTGTGGTCAGCAACATCAGAGCTCCTCAGGGGACTGTGCCGTCTCCCATCCTCTTCACTCTTCACTGCAGACTTCTGCTACAACTCTGAAACGTGTCACATCCAGAAGTTCGCAGACGATACGGCCATCATGGGGTGTATCAGAGACAACGAAGAGGAAGAGCTATATAGGAGCATGGTGAGGAACTTTGTATTCTGGTGCCATATTAACAACCTGCAGCTCAACACCTTAAAGACCAAGGAACTGGTCATCGACTTCGGGAGGGACAGACCCAGTTCGAGACCAGGAATCAAACTGTACAACTCCTGATTGGGGGGGAGGAGGGCGAACAAAACAAGCAGTACGAACTAAACAACTGTCCATAATCACAACTCACAAAAATGTGCAATAACCACAACAAAAACTCATAGAAACATGTGCAATAAAACCTTGGGCAATATGGGGTAAATGTATGTGTGTATATATACACATGTATATGTATATGCAGGTATGTTTGTGTGTATGTATGTATACATATACATATACATATATATATATATACATATATATGTATACATATATTGTATGCATAGTGTATTTTTATCTTATATCTATATTTTATTTTACTATATTATGTTATTCTATATTTTATGGTGTTTGGTACCTGGGGTGTTTTTCTTTCCTGTCTCCTGTAAAGTGTGACTCCAATTTTAACAGTGTTGTGTGTGGATGTGGGAGCTTTTAATTTCCCAGAGGCTCGACGAGCCTTGTTAGTGAGGAACCTGCTGATTGGTGGAAAAACAGCTGTCGTGTGATTGTACACACACACACACACACACACACAGGGAGTGTTACTAATGGCGCATTTCCACCGGCTCTACTCGCCTCGCCAAGTACAGAGGTCACTCCATGTCAGAGTGGGAGTGGTTCCCTCCCCCTCACACCTGCAGTTTGACAATGGGAGGAGGAGGAGCCAATGGGTGAAGAAGAGTCAGATCCGTCAGGCTACGCCCACTGCCGTGTCACATGTTTGACTTCTGAGGAAGAGAAACTCAGACAGTCGTGGTGAAATGGCAGGAGTTCAGCTGCACACAGAAACCTTGTCTTGTTCCATCTGTTTGGATCTTCTGAAGAATCCGGTGACTCTTACCTGTGGACACAGCTTCTGTAAGAACTGTATTAAAGACCACTGGGACTCAGAGGAGCAGAGGAGTAGGATCTACAGCTGCCCTCAGTGTAGAAAGACCTTTACACTGAGGCCTAAACTGAAGAAAAACGTCATGTTAGCAGATTTAGTGGAGGAGCGGAAGATGACTGGACTCCACGCTCCTCCTGCTCATCACTGCTATGCTGGCGCTGAAGATGTGGCCTGTGACGTCTGCACTGGCAGGAAACGTAAAGCTCTCAAGTCCTGTATGTTTTGTTTGGTCTCTTACTGTGAGAAACATCTCCAGCCTCATCATCAATCACCTGCATTTAAGAAACACAAGCTGGTGGAGCCCTCCAAGAACCTCCAGGAGAACATCTGCCCTCGTCACAATGAGGTGAAGAAGATGTTCTGCCGCACTGATCAGCAGTGTATCTGTTATCTCTGCTCTGTGGACGAGCATAAAGACCATGACACGGTCACAGCTGCAGCAGAAAGCACACAGAAGCAGAGAGAGCTGGATCTGAGTCGAGAAGAAGTCCAGCAGAGACTCCAGGACAGAGACAGAGACGTGAAGGTGCTTAAACAGGAGAGGAAGACTCTCACTCTCTCTGCTGATAAATCCATGAAGGACACAGACAAGAGCTTCATTGAGATGATGCGTCTCCTGCAGAGGAGAAGCTCTGACGTGAAGCAGCAGATCAGATCCAAGCTGGAAACTGAAGTGAGACGAGTCAGAGACGCTGAGGAGAAGCTTCAGCAGGAGATCACTGAGCTGAAGAAGAGAGAAGCTGAACTGAAGCAGCTCTCACTCACACACGACCACAACCAGTTTCTCCTCAACTACAGCTCACTGTCAGC
Organism: Solea solea; assembly: GCF_958295425.1. Classification (NCBI taxonomy): domain Eukaryota; kingdom Metazoa; phylum Chordata; class Actinopteri; order Pleuronectiformes; family Soleidae; genus Solea; species Solea solea. The sequence continues at coordinate 18,128,373 of NC_081154.1, forward strand.
ACTCAGTCCATCGACACACTCGTCCACCATCAACGTCCGTTCTCGGGGACACTTTGAGGACGTGTCAGCGGCTGTGGCAAAGGTCAGAGGTCAACTGCAGGACTTCCTGACCGAGACATGGACAAACATCTCACTGGCTGTGGCTGAAGTAGATGTTTTACTGACAGAACCAGGACCAGAGCCAAAAACCAGAGCTGAATTCCTCAGACATTCACAGGAAATCACACTGGATCCAAACACAGTAAACACATGGCTTTTATTATCTAAGGGGAACAGAAAAGTGACATTAATGAATGAAGCTCAGTCTTATCCTCATCACACAGACAGATTCATGGTTTATCTTCAGGTCCTGAGTAAAGAGACTCTGACTGGACGTTGTTACTGGGAGGTGGAGTGGACAGGAAGAGGAGTTTTTGTAGCAGTGACGTACAAGAACATCAGCAGATCAGGGAGTTCAGATGAATGTGGATTTGGATACAATGACAAATCTTGGGCTTTATTTTGTGAACAAAAAAGTTGTCAGTTTGGTCACAACAACATCAGGACTGACGTCTCAGATGTTACAGTCTCCAGAGTGGGACTTTACCTGGACCACAGAGCAGGTCTTCTGTCCTTCTACAGAGTCTCTGACACCATGACTCTGCTCCACAGAGTCCAGACCACGTTCACTCAGACTCTCTATGCTGGAGTTTGTTTTTGTTATTCTTCACCTGGAGACACAGCAGAGTTCTGTAAACTCAAATAGTCTGGAGTGAGTTAAACTCTGAGTTTAAATCTTTAACTTCTCTGCGACAACAATAACATCAACTTTTGACTTTTGAATTTAAACTGTGAGCACCTTTATTGACAAAGTTTCTTTAATTTGCTTATTTTGTTAAGTGTATCTGATTCATGGTTAAATGTTTTTGATTCATGGTTAAATGTATTTGATTCATGGTTAAGTGTATTTGACTCATGGTTAAGTGTATTTGATTCATGGTTAAGTGTATTTGATTCATGGTTAAGTGTATTTGATTCATGGTTAGGTGTATTTGATTCACCGTTAAATATATTTGATTCATGGTAAGTGTATTTGATTCATGGTTAAGTGTATTTGATTCATAGTTAAGTGTATTTGATTCATGGTTAAGTGTATTTGATTCATGGTTAAGTGTATTTGTTTCATGGTTAAGTGTAACTGATTCATGGTTAAGTGTATTTGATTCATGGTTAAGTGTAATTGATTAATGGTTAATTATAATTGATTCATGGTTAAGTGTAATTGATTCATGGTTAAGTGTAATTGATTCATGGTTAAGTTTATTATATATATACTGCATATCAATATTGCATTGACTTACATTCATTTCCTGGAGACTTACTCTAACCTTAACCACAATCACTACTGGCCTAACCCTAATCCTAATCCTAACCTTAAAACATAACTGCACCTTAAAATTTAGTCATTTATGTTATGGGGACTTTTGTCCCCATAACATATTGGAGATTAGGTTCATTGGATACCGTAGGTGTGAATGTCGGAGGGCATAGTTGCCGGAATTGGCTTTCCGGCTGTAAATGTATTCCATGTGTTCTCAATTTGTAAACTGAATATGGAATATCAAATAAAATGTACCTTGTTGTTTTTGATGTAATATTTCCCATGAACTTCCTTTAAGTAAATCATTAACACACGAAGTATCTTTTTAAACAAATACAATTGAAATTAAATTCACAACATCCTCCGCCCTGCTGAACTATTCATGGTTCATCTAAATTTCTGAAGAATACAGTCCCTGCAGAAGAGCAAACTGCACATGAATGAACAAGACCATCACAGCCTGGAAACAGCTTTTCAATTCTTCCTAGTTTGCAGGTCTGCCTCGGGGCGCTATCCTCCCTGATGAGTAAGTCTCCAATCTTCTGTGGTTAGGGCTGCGGTGTGTGCCAGTGGTGGGCTGACTTCAACTTCAGCAAATAATCCTTTTGCCAGCTATTCCAAAACTAGGTCACGAGTGCTTGTCTGTATCAGCATCTCTGAGTCATTTCTTCCTTGTTCGGCATTGGATGGTGAGTATCAGCAGGAACTGGCTTACGGGGCATGCAAGTAAGTCTCTGACCAACCAAGAAGTGAGCTGGCGTCAGTGGTTGAGGATCATTCACTTCATCATTACTCACATACCACTGAAAAGTACCTCTGCCAGTGGTATGCTTTCCTCCAGCATCCGGTCAAGCTCACCAAAGGTGTTTTCCTTTTGCCAACTGTATTGCCAGCATCTCCCACATACGGTGAATATCTGGGTCTTCCCTTGAGAATTCACCTTCCATCTGATTCAGTAGTCTTGTCGCAGAACACCGGTTGTTTTGCTGCTTTTGTTTCAGCCTTTCCACAGGTTGCTCCTCAGTGTACCAAAAATGTTGTAGTTCAATCCAATTACGTCCAAAATGACGAGACAGGACTCTGACTTAACATTTAACTGAACTTAAGTGACTCAACAAAGGGAAGAGGGTTTACATGTGTGGGAACGTAGGATAGCTTCTCTGCTAACATCTGCTAAACAAAAACATGCATCATATACTGCTCTATGGCAGCAAAGCATTGTGGGAAATGTAGTCCTTCAACACAGGAACTAAATAAGGTTTCAGGGCCTGTAAATACCATTACATGTGTTTTTAATATGCAAAATGAATATGGGATACATTCTATCAATTCTTCTTTTTAACCTAATATTTCCCATGAACGTACCAGTATCTTTTAAACAGTCTTCCACTGACTCGGTTGGAGATAACTGCTAAGCTAACAGCTCAGCTTAGTCTGCAGATTACTTTCCCTCAGTGGTTAAGAACCAGAAGAACTTCCACAGAAGCTTCGGTGTAAAGGGTATTCAGGTTTAATAAGGCCTGACTGCACTCATGGCACTACAATATCTACATCAGACACATCTGAAGCCCTCCAATTACTAAGTGAAAGCCCTTGTCTCAAATGTGCAGTAACAGGGTGAATAGAGGTGTTTTCAGTCAGGTCACACAGGGACATGATGACCCATACTTTATGTATTGTACAGAGCGAATTGACCGAAAGGGAAATCCAAACCAAACCATTTGCTCCTGATTTAATGCCTTTCAAATTACCTTAAATGATATCCCATTAGTACTTTATGCTGCAATGTTTCCCTTACATTCATGTAGCAGTAGCACTCAGTCTAGCAAATGTGGCAAGTCGCTACTCAATGGAAATTAAACAAGAAAGTCAACGTGCTTTGAATGATTAACCATCACAACTCGCAGACAGTGGATCAGTGCTAGAGTGAGTCTTTCAACTGGAAGGTTGACAGATGACTTCATGGGTCAAGTGAAGGTGGCTGATGTTTGGAATGGTGCAGATTGACTCTCATACGGTGTAGTGAAGGTGCAGGTATTGACAAAATGTGACGATATTTCCATGAAATGTGGCTCATAAGTAGCACCCACCTTCTGCTGTGAAGCAATGTGATTACTCACAGCATAGTCTGCAATTTCATTTGTTCATTTTTGACAGTCCAAATTCCATCTGAATGGCAAGAGCATAGAGGTGTGTGATAATGATGAAAAATATCCCGATATTTTTGGCGATATTTTGCAATCCTCAAACATGTGTTTGTAAAAGCATAGAAGGCCTGTTGTACCAGCTTCTCTTGTTAATAATTTATTAGATGTTAATGATAATATTGACAAGAAGCAACCTGTTCAAGAAAAACAGGCCTTCTTTATTCACTTAAACTTACTTTATAAAATATTGCACAACGAACGAGCAACAAAAACTATCATGAGAGCATTTTAAACTAATGTCAACAATACAAGGCATTAATATGAGAATGTGGATACACATTAAACTGCTGCCAAAGTTTGTGAGTGTCTTTTCTTGTCGGTACCGTAGCTGGAAGCTCGTGGTCGACCGCTGACTGCCCAAGCTTTTCATATTAAGGCGTGTTTTGATTGGTTCTTGCAAAAATGAGTTCGACACACTCGATATTGTGATTTCACACATAGTTAAAACAACAATTAAGATATTATCGCAGACGATATATATCGCACACCCCTACAAGAGCACTTAAAAAAAAAAAAGATTAAAATATATGAGGTATATGATGTAATTTGATTTAAAAAAAAGGAAAAAAAAGTCTTGACTATCATTTTGTTCCATAATAATAAATGCTTGTATTGCAGATTGCTTGGATCATTTTAGTTTGCTGTTGTGCAGCATCTCTACAGTGGAACAACTGACAGCAACACAAGACTGAATCACCTGACATTGCATACGGTGACAAACAGATTGTGCCGATGAAGATAAGATATTTAACACATAAGCACTTATGAAGCACTCCAACCTGGGCTTCATAACAGATAGTTTCAGAGATACACTGATCTGTTCAGCTGGTTGAAAATGAACAGAAGATGGAGGAAGATAAAGAACTGAAGAAATGAACGAGAGAGAGAAATTCAAGTAACCAAGAGCGTGAAGTGGCAGTTCTGTGTGGGTATTACCGGGTGATGTCGGGGGCGACAGTAGGCTGCACATTCTTCATAATGGCCTGAATCCAGTTGCGACGGATTCCAGAGGTCATAGCTGACAGTGTGTATGCTCCATCTTGGCACTGAAAGCAGACAGTCAGGACATTAAAATCATTAACATTGAACGAGAAAACATGTTGATGGAAGTTCCTTTTTGATACAAGATGAATGTAAGCGTGCTTTTAATGAAACTGCATTTTAAGTATACCGAGTTCTGGGATCTCTTTTTTCACCACAGTGCATTAAACTGTCAATGGTCTGTGATTATGAAGCGTTTTTCTAGCCTCAGTGAACACAGGAGATGCTAACCCTAACCCATTCATACACACATTCAGACAGCACATCTATATGGAGTATTTTTTTCTGTCACCAGGGTCCTATGCAAGATTCTGTGTGGGGGCCCCTGTTTTGCCAAAATATGGTGGGGGGCCTCCAAACCCTTTTGAGATGATCTTTGAAGATGCAGAAATCTGATACACTTTCACAAGAAAAAAGTAAGTTGCTTTTCAGAGTAAATAATAAAAGCAGCTCAACAAAAAGAGGAATACTTGTATTGACCGGTGGGGAAATCTCATCACAGCAAAGACCTCAGGTAGGTTTTGATGAATTTCAGCTATGAGAAGCTCATTTCTGGTGAGGCCACGTTCACAGAAACAGTGCATGTGATCCACAGGTAAGTATACAGTTCCTGAATGCAGGAGCGAAGCTATAGTGCATTCATATAATCAGAAGGCAGTTGAAGGCAAGTTGCTAATTACCACCAATCACACTTTCAAACCTGTCCTTTAAAGATCTTGTAATGCTCATTTCTTAGTTAGAAAATAGAGGGTGGGAACGTGACATAATTACACATGCAGAGTAAAGAATTATGGAGTTAAAACTGAAAAAAGTTGAAGTCCAGTAGTCTTCTCAAAAATGTTTAGGGGTGTCGAAAAACATGGGAGCCCTAGTTAGCTCATCTCCTCTTCAAACAGTGTGGATATAAAAGGAGATGGTCGGAGTCGCACTGTGACCATAAGTGTAAATGCATTTCCGAAGAAGAACAGACTCCTGCTGTGAGGCTGCAGGTGCTGCTAAAGAGGAAGAGGGAGAGAGAGGGTGGAGGACGGCTGCTAAACTAGCTCTGATCATGTGCAAGATGTCGTTAAACCACCACCAACATGGTGAAACATGTTAGCGGAGCATTTCTGTTCAAATTCTGTACAAACACTGTTGAAACATGACTCTGCTCTCCACTTGAAGATCAGAGAGGTGTGTGAGTGTGTGGAACAGCTGTAGCGGCCACAACCCCACAGTCTCAGGACAGATAAAGATTTTTTTGGTGATCATTTTATCACTTTACAGGGTATTAAAGATTTGATGGTGGTGTCAATAACCATGCTCAAAAAAGATGTTGTAGCCTCTTCACATAGGCTCATCTGAGGCTTCATATGCAAAGTGTTTCTTGTGCATCTTAGTCTCTTGCTTGGTGGTCATGTTCCTTCACAATCAGGTCATCTGCCAAATTAAACTGCATTGTGAGACATCACTGACTTCACATGGTTCACATGGTTGAGAATGTCCTACCATCACAAAGTTTATGCTTCAGCTTTGGTTAGAGGGTCTGTTGCTTTATCACTTATCACTGAGACCTGGTACTGCACAGCCTCTATAGCACACATGAGCAGCTTATGGCCACCAGATCTACGTTGTGATGATAGAATCAGAGCTATGAGGAGCACCTCAAAACAAAAAGGTTGCCTGGAGATGAGGCAGTTCACAATGCACACACACTTGGCTTGTCATACACGCAGGCATGCACTTCAGTGCTGCTCCTCCTCATCCTCATCAGTTATATGCAGCTTGAACGTCTGTTAAACTACTGATGAGAATCGAAATAACGAGCAAAATGCTGCAGATGTTGATGCTGCTGCTGTGTGTGTGTGTGTGTGTGTCATCTCAAATGTAAAACAACAATTATTTGTATCATACATGTGAGACACATGCGCTACTGCCTCATCACCATTGACTTCTGCCGCTTGCTCTTAACTTCAAACTTGACATTGGCTCATTTCTTTGAAAAAACACTTTTCTTTTAAAACACTCACTAGCACTAGCTGATCCATCTCCTCCCCAGCAGAGCATCATTCACTTCTTCAGTTGAGTACATTCACCATTTTGTGTAAGTTTCTTTGGATAAAAGTGTCTGCTAAATGCTTAAATAAACGTACATTTAAACAGCTATGTGCCTGAAACATCACACCTGGCTTTTAAAGTGAATTACTAACAAAAATCTGCCACGCCACGCCACGGTTTAAGTAGCGTTTCCACTAGCATTAGCACCTGGTACCAGGTACTATTTTTAATACCTGCTCAGGCGAGGTTCCAAAAGCGTGCTGAGTAGGTAACTATTCGATGATTGGTCAGACTGCCAGCCACTGACTGGCCAGAGTGCCGTCACAGGAAGAGACGTCCCACACAAATCAAGCCGAAGAGCACCGAACTGTAGATCACTTAAAACTACTTAACAATCCTAAAAACGTGGGTTAATCTCCAACAACTACCAGGGAAACCTCTATATTTAACAGAGGAGTCTGGTGTATTTAGGGACAGCACCGGTGATCGTGAGCGGCATCACAGACCGCTGTCGCTGTAGTCTGTGGAGTAGGAGTATGTGCTCCGGAGACGTGTGGACACAAATCAAGCCGAACAATAGATGAGTTGAAACTAATCCTAAAGACGTGGGTTAATCTCCAACAACTACAGGAGGCTGGTGTAAAGTCACTAGTCACTTTTTTTGTAGTGGAAGTGCAACCTAATTGTGTCGTGTCGTGCCGAGGCGAGTAGAGCCGGTGGAAATACGACATAAGTAAATTTGACTTACTGTGACATAGCCAGACTTTTATTTTGAACTAGTCACAGAAAAGAACTGCATGTTGTAGCTAAAATAGAATGTTGTATGTTTTTTTACAGCATTTAAAGCAATTTGCATATAGATTGGTTTAATAATTATTGTGTCTTTTCAAACTTTTATTTGTGGCCCTTCGGTTGCTTCATTTATGTCAGTGTGGCCTACTGGAAAAAACTGTTGCCCACCTCTTATCTATGTTTGTTGTCAATGTGACACTAAGAATTCAGTGCAATGCAATGGCCCATCTTTGTGGAGCTGCTGGAAAAATCCAGTTCAGTTCATTTCAATATAATTTTATTTGTATCGTGCCAAATCAAATAATATATATTATCTAATGGCACTTAGACACAGTAAAGCAGAAACCTTACAATAATATGTTGTCAATTTCAACTGTTTAGACTAAACTCAGTCACCATCTGATAAGATTTAATGATAAGATAAGAAAAGATAAGATAGGTGGAATAATTTTGTTTAGAGTCAATTGCATAATTTTTAGTAAAGTAGAAAAGCCAGGTCTGCTTTATCTTTTCACGGTTCATTCATATTCTGTAGGAACGATGGTGGTGAAAGCTTCTGCCATCTTTTCTCCAGGAAAAATGTGAAACCTGGGCGAAGCTAAAATGGCCTTGTTCAGTCTGTGCTTAGTCTGTCCTGAACAAACCAGATAAAAGCCATGGTCAGTCAGCTGGATCAATAGGTTGACCATTGTGCTTCAGAAGGAGATGGAGCTGCATGGTCTGCAAGTCTGTGAGTGTTCATCTATACACTGAAGCTGAATGATGTCACAGGATGAAGAACAGACAGTGGATATAAATACTGAGGTATTAATATCTCAACACTGAGCCCATGTTGTCCTACTGTTGACTACTCTATGTCTGACGCCAGCAGACGTGCTTCCAGCTCATGTAAACAAAGGAAATGACCTTACAGCTACTGTCCTACTTTCACAGATTGACTTTGGTATGCCAAGATTAAATATATATACTGTATGTACGTAGCAGTGACATCACATGGACAATGTCCATCACGTATTTTGTCAGCAACAAGTTCTAAACATGTTTGATCACCAAAGGATTTTACAAGGAAAGCTCATCAGGTTTAGATTAGTGTGTCCTGTGATGGACTGGCGATCTGTCCAGGGTGTGACCCCACCTTTCGCCCTCTCAGCTGAGACTGGCACATCGTCGCCCCCGCGACCCTCATGTAGAGGATAAAGCAGTAGTAGAAGATGGATGGATAACGACATGTATGGTGTGCCATTACTGTACATAAATGGATTTTAAAATGTAAATGTTGCTAAACAAATGTGTACAAGGAGAGCGCTTGTTAAAGCATGAGGTAAGGTAAACACACTGGGGGGGTCACAGTCACAAGCTGTTGTTAAACCACGACGATGTCAGCCTTGCACAGAGATGACAGATGCAACGTCGAGTGACATATTTCAAGTTAGAAGGATTGTTTCAAAGGAAGAAATGCTGAAATCTGATACCGACAGTTGAATCACATGCTTGGCATCTAAGGCTGTTTATAGCCTGGCAGGAAGCAACAGAGTGAGATAATGATTTTCATTTGTACTGGTGATTAATGAGGACATGAGGAATCAGCACTCACCAGGATCTGGAAGCCATAATTCCTCTGGACGGGGAACGTTTTGACATCATAACACGTGGAAAGGTCAATCTCACCATCGAGGTGTGAAGCCTGTGGAGAAACAAACAATGCACAGAATGAACGTTAACTATCCTTCAAATGAATTTAAAAAGAAAAATGACAATGACATCATCATCATTATTATTCCCACCTCCTCAGCTACTGAGTCCTTGTAGTACCTCAGACTCTGGTCTGTCAGGACAAACCAATGTTTCTTCCACTACATGGAAAAAAAAAGACAACAACTGTGTGTTTGTCATGTAATATTATTTAGCATTTATTCTCTTAAAGATAACTTCTTACCACTCCGTCGTCATACAGCTTGGTCATCCATCCTTTCTTGAAGTTCAGCAGATCTGGCTGGACGGGAGACAAACCACAGTAATGTGATCATATTTACATATTTAAGTAGATGAATTAAATGTTCACAAACAACAACGTGAAATTCAGTGACCACATGATGAACGAACACAACAAAAATAAAAAAGATATTATCATTTTTGCCCTGAATTAGAAGTTACTATTTAGTAAATATTCACATCTGCAAACATGTGCACTTGTTTACACCACCACTTCGGGTCAAACAGTGCGGTACACATGGCTCAAGCTCGAGACCAAGTGGCAGGAGCTGGACTTTCCCTGTGAAACACAAACCAAGCTCACGTCTGTTTATAGACTCTAAAGTCAAGCATTCATCCAAAGCTGCCGTCTGCTTTACTCAACAGTACCTTGTTTTTGTGGAGCTTCCTCAGGTGTGGTGTTACTGTCTGGCAGAGAGTCATTGCTCCGGCAAACTGCCTTCACTGAGCAGTCTGTTTGTTTGCTTCAGGTCCCGCCGACCGTGGCCCACTCTGTGCTGGCTATTTATAATTAACAGCAGCAGTAGTGGCAGTGGTGTGTACATGAATGTGAACGTGTGAGTGAGTGAGTGGGTGGGGAATCTCGCAGCTGAGTCGACTCAAATTCTGATAAGTCGACTTTATGCCGTGTTCATTTCTTACAGTCTTTGGTTAATTTGATTTCATCTGGAGGAATGTACCATGTGCTAATGGGGGTGTTTTCAGAGCACCCCTGTTCTACAGGTAACAGTGTGACTCCAGAGAACACCCCCCTTGTTTTCAGTATTTTGGATTAGCCCAACCCACAGAGACAGACAGATTAAAGAACGTTGAGCTTTTCATTCTAGGCAACAGTCAGTCAGTCCTCTAACATCACAGTGTGGCAGCATTTCACAAAAAAGTCAAAAGTTTGCTTGTCTTTGTTATGTTGCTCCGTCCGTTTTAAGTATATAAACATATCAGAATTGGCATATTTCAATGTTTTAGTCTAAAAATCATTGATTCGTTTAATAACTGCAGGCGCACTCGCCCGCAACAACGGCAGCAATCTATTTGTTAACATTCATATTTGGCTTAGTGTCTAACTTTACCAGCCACCAGGGGCAGTGTTATGATCTGGAGTTGCCTCAGATGTCTGGGTTCAGCAGTGTTATACCTACAGACAGTGTAACTAAATCTAAACGAGAGCATTTGACACCTTTTCTGATTGAGTTGTCCAAATAATTGAAGATGGCATACATGTTTATGGAGCAGATCACGTCTTCCGCTGCAGCCATGTCTCTGGATTAGCGTGGTGGTGTTAGCAGAGGGCTCGCTGTGGCTGCTCGGGTCCTTTTGCTCTACAAGCTGACCCTCTTCAAACCGCCTGAGGATTTGAGAAAGCCTAGGAGACACAATTCAAAGTCATACTCAATACACAGTTAATGAGTCACTACAAACAAGTCTTGTTTTAGAACGAGCTAAATACTGAACGATCAGAAGACAGGATTAAAAAGTTCTCAGTGGTCCTTTTGGTTTGGCTCCAAATGCTTTTGAGGGGCCAATTCTAAACTGGACCAGAACCAAGATTGTACCAAGATTTAACCCTTCATCGGGTGAATAATTAAACAGCTATGATGAACTACAATATTCACTCAGCTTCTGCTTTGTGAATATTTTTTGGTTGATTATGGTTTTAGCTGTACTGATGTTATTGTTATTAAGTAAAGTTGTGTTTTAATCCAATCCAACTTTATTTGTTAAGCACTTTAAACAAACCACAATGGACCAAAGTGCTGTACAGAATAAATAAAAGGCATAATAAGTAAAAGGTTCAAAATTAGATAAAACAGCTTAAAATAAATTAGAATCATAAAAACACAATAAGAAATAGCAGCCATACAATAAAAAACAATAAATTCTATTCAAATTAAAATAAGTAAAATAAATAAAAACCAACGTCTCATGAAGTGTCAAAGGCCAAAGAGAAAAGGTGGGTTTTAAGAAGGGATTTAAAAACAGACAAGGACGAGGCCTGTCTTATGTGCAGAGGCGGATTATTCCAAAGCTTTGGAGCTGCGACAGCGAAGGCACGATCCCCTCTGAGCTTCCGCTTGGTTTTGGGCACACTAAGGAGCAGCTGATCAGCTGACCTGAGAGAGCGAGCGGGTAAGTATGGAGAAGCTCGGAGAGGTAGGGCGGGGCAAGACCATTCAGGGATTTAAAAACAAATAAAATAATTTTAAAATCGATCCTGAAGTGTATGGGCAGCCAGTGGAGTGAGGTTAAAATGGGGGAAATGTGCTCAAATTTACGTGTGCTATTGTTGATTTAACAACAGACCTGATGTGGTTGTCAAGCTTCAGATCAGGGTCGATTTTAACCCCCAGGTTTGTGATAGTGGGTTTTAAAAGCGGTGCCAAGCAGCCCAGATCTACTTGGGGGGTCCCAGTGGTGCCACCAAACACCATCACTTCTGTCTTTTTGTCATTGAAATTTAAAAAGTTCAGAGCCATCCAGGCCTTTATGTCATCAAGACACTCAAGTAGAATTTTAAAAGAGTATGCATCGTTCTTTTTAATAGGCATGTAGATTTGACTGTCATCTGCATAGCAATGGAACAAGATGCCATAATTTCTAAGAATGGAGTCAAGTGGGAGCAGATATAGAGAGAAAAGAAGGGGGCCCAGAACTGAGCCCTGTGGGACCCCGCAGGTGAGAGGAGCCAAGGAGGATGTTGTCACAGAAAGTTCGATCAGCCAAGTATGACCTGAACCACTCCAAAGCTGTGCCCCTGATGCACACCTGCTCCTCCAGACGTGAGATCAGGATCTTGTGGTCCACTGTATCAAATGCAGCAGTTAAGTCTAAAAGCACAAGAACTACACAGTCACCGGAGTCAGTAGCTAAAAAGATATCATTAAAACTCTTAAAAGTGCTGATTCGGTGCTGTGCAGTGATTTAAAACCGGACTGGAAAACCTCAAGGATATTATTTTCCTCTAAAAAGGCCATTACTTGACCCTGGACTAGCTTCTCAAGGATTTTTGAGATAAAAGGCAGTTGGGAGATGGGCCTGAAATTTGCAGGAACTGCAGGGACTAGACCAGGTTTTTTTGATAAGAGGTTGCACTACTGCATGTTTAAAATGTTTGGGGACCACACCTGTGGACAGACTGCTATTTAAAACCAGAATAATAGATGGCCCTATAGTGTGGAAAACCTCTTTAAATAGTCGAGGAGGTACAGCATCATTTGGAGAACCTGAGGGCTTCAGCCGACCAACAACCTCCTGTAAAAAAAGACAATGTCACGGGTTCAAACTGCTAAAAACAGCAGTGCAGGGAACAGAGACAGAGGGGTCATATGCAGGAGGTGAGATTAGAGCCCTAACAGAAGAGACTGTCAATAAAAAGGGCATAAAGTTCTCACAAACAGTGGTGGAGGCCTCCATACAGGCAGTCTGTGGGGCATTAAGAACCAAGTTAATGGTGTCAAACAAAACACGGGGCTTGTGACGGTTTGACAGGATAATGTCAGAGAAATGGTTTCTTTTAGCATCTTTCACAGTTGTCTGATAGTGACGCCAGCAGTCCCTTAATGTTTGGAACGACACATGGAGTTTGTCCTTCTTCCACTTGCGCTCTTGCTCTACGGCACTCGCGTCTAACAGCATGAGTCCTTTCATTCAGCCAGGGCTAAGACTTAGTTTTAGGCTGCCTGGTTTTTAGTGGAGCCACAGCGTCCAAAACTGTTTGGCAGGTAGAGTGAAACCATGAGCTCAGCTCCTCTGTATCACACACAGACCCAGGAGAAACACACTCCTGATTAAAAACAGTGGTGGAAGGGTTAAAAATACGACAGCTCCGAGGAGCAGCGCCGCCAGATTTAACTGTGTTACAGGCAAGAGCAACCTCGAATAACACAGGCATGTGATCAGAAAACACTGCATCACAGATCTCAAAGTTAAAAACAGGCAAACCATATGATAAGACAAGATCAAGTGTGTGTCCACGTTCCTGTGTGGGTCCAGACACTGACTGCACAAGATTAAAAGAGTCGATGAGGTACAGGAATTCCTTAGCCATTGGCTTTTCAGGACAACACACATGAACATTAAAATCTCCGACAATAAGGACACGGTCATATTTAGGCATTATTTCAGCCAAGAAATCAGCGCAGTCATTTAAAAAGTCCTTATTGTATCTGGGAGGCTGATAGACCACAGCACACAACACTGTGTGAGAGCGACCCAGCTCAAATAAACACGTCTCAGTCACACAGAGAAAATCCAAACAATGATAATTAATGATCTATCTGTTGTGACTATCTGTTGTGACTATCTGTCTAACTGGTGCTTGTTGTCTCCGTCTCTCCTCCTCTGTCCGTCTATCCCACCCACAAACCCCTTCCTCCTGTCCGGTGCAGTGGGCTCACAAAACCCAGCCAAAAATAAAAAAGTAAACCACAGGAGGAGCAGAGCAAAGCTGTCTGACACCAACAGGCATCTCGTCAATCACACCACATGCCTGGGTTGCTTGAGATGACAGGTTTAAAATAAAACAGAGCCTCAACCTCACAGCAGCTGCAGGTTGATGCTGCTGTTGACACATGGAGAAACTAACCTGGGCTTTTTTTTAGGTTCTAAACAGAAATGCTGGTTAACAGCAGAAACTGTTTCCATTTTCCAGCTTTAAAGGTCACATAGAGGAAACGTATATCCCAATCCCTAAGACCTTCACCTATTTCAAATCTGGCCCTTTTAAATGAGTAATTAAACAGGCCTGTTGTAGACTCTAAGGGTCACAAATAAATAGGGCATGTCCAACTTTAATTCTGCTAGTCAATTGGCACATAATCTTGACACAAAATGACACACAAGGCACAAAGGGGTTGTATTTAGGTCTGAATTATCAATGAAGCCAACCAGAGTTTTGCTTGTCATTGGCTTTAAATACAAGATGCTGTTTAAATGGTGATTTAATTATCAAAGGTAAGTAAACGAGTCTCTGCAGAATCCCAAACATGTCCTGGTGGGTCGGGCTGTTTGGGAAGCAGGTGAGGTGCGTAGTTGAAAAAAAATATCAGCTGAAAGAACAGTTAAAAAAAATTCAAGGAACCAAAATTGTTTGATTAAGAAAGAGATTTTCGCAGAACTAATGTTGGAGATTGTATAAAATTTGGATCTCTCTAACCAGGTGCACAACTGAAACCTCAGTAGTTATATTTATGCACTTTTTATTTAACCTTTACAGAACAGCTGTAGGTGAGAATTCAAACCGGAAAAACTGTTTGAGGTAAAAAAAAAAATCAAATTATAAATAAATAAATTAACAAATGTCCAGCAGAGGGCACTGTGAGCGCAACAGTGCTGTTCTGTTGTTTTGAGACAACAATGGCGGACACAAACTAAACTGTCCAAGATATCAAAGTATCAGAAAAGTGGAGTTCTACACCATTGATGTCCAAGTAATGAAGAAATGTGCTGACTCAGCAGTTAGCTTCATCCAACCGACAGCTCACAGTGATCGCTGTATCAAGTCTTCCAAATACATATTGATATGATGCTCGGAAAATCAGCCTAAGTGATGATAATATATTTAATTTTTCATCCTAAATGTCACACACTAGACCTTTAAATTAGAGATATTGAACATGTTCTTGATGGCTCCCAATAATGGAGTAATAGTAACCATATTTAGCATTAATCTGCATTAATCTCATACTGTATGTCAGAAAATGTCTTCTTCTGAAATATGCCTAGTAGGACATTTATCCATGACCCCTCACCTGCGCTCCTCCCCGAACAGCCAGGCGACCTCCTCTCTGCCAGGAGTACATGTTCGTGGCCGCAGCTCTGTGTGGAAAGTCAGACCTGTGTCTCTACAGGTCTGTCTGTCACAGCGGCCCACTCTGCCTCCTCCATCAGTATCAGCACTCCTTTCACCAACACTGAACTCCCAAGTGGGCTTAGTCCCAGTGACACTAAGAGTCTCAGGCCTCTGGGAGGAAGGGATTGTGGATTGTGGAAGTGCACCTGGTGAAGGGAGCAGATCCTGGGAAGGTTGACGGGGGGGAGTTGGTGGTTCGGTCTTGGGTTTGTACCTGGGACCAGGAGCTCCTAAAGAGGAGGAGGGTGCTGAAGAGGAAAGGGTCACATGCTGAGGCTGCGCAGACTGTGAGGAAGGCTCTGACTTGGTCTTTTCCAAGGAAAAGTAGCCACTCTCCACTCGCATCTTGCGTCCAGTTCTCACAGTGCCAACATCTGAAACATGAGACATGAGACAACCAACAGTCTGTAGATAGTGAGGAATTTAAAGCTCTAAATGTCTTCTGCACCATGAAAGGTCACTCATTTAACTAACGGTAAAATGCTTAAAAAAGTTGGTGAGATCTCGATTTCATAATGTGACACAAAAGATTTGGAGATTTCTTACCGTCTGGAGTCGTGATGGTGGAGTCTGTGTGGGGGATTGTGGTCCTGCTCCACTGGCTCTCATTCTGCCACAGAGAGGCACGGCTCTTGGGGACAGACTCAGCACTGCCTCCACTGCTGCTGCTGCTGCTGGTCACTGTCACCTTGGCAGGGCCAGGCTCCTGGGCAGGGGAATATCATATAGGATAACAGGATATAAGGGAGACACAGAGACTACAGTGAGCAACATGAGAAATATGGCAGGGATCCAGAATGATGAAGGGACAAGGAAAAGTTGTTCCTAAAAAGTGGGTTAATCCCCAACAACTACCTTGTGTGTGTGTGTGTGTATCGCGTATGAAACAAAGTCACCGCAGTTTCTCGCAGCCGTGCAGTGACGACTCCACCCACTTTTTATTGTAGTGGAGATGCAACCGTGTCACAGGTTCAACCGTGCCGTGCCGAGGCGAGTAGCACCGGTGGAAATATGCCATTAGTGAAAGAAGAAGAATCAATTTCAATTCATTGATTCATTTTAAATAACTTTTGTAAAAGTTGTAAAACTTTTGTTAACTGCTTTATTGGTGAGTTCTGTGATTTCAGGATCTTAAATGTGAGATGTTCTGTTTATTTTCCTCCTCTGTGACAGTGAACTGAATTTTCCAAACATTTTATTTATGCGTTTATGTTTTCTGTCAATCCAGTATTCAAATCTGGATCTGTTTCAAAATGAACATTTCTGGGGAAAAAGAAGAATGTGAGGGAAGAAAAAAATATTAAAAGACACGACAAACACTGAGAAAACAGTCGTTCTGCAGAAGTATAATACAGTGGGATAAAAAATAGTTTGATAATCTTTACCTGATTGATGGAATGTAACCTGTGTTCGATGTCAACACTCTTTATCAAAGAAGCAACATCAACATTTCAAAAAGCAAAGTAACTCTCTCTGTGTCCACACATCTGGCCTTGTATCCAAATGAGATGGAAAAAGTGATCTTTACAGTATTAATATGATATGCCTATATTTGACCTTGTCTTTAACACCATTACTGTGGTAATAAATTAATTAAACTAATACTGCTGTTATTTTACAGACAGATGCCTCATGAATAAATAAATAAATAAATAAATGCAACCGTGTTTAATTTCTAGTTTCATAAATATACCCAATATGATTTAATTTTGGATTAAATTTTTGACATTTTCACAGATAAAGACAAAGTACAATAAAGCAAACAAATACAGTATATATATATTTTTTTTTAAGTCAAATGTTTAAGTAATACAGGGCAACATTTTAATCATGATCATGCCTAATTTAGTATGGATTGCACTACTATATAGTGAATTGTGTGTAGTGGTGCATTACCTGGAGATTTGGTTCAACCTTTCGTTTTTTCTTCTGCTTGTTGGTAGAAGGATACACAGCCAGAGCTTCCTGCCACCTGACAATAACAAAACACTCTGCAACCATTATAATAGAACTGGCCAAGAGTACATGATAGCAGCAAAGAATGAATAAACCAAATGACATTATAATCGCTTCAAAGCTTTTTTCATGATTAAAACAAGATTTCTGATTGTTTAAGCTTCTTAAATGTGACACCATTGATGGTTCTATTTTCACAGCCAACGACACTACAAGTAGCATCTTATGTGTTGGACTGTTGGTACCAGTGTGTTTTCTGACTGCGCGCGCACATTTCTGTGACGTAGCTCTTGAAAGGGTCTAATATACAGTGCCTATCATATGTATTCACCCCCTTGGATATTTTACACTTTTATTGCTTTCGTAAATCAATCATGGTCAATAAAATGTGGCTTTTTTTCACACAAAAATGTATTGAAAAAAACTCTTTAATGTCAAAGTGAAAACAGATTTCTACAAAGTAATGTCAATGAAACAAAAATATATAAGGTACTATAATTATATTATATAATTATATAATACTTAAGATAGGCACTGTATGATGAGGTTCGGTCCACGATAATGAAGCTGAGATTAAGCCTCTGTAGCGAGGCATCATCAGCGCTGTGATCATGTTTGACATGTCGTGTCTTTGTAATTCCCACATTAACAGACATCCTCTTACCCATTGATGACATCTTTACATTCTGCCCGTATAAAGTACTCCTTCTCTGGGGTGAGGATGCACAGTGAGTTCTTGTGACCTGTCCTCATCTCTCCATCGATGACATCGGAGCACTGGTTCATATTAATTGTACCCTGAGGTAGAGTGCCGGGCTGCATGGACACAACAGAGACCAGCAAAATGATTCAAAAAAGAAAGGAAGAGATGTGCATCCATGTTTATGCCAAGCTTGGCACACATAACATAACAGAAAGAGTTAGTGTTTACCTGCCCTTCAGGTTTATATAAGTGTAGTTATTTTTAATTTTCTACGTGTGCCCTCTGCTGGTTGTTTTTGTACAGCAGTCATTTAGGTCACAGGTACATGTGTCCTGAGTTGAAGGTATCATCAGTGTGATTTAAACACAGTGCTGAGGGAAACGTACTGAAGCTGATGTTGTCTCTCTCTCTTTATGAACTGTATATTTATATATTACTTTGTCTGCACTGGGAAAATACTGGCTTCTCAAAGTACCACCATTATCACCAATGTTAAATACAGTGGTGTAAATAGACCGAGCAAAGTCAGCCATAGACTTCTCACAGGAGGCAGATTCATTATCTCTCTCTCATCATCATCATCATCATCATCCTCTTCCTCACATATACTGTACTTCATACACTGATACAGCCAAATTATAGTTATTAAGTTATTCAATTATTATCATTTTATTTTATTCAAAATTCCTCAGCTCCAGTCCGATCACAAACCCTGGTACAGTAGAACAGTATTTCTGATTTTCCACCTAGTACCACCAGAGGGAGCTCACGTACAACTCTTTCCATGGAGTGAAGCGATACAAAAGTCCTCGCTCAGTGGTCAGTGACTACTACTCAGCATTAATATATATATATATATATATTTAAAGTCATGCAGAAATCAAAGCCTTTATTCTGATAAACGATAAACTTGTCAGTCAAAGGACAGTTTTAATACTTTCTGTGGTAAAATGCGGGTACTTTTTTAAACCAGCACTTGAACTTGTTCAGGTACATAAGTACTCTGTAACTCCAAGCAAGGCATGAGTTTCAAAACAAACAAACAACCTCATTAGAAATCACAGCCGTCAGCAGATCACAGTGTATCAGGAGATCAAACTCAAGAACCCAATTTGTGCAACGTAACCAGAGGTTGTTCAGTTTGCAGTATAATCAGATTCTCACGAGTCACGTTGATTCTCAGCTCGTGTGTATTTTTCACACTGTGAAGCACAGCAAAGAGGAAGCTTCGCATAAAGGGATTAAAAGTAAGAAAAAATCATGTCAAATATATCAAAGCATGCCCTTTCTAAGTGTCACTGAAGCCATGAGTCACTTAGTCTTTATGTTTTGTTTAACCTCTTAATGCAATGACTTTTAAATCATCAGAAGGCTCTTGACATCAAGGTGAGAGGCCAGGCCAACAGCTGGGCTTGACAGAGAGACGGACAAATAGACGTTGGGACAGCTGGGCCTGGGTGTGGGCCTGCTTCAGACTGGACAGAGAGACAAGCGTCAGCTTTACTTGAGAGCCCTGTCACTCTCAAACAAAGGAAGGGAGGTTTGGAGACGGAGGGACAAGCAGAGCACGAGGGGATTAAGAGGATTAAGTTGCCAACTTCACGGTCATGGTCGACAGCAGAATAGACTTTTGGACATTACAGCCATCTGTGTATAAACAAACCAAGAGTACTGAGGCGGAAAACAATCAATCACAAATCTGATCGATACTGGGAGTGATTAAACAAGAAGCACTTTTATATTCAGCAGCAGATTCTTTGGGACACAGAACATACATGACAGACTTAACAGCTCTACAGGTCTACATGCCAACGTGTCCTTTGGCAAGACACTGAACCCTAACCAGAAGACCAGAAAAGTGTAAATACAAACCATTTACCATTAAACCTGTTCACTTATGAAACAGAGGTTTTGCTCTAGAGCAGCAGCAAGACTGTAGACTGAGCACAAATAAATGCAATGCATGCACAATGTATATCAAGTCCCCAGACCCAGACCCAGACCTCTGAACCCACATCACTCTGTCATCTAACCGACACCCTGGCCTCTCCGTCTCAGCCGCCTCAGTTCCAGTAAGTGTTTTGATCTTTGCATTTAGCAGAGAAGGTAATATTGTAATGCAAACACAAGTAACAAGTAATACTGTTACATGTTTAAAGTAACTTACCCAACACTGGTAGAGTGGTGGTAATGTCACTACTACCATAATCAAATAACCCTACAGTAGTTTAGCCCTTTTTTGACTTTTTTGCACTGTGCTAACACAAGCTAATTGTATTCATGTTTTTCTGAGCTGGAGTTTGACAGAAACCCTGTCCATGGACATGAAGAAGACCGGATGACACGTCTGCGGATGTGCAGCATAGTGATAAGAGAAGAGAACTGAACACTAGTAAGCTTGTGTGCAGGTGTTCCGCCGCATAAGTGAGTTGTTACTGCGGGCAGAGTGTAGAAGAAAGAGAGAGAAACACTGTGACCACACAGACAAGGAGCAGCTGTGGATGTGCAGTGCAGCTGACTGTGTGGAATAATCACTGATCTCTATCGTTTATTCAAGGGAAAATAGTATCCGTGAAAGCAGGTTTGGTTCTCACCACCCCTTCATTTACCATCCAACAGCGTACTCATCGTCTACATGAAAATGCAAGGTGTGTTTTTGTGTTTAGAGTTTTTTACTCCGAGCAAACAAAAAACAACAGCTGACATAAATAAAACTTTAACTCACCATTTCATCCAGAACATAGTGAAGTAAGCCATGCTCATAAAGGATGAAGAACCTCCTCTGCCATTTCTGTTAAAAGAAGAATCATGGTCACATGCTTTTTATAATTATCAGTCTTCAGAAGGCTAAAGCAAATAAATGCAAATATTTAGCACATATTGTGTTGTGTTTAATGAGAGATAATATATACTTTTCAAAATTGTTTTTAATAAATCTATTTATTCATCTTACAAGTACAGCACAGAGAGAAATAGTAACGTACTGGTAACATTTTTTATTAATTCATTGTCACTACCACTGTATCCTCCACATGAAGATGGCCAATCCCAGCTGACATAGGGTGACAATTCCAAGACTTTAATTTTGTTATTTAGTCAATCATATTATGCATAGCTATTCTATGCCTCTAAAAAAAACACAGCTGAGATCTGAAGGACGCACATAAGTCCTAACTGTTTTCATACATTTAGGGTGTTCATATCGACCATTTTCCAATTTTAGATATAAAATAGCTTTTCTTTAATATTGTTGACACTTGTGTTGCACTGTTCAAGCAGTTTAAGTATCACTTTAGAAGTAATATCAGACCATACCACTAGTAAATCCTACTTCTGAAAGTGATGGAAATCAAGACCAGGAACACTTACCCGGGTTCTGTGTAATGGATTGTCAAAATCTGTTCCCTCCGGTGCCAGCAGCAACCATCCTCCAGATATAGGTTTTGCCTGATGATGGAGAGACGCAGTTAGAATCAAACACAATACCATAGACATCAATATATCAATTAAAGGTTATTAAGAACATGAATTCATGTTAGGTGGAACTACTGCTAATATAGCTATAGCCAAATAGCTGATTACTCACTGAGGTCCAGCTGGTTATTTTATATTATATTGTATTTCCATATTATATTGTATGTCCTCACATGTGAAAGACTGTGCAGCTTTCATACTCAAGGCTCTGGTATACTTCCACGCATGTGGATCGTGTTGGTTGTGCGTTGTCAGCGCATGCACAAATTGAATTTCCGCCCCACCAGCGTCTGGAGTATAAGCCACACTCCACAAGCAGAAAAAACATTTCGACAACAGAAGACGTAGTTGCATAGGACTGAAAAGATGACACACTGGTGGAGGAGGTGAGGAGGTACCCCCACCTGTACAGCTCCTGGTGACCCTCGAACTGGCTGACACCCTGTCTCCCCTGCCCAACGGGCCTTTCAGCCGTGAGCCGCTCTAACCAGACGTGTAAACATTATACAAATGAAAGTTGAAACGGCAATTCTGGAAACACTTTTGTCAATGTTCGGTTCCACATTTTTCTACAATAAATGATTCAACAAATCTCCTCTGGAGCAGTGTGGGTTGATGCATGCCCAAGGCAAAATACTGTTTATTGTAGTTGTTGATAAAGATCGAAAATAAAATGGGTCCTAGAACCAAACCTTGGGGCACACCTTTAGTGACCTCCAAGAATGAAGAGGTGGTGCCAGCCACCTGAACGCACTGCGTCCTAGTTGTCAGGTAGTTGGCGAACCAGGATGCCGCTTGATTAGAAATGCCAAGTTGATAAAGAACATTTATCAACAACGTATGGTCAAGTAGGGGCGACGCATTCCCTCTTCCCCTGGCTGCTGCTAACAGCTAGGAACTGCTAGCCCTTCAGCTGGCAGCTAACATGCCGGCTCAGCGGCACGATAAGAGTCCTAGATTTGACTCAGAGTGGGTCTTGTTAATAAAGGCTTAAATGCTTAAATGTAGGATGTTAAAAACGTATCAGAGTAGACGAGCACTGAGACGTGTGAAAGGTCAAAGAGCATAGTTGCCCACTCTGTGGAAAGGTGTGCGCTAGTGCAAATGCAAAAGAGTTGGAGCGAGCAAAACTCCAATCATTGCAAACAAAAAATGTATTTTTATTACATCAAATAAAATCATTTTGAAAGATTAAATCAATATTTTTATTTTGTGTTTCTTGATTGTTTGCTAAACTCATAAAGTGTTCGTGATTTGTGGAAAGTGTGGTTTGATAATATTGACACAAATCTGATCCCATCATGTCTCCGGTGTCCACATCAAGATCCGACCGTGCTTGGATGGCAGTCATAGTCTCCTCCCCCTCTGCCATATCAACAACAATGTTCGCTGTACGGGAAGTTGTGTTATTGTACGAACTCCTCTTCGCTTCTTGAGGCGTGTATGAAGTCCTCGGGTGTATTTCCTGAATCAATTCGATTCCGACTTAGTTAGGAATCTTTCAGTTACAATACCAATCTTAGTTGGTTATTAAAACATTTTTACAGACAAAAAAATTTTTCTACAGCTTCCAGTGTCAAGTATTTAGTGAGACCTACTTACACTTTAAGAGTTGTGGGTTCGATTCCCGGCTCCGCTAGAACAACACACTTAACCCCACATTTCTCCTATGTGTGAATAGGTATGAAAGATGTGTAACACATACATGCACTGTATAAAAGAGTGAGTGAATGGGTGAATGGCAAAAACCTGGAGTGAAACCCTGAATAGTATTATCAGTAAAACTACTCTCACATGTAAAGAAACATCTGCCGTGATAAAGGTGCATTACACCAAAGCTTAGAGCAACAACAAAGCTGGTGGTGCACAGTACTGTCGTTTTTAAATAAGCAAGGTCAATATTACAGTTGGTGAGTAAAATGTAGTTTAAAAATTATTTAAAAATAAATAAGTGTAGATTTAAATTCCTGTAATTCCTCTGCAGGAAACCTAAATCTTTGACTCTTGTTATGAGGTGCACGTGCACACTGACAGTGAGGCATCACAATATCACAATATCACAAATGAGAAACACAACAAAACGAATGTTAAAACGTATTCACCTGGTTTGAGTCTTTGTCGTTGAGCAGATGTGATTCTCGGGGCTTAAAACAGTTCTGACATTTACTTTTGTTGAAAATGTTGGCTTGGAATTTCCGACAGGATGACATGGTTGATGAAAATAGAAAATGAAAAACAAACTAAAGATGAACTAAAAGTCTTTGTTTGAGGGCAAAAAAAAAACAACAAAAACCTGCTCAATACTCGTAGCCAGGTGTGGATGGAGCAGCCTCGAGTCCAGTGGAGTGAATCACGCGTGGTTCCCCCGTGCGTGGTTACCTGAGGCGACGACCTCGCGTTCACTGACGTCTATGACGCACATGTTTGCAGCTGAAGCGCAAACTTTTCTCTGTACACAAGTCTGTCCGCAGGCTGCCGACACGTTGTGAGACAGACGACAGGGACGTGGGCGCTCGTTTGTCCTCGTCGCGTGGACGTTTCACGGAACACTTACCGGGCCTCGCGCTCGCTGCACAGGTCCTGTGTGCCTCCGTAAAGCGGAACGTTTCTACTTTCCCGTCCCGTGTGTGTGTGTGTAACAACTGACAGCGCAGTCAGCGCCATTAAAGCCATTTCACTCATCTCCGTTCAAGGCCGAAGACTGAAGTTACACCGTGGACGCGGCTGTCAATGCGGGGGATCAACAGTCGTGTCGTGGGCTGTGCGTGGTGGCGAAAACTCGCTCTCTCGAACAGTCGAAAACAGTCCGTGAAGAGAAGGGGCGGGGCTTAGTGGAGTGGTGAGTGACGTCCGATCACGGCCAATCACAGACACTGTCCAATAGACCCTCGCTCCAACCCATCTGACTGTAAGAATAACCGTAAGATCCGTGGAATATCTTACCTCGTGTGTTGCTGTCTCACCAAATAACTGACTGAAACACTGTAGCGTGAACTGCACATTCAACCATTCATTCTGCCAAAGTCACTCACTCACTCACATACAATATACCACAGCTGAGTCAGGCTGATACAGACCAAACATATTCAGTATTCAGAGTCACATAGTCAAAGGTCTACTGAGCTCTAAGCTTCTTACAACCAGGTCTAAGGGAAAACCAGATCTCAACAGGAATGTGGAGACTCCCTCTTCACAACTCCCAAGAAACCACCAGCAACACACTAAACAAACCATTTTAATGGTTTATTTTTTTTTAAAAGTTCTAAATGTCTGCTGGCGGTCTGGCTGTGAGTGGTTCAAAGACATCCTCTGCAGCTGGGATGATCAGGTCTCTTCTACTGGAACCAATCAGCTCCGAGGATCCACCTCTCACACACGTCATTTAAGCATGCACACCTGTAACCCATCTCACTCACTCACAGACACTAAAGGAAAAAGCAGTCACCACCTTGGGATCGTAACAAAGCTCTAAGATGACATTCTATATAACAAAAAAAAACACCTCCTCCTTGGTAGTGTTACGGATTCACTGTAGAAGCCACTGAAACACCAGGTATGCATTTAGACCAGGGCTCTCAAACTCAAAGGACCCAGGGGCCAATGAGCATCTGGTCTGCTCAAGGGAAACAAGTCCTACTGTACTGTCGGAGTGGG
Organism: Solea solea; assembly: GCF_958295425.1. Taxonomy (NCBI): domain Eukaryota; kingdom Metazoa; phylum Chordata; class Actinopteri; order Pleuronectiformes; family Soleidae; genus Solea; species Solea solea. Next base: position 18,153,437 of record NC_081154.1, read on the forward strand.
CAAGGTATTCCATTATGATGTCACAATAATGATGATTTTTCAATGAATTTCAAAATAGTGTTGTTTTTTTTATTATGGAACAACATATACAGTTGTCAATGAATGAATGTATAAATCACAAAAATACAGAAATAAGTAATTTTACCATGAAATTCATTGGGGGGCCACATGTGGCCCACGTGCCGCAGGTTTGAGACCTCTAATTTAGACTCTTCCTCCCCCATAGAGCCCTCTAAGCTAACATCATCCAGACCATCACCTCGTCCAATTTAAGGATGATTTTCCTACAGTCAACAGTCAGTCCTGGTGAAAGCTAGTTTGTAGTATTTCTGGATTATTATTTTAGCATTTTATATTAGCAAAAATCTAATTTACTATGCTTGCAAATGCTGTATAATAATTATTGTATGATTTTCATAGCCTTAGATAAGCCATTTATAATAATATAGTCATGGGCTGCTAAGCAAAGTCCTCCACAATCTCAACACACCATGTTTCTACAGGAGTCTGACGCAGACGCTGGGAAGTTCTGGCTTTGAATGAAGTAAATTCTTTCTTTTTTGTTATAAGAATAACGTTTAATTAACTTTTGGTATAAAACCATGAAACAGGTTGGCCTACAGCTGTTTTCTGCTTACAGCTGTTATTTTTAATATTGATGCAATGCACTTCCGTACTTTTGAACATGAAATATGTTCTTTTTTTTCTTTGTCTTTTGAATAAATTACATGTTCGATATAAATAAATGAATATATAAAATGTGATTTTTGTGCTTGGTCTCTGTGGATTCTCTTTGGAAGTCACAGTGAACTGAATGTTTTTCCAGCTAACCTGGTGCTGAGTGCAAACTTTGGGAGCTCTATTGCGACCTTTTGCAGACTCCTACTACACATCTTTATTTATTGATGGCTAATTGTGCATATGACAGTGAACCCTATGTCTTGTATCTTGTGCTGCTGCCTTGTTTGGTAAGAATGCATCAGTAAAAGTAAATCTAAACTAAAGATTTCATTTGAATTTATGGAGCAATGTGTGGTTTATACAGCAAAACAAACTTGAGTTTCTACGTGGGACCATTGAGACACCATGCCTCGTAACCGTCCTCAGTTCTGTTGTCTCTGCAGTGCGGGTGCCAAACTGTCGACCCTGTTAACAAGGAGAGTTTCAAAAAAGGATTGATTGCATTTATATTGACCCTTTTGAGAGCTACGTCACAGAAATGTGCGCGCGCAGTTTGGGGTCAGAAAACACACTCGTACCATTAACTTGTACAACAGTCCAACACATAAGATGCTACATGTAGCGTAGTTGGCTGTGAAAATAGAACCAGCAAGTTCTTCAGAATCCCGACAGGATCTTATCCCTTTCAAAAAAATAGACAAGTTATCATTTATCAGCTCTTTCTGTTAGATTACGATTCCTTAAAACAATACATTGTATATTCACACAAAACCATACCCATTGTCCCTTATTTCATAGTGACAAAGTTGGCAACCCTAAGCATAGGTTTCATATATATATGTATATGTATATATATGAAACCTATACTACTATATATATATATATATATATATATATATATATATATATACATACATACAAACATATATACACATACATATATACACACACATATATACATAGATATATATATACATACTTACATATATACACATATATACACACATACAGTATACACATATATATATACACACACACATATATACACACATATACACAAATATACACATACATACATATATACAAATACATATATACACACACACACACACACACACGTATTTATGAAACCTATACTATTTTTTTTATGCTACAAAGTTGGCAACCCTAAGCATAGGTTTCATATATATGTATATGAAACCTATGAAATAAGGGACAAAAGGTGACGAGTATGGTTTTGTGTGAATATACAGTGTATTGAATTTGTCATAAAGATAGCAGTTTTGCAGAGGACAAGAGAGGACACGTGCGGGGCAAATAAATTAGGCCCAATATTAGGGACGTCCCGGCTAATACGGGACAGTTGCCAACCCTACCTATGCTGCCTAAAGTGTTAGGGTTAGGGTAGGGTTAGGGTTAGTTGTGTTGTGGTCTTGGACGTAGCTAGCTTGTAGTTAGCTGCCGACCGGCTAGCTTGTTAACAAGTAGCTGAAGCTGAGTCAGGCAGACTTTTGCCGTCGGCTAGTACACATTTATGTTTATTTAGGCAACAAAAGAACATATTCGGAATTATTTGGTGGAGGACCATGGACATACATGCTATTCACGTACCTGTTGTGACGTTTTCTGACCCCAAACTGCACGTGCATTCTCGCTCGGCATGGAATGTTTATATACACAATGAAAGGTTCTATATGATGAAATCCATGAGTACACAGTATGAGTACGTTCACAGTGAGGTTCTAGTGTTACACTGACCTTGTAGAAACATTTCCTCTCCTTCTGTGAAAATGTTGTCACACAAGCTGCATTTTGCACAACCTGGGTGATAACGTTTATTCCCTGCCTGAAGCAGATAAAAAAAAAAACATTGCATGAAGCAGAGGTCAGTCACCATCCATGGCTTTGATTCAACTTCAGAAACTGTAAAAAAAACTATTCATTACTTTCATTTAAATAATGAACATGATTTTAAAGTGAGCACAGCAGATCACTAATATTTTTGAGTTGTGTGTTCAGCCACTTACCAGCCTACAAGGTCATTCTCTCATGTGTTTTCCACAAGTTCCGTAAAATGGAACATTAAAGGAGTCTAAAACCTCACTTCACTGACAGATTTCTTAACTTCTGTCGTTTTGACTGATCTTTTTAACTCTAAGAGCTGTAACTAACGATTATTTTCATAATCGATTAATCTGTCGATTATTTTCTCGATTAATCGTTTGGTCCATAAAATGTCATAAAACCTTAAAAAATGTTGATCGGTGTGCGTCAAACCTGGAAATTATGATGTTCTCAAATGTCTTGTTTTGTCCACAAACCAAAATGATTCATTTTAATGTTTTTTTTGTTATCCAGAGCAAAGAAATTAAGAAAATATTAACATTTAAGAAGCTTAAACGATCGGAAAATCTTGTTTTAATCATGAAAAAAGCTTCAAATCGACGAATCAATTATCAAAATAGTTGTCGATTCATTTAGTAATCGATTAATTGTTTCAGCTCTAGTCTGGTCATTATGTGTTACTATGATGATCGTGCTTAATCATCTCTAAAAAGCATCTGAAAAGGAACAAAACCACCTCATACGCATGTGTCACAGCATTAAAACACTCCTGGGTTACACTGCACTGTTTAACATCTCACTGTAACTTTCACTGTCACTAACTGTTCTTACCTCAAGGACTTTTCCTGTAATGAATTTGTGACATGCCACACACCTCACTCCAAACTGACTGTGGTAGTCTCTCTCACAGTAGGGAGAACCATCTCTGGATAGATAAGAAGAAGATAAAAGATTTCATACGAGAAAACACATGTTCTTATGTGAGTAATTATCAGAAATGTTTTTTCTTCAGCCGTCACTGGTGCATTAGAGAGATGAATATGAATAGTATAAATGACAGATTTGCACGTACTTGCTCATGTATTCTCCACTCAGCACTTTCCTGCAGGTTTTGCACTTGAAGCAGCCGAGGTGCCACTGTCCACCCAGGGCTGACAGACCCTGACCATTTTTGATGTCTCTCCCACAGCCAGTGCAGTCTAAAACCACAGAGTCAACATTAGAACGGGCTCACGTTGTTATTCTAACAGTTTGTTATTTACAGTGATATGTGGAGGATGAGCTCATTGGCAACAAAGTGATGCTCCTCTGCTCAGCCCGCCCTTCCCTGAGAACTACGGTGGCTTTCACCGATCAAAAATGCAGCCATCGCCTTCTATGACTGTGTCAACAGATGAGGTTCCCATATAAAGGTTTACTTGTGTATATTGTAATTGTATAGATTCAATTCAATTAAATTCAATTCAATTTTATTTGTATAGCGCCAAATCATAACATACATTATCTCAAGGCACTGTACATTGACAACATCAAGGAGAGCAGAGAACCCTCCGGCATGTCCAAAGTCGCGGCCCTTGGTCAGATTTTGTACCGCCCGCAGCTTCGGTTTTATAATGTATTATTTATGGCCTGAGAGGAACTGAGAGTCCTGGGTTCAAAACCCACCTGTGACAGACAGATTCATGTGTTCATCTCATATTATGAGATATATTATTTTAAAGATTTGGTGCGTCTATGATGGAGGTTGACATGTTGGTACACGTTATGAATGACTTTATCACAAATAGGTATTTGGTATGGAAGCCACAGCTGGCCAGTGTTCTGTGAATAATCTAAATTGGGTTTGCATGTGACCCTTTATAGAACAGTGTTTTTTTTAATAGAAACATTGATTTAATACAAATTCATTACCAGAATAGTTGATGTCATTAGGAGCAGAGGACCCAGGGTGAATACAGCGATGACAGAGACAGTCTTTCCCATTAAAGGTCACACAGTCCCCCATTGGAAATGGCTGCCTGTAAAACAGAGAAAGATTCTTATATAGCCTTCATTTCAGCTCCCTTAACCATGTTTGCATAACATGCAAAAACTGCTGTTTTTTCAGTTACTTGCAAATAGTGCACACAAAGCAGGCCGGATGATAGGACTTCCCCAAGACCGTGACCACCTCCCCCTCTACTGAGTCACCACAACTGTTGCAGAGCGTGCCATGAAGCCTTTGGAAGTCCACTGGACAGAGATAGTCACTGTTCTTCAGGAAGAAGCCACTCTGAGCCAAGTCACAGCCACACACTGCACACAGGGAGAGAGAGAGAGACAATCAACAACGTTTCCATTTGCTTTATTAGCTTTTTTATGTTCAGTTTGCAGTTGATTGTTTTTTTTGGCATAAGTGAAAAAAATGTCCATTTTAAAGTTGTTTGACAGTTTTACCTTTAACTACTGTCAATGAAAAGTAACTAAAGTCAGTGTGAAAAGACACGTCCTGTCTTTCACACACTGGGGCGAAAAAAGTGTTGAGTCGTAAAATAAAGAGGACAAAACAAAACCTATTTTTACTTGAATAAACAAAACAGATCAGTGATTGACTGCACTGCACATCCACAGCTCGTTCTTGTCTGTGACTTTGTTTATATGCGCTGTGTGTGTCTGTGTCAATGACTTTGTGTGTGTGTGCGCACTTTGCTGCGCTCACACCGCGCTTCTGTGTGTCAGTAAATACAGTTAGATTAGAGTTCTTGAGGCGGGCCGGGCCTCGGGCCGGGCCTTGGGCTTCCTTTTTTCCGCTCATAAAACACATTTCTTGCAGTTTGTAAATGATATGTTGTTTGTTGTGAATCGTTGCCGTTCACGTGCAGTGAAGAGTAAATCTGGAGAGGGGCAGACCTGACGCCGCTGTGTATGTAACCCCCGACACTTTGGGCTTGTTAGTGTCACTTTTGGAGCCTTTTATGATGCTCAGCGTGAACTGGAGGGCCATAAATATCCTCACTCTTGTGCTGCTATGGGCAGAACCACTCAGACATCACTGCCAGTAAAATGACAACGATACTACACAGCTGGCAGCCTTATTTGGGCCGGGTCTGGTTCGGACTTAAAGACCCGCGGGCTGGGTCGGGTTGTAATTTTCAGGCCTGTTGAGAACTCTAATTTAGATGGATCTCACTTGTGGCGCAGAATTGTGCATTTCCTTCTCATAAAGTATTTAGGTTTATGACAGAAAGTCGCTAGTCGCTTTTTATTTTTAAATAACAAAAAGTCACCGGGGGTCTGTGAAGTCGCTAAATATGCAGACGGAAACAGCACAAACCGTTAATGTAAAGAAAAAGACGTTATTTCCCTTTCTTTCCTCTGGCTCGGTTCATTCTGTCTCCGTTTCTGTTATTATATCTAATGTTTACAACGTTTACCAACAAAATACTGCTGTGTGTATTTTTCTTTTATGTTTATTTTTTTCTTGGCACTGCCCCCTCTCTGCACTTCATTCAGTCTCTGAGTCATTTACTGCGGACTCTGGGGATTAGCATGATGTTAACACTGTACTTCAGGTATTTAGCTTTTAGCATGGTAGCAGCTAATGCAGTAGACGGAGCAAAGAGAAGTTCATTAAATGTGTAGCACCACATTCTGTGCATCGCTACGTAGACACAGTGCTGGGGGTGGAGCTCCCCCAGGAAGGGGAGGGGCCACGACAATGCCATCATTATAATTATTTGCTCTGACTATGTAAATCTGAAACATATGTGTTGTACAGTATATATATTGTACGGTATACTGTAATAGTAGATTGCATATTTGTTTTATCAACAAATCTACAACTTGTACAAATATGCTTATGCATGAACCTCAAAGTTAAGAAACCAATTCCCCAGATGGGAATAAAAATTACAATCACAAGAGATTTTCTACAACAAACGAGTGTAAAACCTTGTTGGTGTCTTGTGAGTAAAACTCTCCAGATGCTATTTTATTTGAGCACAGTCAACACATTTTGCATTGATGCTGTTCGCTCCTTTTTTATAAATAAAGGGATCTCTCGCTGACGGGATTCTTTCAAGTCTTTTGCTTGAATATCACTTTTCTGCAAGAAATCTTTCGTAGGAAAATAACAAGACATTTTCTTAACCTGACAAAACAGCCAAAGCTTTTCAATGCGTAAAATTGTAAGTTCATATGTTGAATTACAGTTGAATTTTCACCATAGTACTATAAAAACACTATATGAGGGATTTTGTTGCATAGTGTGTGACTGCAGGACACGGTTGTTACTCATGTTGTTACTCACCCTTGCAGTTAAAGCACTTCATGTGTAAGTGAGTGTTGTGGACCTGAACCACAGCTCCTTTGCATTGTTCCCCACATCTGAAGCACAGGATGGCCTGCTTTGGTCTTGGGTAGCAGCCGTCCAGAGCAGGCAGCACTTGGAGGGAATTAGTCAAATATTAAACGTTTAAAAAAATGATAAGTCAAAATAAAACTTCAAAGCAAACCATATATTATTAATAAGATATTTTAGTCCCTGTCATGCAGTGGACCAGCAGTTTATTACAGTATATATTAAATCTCGACACTCTAACCCACAAACCTGTGTCGCGTTTGGAAAAGGCAGACTTGTGACACGCCCCTTTCAACTCCCAGAGTTTGTGCTTCTAATCCAGATACAGACCTATGAGCTGTCAGTGCTAACAAACGTGTTTTAAATGACTAACGTACTCTTAAACATAAGTAAAGTTGAAGATAAGTCTTCTCATCAAGCCTCCTGTCTACATGTCATGTGACTATGGTTCCAATCATGTGACGAGTGAGTAAAAGTTTGGCTACCGCTAATTCAACTACGTGAGGAGTGGAGGAAACAGGGCTAATAACAGTGAAATGATATATATATATATATATATATATATATATATATATATATACACATATACATATATACACATATATATATATACACATATACATATATACACATATATATACATATACACATATATATACACACACACATATATATATACACACATGTACTGTATATACAGTATATACACATATATACACATACACACACGTATATATATACACACACATATATATACACACATACATATATACACACACACATATATACACACACACATATATATATACACACATATTAAAACATGTATATTTTTATTCTTATCAGAATAAACAAAACCTTCATTATCCGACATCTTGATGTTGCATCTAACATGTCTGTATATTCATTAGTCATAGAATCTGTGAGATGAATGAAAAGATGAAGTGTGAATGTTGTATGTGCTTTATGTTAGAGTTGTTTAACACAGAGTTGATGGGTTATTTTGACTCGATACAAAATGATTACACATAATAACTAGTGGTTGATATAAGATTAAGTGGAGGCACATTGTTTGACCATTACAGCCACACACAGATGACGCGTACATACCTGACAGCTCTGCAGGAATAGCAGCCATCTTCTCACACAGGATGTAGTCGTCGGGGTTGAGGAAAGGCAGCTGCTCCATCATGGATTGTTTAGGAATGAGATAGAGAACTTCTGCAATTTCACCGTCTTCAATGATTGACATGCGCCTGACAGAGTTCTTCCTCTTGACCCGGTCCAAAATGACCGTTTCCTTGCTGTGACTGGAGCCGCAGATCCGGCCCAGACTGCTGAGGTTGAGAGGGCTCGTCATGCTCATGTCCACACTTTCAGCCAAACAGCCGAGGCTGCAGATGGATCCCAGGTGAGAAACCATGAAGCACAGTGTGACGATGGATGGCAGGTATTAGGTTTCTCTCTAAGACTTTGTGACTGACTCAGCGTGTGTGTTGTCCACTAAGCAGTAAAAGACTAACTCCGACCACAAACACTCTAAGAAGATTAAGTCAGGTTTATTTATAGGTTTATCTTCGCAGTAAAAGGAGGATCTGAGCTCTAGGAATTCTCTATCAGGTCATCTGTCAGTCTGTCTGCGAGCACATGTAGTCACTTACACATTAGGATTGGATCTACTAAACTAACGGACATTGTCTGATTGTCTGAATTACTGCTTCTGAAACGAAAAAACAAATGTGATCAAATGTCAAAGGAAAAACATGTGCATTTCAAAGACATTATTGTATGAATTTGAAACAATTTCAAACATTGATATGAAAACAAAAAAATAGCATGTTTTGTTTTCATAGTATAAAACATGAAATTAAAACAATGTAAAAATATTGTGATATTGATAAAAAATGTGATGCCCTCCATATTATTCTCTACCCCTCAGAAAGGTCGATGACCTCTGGTTTAGAGTTTTTTATTTTTTTATTTTATTGTGAATCAAGGACAATGTCAGTCAGATGATTTGCTTTGGTGAAGCAGAAAGAAGATCTATTAAAAGTGTTTTTCATGGGTGTTATTGAGTGATATTCACTGACTTCTTCACTGGAGGAACAGCATAATAACAAACATTTTAATATGGACTAAATATTTATATAAATCACTAACCTCTTTTGGTATCTTTTATTTACCGAGGATGATTTAGTAATAGTGAAAGACAGACACGTCTCATGGAGTACTGGCTCTTATTTTTTCCCACTTCACGTACTGATCTCAAGCCCTTTCACATAGTAAGGATGTTACCTGAAAGTTAGCAGGTCACATGATGAGCAGCAACATCGAGAGAAAGAACTCACATTCTGACAAAATATGTCAACACAGTCCCGTCATCCTCTTGCAGAGTAAATGGGTTCAGGGCACTTTGGGGAGAGGTGAGGACATGATTGTGATTGTTTTCTGGGATGATGTGACGACCCTCTGCAGCACGGTGGGGATGATACTGTTAGAAGGGTCACAGGAGGTTCAGACTGGACTACATCCTTCAACATTCAGCAACATACAGTCCACACTTCCTGAAGGTCGGGCCACAGGAGCAATATCATAGGTTAGTGCTTCTCCAGGAGGAACTTTCACTACCTGGTATCATGGAGCTTATGATGACCTCTAACACCGTGATCCTGCAGATACACCATCTGGCCAGATTATGTCCCTCCTTCTGACAGCCAGAGTCTGGCTTAGTGTTCAACGATCCAATCCTGTACTGCAGCTGGTACAGGTCCTCCACTGGCCATGAAGAAAATCCAAAGGTACCTGACCAAACACTCGCCCCATTTTGGAATTAACCCTCCATCTGTGCTGGGAGAGAGAGAGAGAGAGAGAGGGGGCTAAACAGGAATGTTTTGCATGGTCTGTTGGGAAAGTAGCTGAAGACATGAGTTTATATCAGAGAACAATCACATTCATGTGGATCCAGCTCACAGAGGAATAAAGTCACAATAGATTAGGTTTTCTCATTGTTCTTCTTGCACAGACACTGATAAACAGACGTGGTTGTATCAGACAATAATATTCACTGCAATACACCACAGTAGTATAGTATAATAGTATTCATTAAATAGTGTAGTAATTAAATATTTTCAATAAACTCAGTTATAATTGAATAAAATCTGCATTTTCCTTCATTTTGTTAATTGTTTGTTTGCTGCCCAATTTACACCAAAACAATATAATCTACTGCTTTTTTTTTTATTAAGAGTTCAAATTAATATTGAGCAGAATTAATCCATCCCATTGGTCCGGCCCTCAACATTATTTTATGTTCCTCATGTGGCTGCTTGGGGAAAATAATTGCCCACCCCCCGTCTTTAGGGTAGTTCTTTCTAAATAACACAGCTCTGTCAGTCTGTTCAGCTGATGAACCTGTGTGGCTGTGAGCCCTTCTTCCTTAAGAGTGGTGTTGCCACATTCACATCGAAGTGTCTGTCATGGTTCAGATGATGGTGGTGCAGATGGTGCTCTCAGTCGATTGTAACATTAGCACTAATAAGTATTAATTAGCATTAATACTTTTTTTCTACACAAACTCATAGGCCTTATTGTGAGCCTTGGGTGGCAGAAGGCAGAATAATGAAGCTTTCCTTCATCTCAGGACTTTTCATTCTAACGAGTAATGCAACTTTACAACTGCTGCAAAACACAAATAACACCAACAGCCGTAAAGAGCCAGGTGGCAGTTGTATTTTTATCAGAAGAGTTCACAACATAAAATAAAACTTTAAATGATTCATGAATAAATCCAACACGTACCTTTATTTTGAAGCTGAGCTTTCGTCAGTACCCGTTTTTCCTCCCTCTTGCCAGCAGGGGGCAGTGCTACCACAGATGTAGAGTTGGGACCTCTTATAACAATGACAGATGAGATTCTGAACTTGAAGAAAAATGTTAGTTCTAGATTCTCAAGTGTGATGAATTGGTTTCCCAGGTTTGTTTGGATAAAATAATCAGTAAATGGTAACACCTATGACTCATCTATATATATCTATATAAACTGATGTCAGACATTATTGCAGTGTGTATTCTTGTCCAGATGTGTGCAGCTGTGAAGTCCCAGCTCTGACTCAGTGTTTGGCAGCAGTCAGTGGAATCTGCAGACTTTCAAAAACTGCTGCTACTGGAAATAATGGACAGACAAGCTTAACACTGACAACAGTGACGGAATGCTAGATCATGAAGTATTATCTTCTGTGGTAGAATTATTCAGACGAGGTCAGAAAGTTGGCAGGCAATGATGTGAAGAGGGTGATTTTTACTTATTACTCAAAGATAAAGTTAATAGCAATAGTTTAAGTAAAGCTTTGCCTCTGTTTAACTTCACTGTCACTTTTTTCCTCCACAATAACTGTTATGTAAAATTTGTCAGCTTTACCACTTATTAGAATACATTGCAGCACAGAATAAAGTAAAATACTTAGTCCCCTCCAGAAGTATTAGAACAGTGAGGCCAATTCCTTTAGTTTAACCATAGACTGAAAACATTTGGGTTTGACATCAAAAGATGAAAATGAGACATTTCAGCTTTTACTTCCAGGTATTTACACCTGGATCCGATACAGTTTAGAAGACAGTATTATTTGTAACGGAACACAACATTTTCATGTGAGCAAAAGTATTGGAACAGATTTAGACTTAAAAGGATAAAAGTGAAAAATGCAGGTCAAATGCAGCTCTATAGGGTTTAAGTGTGGAGACTGACTTGGCCAGTCTCAAACCTTCTGATCAACTCCTTTGTGATTACTGTAAATGTAAAGATAAACCACAACATACATGTTTTTACATCATGTGTCAAACCAACATTTCACACAGAATATGCGACAACATATTCTAGTAGTTTAGTATTAATAAAACTCCCAGTCAAAGCAGTCTAATTGCTAAGCGATACATGTTTTTCATAGTAATGGAGGCGTGTTATTGACCTCCACTCTCTGATCAGCGTGGGAACAGTGGACCACCAATGTGTTGTGTTGGCTGCATGTTTGCCTATAGATGAATCATTTGTGGTCTATGGAAGCAAACAGACAAGAGTTGCTGGTCAACTGCTGTTTGGCAAGACGGTGTCATTGAGGTGAATCCACACAGAAGACTCTTAACACCCAAGTCACAAAGATGTGAACTAACAGATGGAAGCAACAACTCCAGTGTGATGACTTAGGATATTTGGACTCTGTAACAATCTGCAGTTTACAAAGCATCAAACTTAAGACTTTCTTAGGAAAACCCTTTAAGTGGCTAAAGTCTGCGTTCCAGCCATGATTTCAGTATGCGTGTGTCAACACTTCATAAAACCACACAACAAAAAGGGCTAAACTAACCCTTGAAGGTTTTCCTTAAGTGTAGGGAGTCACAGATGTGAGCTGCTGCGGTTTCTCTTTAGGAATGTCACACACTCATGATTCATGGATTTGCTTCAGTGATCAGATGCGAGTTAGAACCACCACCAGACTCATTATTGTTCTGCTAAACTTCGTATGAAGCTACATTCAGACGTGTACATCATCCAAACCAGACTATATGACCGTCTCATGTCCAGCACTGACTGTAACATTCTCAAAGATCAACTTTCTGCCGACCAAAGCACATTTTTAAAGGTTTTTTTTCTTTTTTATTTGTTGCAAGTGCTCCACAATAGTGCAATTTAAATTATTCCTGTTTCCAAATTATACATTAAATAAAATTCTCTTCACAACAGAAACATCTAAGATGGAAATTACATCAAACACATATTTAGTCTTGTTATACACATTTACACAATGCACATTTTCTTTTGCAAAAAACCCAAAAGTGGCTAATGTTCATGGCCCATACCACGACAACTTCCTTAAATGGTTATTAGAATGAACATATAGGTTCAGCTGTACAATCATGACTACACCATCCTCAACCTGGTCACCAGCTTATTTTAAGTTACGAAGTTTCTTGTCCCGTTATTTTCTAAACAAAGGATTTACTACTTTAGCAAAGACAAAATGACGAGTATTGTTTCAGTCTATTTGAGATCAATAATAGATTATTCTAATGTTTTCGGGGTGTAATTATAAATGATGCAGGTGAGCTCTATTGTAGTTTGTCTTCACAAGCTGCTTGTTTTTGTTATGTAAAAAATATATATACCATAGTTTAACACATGATTCATTGTCATGAATGCATCTAGGTTTTTTCCAGAAATTATTTTTACAAATACATACAAGTTTAATAGAAGCCTCAAGTCATTTAGCTCCATTTGCTAATTACGGTTATGTTACCAGATAAAGTACATGTTGATGCCATGAAATAAACACTTGAAGGTTAAAAGAATGAAATGAAGAAAAAAAAAAAGATTAACTTGAGTAACTTGCACTGACATAACTGTTGGAGACAAAGGAAAGCAAAGTAAAACAATCAGATGAAGGAAATCAAAAGGGAAACAGTTTGAGTGAAAAAATGTGACAGATGAAGGAAGAAGGGGAAAGGAATAAGAATCTAAGCTTTCTGATCACACAGCTCAGGACATTGCATAAAGCACATGTATTGAACATTGAGGAGTTCATTCCAGGGCTGCACTTCTGCTCCATTAACTCTAGTACTCACAACAACCTGGTCATTGGCTGCAATCACGTCAGTTTCTGTCCATCTTAAGACGGAAGAGCCAGGCATCCAGTTGCAGAGCTGAAGAGATGCAGGGTCAGGGTTTTAACTCATGTGTTTCAGACAGAAAACATCTTCAGTTGTATAAAATCTCTTCACGACTTACTCCATGTTGCTCTTCAGCTGACACACGGTGCGTTTGTCCAGGTAACGGCAGAAGAGAGTGAGCAGGTTTGAGGGCAGAATTAGCGGCTCCACCAGTGAACACTTGGATAGTTGTCCTGCCACCTGGAAAATTGTGTCAGTCCTACAGGAACACACGGGAGAAAAACAAACAAAACATCTGAAGTTCATTCTAAAGTCAGAATCACTTACTTTCATGGAGCAGAAGACTAAAAAAAAAAAAAAACCTACCAGGTCTCAAAGTCACCGATGCTGGGCTCTAGAGGGACACCCGAGGACAGCAGTGTCTCTCCTTGGGAGAGGAGAGCATACAGTAAGGAGAGTCCAAACTGAAAAGAAAAGCAGTGAGTTAGAAAACTTCAAGGAACTTCCAATAAAATAAGAAAAAATGAAGTCAGCCTAGACCTTGTTCTGACATGCCAGTGTCAGGCACTCGTATGTCGATAAAGACTCTGATGAGGTCAGATCTTTGAGGACCCTGATGAGTTGACTGAACGACAGGGCTCCAATCACATTTCGAAGAGGTGTGTAAAGAACTGGAAGGGTCTAAAAAGACTAACAGTTATAATAGGCAAGTATATGCATTCAAGGTGCAGACACCTTAACCATATTTACATCAAATTTGCTCATTAAATCATCATCATTAATATAATTAGCAGAACAGAAGCAAGTTCACCTTGTACAGTTTAAGAAAACAAAGCATCATCTTACCTCCTCAGCATCTCTGCTCATCAGCGTTGGAAGGTTTAATGTCACTGTACGTAAGATTTTCAGTGCAGACTCGTGTTTCAGGAATGGGAGCAGACGGGCGAGAAGCTTTTTGCCCTTTGACACCAGCAGGAAAGGAAGAAACTCTCCTCCTGAATTTCTACATCAAAAAGTTTGAGAGTTCACTGTCCATCAGAATTCTCTACTATCCTAATACAGGTTCACTGGGAAGGCAACGAAATCAACACGTCATTTTATATACAGTGTATATGACTCACGCAGCGTTGTAGTGTTGCAGGTCGGAGTAGATGTTCTCCACCTTCCACTGGGTTTTCTCCAGTAGTTTTCTGTCTCCTGCCTCAGACAGGACCGTGGTTTTCATTCTCTCCGTGTCCTCCACCTCCAGCAGAGCTGTGAACAACTGCAGGAAAACAGGTTTGACAAAACACGACACGAAAACTTCAACAAATCAGCAGCAGTGTTACAGCTGCAGTCTTCACTCCCTCTCCTGTCTTCAACCCTTCCTAAATGACGCCAAGGAGAGGAAGCATTCCTTGCCCTGATTTCCTGGCCTTTCTTGTTGGTGTGGCTCTGTACAGAGTGGACCTGCCTGAACCGCCATGGATGATGATGAGGCTACGCTTTAGCCATTTTGTGTATTAGGCTGTTGAGCCTTGTTAGTTTATAAAGTGTATTATGTATTAATTAGGGGTGTCACGATATATTTAGCGTTCCATGCGAGTTTCGACAAGAAATACAGAAAACCGTAGACACAACTACGAAAACAACTCTGTTAACACAGGCAACTCTTCCGTCCTCATTTGGAGCAAATGTTGCGAGCGAGTGCACCTGCAGTTATAAAACGAATCAATGATTATTAGACTAAAACATTGAAATATGCCAATTCTGATGTGTTTGTATACTAAAAACAGGCGGCGCAACATAACACAGACAAGTTAGCTTAGTGTTATTATAAAAACGGTACAATACAACTACATGTTTGTAGTCAAGCTGTGATATGCAAACTTTGCATTCGACTTTTTTTCCCGCAATCTATTTTTGCAAAATGCTGCCACTCTGCTGATGTCTTTGACGTGGATGTTAGAGGACGACTGACTGTAGCTCAACATTAAATTAAACCACCAGAAGTTCTTTTATCCATTTCGTGGGCTGGGCTAATCCAAAATACTGAAAAGGGGGGTGTTCTCTGAAGACACGTGGTTACCTGTGAAACACCCTCTGAAAACACCCCCATTAGCACTTGGTAAATTCCTCCAGATGAAATCAAATTAACCACAAACTGCATGAAATTAACACGGAAAAAAGTCGACCAATCAAATTTGAGTCGAACCAGAACAAGTCAGCACATAAATCGACTGGGACTGTACAGCCCTACAAAATAGTTCACCATTTTCTATCTGGTGTGATGTTGCTTCACTAAAGCGGTGGGTCGTAACGGGAAGATACCTTTTCTATTTTGCTGAGGACCTCTAACCGCTGTTGCCTGATATCTTTTTGTTCCTGTTGAGAGGAAATAACATCAGTTAATCAGTTCAGAGAAGGAAGATTTAAAAACCCGTGAAACATACAAGAGCCAGACGCACTTACTCACCTCATGTGGACTCTGAGCTTGGACCGCATGAACTGCACTGATGGCACGGCGAGGAGAGTAACATGTGGACACTGCAACTTGGCCCAAGGACCCTTCAATGTGCACCACTGGAAGACCAACAAAAAAATATCATATTCAAAGTTTCAGATAAATTTTAACCTACATTCTTTACATTATTCTAGTTTAATTTCTGCAGTAAATTACAAAAAAAAATCAAGTTATTGAAATTAACTAAGTATTAATTAAGTAAATTTTTGAAATAGCAATATAAACCTCGAAGGTAAAGCTGGTAGTAAACTGTTGTACACAAGGATGACAAATATAAGTAAAATCTCTCCTGACCAACACTTTCAGACTACTTTTCCACAGGCGGCTGCTTGAATCATCAAAAGGTAAATAAAGTGTATATAGTTATAGTAGCATGGGAAGGACCTGGTGTGTAGGCATCAGTCTTTGTGATGTACGGTGTGGTGAGCTTTGGGGGCTCCCTCTTGCCCCTGATGCCGAGCTCCTCCTCGGCCATCTTGGCTTCTATCCTACGATAGTACTCCTGTGACAGTTTAAAAAACACACCTGCCATGAAAATACACTCCACTTGCTTGTGCACACAATGACCACAAATCAGTTCTTACCTGGTAATAGTAGTCGTCTAAGTACGGGTTTTCACTTTGCAGCTGAATCATCTGCAGCCTGATGATCCACTCCCGTTCTTTGACTGTCATGAGATTACAGTAAGGATCCCAGCCCTCCAACTTTCTACAAACAGGGCATGTGACATTTAAACAAAAGAACACATTTCCTCCCCATGTTTAGAATCCTCATCTGGAACCAACCTTTGGAACGCACGCTGCTTTTGACTAAGTAATCGTTTGTGTTGGGGATGGAGCTGGGTGACAGGGCCAGGATTTCTGTTGGTCAGAGAAAAACCTCCACAGGTAAAGCACTGGATGAATAACTGATACCTCGTGATATCAACCTGCTGTATAAATAAAATCTAGTACAAATTACTGCTCATTTCCAGCTGCTGCAGAATCCAACTACACTATAATTAATCTTGTAAATGAAGTTAACACTGAAACTTTTGCATCATGCTGAAGAGTCCTTTACTTGGGTACACAGGAGAATTTCCAGTATTTAAAAGTATGTTCTTTAAAGGCAAACCATGTCAAACAACAGAGGTTCCACAGCAGGTCAACAGGAGACACCCAGTGTGAACTAGCACATCAGCAATGCACTGCATCCAGTGTGAAACTGAGTTTTCATATACTCACCAGCAAGGAACAACACCGCCAAGTCATTATACTTGATACTTTTGCACGCCAAAAAGTGAACACAAGACCAAATACCTGACATGCTGCACTGGATTGGACGAGGGACTGGGAAAGGGGGATGGTCTTGGCGAGTTGGCACCAAAGCGAAGTTGCATCATCTTTGGAGTCAGAGACTGAGGAGTGGACGGGCGACTGGATGGAAACATGAATCTCCCCGTCTGACTCAGCACAAACAACATGAATCAGGGCAAAGCTTAAAACATTCACTATAAACAGAGTTGTTGGATAATGTAGAATAAACCTGAGTGTAAAGCTGTCGTGGGGTCAGTGGTTGACATGAGTAGACAGGGGATCCTGGCATTGGTGCCTGCATCTGTAAGACAAAGATAAATAAGAAAAGTCAGACAGGGAACAAACGAATGTAACAGTGTGTGTGTTTGTTTACAAGTAACAACTTAAAAAAACAACACAAGGATGACACTCTACAGTTTGACAGATGATGCTTGTAATCAGTTATCAGTAAGTCAAACTGTGCATTTGTCAGTTATGTTGTCAATCAGTCTCATTTTAATAGAGCTTTACAGATGAGAGCTAAACTAGCTGGACAGGCGGTTTCAAATCTTTACAAAGCTATTTTAATCTACCGACTATACAAATATTACAGATCTAATTCAACTATAAGCAAAAAAAAAACCACTACTTTAAAGTAAATACTTATGAGCTAAAACTCTGTGTCCACCTGATAGGGGCCTCTTAGGCCAAACTGTCTCCTGGAGTAGGGTGCTCTGGGTTCTCCTCTCCTGCCCCTGAAGGAAGAGATAGGATATGGCAAATCCAGGATGTTGGGGGTCAGGTGCGGACCTCTGCCTCTGTGACCAATCACACAAACTATAGCGCTGTCCTAATAAACAGAACAAAAAAAAAATCACTATCTGTTTGAGTAAAAGATCATACAGATAATCACATGCTTGTTTGTGTTTTTAACCTGAAGAAGTGATCCTGAGACTCTTCTGGTTTTTCTGTAAGAGGGTGCCCCCCACTGGTGGAAAAAAATAAAAATAAGAACAATATTAAAAATAAACATTAAAAGAATTTCAAAAAGAAAATTCAAGAAATATCTGGAGCTTACATCATCCCCAAAGGCTTCCTTGAACACGGTGTTTCCACAGTCTACGATGGCACTGTCAAGACTCTGAGGAGCAAAAGAGAGCCGCAGTGAGGACAAACCACTGTGAGGTGTTACATTTTTAGAAAAATAAACAAAATAAATCACCTTAATGTTAGGTCGGCCCTCCACTATCCTCATCACAGCAGGGTCTTCAAACATCTGTCCCCGGTACATCCCACCCCTTTGTCCCCTAACTCTACCACGCTGTCCAGGGGGGAACATGGACAGATGCTGTGGCTTCTGTTTGGGAGGAGAGGGAGAGATGTGGGGTGATGGAGGTTTGGGATCTAGTAGAGGTGGTGGTGGTGTTGGAGGAGGCAGAGGCAGCTCTCCAAACTGAGGGACACTGGGGTCCTCTGCTGTCCCAGGAGCATCAAGATCTATGACACGGACACCAAGAAGAAAGCTTTTACCCTTTTACAATGTAAAGAAACATGACTGATATACATGGATGCCGACGTGCTTGAGTAAAATATGTTGGCATCCATTTTACACATGACCAAATCACATTTTGAAAGGGTTTTAAATTGACGCCACACATTTCTGTTCGTGTGCTTTGGGCAGCACATTGTGCCTGCAGCATTAATCAAATGTGCCACATAAATTAACCTTTTGGTGTATTCAGTATATAAGTTCTTAACTCAGTCTTTGTCAAGTGCAGGAGACGATACCTCTGAACAGGTGTAATGAGATACATTGAAATTCAACACACCTACTCCAAATGTTTCATCATTGTAGACATTTATGTCCTCGTCCTCCTCGGCCATGGCCTGCAGGAGCCCACAGTCCATGTCGGTGCCATCCTCTCCATCACTCCATGCACTGCCATTCTCTGGCCACTGGGGCTCACACACTTCCTCAGCTTCCTGGGATGATGAAGAGAACTTGGCAGGTGAACATTAGGGTGAATATTCATATTAAGTCAAAGGGGTCAACCGACATTATAGAGCAATTATGTCATTATGCATTACCACATGACAGCAACAAATCAACTATTCTACTGTAAGCTTACTCCAAACATGTTTTTTAAAACTCATTGGCTGCCAGCCATTTTCAGAGCAGTGGTCAAATTGACGTCTATAGCAGTCAATGGCAGCCAATGAGTTAATTTGCAAAAATAAAACAATTAAAATTAGAATAGATGGAAACCAGAGTCTTTTGAATGGAAATCGGAATAGGTATTAAATCAATATAATTTTCTTATAAATATATATATCTTAATATAATGCTGCCACATTGTAAGAAGCAGTTACAACATGTTTCTATGTTTTAAAAGGGGTTTGTTGTCTCTGTTCATAAAGATGTTTCATACCATAATTGGTTTCTTCACTGAAAAGCAAAAATCTGTTTTTAATGACATTGTATAGCCAGTTTCTGATATAATTTAGAATTTCTTACATTTGCACACACACACACAAGAGAATATTACTAGTCTGCATTTGACCCATTTTCATTACACCAGTAGTGAACACACAAACAGGGCACAGGAGCTGTGGGCAGCACAAACACCTGCATCTGGGGCACAATGGGGTTTAGGTATCTTGTTCAGGAGAACTTAAGCCCTGTGCCTGTCACAGGATTTGAACCAGCAACTCTCCAGTTAAAAGCTGTATTACATTGCTAGTCATAACACCTATCCAGCACAATCACATGGCTGCCAGTAAATGAAAAACAATGTTAAAGTGTGAAACAAGCCTGAGACAAATTTACACTTAAGACAGAATTACATTTCACAAAAACAAAAAAATTAAATTCTAAATATGGAACAATTACAAATCCCATGAATGACTTGACAAAAGTCAACTGAATTTGTTCTGTAAAATGTAAATGTTTCAACCTTTGATTTGTTTCAGGGTTTGTAAAACTTTCGTATTTGGTCAAATGGTTCGTTTAAAATGTTAATTTGTTTCAAGCTTTGTACATTTTGTCTCAGCACTTAAGTTTCACATCTTTAAATTTTGTTTTGTGAAATATGCACATTTGTAATATTGTCTTACAATTACCCACCACCATACTATTATGAGGACAACATCAACTTTAAGATACTCAGTTTGACCATGCTAATGCTACCTGGCCTGCTAGCGGCCGGTTAGCACGCTATGCTAGCTCTGACCTGAGACTGCAGCTCTTTCACTCGGATAATTCACTCATTAAAAAGCAGCAAACGTTTATTGTTAACTTACTTTTTGTGGTTCTGAATCACTCATTGTGTATATTTCACACTTGAAATCGACGAGTGACGGTGACTTTCTTCGAAAGATTTCCTTCTTTCTCTTGTCAGGAAGCAGCGCCGCTAATTAACTTTTAAATCAACTCACCTGTGAGCCGCAGAGGGAGGCGTGGTCACGTGACACGTCAACGTCATCACGCAACATGTCACCCTCTTAGTTTGAGGGTTAAAAAAAAGATAGTTGTACTCATCGTTATATTGATTTTGATGCAGAAATCACAAATTCTCAAGGTGAATCTTTGCAAAGTGAATTTCAAATCAACAATAAATCATTTGTGTGTGAGACCAATTTGATCAGAGCAGAAAATGCAATGTCTTCTTTTTATTTGACTATATTATTATTATATGCATGTATATATGTACATTCAATAGTTATGTCAGAATGTATTCATTTTTATATTATTTTTCATTGTGTTTGACTATCTATCTTTTTTTTTTACCTGTGACTGCTACATTATTGTGATGCCTAACCCTTTATGTTCTATGTTTAAAAATAGATAGATATTTATACGTGTAATTAAGTTCAAACCTTTTTATCACCTGTTCCTCTGGAAAAATGACTCAATGCTGACATCTAGTGGAGAATCTGCTTTACAGGCTGTTCCATGATGAGTTTAGAATAAATCCTGTATCTGAAGCTTACAATTAAAGCTGCAACTCTAAAATTTATTTTTATTATTGATTAAACTACCAGACAATCACATTACTAATATCAACTTGTTTTTGTTTGTATAACACAGCTCTCAGACTGATTTAACAATAGGCAAAATACTTGAAGATTAATCCCACATGGATTACTGATCATTAATGCAGCCTTCACATCTTTATTTAAAATAACATATTCTAAGTTATTTTGTTCTAGTCAGGAAATATCTTTGTGATGCAAAAACAAATGTAGAAGAGTTGTAAGAGCTGAAATGTTATTGTCTAGTGTGTATTGATTCACAACAAACACTAACACCGCTTACAGAGATATCATTTCTACATACAAACCTTCACAGCAGTTGTTCCAAATTTGAGGGCCCCACATTTTTACAATTGCTTAGAATTAATGCAGATATTATAATATAATATATAACATATAAATGTATGTATATATATATATATATATATATATATATATATATATATGAAAGATCTGATATGCTGTCAGATCAGCATGTTTGTTTGTAGCCAGTGAAAAGTGAGCCAGATGGGGTTGACAGTGGCTGAAGAATTGGTGAGTGAGTTTGAGAAGCCAAGTATGTGAGAGGTCTGAGTGGACTGTGAGGTGGAACTTTAACCTCTCCTTGACCCCATAAGAAGAGGATTTGGACTTTAGGTGAGGAATCTCTGTGAAAGGTGAGATATCTTTGCTCTTTTTTGTACCTGCTCTTTTCTTCTTTTCTTCTTTCACTCTCATCCTCCAGCTGTGTATCTGTGTGCCCATGTGCTTGTGTTGGCTGAAACCATGGCAACATTCTGAATAGCTGATGCTCGCTCAGTTTCCTACATGTTAAATGGACAAATCTGTTCTTTTGAAGTGGGGTTGAATGAGATATTTAAATAAAGCAGTGACTACACCGTGCATGTTCCCTGTATGTCTGTTGTGTCACGTTTGCGTTGTTGTTCATTGTCATAGCACTGGTACAACGTCGTGCTACACGGCCATCAGGCACAGGCCACACCCACCTACCAGATGAAGTTACTTTTCTCAGTTGAAACACAGGCCACACCCACCTACCAGATGAAGTTACTTTTCTCAGTTGAAACACAGGCCACACCCACCTACAAGGTGAAGTTACCTTTCTCAGTTGAAACACAGGCCACACCCACCTACCAGGTAAACTTACTGTTCTCAGTTGAAACACAGGCCACACCCACCTACAAGATGAAGTTACTTTTCTCAGTTGAAACACAGGCCACACCCACCTACAAGGTAAAGTTACTTTTCTCAGTTGAAACACAGGCCACACCCACCTACCAGGTAAAGTTACGGTTCTCAGTTGAAACACAGGCCACACCCACCTACCAGGTAAAGTTACTGTTCTCAGTTGGAACACAGGCCACACCCACCTACAAGGTGAAGTTACTTTTCTCAGTTGAAACACAGGCCACACCCACCTACCAGGTAAAGTTACTGTTCTCAGTTGAAACACAGGCCACACCCACCTACCAGGTAAAGTTACTGTTCTCTGTTGAAACACAGGCCACACCCACCTACCAGGTAAAGTTACTGTTCTCTGTTGAAACACAGGCCACACCCACCTACCAGGTAAAGTTACTGTTCTCAGTTGAAACACAGACCACACCCACCTACCAGGTAAAGTTACTGTTCTCAGTTGAAACACAGGCCACACCCACCTACCAGGTAAAGTTACTGTTCTCAGTTGAAACACAGACCACACCCACCTACCAGGTAAAGTTACTGCTCTCAGTTGAAACACAGGCCAGGACTCCAGGACTTTACCATTCCAAACCATACCGTACTGTACCAAAGCAAACTGTTGGAAACACAGCATAAAAGCTTCTCTGACCTCATTTATTCCATGTGTATGAGAACAGTTGTCAACAGTTGTCACCTGTGACCTGTGTGTGGCAGGTTGTGCACTGAGGTATTATCCTTTTATATATTTATTGTTTTCCATCCACTTTATACTTTTATGTGTGTTTTTAATCTCAAGCCAAACTCGTAATTTCATTCTGCATTCCACATCTTTGATGTTTTTACAGGGACTTTCAAATCCTCAATCTTGATTCATGAATCTTAAGCCTTGGAGGAGAACGTCTGCACTCTCTGAATGCTCTTGTTTTTCTTGTAATCCCACCTACTGCAGCTTTAATCCAACATATTAGATTACCTCCAACAGTAAAACAGGTTACTGGTTTTAATGCTGTGATCAGTGTTCTTTTGTTTTTGTTACTTTGTAATCCCATGAAGCCATGAAGAATTATTGTCAATTGTCAAAGAATTACCATAACATTTGAAACAGTTGTGTTGTTGTGGCTGATATAGAAGAATATACAGCCGTCAGGTAACTTTGATAGTCTGTTCAAACTATACACTAATTTCAAATCAGTCTCATGAGTCACTGCTTTGTCTGGTGGACTCTCTCCCTCTTTAGTGTTAATGTACTTTAAGCGCTCAGTTAATCAGTAAGTGTGTGTGTGTGTGTGTGTGTGTGTGTGTGTCCACCTTGTGAGTCTTCCCTCACCAAAAAAAAGGGAGGATCTGGAGAGCAGGAGCATCAGTATATTTGTGCCTCACAGTGAAGGTACAGTGGTCACTCAGGAACATCGTCCTCCTCCTCTTCATCCTCCTGCTGTGTCCACACACATTCTTCTTCTCCAGGTCCGCCACGATGGGTCGACGACTACTTCACAGTGCAGTGATCCTTTGGCTGGTGCAGACAGTGTGTGCACACGGTGAGTGTTAAAACTGATTTTAAACTTCTTGTGTATTGGGTGTATTTTGCAATTCTCAAATGCTCAAATGAAGATGTGGCAGCTGTGTCTCAGGAGGTGCAACGAGCCAGAAACCTGGAAGACCACATGACCTTCTCTGTGTTTCTCAGTATAGTTAGACTGCTACAAACAAGTGACTTGTCCTGCTTGGTCCTGTAGTTTGATGAGATAAAGTCACAAACACTCATCATTCTGCATGACAGAGTCTGTTTTCAGATAGGATGGAAAGTACATTGTTTCTGCTCAAAGAAAGAATAATAATATCAACAGCAACCATAAAAAATCACCAAAAGTTGCATACTGCAGCTTTAATAATGTATTAATAACACAGATCTAAAGTTAGTTGTAATTTACTTCAAACATTGATCCCTTGCAAATATATTTTTTACCTGTTCAAAATAATACAGGTATTATACATATATACATTTTATTATATATATTATAATATATATTGTGAAATCTCAGCTGTAATCTGTGAGCGACGGTGTCTTTGTGTAAGACATTAAACCCCTGTGATCACTGTATAAACTTGCGTATGAACGGGTGAATGTCAAAAAAGTCATGTAACGCAGTGGTTCCCAAAGACTGGGTCGGGACCCACAGATGGCTTTCAGGAGATGTTTTTTGGGTCCCAAAGCAAATGTATAAATTGTTCCCGACCTTTACGTAAATGCACATGTTTTAAACAACATGCATTAAATGAAGTTTGGATTCATGTGCGTGTGACAGACATGACTGTAAAGTAGTCGTGCATTTATGCACACATTTGCTCTTGTCACTATTTTTACCTTGATATGGTCACAATAATATTCTTATATCTAATATTTTAAGTGAGTTTCCATATAACTAGAAAAGTGTTATTTTAATACACAACAACAATAAGATGCGTTCATTGGAATATGGAAGATTTTAAAGTTATAGGTAAAAGAAAAGTTGGTCAGTGTTTCCCAAACCTCAAACTGATGAAGTCTGCAACCAAAGGAAAGATATTTGGTTTAATGAAAGAAACTAGGATCAGAATGAGAAATCAGCTTTATTGGCAATGTATCACATTACACACATACAAGGAATCTCCATGACTCAGTTTACTTAGGCATGAAAAAGACAGAGAAAAAAGGACAAGAAGAAGAAACAAAGACAAAAAAGCTTCAAACAGCTGATTCATTTAGAGGTCGTTATTAATGAATCAATTCATCCAGTCCTGTAAAATTAAAAAGGAACCATTAGCTCTCAATAAACACACTATACATGAAGTGAATTTAAGAGATTACCTTTGAGAAATGACTGATACCTACAGTATATGTGTGTTAATATACTCTGTTGTGGGGTTAAAACACTGCGAGGCTTCATGCCGTCTCTCTGACGGTCGGGTTTGCCTGTCAAATTTCAAATGATCATGTTAAAGTGAAGTGTTAGCATTGAGACTTGTGTAAGTTCTCCACGTGTCTGGCCCTCCACCAACTTTTCTTGGAATGATGCGGAGCGACTACAGATTCAGTTTCCTCTGTCAGCGGTCGTCGGCCTTCGTCAGTGAGATCAAAGGCAGCTGGACTTCAGTGGCAGCAGCAGGCTAAATGTAACATCCCTCTGTGAGGAGGGCAGAGAGGGCTTTTACTGCTCACACAGTCACTGCACTACACTCTCCCCCCCCCCCGAAAAAAATGTTTAACAGACTTCTGAGCAGCCAGCAAACTCAAAGTAATAAAGGTTCAAATGGTGTGTGTTCTGCAACCATCACCCACTTTACTTCAATGAAACATTAAATAAGAGAAGAAAAAGATGCATTTTTTTCTTAACACTTGTATGCACATTTCACATGTGTGATAATAATACATTTAACAGCAACACAAAATTCAATTCATTCCATTTTTGAATCAATTCCCTGAATGAACTCATTAGTTGAGCTCTTGGCAGCCTGTGCCCCTGAGCAAGGCAATCACTACTGGTGACTCCATGAATGTTATGGACGTATTTATATGTATGATGTAAGTACAGAATATAAACCGCAGGAAGTGAGGACATTTTGTGTCACATTCTGTCAGAGTTCAGAGTTGGTTCGAGGTTTAGGTTTAGGTTAATGGTTTGACATTTAGTTGATATATTAGGTTGGGGTTAGGTCCTAGGGAGGGCCCTTACTTTATTCCTTGGCTTTTGGCTCAGCATTAGAGTTGCCTATTTTAATCTAGCTTTCCTTTTCTATTGGTCTTAACGCTATATTATTTTAATGTCCTGTTGGTTTTAAGTTGGTCTTAGTGTTATCTTGTGTTGTTTTGTTTATGTCTAACTGTACAGCGCTGTGGTCAACTTTGTTGTTTTTAAATGTGCTTTATAAATACATTTGGATTGAATTGGATTGGACTAAAAAAAATACACAGAGTTGCACTATCCCTCCTTTACAGAAATATACTCTAGACACTGGTATATCTATATACATTTATACATATATATGTATATATATACATATATACCTATATATATACATATATACCTATATATATACATACATACATATATATACATATATACCTATATATATACATACATGCATATATATATACATACATATATATATGTATATACAAATACAGCAGAACAGTATTTCTGATTTTCCTCTCAGTACCACCAGAGGAAGCTCACGTACCACTGGTGATACACATACCACAGTTTGAGAACCATGGTTATAGACAATATCCTCCCCACAGTTACGTAGAGTTTCAGTCCACCATGAGCAGAAGGGACGAGGCCTTCATCTCAGCTCAGACTGGTAACTTAACATACTGTAAAAAACCACAGTTAACTTGAGTTGAATAGTTTGACATGATGGTGTTTCAGGTTACGGTGCTGTATCTGGAGTTTCCACTGGTCAAGGGCCACAACCTAACGGTGAGTCCATCACATTGTGTCTGTCATTAAAGTTATTCCAACTGTAGAGTTTTAAAGCAACTGTATTTCCTTGTTTTAGGACACAAGCCCCAGAATGGTGGAGGTTTAGGCAGAATGCTGATGCCATCAAAGGGTACATTGAAAGCAAAGCTCTCTTGTTTAGAAGTCACCTGTTGTTGAAAATATGAAGTGAATATGAAGTTATGGTCACTATTATTGTTGTTGTCTCAGGTGTGGGTCACACGATGGGTCCACAGAATGGATATGGTGGATACCCTTCAAAAGGCACAGGTCAGTGATCACAGAACGTCACATTAATGCTGAATTCTAGTATGAACTTATTTGAGAATGGGATTTTTTTGATGACATTGCTCTCAGGTTATGGGCCAACAGCTGGAGTTTCAGGTCCAAATGGAGCCAAAGCAAACGGTAAATCTGTTTTCATATATATGACCAGAATAATAAGATGCACATGCTATCATTCTATATCACTTTTCTAACCACATATATGACATCATATCATATAATCAAGGCTATGGAGCAGCAGCTGGTGTGGCACATGGCAGATCGATGAAAGGTGAGTTCATTATGTTCCTGAATGAATTCATCGATTCATTAATAAAATGTCTATATTATGAATATGATATTGTATTTTGCCAACATGTTCATACAACCCAATGCTATACACCTACAAAATGTAATTTTAGCATATAAAAACAAAAACCTAATTTTATATACATTTCTCTAGGCCATTTGTTGAGGAAAAGACATTAAAAAAGACAGTAATGTAGCATGTGTAAGAATCGTGTGTGTGATGTTTGTTGCAGGATATGGTGGTCAGGCTGGTCAAGCCCATGGACATCAAATGAAAGGCAACGGTATGATTTGGACAGTGTAAACAAAGCGTTATCCCCAACCTTCACCACAATTCACAAACTTAAGCAGTTCCTATAGAAATGAGGTTCTGCCTCATGAGGACAGTAAATGGTTGTGTCAGTGTATAATTGTATGATGTCACAGGTTATGGTGCTCAAGCTGGAGGATTTGGTGGAAAAGCAAATAAAGGCCTTGGTAAGGATGTGATGATGTATTATTTTCAAAAGGCAGAATGTTTATAAGCAGACACTGTGTGGGGGAGATTTTCAAAAGATTTAAAAAAAAAAAACATGGTTGTATGAGGTACTGAGTGAATTAGACAGGCATGCTCGATATCTAACACACCCTTAATCCCACTGTTTTACAACAGGACACTGACATTTGTAAACCACTCACTCTCCCACACCAAAGTCCATAGAACAAATCAGTGATTTTAGCTCATGGGTCCACTGCTGCCT
This sequence comes from Solea solea, assembly GCF_958295425.1. Lineage (NCBI taxonomy): Eukaryota > Metazoa > Chordata > Actinopteri > Pleuronectiformes > Soleidae > Solea > Solea solea. Next base: position 18,181,747 of record NC_081154.1, read on the forward strand.
CGTGTGGTCAATTTGCATCACTCCACTACATTCATCTGAACAAAGGATTTCAAACACTTAAGTCCAAAATAACACATATGGACTCTCTGGTGGAAGCAGCAGTGGATCAACAACTCCCTGTGAGCTGTGACGTAAAATCACTGTATTTTCTGTATGGACTTTGGTGGTAGTGGATAAAAAAAGTGACTCTCATCTAAGTTTCAAGTTTCCAGCCCTTTAATGTGTCCCATGTTGATGTGGATTAATTCAAATACACTGTAAACATTGGAGAGGTTTATGCCGGTTGTATTTAGGAGGTAGATCACTAAATGATGCTGTAAAAATCCTCATGTATTAAAAACCACATTATCATTTCTTTAGTATATATGTTACATTAAAGTGTTTCCCTTATTGGTTTTTAGGTTATGGTGCTGCAGGTGTTCTGGGTGGAAATGGAGCCAATGGTAAGTTATTCAGTGACAAAATACAATAAAGCTCTATTTGTTTTCTAAGTATTAGATTGAAAGCGTTATTTCACATGGGATAACATAAAGTATAAACCTTTGTATTTAATTATAAATGAATTACATAGAATGTCAAATGTAAAGTTAAAATCTCTCGTGATCAGTGATGATAAACAATGATGAAGATAGAAATTGTCTTTGTGCTGTTTGTAGGTCACAGTGCTGCTGCAACAAAAGGTATGGTCTGTCTGTCTGTCTGTCTGTCTGTCTGTCTACTTATTAGAGTGCTAGCAAGTAGTTGAACAGGCGTGTCTAATAAAGTGGCCAGTGAGTGTATATTATATCATAATCAATCCTTTGTCTGCACAACCACAATATATACATATACATATATATATATATATATTTGTATATGTATGTGTATATATATATAAATATATGTATGTATATAAAATGTTGATTATTTAATTGACAGTGTCAAAAAGAAGTGATTTTCAACAGCTGTCAACATTGTTATCTACTGTGCTTTTGTGCTGCATCAATGATGCAAAAGTGAACCTGAATAAATGTAAATGTGTCACTGTTGTTCAGGTCAGGGAGCAGCAGCTGGTCAGCCCAGTGGCAATGGAGCGAGAGCAAATGGTGAGACAGACCCTTTGTGATGCTTCCTGAGTTTAAATGTTTGTTTCTTTTTATAACTTTAAACTAAAATGTGTCTGTACTTTCCAAAGGACAGGGAGGAGTTGGAGGTAAACCCATGAAGGGGTATGGTCGTCCATCTTATGGAGCAGGTAAATCATACTGTGCCACTTTCTTGTCTTGGCACTATTGGTGACACAAGATTTAAACTGTATTTATTTAAACTGTGTGGTTTCAGGCCCAGGTGTGGGAGTGGGACCCTCCAGAGGTCTGGGAGTACCTCAGCTCACCAGGAACCAAGGGAGGGGTGAGTAAAGGACATGACACAGATGTGAGATCTGAGGTCACATCCTGATACAGTACATATAGTAACTCTAGTCAATGTCTTTATTTGTTCCTCCAGCATACAACAATAATGGTTATAATGGTTATGGAGCTCAGCCAATGGGAGGTGAGTTGTACACCAGTCAGTCTGTGTTGATTCACATATGAACACTATTTGTACAGCATGAGTATTCATTTTTCCACTTGATTATAAAAAGTCCATCAGTTAAGATAGAAAACAAAGGTATCAGTGATTGCATTTACAAAAACAAATCTTTCTACTTCAATGCCTAATTTGTGGTGCATCCATTATCACAAGGTTGCTTCATGTGTGTCAGCCGCAGTGATGAAATTTACGAGGTTTCTTGAATGCATCTTAAAGCTTCTCCTCTAAGCTTAACACGCTGTAGATCCTGCAGAAGTGCTGAAATTGACCAGGGTCTTTGAATGCATCTCGTTAGCTGCTTTTCTTGGCTCAGCCATGGATGTATTACAAGAACTGGATAGAGCTCCGCCCCCTCTTGCTTGCAGCTAATTTCTTCCAGTTGCCACTTGCAAAAAACAGCAAAAAAGCAATTTTCCCATTGACCACAATAGTGAAAGCAGCTTCATAGGAATGAACAAAGGGGAGGAGCTCTATCCAGTTCTAATTTAACATCCATGGGCTCAACACACAATGAACCCTGCATTTACTTTAACTAGCTCTCATGTGCACGTATATTTGAATAATTGAATCTTTAAACAAATAATACAGCTGAATATTCAAATAGTATTGTTGCTGAAAATGTCCATCCTTAGTAAACCAGTATATCTGTCTACCTTTTATAGGCTACAATGGTGGTTATGGTCATGCTGGTTCAAGTCTTGGACCTCGTTATGGAAATGGAGGAATGAAGGGACCAAAGCAAGGTATGAACATCTCCATATCTGTGAAAACAAAGAATACATCACGATGTAGACGACATGTACCTCTGAGAAACTCAGCTCCATTTTGTGTGATTTGCAGGTTCAAGTGGTGTAGCTGGAGTTCCCAATGGACATGGTGTGAAAACCAATGGTAAACCTGTTTTTAGGTGTAGTTGTATAAGGTGCTGACACATATTAAGTGCTGACTGTAGCGTGTGTGGTCTACACGGTGGATAAGTGGCTCACACTATTGCCTTACAGCAAAAAGACCCAGGTTTGTGACCCAGAACCTTCCTGTATGGAATTTGCATGTTTTACCCGTGAGCCTGTGGATTTTCTCGGGGTTCTCCGGATTCCCATAATCCAAAACCGCTTTATACTCCACATGAGGGTCGTGGGGGTGCTGTGCCAATCTCAGCTGACATAGGGCGATAGGCGGGGACAAACCCTGGAGTATCCAAAAACATGCAGAGGTTAATTGGACACTCTAAATTGTGCATAGGTGTGAGAAATTTTAGCTGCCCGCAGGACACACACACACACACACACACACGCTTTTATCTCACCAATAAATAGCCTTTTCCCAAATGGAAACTAAAGTCTGTGAACGGCTACATAATTTTAACGAAGAATTTCAAACTTTAAAGTCACAAAATAACATGTTTTAAACTACTGAAGGAGGTGGATCGACAACTGTGTGAGTTGTTCTCTATGGACTTTGGTGCAGCAGAGTTGGATTACAAACTTTGGTTCCCAGTAACAAAAGGCTGTCCAATGAGACACAGTGGCAAAAACTGAAATTGTTATCATAGACAGAAGCAGTCATAGATTTTTATCTTTCATTACGTGGCTGAAATCTGTTTTTCCTTGTGTCCCTGCTGGCAGCCATGTTCTCAGTGAGAGGGAGCGTCCATGTTTCCGCAAACCTGACCATTACACCAACAGGGACTGTAATAACATATTCAAATACAAATACAGGACTTTAATATGGAGTTGGTCACTCTTTTGCAGCTATAACAGCTTCCACACTTCTTAGAAGACTTTCCTCAAGATTTTGTGTTTCTATGGTGAATTTGTGTCCAATCATTCTGTGGAGCCATGGTTCCCAACCGGGGGTCCAAGTTAGGGGGGCGCCAGACATCACATGAGCTTTAACTGCTATGAGTTTGTGAGGTTAATATAATTATATATGTGCATCCCAATCAGACACTCTACTGGATAATTAGAAGTCAATATCACCCAAATAATAACTATAATTAGTTAGTCCACCTATAGTGTACATATGTCAGTACCTGAACTATCCCTTTAAAGTCATATCAATAATCGCATTGAAAAAAATGTGCAGGTTATGCTGGAGCCAGAGCTTCTGCTGGACATGGAGCCATTCCAAACGGTGGGTTAACATGCCAAAAATGTGTTGTTTGTTCATTTAACCAGTTACATTACTATTTCCCTTTATTTTTTCTTAACTGTTAAGGACATGGATACCCACATGGTGGCGCTACCAAGCCGGCAAATACAGGTTAACACATGCTTAAAAACTGCACTTCTCATTGTTTTTGGGTTCATGCATAGGGGTTTGATTTAGGTATAAGAATTTTGGACATATGTGTTTTTAATTGGTACCTTAATTGGTGCCTGATTTTGAAAAAGGAGGGAGTGGGGAGCAGTGCAGGGGGGGCGTGGTCTGGTAGTGATGTTATCGGTGAGACATGCCTCTCAGTCTCTCACACCATGCTTTGAGTGGTGGAGAGAGAAAGACCACGGCGTTTAAAAAAAAGAGGGAGGAGTCTGGGACAACAAGCCTTGTGGTGATTGGACAAGAGGGTGACAAAAGCTGATTCCAGTGATGCAAGCGTTGACTAAGAAAGCCAGTGACAACATTTGAATGCAGTAGCTGGTGTTTGTACGTGTTACATGCAACATTTGCACCTGGATCAACAAATCAATCATATTATCATATACAATCTCCTTTGTTTATTACAAAATCAACAACAATGCTTTGTGACAATTATAGATATAGACAGAGATGAACTTTGCTGTATTATTTTAGGCTATGGCAGCTTTCTGAAGGGTTATGGCAACAAACCTAAAGGTGAGACTTATAAATATTATAATAAATATTTTATATTGTTGAAAGTACTGTTTTCTTTTAAATAAATCGTGATCAACAAACAATTTGTTTTTGTGCATGTTTTACAGGATATGGAGCCTCCAGAGGAGGTGCGGTGAGACCCCAACCAGGTATTGCTTGCATTGTTATCATGTCACAAACTTAAATTGTACAGTCCAATCGTAACATCCAATAATTTGTTTGCTTTGTTTGTCAAGGTTTTGGAAATGGAGCTGTTCACTCTGGATATGGCAGTAAACCCACTGGTAATGATTGTATTTTGAAAAAGCTGTGTGATGATGACATGTTGTTGTTTGACCTGAGGTCACGGTGCTGCTGCTGCTGCTGCTGCTGCTGCAGCTGCTGCTGCTGCTGCAGCTGCTGCTGCTGTTCTCAACAGTTATGGAGCCAAACCCAACAGCACTTCCTGTTAACACTCACCTTATTAACAAAAATAGTCTTATATTACAAATACAATACACAGTGTTTCTTTTTTTCTAATGAAAAAAGGGAACGTTCATATCATGTTCCCAACTAACCCTGTAGTTCAGTTCTAAGAAGCAGAAATACTGAAATAAAAGATTTCTATTGCATTTTGACACAATAAATGTGTTTATAAAAAGAAACCTATAATACAAACGACAAAGTATTCTAATTTTGCATTTTTTCTTTATTTGATTACTTGATTTTCGGGCTACTGTAAATGAAAAGTTTTCCATAATTACCAGCCTTGTTACAATTTCTGTTTTTCCTAAGGTCATGGAGTTAGAAATGGTGCTGTGTTGGGTGGATATGGAGGTAAACGTAATGATGAGCTCCATCTTTATTTCTGAATTCAATAATTCCTCATTGAGGTGTCTAATGTCAGTTTCTGTTTGCAGGAAACAGAGGAGGCTCAAAACCTCAAACTACCAAAGGAGTCGCGGCTCTGTTACCCAGCCAAGGTGCTAAAATACCCGGTACTGGTAAGAATTCTTACCGATACTACTACTACTACTACTATTAATGCTTTTACAAATGTAGAGAAGTAAAATAGCACAGAATGAGACGAAATCAATTTAACAAAGATAAATGGAGCTACAGATGAGTCTCTCTGTGTTCCATCCCTGCAATGATTTACCAGAATTAGTATAAAGTAAAGTATCAGTTAAGTATTTCAGTTAATCTCAGATGTCATATCATGTTCCTTTTATGACTTAATACAATACTGTAACGTCAGCGCACACACAGCAGGCAGCAGACGTTTCTCTCATCAACAAGATGGCTTTTATTTAACGTTTGGTCACAGACATGAAAACGGGCTGCAACCCACGCCGCTCGGGGTACACACAGCTCAAAATCCCAAGACTCAGACACAGAACAGCCACAAACCCCTTAAAGAGACAGTGACAGTGCAACTTTGTAACCTTTGTAAACACACACATTGAACATGAACAGTGCAACTGAACACATCCCCTTCAGGATTGTTACAATACATTTCTCATGTACAGTTTCTTTAATCATCATTGCCCTGCAAATCATGTTTACTGTACTACTGTGTTTATGTTGATGTTGATCTTTGAATGTGTGTTTGTTTGACAGGATATGGTGGTGCTGCTGGTGGACCCACTGGTCAGCTGGCCAAAGCAGCCAATGCTGGTAAATACTATTATTCAATGTCTGCTTTAAAGGGTAACTAATCCCCCTCTTCTGAGGCAAACTCCACCCAATGGCTGATTTGGAAAAAATGCCAAGAAGTGGGCTGAGAGTTGAGGGAGTGAGCGAGAGGAGGAGGGCGGGGGAGTGGGGATCAGTGCAGGGGGTGTGGTCTAGTAATGCATTACAGCTGTGTGAGGTGCTCAGTGAGACGAGCCTCTTAAACACTTACACATACAAGTGTGTCTGACGTTTAGAAAAGGGGGAGGGGTCTGGAACATTTATGCCGTGTTTCCCTCATGGTATGGTACGGTTTGGTACAGTACAGTCCTGGGTTAGGCTTGTGTTTCGACTGAGAACAGTACCTTTATTTGGTGGGCGGGGCGTGGGCTGAGCCCAGTGGCTGCGTAGCGTGAAGACAATGAACAGACACAATGGAGGACATACAGAAGCTCTTTTTTCTCCTGCTCAGTTTGGGGCTGTTTGTCCCAACAAGACAAAGTCAAGCTGTGAATGAGAATTGACTTCCATAGAATATTTACACCAATGGCAAGAGAGTGAAGTTTTCGGTGCCCACTCAGCTGACTGTCATGGGTGGAGTCGGTCTAGCAAAGACAGTGGAAACACAGGTTCAGTAGAGGGTGACGAAAGAGTGTACCAGCGAGAGGGCAGTCGATACTAGACATTTGTATCATGTATAATGTCAAAAATTTACACTAAACTGGGAAGATTTGCACCTTGATCAACAAATAACATTACCATACCTAACTACCATACAGTATATTGTACTAAATTGTTTTTATATTAAACTGGGCCACACAAACATACATTGTTAGTGTGCATTTAATACGAAGCTATTCAAATAATACACAGGTATAGTGAGTATGGTGGCCAAGCCACTGCCATTTATACACATACCTTGTTAACTGATACCAATGCCAATTTCAACAGTGTCTGTCGGGTTCTCCAGTTTCTTCCCACAATCCAAACATTTGCAGGGGTTCATTTGACACTCTAAACTGACCATAGGTGTGAATGTGAGAGTTAATGGTTGTTCCTCTCTGTGTGTGCCCTGTGATGGACTGGTGACCTGTCCAGGGTGGATTGGTTCCAGTGTCCTCGCGACCCTCAGGTGGAGGATAAAGCAGTAGATGATGAATGAATGAATGAATGATACCCATATACACTGGTTCTCAACTAAAAAACAATTTAGCGGTTTATGTGGTGACGCTATATTTCACTTGTGCATTCATTGTATCTTTTAAATGACAATCTTATTGTTTTCCATTTCACTCTCATATCTGTTTGGTCTGTTTGGCTGTTAGGTTACGGCATGATGCCAAATGGGAAGAGTGCAATGGGTGCAGGTGCAACCAATGGGAAAGGCCTCAAAGGTGGAGTTTTCCCTCCTGCTCAGCCAAGTGCAGCACCACAAGAGGCTGTTATCCTGCAGCAAGCAATGATTCAAGGTGCACTGTCTGGTCTGCCTGTCGCTCCTGGGATGACACAGGAGAAAAATCAAAAGCTGCCGTTTGCTCTGCCTCAAGGAAAAAGCTACAAACAGACACCGCTGAACCTTCAGGGTCTACCAGAGCCAGCACCAGCATTTTCTCATGGAACTGACCCACTGGCTGCACTCGAATCGATACCAGAACTTGGTCTTATGGGCCCCCAGGGAAAGGGTCTGAAGTTATCCACACCTGTATCTGCACCAGTGGTTCCCCAGAGTAATCCAGAACCAGAACCGGCAAGTAACCAAGGCAAGTACCATGAACATATTATATATATATATATATATACATATATATTTCAGTTAGAAAACAGAAAGAAAGGTGGTCTTAAGTGCTATGAAAAAAGAGAAGGCAACTGGACTTCAGTTTGACCTCTGATCCAAAAGGCTTCTTCAGTTATAATTTTGGTGTGATGACCTTGATGAATCACACCTTGGCTCGTGTGACCTTCACAACTCACATGATAATTATATTAATGACCCCAAGGTGCCAGGTTTTCATTTTTAGCACTTAAGACTACCATGACCTGGATGGCTGAGTTTTTAAGAAACTGCTGATCTACATGGATTCTGACACTCAAGTTTTACAGGGTTTACAGAGAATACTTTGAAAAATGCAAAGTAACCAGTAGGGAGTAGTTCTCTGGGAGCTTATGCCCAAGTGATCCCTATGGAACCAGACTGGTTCAAAATTAACATAACATGCCAAACTTTGTTGCAGAAGGTCTAATGGCTGCCACTCCTGACACTTTATTAGGTGTCATGTGTACCTAATAAAGTGGTCAATATGTGTATATTTGTGTGAAGTCACTGCACATGTCAGCGTAATCCTCTTTTCAAATGTTGTTCAAAAGGTTTCTTTGTAACACACACACACGTTGAGGCTTTAATGTGTCATACAGGCTTGTGCATATTAATGTATCGGGTCACAGTACAATAATACGTTGATGACCTGTATGGCCTCTGTAGGTTATGTGACTGGAAGCGCTGTGCCTGAGCAAAAAGGCGCAGAGACAGACGTTGTGTTTGGTGTAGACAGCACCGCTGAGGCGGGTGTTTCCACTGAAAACATCAGAGCTGATCCTGAAACAGTGTCAGCGAACATCGCAGGGAGTCTCATACCTGAGGAGACACTGACTGTGGCTGTGCCTGAACCAAAGGACACAGACATCCAGAGTCAGCCTGAGGCAGCGCCTCCTCACAGCCTCGGGGTCAATGGTCTCCATGCAGAACAAACTGGGGCAACTGGTAAACTAGATGCTGATGGATTTGTATACTAGTGTAGGACTGCATGTCAAAGCTGTGTCTGTCCTAACTCCAGGAATGAAGTCTGCAGAATTGTGGACATTAGTCTCCCTTTGCGTGTTGCATGATTCATCACGCTGCAAGACTGCTGTTGTTTTCACGTGTAGAATTCAGTCTAAACCAGTGTTTCTCAAACCTTTGATACCAAGAACCACCTGAGGAAATAGTGAGCTCTTGAAGTTACACCATTATCACCAATGTTAGAACACGGTGGCGTAAATAGACCGAGCAAAGCCAGCTATGGACTTTTCACATGAGGCAGATTTATTCTCTCATCATCCTCCTCTTCCTCACATCAATTTCACACACTAGCATAGTGAAATTAGATTAAGATGGAGCAAGAGATAAGGTGACTCAAACTATTATTTTTTAAATATTTTTTTCTTATTATTTTCTACATCAGTTCCACTCAGATCACATGCCCACAGTACCACCAGAGGGAGCTCACGTACCACAGTTTGAGAACCATGGGTCTTAACTAGCTGTTGCTTCATGATAGTGAATCATGTGAATTGAGCTTACAGGTCATGGCAGTTTGAGACTGAATCCTAGACAGTGATAATGGTCATGGCTGTACAGACTTTTGTGTAAATGTCTTTATAATGTATGCTTTTATGTTGCATGTCAGCACATTATCCATGTTACCCTTGATGTGTGTTCTGTTGAAACTTCTACTTTTCTTTTTAAAAGCAAAGTTTTTGGGAAATAAATGTAGACTTTCTTGCTTAGCAGTAGAACAGAAAATTAAATAAATCAATCAACCAATCAATCTTTATTTATATAGCATTTTACAATAACTGCAAGGTAATCAAAGTGCTTCCCCTAAAACCAATTTTTTTTAAAAATACAGTACAAGACAATATAATAAGAATAAGTACAATTCAGGTAAAATGTGTTAATACTTGAGATCGATGTTGGTAGGATTAAATAAAATGAATTAATTAACTAAATCATTAATTCATTCATTCATTCATTAATACAATATTAATAGGAATAAATTAGCCTTGACTTCTTCCTACTCCTTTCGTGGAAATGGAATCTGGTTTGTGTATCAGTCAAAGTTAAATTAAGGGTCCAGTGTGTAACATTAATTGGCAAAAATTTGACATAAATCTGTTTCTATAAGTGAATAACTTGCTTTAAAATATTTTTTCATTTCATTAAAGTTAGAATAAGTTGTTTTTGAATGTGCCTATGGAAGGAAACCGCCATCTTGTGTGTGTTCTTCTACAGCAGCCCAAACAGCATTTTTAGAGTTCACTATGCAACGACTCTGTCGACAGAAACCTGATGCATAAACTAACAAAGACGCCAACCCGACATGCTGGGGAAAGGGAGGGATGAGCGGAGTGTTCGCTATTTGTCGCACTTTGTAGTCTCAACCATTAGATGTCACTAACTCTTACACACTGGACCTTTCTATTACCTGTTGTGTTTGTATTTTTATATTCTTGTTGTGTTTCCATTCAACAAAGTCAAAATCAAAAACTGTTAGCTGTAAAGCTGAAGTCAGGTGACTTAGCATCAACAGGTTTTGACCTGTTTCAGCCAAAATGTCTTTTTCAAAATGTCTTTTTGGATCAAACAAACAAGATTTGCAACAAGAACATATTTTCTTACTTTTAGACAAAACGAGGCGAGATGTTCCCATCAGTTTCCAGTCTGTGTTATGCTAAGCTAAAGTGCATGTGATTCTCTCATCAAAGCAAGAAAGTGGAAAAAAGACTTTCCCAAAAATGTCTGTTGAAGGTAGAGAATGAACTGATTCATTGTTCTGAACGTCAACAGTTGAGTGATCTCCGTGACGTTTTTAAACAGGTCACAGTGGGAAAAGCACAGAGAAGCAAATGATTGAGTTTCATTTCCATCAGTGATTTTCAGGGTGAACTTGAATGCTGGCTCTCTGGGACACTGTCCTGACTTTCATGAACTGAACAAAGCTTTTACTGATGATTGTTCGACTAAAACACGTCAAAATGGCTGCTGTGAAAAACTTTCATACTTTGATTTTCTTCTCAGTCCTGAAATATTACATTTAGTGCATCCAGTGCATGACCTGTACAGTTTTCTCGTATTAACCCTAAAATGAAGATCAGTCTTCATGAAGCTACGAGATTAGTAGATTATTTCTGGCTAATCCTTGATCTTATATTCTGTCCGTCTGCATTATAGAGAACAGGGAAGCTTCACTCTCCAAAGGACAAGGAGCTAAATCAGCTAAACCTGGTAAACTTATTTTCTTTTTTCTTTCAACTAAATCTGAAGTCACACTGGTTGGTAGCTTGCTTTAGTTTGTATGTGAGGCCCCTGGGGCCCCTTAAGTCTCTTAACATGTACTACACTTCTTTAAGTGTTTCTTTTGTCTTAAAATGTTTTTTCTAGACTGTGGACCATCAGGAATACCAAATGGACAATGGATGAAATTACCTAGACCAGGTAAGTAAAGAGTACGATTGACTTGTGGTGATGTTGGTGTGTTAAACCATAACTCCTTCATCTACATTCATGTATTTAAAATGTCTTAAGAATATGTCAACTGTTTTTCTCGCTGATCGCCAGAGAGCAGGTAGAGCAGGTCATCTTCCAAACGAAAGGTTGATGGTTCAGTCCACACCTTCTATTGTCTACAGTACTTACGTGTCACTGGGCAAGACACTTCACCTTAATTAGATGTGCCGGTTAAAGTATTAAAAGCTTGGGATGCATAAAATATTACTATAAATAAAGATATTGGGTGTCCAAGGTTTGCCCACAAGTTGGCAGCCCTGTAATATTGTACTGTATGTGCGTTGGTATAATTTCATTTATGAGTCTATCATGTTACATACTCAGGTCAGTCATAGCTTACGTTTCCAGGACTTCATCACTTTTACTGTCCACTCTGTCTCAAATGAAATTATGTGGCCCAAATATAACGCCATACTAGTGTCGTGTATTAAACGATGAAAACTTTGTGCACTCATTGTTATTTTCCCCCTGTTTTTGAAGACTACAATGCAGGTGCTGGAGGATCCACTGGCATGCAGACCAAAGGTACTGTTTATGTCAGGACTCAGTATAATGCATCAGTATTAGACTCATTATGGTTATGGAGCAGGAGCTGGTGTTGAATACAGATATGGTGCTAAACCCCGCTGATATTATTCACAAATGGAATATTGACTGCAGGTTTAATACATGCATTAGTGACTGTAAGAGTGACAACAGTAATGTGTGTGTCATTGTTTAGGATATGGTGCCAGTGCAGGAGGATTTCCAAATGGAGGAGGAGCTAAAGCAAACAAACCAGGTGAGGAAACCAATACATCTAATATGGCACTGTCTTAAAGACAGGAGGTGGAGCTGGAGGTGGCAGAGCTGAAGATGCAGAGATTTTTGTTGACGAAGGGGACGTCATTTCCTAATAGTCAGTTAAAAATTATGACTGACTTCCTGTTGGATTTAGAATATGGCTTTAAGGAACTTCCACTGAGGGAGACTAACTTTAAGGGCCACTGTTGAGTCATTTTACAACGACAATAGAACATTTTTTTTAAAAGAATTTGGGGGCAAAAAGTGTCAAGATTGCACAGGTTTTTGAGCATTTAGCCCCCAAAAGGCACCACCTGGCGCTCGTGTCCTAACAATGTCCTCCTTTTCACCTCCTCAGACTGCCAGGCCATGATGAACATGCAGTGTTATGTTTGCATGGAATGTTGATAGGGACTTTGGAGCCCCTTCTGCTTGATTATTTTCAAATGACATGTGTGTAAAGGTGATGAAAGACCTTCTATATTTAAAGGACGTTTTGTTTATCCATAGGTTATGGCACAGGAGGCTACGCTGTCCCTGGACTCAGCCATGGATATGGAGCTGGTAATATCCATCATCATTTATAACATACACTGAATAATCTGCTGTAACTTTTTCTTTTAATCCTTAACACCTTTTGTTGTGCATGTGCAGGTCTTAGATATCCTTATGCAGGAAACCCTAAACAGCCTGGTAAATTGTGTTGTTTTTTTTCTCAGATTCTCAGCTGATTCACACTGATAATAATGCATAGTAATTATTGTGATTGGCATTTTATTATTACGCAGGTTACGGTCAAGGAGCATTCCTTGGAGCTGGATATGGAAATCCATATGGAGGTGTACTTTGCTTTTTTTTAAATCCCAACATGTATTTTAAAATGTTGTCTCATAGTAGTAACATACAGCGTAGATGCATGACAATAGAACACATGTACGATAACAAATGAGCTCTGTACTGAGAGGAGAGGAGCTCACACTGCATATGCACACCTGGACAAATGCTAATTAAACAGGTTTTCAATCTTCCTGAAAAAGTTTGCACCTCTACATCTGCAACTTCCTGTCTACAGTTTTTGACAGATCGATCTGAATTTGATTTTATTGTGATGAGTAGGTGGTCACTCAAGTATGTCCATAATAACCTACCCAAGAAAATGATAAGATTGTCTAGAAATTCCAATAATTTATAATGTTGAACAAGTTCAGATGTGTATACCTCAGTGACATCTTATGTAAGATGGTAATAGCTGTAAGCAGGTAAAGTTATGTACATATTCACAGAGGGTGCTTAATCCATCAGCAGTGGATTTTTACTGAAATGTGTCTTTATTCCTCAGGAAATGCAGATGTGGGCGAAGCAAGCCAATCTAAATCAGGTAGATAGGAGTTTATTTTATAGTTGTTAAAGTACTGAATCTATAAATGCCATACTATGATTTCATGGAGTGATATGTCTGTTTTTCACAGGCTTTGGGAATGGCTATATTGCTGGTGTTCAGCCTGACTATGCAAGTGAGTAACATTATATCACAGTTAACTCTTCCAATGATTCCATTGAATCACAGTTTAAGTCCGCGTTGTTCTTTTGCACAGGTCTGGGTCAAGGTGTCCCCGCTGCTGATGCCCAGTCAGGTATGATATAAGAGAACAGTGAAGGTGCATTTGAAGGAAAACATTAAATGAATGAAACAGTGATAATAATAATAATAATAACAACAACACGTGATTCTACAGGTGTTGCTGCACAGGTCCCTTACAATGGAGCACCAATCGTTCCTGCAGGACTAGATGGTCAGAGCTTACATCACACTGTGTATAATATATGGGAGAAGTCATATCCAGAAATCCAATAATAATAATAAAATGCAAATGATCATTTAAAAAAGGTTGATACACAACTCATTTGAGAGCTAGTCTTTAGGAAGCATTGAACCCTGAGTACATTCTCAACTTATTGCAAACAAGAGGTCGTGCAATGTGTAGACATTTTGTAGTCCATCTTTGAATAGCAGGTGTCCATGTATATTATGACTTATTTTGAATGTTGGTGGTTAGGTGAGATCAGGAAGTCTGTTCTAAAGTTGTGATATTTGTCTTTGTGTCCTTTGTACAGGCGTTAGCCAGTTTGAACCTCAGTCTGCCGGCCTTGTTCCAAATGGAAAATTGGGCGGCATTTATGGTGGTATGTATGTATGTATGTATGTACTTTATAATATCAGAAACAGAGAAGCACTTCAGTTTACTTGAAGTGTGGTTACATAAAGTACTGACACATGGTTCTGTATGCACCCCCTGTGAGACACTGACGCTAACAGTGGGTAAACAATGGAAAAACTTATTTCAGCCACTTAACGAAAGGCTTTCCTAAGAAAATCTACACTCGTTTAAGTCTATGATATTTCACATCCTGCTCTTAAAGGGGACATATTATGCAAAATCAACTTTTTAATCATTTTAATACTTATATTTGGGACTCTGGAGGCCCTACCAGTCGCCAAAGTGTGGAAAAAGAATACTCAGTCCTTTTTTCATGGTCCCCCTTAGTGTAAGTATAGGCGATAAAACACGCCATGTTGAATTCCCTGCGCTTATGACGGCAGCATGTGCATTTCACCGTGAATGTTACCGCCCACCAGTAAGTTTACTTGGAGAGCTCCACCTTAGCTCCACCTTGTGTCGGACGTCTCTTCCAGTGACGGCACTCTCGCTGTTTTCCGCTCACGCTGCCACATTGATATTGTCAGAGAACTAGTGGAGGGAGGGGGAGAGTAATGGAGCGGAGGGAACAGGAGCTGAGCGAGTGAGCGCTGTAACAAGGACAAATCAGAAACCCCCTGGAAGAAGTGGGTGTGTTTGCCTGTGTCTCATTTGCATGTAAAGGGACCATGCACAAGTGTTCTGAAAGGGGCGGGTTTAGCAGGGTTATTGAACTGCTATGGTGCTTCATCCTTATGGTATTTTGACCAAAGCATGTCACAGACATGTTCATTAGGACACCAGGGAACTATTTTAACTTGGAGAAATAGGGTATAATATGTCCCCTTTAAGTCTTTACTCACCAGCCCATACCAAAGTGGGAACACAGGGGAAATCATACAGGTGCTGCTGGTCTATACTGCTGCCTTCTTTAGTAGGTTTTAATAATTAATGTTAATCTGTATGGAGAGATTTCAACATGGCAGTCACAATGTAACACGTTTGAAATTCCTGATGGATCAATAAGAGAGGTTTGCACAAAGTTTCCATTCCAACAGCAAGTCTGAGATGTTGTGGTAGGTAGAGATTTTATTAGTTGAGCCTGTTTTTCTGCATATGTTTTCAGTGTAGAGCAATATTCAGAGGTCAGCACCTCACAGGTGACATAGTGGGGTTTTGATTTTGGTGAACCTGGGGGAGGCTAAATCTAAAGCTATGTAAGGCTGTAGACGGTGGAGTAGAATGTTGTGGTCAATGGCAGAAGGTGCAGGAGGATGCCCCGGTCAATAAGTATCATAAGTATAAGTTACATGCTGGTGGTCAGCAGCCACCAAACCAGTGCACAAACCAAAAAGTGACTTTGACTGGAGCCACAGCCACAACCTCCTCCAGAACCTTTGCGAGTGAAGGAAAGTTTGAGATGGGGCTATAGTTGGGTAGAATTCCAGGGTTCAGTGAGGGTTTTTGAGTGAGTGTGGTCATGATGAAAGCAGTTTTGAGAGTGAATGGAACATGTTTGTAGAGAGATGTTAATAATAGCTGTGATGAGAACGCTCATGACAGGGGCATTTGATTTAATCAGAGCTCACCCAACACTCTGGCAGGGTGGACTGGGACAGTGACAGAGACGAGTGGATGGTGTCAGTTTTGTCAGCAAAGACAGAAATGGATTGATTGCATAATTCAACTGAAAATGAGTTTGTGGTTTGAGGAGATGATTATTTTAATTTTTTTGGAATTGTTGGTGCTATTATTAATGATGTTGGCGTAGTACTGTGATCTTGCTATTGTGAGGGCTTTGGAGTATATTTGTTTGATGCTGATGGTTTGATGCCTATTTGTGAACTGTCATACCTGAAGTCAGAGACCTCCACTCCAGAGCAGTTCATCTGTGAACCACGGAGCAGAAGACGTGAATGAAACGGATTGAAATTTCCATGAAAACACTGAAGAAATGAACACAACTGCATAGCATTGCAGTATCTTTTATTGTATATACTATATGATTCCATAGAAGCAAAATTTCTTCCAATGTTCCAGGAATGGGCAGTTTACCTTTTGGTGCTCAGACACTTGGAATGGGTGCAGAGAAGTCAAGTAAGAAATACGGTGAGTCACTTTCTGTCACACAACTTTAAATGATGCATAGAAAATAAGTTATGTTTGTGACTTATTTTGCACATTTTCCTCAATACAATCTTTTTTTTTTATTATTCATTATGTATATAACCAACTCACTGTATTACTATTCAGGCATTGGTGGTTTGCAATTTGGGGCACAACCCCTCACTCCAGGAGCTCCTGGAGCCGGGAAGTATGGTACGCTATGTTGGCTTTATTTGTGTGTGATGAATGCATGAATGCATGAATCAAAATGTCTGCTTTGGGGGGGGTTAGCTTTCTGATTTAATATGTGTTTGAATTCTATCCAGGATATGGTGCAGGAGCATATGGACCCACAGGTAATGGAGACAAACCTACAACATATGGTGAAAGTCAAATGTAATAAAATAATATGCCATACTGCAAGTTATCTCCACAATCTTGAGCGAGTAAAGGGATTGTTCAGGTTTACTGAGGTCTGGTTATATGAGGTACTGACTCTAGTCAGTGCTGACTGTGCTGTGTGTGTGTGTGTGTGTCCTGAGATGAGATCCAGCCTGAGACATGGTAGTCCAGTCCACTCTCACTAAACACAAAAACTCACATCAACAAATATAACCACTCACTCTTTTGAACCAAAGTCCACAGAGAAAATCTGTGATTTGACATCACAGCACAGGAGTTGTTGATCCACTGCTGTCTCCATCAGTGAAGTCAGATGTGTTATTTTGTGACCTGAGCATCTGGAGTATTTCATTCAGATTTACCGTAGACCGTACAGCAGTAGACAAACAGCGCCTGTGTCCCTGGGAGTTAAAACCATTTATTTTCTCTATGGGCTTTGGTGCAGGTAGTGAACAAGGCTGTGTGATGGTGAGTTCAAGCTAAATAACAGTTTCTTGGATGTTTTTAGGTGAGCCTTGTGTTTGGTGGCTCCATGTCTCATCCACACAATGATGTGTCAGTATCTTGTACAACCACCTGAACTATTCCTTTAATGTGAATATTGATTCAAAATTCCCCTCATGTGATTATTTCCCACGTTTGTCCTCCATGTCTGTGCAGGGTATAACGGGTTCCCCAGCAATGGGCAGCTTCCGGGTCATGGCAGTACTGGTCATATACCTGGCAAATATGGTGAATACGTACTGTACACTCACAATTGTGTATAATGTCAGCCTTAAATCACCATTTTCATTGTTCTATTCACTTCCTGTTTGTGCCCTTGCTGTGCAGGTTATGGACAGATGCTTTATGAAGCTCAACAAGCTGGGCTGAGTCCTGAAGCCAAGTCTGCTGGCAAATATGGTAAAGAATAAATAAACCATTAAATAAATAAATAAATGAATAAATAAATGAATAAATAAATAAATAAATAAATAAATAAATAAATAAATAAAAATAAATAAACAAATAAATAAATAAAAGGTTGGACACTTTCTTGTTTATGGAGCTATTGCCAGCAGCTGGCTAACTAAAATCAGCTTTTATTTGTATTAAAACAATATGAGACATTTACAGCTCATGAGCTGCAGTGTGTTTCCAGTGTTCATACTAGGCTGTCCTAACCAGTCACTGGAGAATATGTAGTAGATATGAGTCATGAGTATATATTGTATTGATCACCTAATACTGTTATAACCTGTTAAGGTAACACTTTAGATGAGGGAACATGTATTCACCATTAATTAGTTTCTTATTAGCATGCAAATTAGTGACATATCGGCTCTTAATGAGTCATTATTAAGTACTTATTAATGCCTTATTCTGCATGGCCTTATTATACAACTAGTAAGCCATTAACTAAGAGTTTTCCCTCAATAACCTCAGAATTATTGCTTATTAGTAGTAAGTGAGGAAGTTGTTGTATATGAATTACGATCTCAATATGCTTTGCTTAGTATGGACTTTATAAGGTGGTAGTATCACAAGAATAGTTATTCTCCCTTAAGTGTTAATAGTACTTGGAGGAAAATCTGAAATATTGTATGTGATCAGAGTGGGGAGTGGAGCTGAGGAATTGTGACCAGAGTGCATAGAAAATGAAACAAATAATAAATATGGTAACTATTCCTTTAACTATCCATTCATCCATCCATCTTCTACTGCTTTTTCCTCCAAATGATGGTCGCGGGGAGCTGTGCCAAGCATCTTTACTGTACATGTCAGTATATGCACTTTTTTTCTGCAGGTCTGGCTGGTTCACCGTATCAGCCTGAAACTCTCGGACTTGGACACTATGGTGAGCAAACTTTATGATTTATTTCTGTGGTTAAACTTGTCATCTGTGTGCACGTGCCTCCTGCGATGGTGGTGGTTAAAGGTGCACTGTGTGAGAATTGGGGACATCTTATAGTGAGACTATAGACTGCATTCAAAGCATTAGGACTAAATAAAAAGAGAGGGAAACAGATAAAGTAAATAACAATAACAAATAATAAAAGAATACACAAACACATTAATAGTACAAAAAAGATGTAGTAGCATGTCAAGTTAAATATTGTGCATTCTAAGATTTTGCGCTGCTTTTTTGTTTCATACAGATTTAATAAGTCACTGGAGTTATAATAACATAGAATATATAATATAATATTATTATTATTTATTTATTTTTATTATAATAATGTATAATAATTGATCTTTTCTAGACTTTGAATTTGTGTATGTTCTCAATACTTGATCAGGTCACTTCTTACCTCAGAGTGTTTCTTGCACATTTCCAATGATACTTATTGATAATGTCATCATTATTGGCCTCTTCTTAGTATCTTCACTCATTAGGAAATGGTTGTGTTGGACTGTAACAGGTGTTACGTTTAAACGTGTTTCAATTTAGTACAGTATTTTATTTTGATACATGGTGTGGCACATGTATTATTTTAAAATACATTTTAAAGTAGTCTTGCCCATTTAATTCACCCTCAAACATGTTACACGCTGCACCTTTAAGTTCCCTATGCTCTTAGCTGAATACAGTGCATTGTTTTCTGTGATTTAATGTTCACACAAGAGTGTTTAGTTTGTGAAGTGGTTTATATATAATATATATAAATCTCTTTAACAGAAAACCAGGGACTGCATCACTCACAGCCTCTTGAATCTGCATCTGAAGCCACAGCTGGTGTAGAATATGGTATTTATTTATTTATTGTTTTACTATTTTGTAACTATCTGACCAATGAAGTTAAATAAGTGTAACCACACTTTATACTTTTACTGTTTGTATATATATACATGATAATAAATGATACATAACTGAAACAGATGCAGCTGGTTTGCCATATGAGTCTCTGCCATCTGAGCTCCATTCACCTGGAAAATCCTATGGTGAGTCAGGAATGCTTTTAATTTTCTTATAAGAGACACAAAGACCAGAGTTTCCTCTTATCGTATGTGTTTTGATTGTGATCTTTCAGTGAAGAAACAGCTACTGACTCCAGCAGCTGCACGAGAAAGTGAAGGACTCTCTGTGGATAGATATGGTGAGTGAGTGTTTCTGCATCTGTAACATTGTTACAGTGATACAGTAGTTAAGGTGAGAAGAGTAGAGTGGTTGTATGAGGTATTGACACACAGTCATAGTCAGAGGCTCACTCTGAAGACATTACTGCCAGCTGCGAAACAAGAAAAGTTCAGCCACTTAATAAAAGGTAAGGTTTATAGCTAAGGTTATATGACATTTTAAGATTATGTTTGCCCTCACTGTTAGACAACCTGTTCTGACTTTCCACATAGTAACCTGGTAACAGGTACTTTTTTTAGTACCTGCTCTGGCGAGGTTACTATGTGTGACGTCACCAGACTGCTGGCCACTGATTGGTCAGAGCGTCGTCACAGGAAGAGACGTCCGACACAAGAATCAAGACGAACAATGCCGAACTGTAGATCAGTGAAAAAGACTTGACAATCCTAAAAATGTGGGTTCATCTCCAACAATTACCAGGGAAATGTCTAAAATCTCGATGACGTTGACTAGATATTATTTTTTTAGTGAAAAACCAACCTAAACCTAAACCTAAACAAACCTAAACATCCAGCATAAAGGAGTTGTTAAATCCACTGCACAGTTATTAAATCACTAAGTTCAAATGTGTCATTTTGTGAGATACAATAGTGATCATATTCTTAGATATTGTAGACTCAAGCAGGTGTAGATTTTATTAGGTGAGTGTTTTTTATGTACCTCATACAACCCCATTTTACAAACATGAACTATCCCTTTAAGCCCTTATTTGTCCCTTTCAGATAACGTGGACTACATAAATGGACACGTGCAGCCCCAAGGTAAAAGGAGAGACACTAATTTAATGCCAACATAAATAATGTTTATGTGACTGATTGATATTAATGAATCATCTTTAAATTTTGCTTCCTAGTTGTTGCATATCCTGCAGCTCCCACTCCCAGCCCCACCCTGGTCTCCGCCCCCTCCCTCACCGATGACGTGGTGCTCAGAGTAGGTGTTGAAGACTTGCCCGGAAACATGGGCCCGGTCCACCTCAGCCTTGACTCCGCCCCCGCCACAGAGACGCAGGGCGGGGTTCAGGTGGCAGAAGAACCTGATGACCTGCTACAAGAGCAGCTTCCGAGGCAGATACACATTCAACAGCAGCTCAAGCTGCACTTTCACCCACAAGGTACAGAAAGTTCTGGAGAAGTCACATCACCCTAATGAGGGAGATGGAAGAGAGGGAACTACTTAACCATGGTTGCAATTAACCTACACACTCACAGCCCGAAACTCAACCAGTTCCTCAGAAATGAGGTTCTGCCTCATTAGGACCACGTGTTGGTCTCCATGAGGACTACTGGTCAATGTTTATGAAGGAAAACAACACACACACACACTTACACTCACAGCCTGATTCCATGACTTCAGTGAACATTACATTAATTTATATTAATTTCCTGGAGACAAACTACTATAATAACTACTACTAACCCTAACCCTGACCACATCCTAACCATATAAATAAAATGTTATTACGGGGACTCCATGAGCACTACAGCAGGGCCTTCACCTCAGATAACAGTACGATGAATTGAAAGACCATTAAGGCTACATAGTTGAAATTAAATAAACATACTCAGTGCAGTCAAAGCCAAAATCTGGAAATATAAAGAGGTCACCCCGTGACGCTGCTGACACCGAGGATCATTTCATCACCATGGACAGCACTATGAAATCACAGCGCACAACAAACCATACACACATAAATTCATGAGCATCCTCAAACTACAATACAATTTAAATGCACAAGCTGGTAATAAAGAGACTATTTTTTAAGATACAGTGAAGGTCTGTGCGCCCGGCCCCTCCGGGATCCCACCTCGGCCGGCACATGTCGGCCCTCACTTTGGCCGCGCGGAGCAGTCCACCGGCGGCCGGGGATTCTCCGTTTTCTATATGTGTATGTGTTGTTTTTCCTTTTCCCTAGTGTCAGAGCCACTCAATACACTGTAATACAGTACATATTGTAATGAACCGTCAAACGGATGAAGTACCCAGCACTTTTCATACCACACTTAAGCTATGCTTATTGTCCCCCATAGCTGTGGTCTATTATAAAATAGCTTTAGAAAAACAACAAATTTAATTCATGGCCTCAGACAAAAAGACAAACTATATATATGTAATATAAAACATGGTTCAGTGGTTGAGCAGGTCATTTTCCAACATAAGGGGTTCTCAAAAATCCATGTATTGGTTGAAAATGAAATGTGGTGGCTGAAGTGGGCCGGTACTGTCCGGGATGCAGAACTGACACATTTGTCAGTTTTAAGTGCCAGCACTTTTATTTACATGCATGACATTGTCACCAGATGCTGCTACTCTGTTTAGATTATTATGGTCCAGATGAATCATTTCGTTCACCTGTATAGTTCAACAAGAACAATAACTAAAGTGTTTAAAATGATATTTAGCTTATAAGTTATTTTCACAGGAAATAAAATGACTAAATACATGTTGTGAACATCACTTCTGGTATCTTTTTTTTTTTTTTTAAATAGATTTGTGTTTATTATGATAATAAATAAATAGTGACAGACACATCTGGAGTTCCCACTCCACACAATGTGTGAGTGATAGTTTGCCGTCACCATATAGAACGTTAGGGAAAAACGTATTTAGGTGACGTATATGGAAACATCACTGTCACTTATGTATCATACATTACATTACATTACACATGAATATGAAGAGTTCAGTAGTAAATGTTCCCGGTGAAGACTTAAACCATTGATTAGCATTTATCGTGGCAATGTTAAAACATCTTTTCTTTGTCCTCAGGAGCAAAGAACAGCAAACACGATCTGAACGGTTTCTTTGGAAACAGTGGTTTTCAAGGTAAGAAGGCGTTTCTCTCACTGAGGTTTGCTCCTCAAACATCCAACTCATGTTTGTAACCTTTCCTTGTCTCCTTGTCTCCTTGTTTCCTCACAGGTTAACCAAACTGCCAACCACACATTTAATGTCTTTCTCTGCCACTGTATATTATTATTTTTGATTGTTTCTTAATGTTGTTTTATTTTTCCTTTCGTCCTTGAAGTTCTGCAAAAGTGTAATAGTACATATAATCACATTTAAACACGATGTTAGGGTTTTTGTAGTGTTTCCTTTTTGTCCTGCACACTGTTCATGCAGGGATTTCGTTGTTGGAGTGTGAAGGAGACATAGAGTTCTTCACTTATTTCTATAAAATGTATTTCACTCTAATTTATTTTGCATGGTAAATGTTTTTGTACCACTTCTATTGTATAGGATTTGATTAATTAAAACCATCAAATAATCCCAACAGTGACAATGTCCACTGCTTCATTACTGTGTGTGTGTGTCTTATTACAGTGTTTAAAATAACATTATTTATTTATTTTTTTAAATATTCACTTATTTTGTGGATGTGTGTGTGTGTGTGTGTGTGTGTGTGTGTGCGTGTGTGTGTGTGTGTGTGTGTGTGTAACGACAGAGACACAAGAAGGCTCAGCAGGCATCAATCTGTAATAAGGTCTGGTCCATGTTCAGTCAGTCAAGTAAGGCAAAGGCACAACAGTCTCTGGGTTCGACAGAAGAGTCAAAAATACAAATCTATGTTCATGCACAAGAGAACGAACACGACACTAACAACAGGGAGTGAAGTTTGCTTAAACTGAGCTTAAATACTGTCAATGAAGGACAGGAAGTGATGGAGTCTGAAATGAGAGAGTGGTGAGTCTTTCAAAATAAAACACGATATGATGATATAACAAAAGAAGTAGAAAACATGACCTTAGCGCAGGGCTGTCCACACTTTTGTTAATGAGGGCCATATTTGAAAATGTTTTTTTTTTAAACAGTAACATTTACATACAAATGCACTGTTTTATAAAAATGTAATTTTCATTGTCACAATTATCATTTTTAAATGGAAATGGAACCAAATGTAAGTCATGCAGGAGTGAAAATTGCCTTTCTTTCACATCTGGAGTCAAATAACATAATATGAGATGAGTGCATATACGTAGCTGTCACAGGTGGGTTTCAAACTCACGACTCTGTGCAAGTCCTTACAGCTGAGCTACTGGGGGTGACACATGACCAGTCATAAATAATACATTATAAAACCGTAGCTGCAACACAGGCTGCAGAGCAGTGAGGGAACTACAGAATCTATGAGTTAGGAGTTAAGGTGTTAGTGAATAATGAGCTGTGTTAAGGAGCAGCAGCAGCAGTGCACGTGGCTCTCTGGGAGGATTACACCGGCTTAGAAGTTAGAGCCTCTTGCCTATTGGTCCTCCTGAAGGCATGCCATCCTGCCAGCTCAACAGGCTGCTTGTTGGCAATTAGTCTGGTCCAAGGATGGGTTTGAAGGAGAAGAACGCTGAGTTACGTTGGAGTCCTGAGTGCAGGATCTTCTAAGCATGTAGATGGTGAGGGACAGGGACCAGTGAGGGCACAGGCTGCAGGAAGTAGTGATGGGGCTTTACAAAGGGCCGCGGCTGTTGGACTTTGCAAAGACTCCCGCACACCTTCAGTTCAACAGATATGTCCTGACTGGTTACAGGCCAGTGTCCACAGCTCAGGAGTGTCTCAGGAGCCTCTTCTACATCCACAATGAGCTGGGCAACATTTACACCCATGGTGAGTAAGTGACTCGGATTTCAGTTGACATCCAAGTTCCCTTTAAAAGAAAAGTTAAGATTTGAATGTCCAAGTGAAACAGGTCACATACTGTATGTGCACGACTCTCACTTGTAACCAGATAAGTGCACATGACAGGGGTTTGTAATGAGGATATGAGGCATTAGCTGTAATCTGTCCAGGGAATCCTCCACCTGGAAATATCCTGCAGTTAACTGGGTCTTGTGCGGTGTGTACTTGGCTGACGTGTCTCTACAAGAACTGTCCAGGAGCATCTTCAATCAAAGCCAGACACGTTTGAAATGACAGTTAAAGCTGCAGTGTGTAACTTCTTTGTCTTTGAAACAACGTAACATTATTTGTACGTCGCGTCCTTCATCTGAGAACTCTGTACAGTGCAACTACACGGATATTTTCTGCAGTTTTTTTGTTAATGTAACAATTTCAAGTGCTGTAATGACAATATCAAACAGTGATATGATTTTGTGCGTCTTTTGTGCGTCTGCTCCTGCAGAGGGTGAATCACAGCACTCACTGTTGCCATAATGTGTGCACGATTATTATATATATATATATATATATATATATATATATATTATAACTCCAAACTATGAACTTGAATGCTAATTGGATTTAAGCATGATCACGTGATGTGTATTTGTGTAATGAGGGAGGGTGTGGCCTAAAGTGATCAACACCCTATATCAAGGTGTGCATAATTATTAGGCACCTGTCCAAATGGTCCAAAAAAAAAAAGAGAAGAGATTTAACATGAGCACCAGTGATGCTGCGCTCATGAAGCAGCCTCATCCACAACAAACATTTTGTTGCAAATAGTCGACAGGGTCACATGAAACATGTGGAGACAAAAAAGACACAAATGAACTCGAGAAGAATGAAACGTGAAGCTTCCAGGAACCCATTAACCTCCAGTGCCGTCATATTCCAGCCATGTGTCCACAAGTACCTGATGGTCAGTGCTCAGAGACATGGCCATGGTAAGGAAGACGGGACAAGACTGGGCCAAGAAATATCTGAAGACACAGGTTTTATGGACCAGATGGATGAGCCTGTGGATCACTAGTGGACACAGAGCAGAGGTGGAGGTGGAGGTGGGGTACTGGTATTGTTAAGGATGAGTTATTTGGAGCTTTATTTTGGACCCACATGTGACTTCAAACAGCAGCTTTGCCGTTGCAGAACCACCATTTTCCTCATCCACACATTAACCGTGAACCCAGAGTTTTCAAGTGTTTCCATGTGGACAGAAGAAGAAAAAGCATAAAAATGCTGAGTTTTCACAGATACTTGGTTACATGTGGACAAAGCATGAGGACGCATTTATCCTGTCAAACTGACTTCTTTGTGTTTTCAGTCAACCTCCACCCTGTTCGCTTTACTAAAGTGATGCAAGCTTAACATGAAGTGAATCACTTCCTGTGTGCAGTGCAGGAATGTTGTCAAACGACACGGGATCCAGACACACACACACACACACACACACACACACACTATAGTGAGAAACACAGGGCGAGTCGTGTGGACCTGATGACTTAATAAGCGCTTTGTGAAGTCATGTGACGATGGTTTCTTCACATTTAAAAGCTGCATGCTACAGTTTGAAATAAACTGCTCTGCTTTGGTTACGTTTACATTTAAATAGACGTGATTAAAACCCGAATGCAGCTGTGAAACCACGAGCAAGGCTGGAAACGGAACCGCGAGGGAGGTTTTTCCCCATAAGATCATTAAGACTAACAGGAAAGGTGGGACTATCAATCTTTCACTTTTATTATGAAAACAAAACAAGTCCTCATATTGATCTGTCAGTAGTTCTTATTGGAACGTGACATGCTCAGTTTTGTCTAATTCTCCAGTAGAAGCTTCACTTCAGCTTCCATCTCATTTTCCTCCTGTTCATTAAAATACAGCAGTAACAAAACAGAAATACGTCACATTTACGTGGATCAAACACATGATAGCAGCAAACCAGGAGGTCACGATCAGGTCAGGCGTTTATATGAACACTGATCTTTGAACCAGCCCTCTGGTCCAGTGTAATTTAACAAATCTTAAAGGTCCAGTGTGTGAAATTCAGGTGAAAGTCTTTTTCATTTGGCAGAATTTGAAGATGAAATAAAATTACTTTTATACTTTTTATACCCGGTTGTGTGATTTTGAACATAATGAGCCTTTTATATTTAACTCTAGAGATGTTTTTTCAGGAGTCTACAATGGACAAACTGTGTTGTGTTGCTAAGTGAAGGCTTTATCGATAATCCAACACACCTTGGAAAGGAAAGGCGAGGCATATTCACCTGTAAATGTTAAATTGTACACTGTACAATATGTGACCCAGTGTTTGGGAACCACTGCAGTAAACAAAGACACTGTGAAGTGAGTCAGCACAGACCTTTGGACGCTGTATCTGCACGAGGTCAGAGATGAAATGATATGTTTCTAGATTTCAAACGTTTTCATTTCTTCCCTTTTCCAACTTTCCCACCTCAGGGATCCCTTTCTTCCTTTTCTTGGTGCTGCTTCCTTTCAGCATTCCCTGGATGGAGGTGGACAGCATGTGGATCTGTGTGGTCCACTACCTGGCCTGCCTCTGCCCCACCATGGGCTCAGTGGTCTACCATGTGTTCATGAACCATGTGGGTGGAGAACATGTGTACGACACCCTGCTCTCCCTGGACATGTTAGGGGTGTGTCTGGTGAACACACTGGGTAAGCTTGGTGTGTGTGTGTGTTTGTTTGTTTGAGCTTAAAGGGATAGTTCAGCTCCTTGTGTTGTGTAGTCGGGTCATGTGACGCACAAACATAGTCAGCGCTGATTGTGCTGGGCGTGTCTCTGACATGACCTCTGCACACAGAACGAGCTAGAGACGTCGAGGCTTGCACTCCACTAAAGGCTGACCTCGTCAAATCTAGATTTATGTTTGTTATACTTTATTCTGACGGGAGACTGAAGTTAGTAAACTGCTCACTCTCCCGCACCAAAGTCCATAGAGAAAATCAGCCATTTTAGTTTGTGGGTACACAGGAGCTGCTGAATGAATCCTAACTTTTTAAAACAAAAAACCTCTCTCCTGCACCAGAGTCCAGAGAAAAAAATCATTGACCTCAGTGTCAGAACTATAGCAGCTGCCCTTGAGTCATGTGACTCTCTCCATAGACTTTGGTCCAGGAGACTAAGAATCTTACACACTTCAGATTCCACTCATAAAACGTGAGATAAAGCAGCAGACGGTTTGATAAAGGTATCACAGACATGAACAAGGCCAAAATCAGTGTTTCCTGGCAGCCATGTTTTCAGTCATAAATTCACAATGAACTAGTATTTACTTTACTTTTTTATTATTTAAGTTGCTCTGCTTTTCAAAGGTAGCAATTCTGATTTATTGTACTATACAATGACAACAAAGGCTTTCAATTGTATTATCAATCAAAGCAGATAAACTGGCTTTCTTGTCATTACAACCTTTCATTAAAGTCTAAGAAATATTTCCACAGTCAAGGAAGAATCAAGACGTTCTGAGTGTTCGAAATGTGTCAATTAAGTAACAGTGACAGTAACAAGAGTATACTGATACTCAGAAAATAAAGTTTAAGTGTAGTATGTGGCTGAGTTGACGCAGTATTAAATATAGTGACTGACTTTAAGGGGAAATAAACTCCTCTTTTCTGAGGCTAACTCCATCCATGATTTTTGAAAAATGCCAAGAAGTGGGGAGGAGAGCAGGGGGCGTGGTCTGGTGGTGAACTCTGATACCGAGTTGCAGCTGTCTAACGAGGTGCGAGGTCTATGGAATTGGATTTGTGTCAGTGTTTTCAAACAACACTTTTTAAGAAGCAAAAAAATATCGATTTAATCATTCAAAAATATTGTATTTTATTGTTTAAAAATGCATTTTTTGTTTGTGGGCGGGCCTTAGGAAGCTGTCAATGCAAAAGCCTTTAAAACCAGGAAGTCTTCTCAGATACTTTATCTTGATATGACGAGATCCAAAATCTAAGACCAGATCTCGTCTCGCGTCACGTCTATAGATAAAATATCCATATATTATAGTTTCAGTGATGCTGGTCCATTCATTACTACATATTCCCTTTCCCGTCTAGGAGCTCTTCCCGTCATTTACGTCACCCTTCTCTGCTACCCGGCCCTGCAGCAGACGGCCTTGCTGGCCTACGTCCTCCTGTCAGCCTATGGAATCTACTGCGCTACTACAGCGCGCACCAACATCCTGCGGCTGCGAGCGTTCGTCTGGCAGGCTCTGTTCCGCTTCAGCCTCTTCCTTTTCCGCGTGTACGGCAGCGGCATGGGCAGCCCGAAATCCACGCGTCTTTTTGTCATCATGGACTCTCTGGCTGTGCTGGGCGGGCTGGTGAACATCATCCAGATCCCGGAGCGCTTCAGCCCGGGCCTCTTTGACAACTGGGGCAACAGCCACCAGATAATGCACGTCATGGTGATTTGCTCCATTATCTACCTGCACTGGGGCACAGTGGAGGATTTAGTCTGGATTAAGACGTTCCAGTGCCCAACATAGCGACACCAAGAGTGTCACAGCACATAAACGCGCGCTCAAAGCTAGAATTAGAAAGGAGTTGTAGGAATCAGCCAACACAGATGATGATGAAAGGACAGTTGTTTCAAAATGCTGCTGAAATTTACAATTTGATATTTTGACAGAGAAGAGTAACATCTTAACATCAGTCAAATATCAGCAGATTGGATTAAAGCAGACTTTTAACCTAATTTAACAGCTTGTGATGGTTAAATGTCTGGTTGTGGGGAGACAGGGGGCTTAGTGGAAAACCAGCCTTGCAAAGATCAGGGACGCGACCCGGAGTCCTCAGAATCAGGGGGTCTCGCCAGAGACTACAAACACCCACTAGCCAGGTACTGCCGATAATGTCAAGGCAGCGATAGCGTTATTTTAGACGTTTGTTGTCGAAGGAAGCGGCCGTGGGACTGAGCGAGGGGCGACACGCGAGGAAACGTCGGATGTTTTTCTGAATGACGAGAAGTGTAAAACACAGAACCATGTGACACTGATGCTGACCGGCATGGACACAGCTCAACGGTTTGTGTTCACAAGTCCCAGCAGAGGGAGGAGGAAGCCGCTACAACAACAGTGAGGATAAAGTGGTAGACACAAGGGGGCGCTCTGTAGAGACAAAGGCAAAGAAAACTTTGAAAATCCTGAGTATACTTGATTTTTAGTTTGTTGAAATGCAGAAGTTTTAGCTCCTCAATGAAAAACTAAATGACTCCATGTAATAAATTATATTTTTATACCTCCTGTTGACTTGCACTTCTTTCATGTATCACAAGAGAAATCACTCGAGTGGTAGACTGCTTGTGTTGTTTAATAGACATATTGTATTGTATTGTATTGTATATACAGCTGGAAACAAAGATTATTGCTTGAATGCGGCTGAAAACTTAAACAGTATGCATTTCATAATTCATTCCTCTGTTTTAACTGGGGTTCTTATCAACAGACCAAACACAAAACACTGCGTCTGAGCCTGTCAAATCATGATTAGGTCGACATGATGGAAACCATAACAGCAGCTTTACTACACACAAAGTCCATGTATTCTTGTGAAAATGCACGACCGCCTTCTTTTTTCTCCCAGTGAGCGCGCCTCGCTCCTCACTGCCGCTCAGTCTTCGTCTGAGCTGCTCTCATCCTCATCCTCTGACAGGTCGGCGATTGGAAACCGCAGGACGGCGGCCACTCCACTCAGCTGGGTGAGTTCTGAGGACAGTGAGGGATAAATCAAGACGAGACGACACCGTCATTCTTTCATTCCTGAACCCCAGATTGTCATCAACAAATCATTAAATCACATTTCTACGTGATATGCATTCATTGTCTAACACTTTATCCTCTACATGAGGGTCGTGGGGAAGCTGGAGCCAATCCCAGCTGACATGGGGTGAAAGGCGGGGTCACACCCTCGACAGGTCACAGGGCAAACACACAGATTCACATCTACACTCAATTTTAAGTGTCCAACCAGTGACCTTGCTGTGAGGCAACAGTGCTAGCCACTACTCTGCTATGTTGCCCCTTATTCATGCAACCTCTTTGACCTTCTTATTGTGAGGCAACAACGCTAGCCTATGCATCACCACGTGACCCCAACTGGTCCTTGTTTTACTGAAAGTGGCCTCGGGAAAAACATTGTGAAAGCAAGACTTATAGAAGATCAATGTAAATGCTAATGCTAATTATTTTGTTTTCTTTTCAAAGTCATAGTGAAACGTTTAAAGCAAAAACGGTAAATTTCAGCTTTAGGCGAGCGCTGGACAAGAGCTTCTTGTCGAGGAAGAACGGATGAAATCAGAATAGAACTTACGTTCACCAGACACATGAAGGCTTGAGAATATTCTGCATGAAAAGACAAAAAGTACAAATATGAGAGAA
Organism: Solea solea; assembly: GCF_958295425.1. Lineage (NCBI taxonomy): Eukaryota > Metazoa > Chordata > Actinopteri > Pleuronectiformes > Soleidae > Solea > Solea solea. The sequence goes on from NC_081154.1 coordinate 18,212,776, forward strand.
GTGACACAAGCTTTATGCTTTGATGAATGATGTTGTGCCAGTGCAGACCGGTACCTGACGGTGCCGCCGTTATCTCTGACACTGTCCACCAAGCGCACGTAACGACTTCTCGTGGGAACGTCCTGATGTCTGGTGTAAACGTGGAGAAACACAAAACAACCATATGTATCACAATATAAATTAAATTAATACTGCTTCAAAGCTGGTTGAGATGGCTTATAAGGAATATCTAGTCTATATTCTGATATACAAGACATTATAACAGATATAAAGTCGCACACAGGTTGTTTCTCTGGAGACTAGTTTAAAATACCATTGATCCAATCCACATAATATAAATACTTAATTTAAAATATTTAGCATGTTTCACTGCTTTGTTTGTCAAGTTTAAAGTGTGACTGGAAAATTCATCACAGATTACCTGAGACAATTCTCAATCTATGACTAGAGATGTAACGATATGAAAATGTCATATCACGGTTATTGTGACCAAAATTATCACGGTTATCAATATTATCACGGTATTGTTAGATGTGTTCAAAATGTTCAAAAAGTACTGAACACACACAGTGAAATCTTTTAACAAAGTTTTATTTAAAAAAAAAAAGAAAAATGTTATATTATATGATGATTATTATTATTATTAGGGACCGAGCACTCACACAGTGTGCAAGGACCTATTGTAATTGAAGGAATTATTATTATTAATTATCATCTGACTGACTGACTGACTGACACGCGCGCGCGCACACACACAGGTCCTCACTCTGTGTCGGATAATAATTAAGTAGCAGCAGTCGTACACAGCATAAAAATAAAATAAAAAAACACAGAAACAAACACATTTTGCTCTGCTACGACACGTGTCGTCTGCACACTACTCGCTTCTGAGCGAGTGCCGTTCAGGTGCTGCTGCTTCTCCAGGAAAAGAGCAGTATCACTGTGAGTTTTTCGGTAATCAGTTGCGGTAATCAATCACGGTTTTCACGATAATTAAAATTTGAAACGGTAGTACTAACCGTCGGGAATTTTACCGCGGTTTATCGTCATACCGGTAATCGTTACATCCCTATCTATGACACTCTTTTACTGCCTTTATTGTCCAACTCTGTAGAGCGTAACTTTTACATTTAAATCTAAATAACAATAATATTAATAATACATTTCATTTGTATAACGCTTTTCATGAACTCAAAGTCGCTTTACATTAAAAGGAAAAGAATGAAAAAGCAAAGACAAAGCATTGTCAACAAGTCCATGATTATGTGCAAGTGTTTTAAGTATTTTCTTCATTGTTTGTCTGTTTAACTTGTCTGTGACGGTATTTTCTGAGGCATGGGCTCCGCCTGGACGCCGCCGACAACACTCCGCCAGTGTCCACATTGGGGGGGGGGGTCGATCATTGAAACACCAAGGAGGGAGGGTGACCGGGTGACCCATAACAAGTGATTACCCCCAGTGTTCCAATTACACCGTGACATTTGGGGGGAGCCCTATTTTGTGGTGACACCGCTACTCGACGCATCACGTGCTCATACATGGAAGTGTGTGGCACAAAAATAACTTGTGCGTCTCACTCACACTTCACGTCACTCTCCTGTCATTTCCCTATTGTCTTCCAACCACGACAAACACACCAGTGTGTGAGTCAGTGCAGCGCACACACACACACACACACAACAAACAGCGCTGTCCAACTCTGTGAAGAGAAGTTCAAGAGGGAACGCAACATTAAAATATAGGTGATTTGAGCACAAATGTAATGACTGAATAAACACATGATATATTTGTACTATTATTAGGTTATTAAGTTCAGGAAAATCTAATGACACTCTTCCACTACACAGGTCCAACATCTCGACTCTTTTCTACTAGCGATAGTACCTGGTACTTCCTAAGTACCTGGTACTTCCTAAGTACCTGGTACTTCCTAAGTCCGACACCACGAGTCGAGCGTGTGGAAACGCGCCATACGTCACTTAAGCCACAGCAACAATAATAATATCAATAAGGCCATTGTGCAGGGCCATGTTCAGGGCTTAAACACATCACACGGTTTGGCACTTTACTTGAATGTTTCTAATCTTTTGTTCATGAGTGCAATAAACATTTTGATTTGTGAGAACTCGTGCCAGAGAATCGTGAGCTCAATTCTACGAAGAAAAAAAATTGTGATTCACATTTCTTTCCAGAATCGTGCAGCCCTACTCTAGTACCTCCTCAACGTGGGCGGAGTCATCATTGAAACTGCTGTGACATGTTTGGTTTTTTTACACAAACAGTCGACGGACAGCCTTCAGATTTTTCAGTCATGGCAGAAAAATATCTGTCAGTGACAGAGAATTGATGATGAGTTAATTAGTTGGAGTCAACTAAATAGTCAAATTCAGCTTCTGTGTGTAAATACAAACTGTCAACTGAAGTGTGTGTTTGACATAATAGAAACTTTATGTGTGTAAATACATACCTGAAGAGTTTGTCACTGACCAGCAGGGTGTCGATGGCGAGGGCGTCAGCAGCTTTCTCCACATGAGCCACTCTGTGAGCATGCAAACACACAAAGCGTTGCTGGATTATCACTTACTCACTCGGAGTGAGCTGCACGATACAATCTAAATAAAAATAATGCGACTATTTTCTACCACTATTGCAGCGACTAGTAGGAATGATCACTTTTGAATCTTAACTATTTTTTTCTGTATATCAATTAGCTGAGATGAATGTATAAATACTTTATTTTGATGGTTTATTCCTTGTTGGAGAATCTTCTTGATTATATTTGACTTTATTCTTATCTTTTCATGCATAGTTTGTACTTCTTCTCTTATATTTTTCTATATTTTATTATTTTGTAGTGTCTGAAAATGTGCAGCTAGAAAAGACAAACATGTTTTTACTTCAGAACCGAAAGCTTAAACATCAGTTGTGGTTATAAAAGGTTGTAAAAGGTTTTCAGATAAAAAGGGCATGAGATAACACTGTATCAACAGGAAACACGGCCATGTCAAGTCATGTGTGGTCGTTATTTCTGCAGCACTTAAGTAGAAACTTCAGAGTCTTTGACTTTGGCTATTGCATGTATTGGATATATTATTAATTTTATTTCATTTCATTAAGTGTGCAGCCATAAACAGTACATCTGTGGGTCACTGTTTAAACCTCACTCACCCATAGAAAGCTCTGTCAGGCTCATGCTGCAGCATCTTGTAGAAATCCTCCAGGGCTTTTACCTCTCCTGCTGCCTGAACATTACACACAAACACCAGTTAACACAGTAAACGGCCTCTGATTCACCCGCTGACATCCCCGCTTTACAGCATCATGTATAAATGTGGCTGACAAATCACAGGAGGTATAGTCACCTTAGTATCAGACAGTCTACTTGTCACGGTGGGATCAGACAGGATTTCTACAAAAACCCAGGAATTTGTGTTACTGTTTTCACCTTGTGATGGGATGTGACTGTTTTACTGTCAGAGTCCTGCAGCTCCTACCTTTGAGTGAGTACTTATGACCTGACGACGAGTGGACCAGCATGAACTTGGGTCGATTTTCCAGCAGGACCTTGTTGTCGTGATGCACTGCCTCTTTAAAGAGGTAGCTGATGAACTGGTCCTTTACAAAACCTGGACTGCCAATGAGGACGCACTTCACCACTGGTGGAGGACGAAGGAGAAATTACAATCCAAACAAAATGACATGTAAACAGGTCTTAAAGCAGAACTATGCAGGATTGCTGCAGAGTCATTGTGATGGTTAAAGGAATACTTCACCGATATGCATGTGGCTTTGTATTGCTAGGATAGCAGTAGTATTTTTTAAAAATTGTGCTTCCCTTCCTCAGTTTTCCACTGAGTTGTAAAAATATCTATTTTTCCCTTTTCTTGCCCTACGCTGAGTCAAATGACGAATCGTGTCATTTGACTCAGTGTAGGGCAAACGTCAGTTCAAGGTTTGAAACTACAACGCTACTACTGTCTACTACGGCAAGTTTTTACGACAGTAAGGATAAAGAGATTGACAATGGATGAATGTCATAAAAATATGTACTGTAGGGGGAGCTCCATAGAGGAAAAAGGCCAAAAGCGACCAGAATTGCAAAAATACGCTTTAAGATTCAATTCTTGAAGAGGCAAAGTAAATTCTGTCTTAATCTTCTTTCGGCTTCCCCCTTTCAGGGTCACCATAGCGGATCACCTGCCTCCATCTTGCCCTATCCCTTGTGTCCTCTTGTGTTACACCAACCGTCCTCCTTCACAACAACCATAAACCCATGATGATGACCACAAACGTGCCACAGAAACAGCATAGTTTAACAACACAGCAGCAGCCTTACCATCAAAATTAATGTGGCGAAGAATAGCCTGCATCACAGCCTCATAGAATCTGTCCAGAGCCTGCAAACACAAATCAAATCATCGCATCAAACACAACAGCCTGGACTGACTTTACGACTTTATTAACAGATATCGACAAACCCGATATGACTAATGACTAAAACAGCAGGCTGAATAAGCCGCTAGCTCTACTTACTTCTTACGCCCTCTCCAGCAGTCATTATTTTATGTTTATTTATTGTCGCAGGGAAATTTTATATCATTAAAGAGTCCAATATTGTGTGTCCCTAATGACAAACCAGGATACAACAGTCACAGAGGAATATGGCTGAACATATATAAAGAAAAGTGGGGTGAAAACACGACTCCTTTTTAAAATGCAGTAACCCTGCAGGATTAGGCAAATTGGACACTCTGACTTGACCGTAGGTGTGAGAGTGAGAGTGAGAGTGGATGGTTGTTTGTCCTGTGATAGACTGGTGACCTGTCCAGGGTGCAGCCCACCTTTCACGCCAGGTCAGCTGAGATCAGTTGACCTGGGATGACCTGGGTCAGCGCCCCCCTCTGCAACCCTCATGTGGAGGGTAAATGTAGAAGATGAAAGAGTGAGAGTATCCCTGCAATCACTTCATCTGTGGTCTGTGCTACAAAGCGAGTTCAACAAACCCAGGATATGTTTTTGTTAGTCTGGATTGACTTAACCTAACCTGGTACATCTGGACATTAGTATTACAAAGCTCGTCCCTCCTCTTTTAGGCATTAGTCATATTTGGGGGAACTAAGCGCGTTTGCTGATATCCGATAATACATTTTAAAGCCAATATGGGCCCATATTGTCTTCTAATACACACAGTAATATACAGATACATATACATAGATAGTAATGCAACTACACCACCTTTGTGGTGACGTACCTTCTCGTGCTGAGTGCAGCTTCCTCTTCTCTTACGGGGAATGGTGACCTCCACTTTGGCGCGGAGCAGAGTCATGGCAGGTGTCACCAAAACCACATTGGCCAGACCCTCCTGCATGACCACAGCCGCCACATCTGCCTTCTGGGCTGCATCACATGCCTGCTCTGAAGGCAGAAAGTGGTAAATGGAACATCTGAAGTTGTGGGTACTAGGGCTGAAACTAACAATTATGTTTATAATTGATTGCTGGTAAAGGTCATGGATATTGATCTGGTAAACATGTAAACATGTGACATTTCTGGTCGACATGCAAGAGGGAAGTGAGAGCTGAAATCATCCAAACACAGGGGTTTGGTCAGAGCAAACTGTAGCAGTGAATGCAGTCAGAGGTTGTCACTTTTTATTCAAAATTCAATATTATTTTAAATGTATAAAGTTCATGTTCGAACTGTAGTTACTAATTACTAATTACATGCTGGAAATGCAGGCTGCATCTCATTAGTGACAATTTACTCCTATCGTTGATCAAATTTTATTCGATCAGATTACGGGTTATTATACATTTGTTCAGACTTGACAGCACTAGTTAACAGCAGCACCTGCTCACCTATTCTATCCAGCACAACGCTGTCCCAGCTCTTTTTAGCCAGAGTGAACTTCCTGTTAAGTTCAAGCTCAATAGTGTGGTACGCCCCCATCTGAGGAGTGAAGAACACAACACAGTTGGTTTAAATAGGAGTAAACATCAGGAAAAGAAGACTTAGTGTGTAAGTATACGGCAAAAAAAATATCTGTTAGTGAATATATTTAGATGATGTTTACACGTGTTTGCACACTTCAAGCCCATGCCCACTTAGTTGCCTTCCCAGGCTTCCTGGACATCGGATTAAAGTAGGCAAACTATGTAGGCCCCATATGGTTCCAGTAACATGGGCCAACATGTGTGGGGACACCATGGAAACCACGGACAAACTCGCTTGGGACTCATATTGTCAGCATGTATATAACCCTTATGGGTCCCATGAGTACATGCTGTCTGGGAACAATACAACAGTAACAAATCCACAGCTGTGATGGCATTTAAACATCTCAGACCTTGACATATTGGTTCTCCTCTAAGTTGGTGCCCTTCACTCTCAGCTTGCAAGCCTGGGAATCAAAGTCGATTGTCTCCACACATAAGGTAAGAGTCGTGCGAACTCTGGAGCTGCCCACGCTTCCAGTAGTGGACTCTGTCTGCACCTTCCTGGGGGAGCAAGAGGAAAGAAATGTAAGTTTGTGATTCTGATGACAAACTGTGTACGTGTTTTCCAGTTCAAAACACTGAAGAAACAAACAAAGTGGACAGAAGAAAACCTGAGGGATCATTAAAAAAAGCTCCATGAAGCCAAGCTGTACACTGTCATAAGCTTCACTGGAATACTGCAATAAATCATATACGGCATTTTGGGGCTGCAATTAACAATTGATTCTTTTATTAATTGATTGATTGTTTGTTTGGTCCATAAAATACAAGAAAATGTTGAAAATGTTTCCCAAACCTAAACATGATGAAATGATGTATTCTCAAATGTTGTATTTTGTCCGCAGACCAAAATGATTCAGTTTTAATTAATTCTTTGTTAGATGGAGAAAATTCACATTTAAGAAACTGAAAAACACTTAGTACTTCTTTTAATTATTATAAAAACACTCAAAACAATTAAGTGATAAGCAAAATAGTTGATGATTAATTCAGCTTCTTTTGTAGCCCACTCTCCCTATTTATGTAAATAAATAGAAAATATATTGGACATTACTACAACGACAGTAGTAGCAACACCAGCAACACCAGCATTTCCAGGTTGCCTACTGTACTTGGTTCTGTTGATGCCACTTGTAGTTAAAGATTTTTCATCTTCTTCCACACATGAGCTGGATAAGTAAACCCAAATTTAAAAGAATCATCTCTTAAGGAGCTTTGTAATACTAGTTATGCAGATATCCCACCAGGTTATGTTAAGTCAAATCAGACTAACATATCCTGGGTTTGTTAAACTCACTTTGTAGCACAGACCCCAGATGAAGCATTTGCATAAGTCAGTGTATTCAGTGTACAAAAGCAGAGCAAGTAGTCATGTCTAGACATCACTTTCCAGTGTGATTATGAAAAGAACACATACAGTATACTCAGGCATATTCATCTCTGAATGTTGGATCCTGGTTTAACAGATGGAAAATAGCCTTTGGCTATAATCTAGTGTGTTTACATTTTTTAAATGTTTATTATCATGCACTGTCCTTTCCAAATAAACTATAAATTAAAAACATATTATTTGTGTTGCTGTAGTGTGGGGGCCCACATTTACATTTAATGTCCTTCATTTCTTTTTTGTCATGTTATTTGCACTGCACCCTTGGCACATGGGGTGAAGAAGGCAGGCTACAGCTGAGACCGTCATTGATCTCAGCCTTATCTTCAGCTTAAAATTTCTGATTTCACCCGCTCCAATAGTGTATTCTGCCCAGCAGCTCCATCTTCAACATCCTTTCTCCAACATAATCTCTATCCCTCCTTTGCACGTGACCAAAATATGACTCTCTTACTTACTTACTCTCTTATCTAATCCTATCCATCCTGGTCACTCCCAGTGAACATCTCTGCATCTTCAGCTATGGCAATGTGTGATACAATTGTATATTGCCCCATCCATATTTCATACAAAAGACAAAAACTCATTCTTGCAAAAACAGACATGTAAATAACAGGTTCAGCAGTAACTTTAATATAATAGACAAGTAAGTGTTTACCTGATAGTGGATGCTCTCAGACTGTCTCCTACTTGCAGCAGGTTGTAGGTGTGCCACATATCCTCTGCCTCCTCAGGCACCAGAGTCACCTGACTGAAGAAAAATAAATATAAATCGATATAAATCAAATCAACATTTCTGTAAGGCTGCGTGATATGACTTTTAAATTACATCTGGATATTTAAGCCAATATCCCAATATGTGAGATATGTGTGGATATAAGTGACAATACACTATCAATACAAAAACAACTTTCAAACAAACTATCTGCTGTTTACATGATCTTGATTATTACCTTTCATTTCAGATAATACCTACTTTATTTTTTAATTTATCTTTTTAATGTTAAATGACAGATATATTTGTGTACTAGAAACAATGAAATTGCCTGTAAATATAGTAAAAATTTGTGGTAACAGAAAAAAATAGGCTGTTAGTGTTATTAAGTGACTTTTTAAACATTATTTTGTGGATTCCATATCTTTTTTTAATCAATAAATATAATATTGGACTAATAATATTTACTTAGTGTATTTCACAAATGTATTCAATAGAATAAATACAATAATTATCAATGCAGCATCCTTTAAACTAGGAAATTTCATCCCAGGTACCTTATCACGATATGATGATATCCAAAATCTAAAACCATATCTTGTCTCATGTCACGATACAGATATGATATTAATATACTGTCCAGCCCTATATAGGAGTGAATGAGGTGCCAATGTTACATTGTGTAATACAATGTGATACAAATAGTGTTATGCAAAACGTTTTTCGCATAATTTTTCTGTGATTAGGGACAGCAGAGAAAGCACATTGTAGCCCTACAAAACAAGATAAACAATATTCCAAATGAAATCTATATCTCTGAATATTTACACTGTTGTCAAACAGCCATTTTCTTATCCACAATATTTTCTCAACATATTCCTTCACCAATTCAGCTGTTTGAGTTACACACATGGTAAACCACTGAAACACTTAACAAAGAGCAAAAGCCAACAAAGAGCAAAAGCCAACTTTCCAGTCTGATATTTATCAAGTTAATTGTTGCTATTGATTGGTTTGAAAGCATTTTTGGCCATAACTACCAACCCTATGCCAACTGGATGTATGAAACAGAAATCATAAGTCATAAGTACACACCCCACTTCACAAAGCGCGCGCTTCTGCTTGTCAGCCCATTTTGCAATGAAATGAGACAGACTGTGTAATGACGCAGTATCAATGATGCTGATGACGTTATAACACAAGCGGAGGGTTGTTTAGTTTTCTCACTAGCCATGAAAGCTAAGACTGTATACACACTATCAGAGTTGTACTCTTTGTTTGTGTAATAATAAGAACAACGTGTACCTTGTGTCACACTATTAAAGATAAGATGGAATTCTACCGTACAAATACAACCCCCTGCGTCTCTGTTGCTACTTGTGGATGTAAATGACGTGGATATTTACTACATGTGCAGTCAGCTGTTATGTGGCATGCTGGTTAGCATGCTAACGGTGGCAAGTCACTCACCCGGCATTATCTTTCTCTATGTCTCTATGAAGCAGCTTCATGACTGGATACTTGTACTGTATGAAAAAGAGTGTTATATAAAAACAGAGAGCTCGATGTCTGTCCGAGGTGGAGTCATGTTTGTCTTACAGTGAAGTAGCACAGAAGCTAAGCTAAACCATCCCCGGTGAATGAATCACCCGTTGCGTGTCGGTTGTCAGCGGGCGCCGGGACATTACGTCATCCCGTCAATTCTTCCCATCTTGGTCACTTCCGTGGGTGTCGCTGTACTGCGCAACAAATACAAAGGGCTGTAAAAGCGGCTTACTGAATACATTAGTACAAACACAGTGGACCATGTATTCTTTAATAAGACGTTTTATTAAGAACTGCAAAAATGTGATATATTCGAGGATAGTCGTCCCATTTTATTACGATTTAAGATGTATAAATACTGACAGACTTTGGTCACAGCCAATCCGGGAGTACCATTGTTCCCTTAAGTACCGCCTACCGGACAAATTGACCAATAGCAGCGCGGTGTCTCTCAGACCGCTTCCGTTCATCCTTGATTTTAAGCTAACGCTTATCTAGCCGTTTTTTTGGTCAATGGCATGGTGCTATTAGCTGCCGTTTAAACAGGGTCTGCGCGATAAAATCCGAACATTTAAAGGGCATTTGGATATGTACTGGAAATATATGACTAATGTGGATTTCTGAAGTACATGCTAGGCATCATTACAGCAACAATTCTGCCCCAGGCCTCCTGTTTTTGAGGTTGCAATTTCTGCCCCAAGGTTAGCAAGGTAGCAGGCTAACGATAGCAGATTAACGGTAAACGGTTTGAGCTAACCTTTACTCGGTTTAGTTTCAGATTTACGGCGCCTTGAATTGAGATACGTTATTAGAAATCGAATAGAATAGAGGATTAGCATGGCAGAAGCCGATAAGTTGAACATCGACTCCATTATACAGCGTCTGCTGGAAGGTAAGACTCAGTATTTCGGTCGATATTTCTTCACTGAGGTAGCCATCTTAGCTAACAGAGGAAGCTAGACAACGATAACCTCTTCTGCTCTGTTAGCGACCAAACTTCATCCTTTGCCTTTTATTAATGAAATGTTGTCTAAAATGTGTTGGTAATGTGAAGCCAATTAATAGTTGTATGTATTGTTTGCTGTGTGTATTCATACATTCGACATTGGTAATTTGTGTTTAAAGTCCCAAATACTCAAATGAAAGGGTAAAGCCGTGTGCATCTGAACTATAAGTAATCTTTAAAACGTTAGAACTATAAAGGTTATATTCACTTTGAACCTCACTTGGATTGACGGCGTGTTGTACCTTAGCTTCATACCATAGCAGTCTTTGAACATCAAATTCGACTGGGCGGGCGCTGCCATACATTTTCGAGATCATAGCTAAAATAGAGCATATTTGGTAATACACTCATTAGTTAAAGTATTTATATATGTATTTATAAGTTGTTTTGTCATTTGGAAACCTACTTTCTTGCTTCTTTACTCAACCCTGGGATGTAGAATGATGAAATGGTTCCCCAGCTGAGACGAATGTAAACATTTTCTCTTCACTTTTCAGATTATGATTGTACATTAGCGGACCCAACAACTATACTTCATTAATGGAATTCGGCAATATTTGCAGATTTCTTCCCCATTTCTTGAACATGAAAATAATGTTTTTTGTTTATTTTTAATAATTTCGTTAGTTGTTTGCAGGATGTCCCTTTTTTTCTGTTTTCTCCCGATAAACTGTTGTTTTTAGATTGGTTAAATAAATGGCTGCCACTTGATTTTCGTAATCTTACATTCCTTACATAACAGTTTCAGCTGTGATAATGGAGAGAAGTTTATGGCTCGAAGTAGATCAGTGTGTACACTTTTCAGCTAACATGTGCCAACCTTACACGTCAACGTGTAACCTTTTTATATCAGAGCTTAAATTGCGCTAACTCACTTGAGCAGTCTTTCAAATATCCTGTTGAAATTCTTAAAGTATATATTTGCACACTGTTTTAAAAAAAACATAAATCTTCCATCCATTACACCACCGTTGTTTGTAACCCTTGTCCAATTTTTTTCCCCCACAGTGAAAGGCTCCAGACCTGGCAAAAATGTTCAACTGACAGAGAATGAAATCCGCGGTCTCTGCCTCAAATCCCGGGAGATCTTTCTTAGCCAGCCAATCCTCCTGGAACTTGAGGCACCCCTAAAGATTTGTGGTGAGGCTTATTTGTCTTCTTTAGAGTCAAGGCAACTTTCAAATATGGCCACACAGCTTTTACAAACACTTTCACATGGCTGGTGTGCGATAATGTGCCATACGTGTCAGATAAGTTATTATTACTCGATACTAGATCATTTTTGAATTCCTAATTTAAGGAGATAACAAAATTTAAGTTTACCAGACACTGCAGTGTGTGGTAGTTGCCTTCTCTTGTAATTACATATCTGACGAGATGAGAGGATAATATGGGCTTGTCAGTACAGTGCTGTTTAGCACTTCTACTCATCTGGGAGTTGCCCTCTGATGTCATACTGCTCATGCCAGTTAATGAACAGTGCTATTATAAAGGAACAGCCAGAAAATTACAGGAACTGGTTGAGTTTGCGCTGCAATCAGAATTACCTGCATGCTTGTGCTAGATGCAAGCTTGCACATTCAGTTAGTTGTTGCATCATCACAAAAAACAAGTCGGGCAACACAGGAATAACAGTGTTATTCTAAAACTAAGCCATGGCAACGTGTGCTACAAGGGCTGTTATTAAATTTTGATGTGCCCAGTGTTGTGCCTTTATTTGAGTCCCTTACCTTGTGTTGTGCTCATACACAATTGTTGTTTCCATTCTAATGTTGCCTTTTTCACCAGGTGATGTTCATGGGCAGTACTACGATCTGCTGAGGCTGTTTGAATATGGAGGCTTTCCACCAGAGAGCAACTACCTGTTCCTGGGAGACTATGTAGACAGAGGCAAGCAGTCCCTGGAGACCATCTGCCTGTTGCTGGCTTACAAGATCAAATACCCAGAAAACTTCTTTCTGCTGAGAGGAAATCATGAGTGCGCCTCCATCAACAGAATATATGGCTTCTACGATGAGTGTAAGTCATTTGGACATATCTATAGATTTGTATTTTATTTAATATTTTGGGTAAGTGTATGGGAGTGTAAGAATTGGTGAACTCTAAGACTGCAGAGTGCAGCTAATGGAGGACAACTGCACTCACCCTCCCTTTTCAAACCACAGTAGGGAACTACAGTGGCCTTCACATACCAGGTAGGATGCTACCATCAAGTGATGAAGTTGCATGACAGCTAATGAGGTTCCCATTATGGGCTAACCCAAAATCACAATTCAAAACAATGTTAATAGCTTTATCTTTTCTATTTTTAATTGCGTATGTGTATGTTAGTGTGACAGCTGTGCTAAATAGTGAAATGTTAAACATTTAAATTATATCTTTAAGTTATCATTCTCATGTTAGTGTATAGTAGGGAGGAGAAAAACGATTACTTTAAGATCAAAATTGCAGTTTGAACCAATGCAAATTGCAAATGCTGCAGTAATTAAATTTTGGTGGAATGGTGGAAAAGGTTCAAATCTTTAAGCTCTCATCTCTGCAATACAAAAGGGATTGTTTTGAATACAGTATAGAGTAGTTGGTGTTTTGATGCTGATGTGCCAATGCTCCATCACATTTTAATTTACTTACATTCTGAATGTTGGTCAGCACCCAAAAATAGGCAAATGCAATATCTTTTGAGATATTCTCCCAAAATCATTCAGTTCTGGTGTACAGTAGTTAATATTTTATCACGAGGTAAAGCTCCATCTTGTTTTGAGTCTATAACACAGTAAATGATTAAAAAAAATGACTTAAAGGTTATATCACAAATCAAATAGCCATATATGTGAGACAAATGATACCAGTTTTATAACATCAGTTCTATTAAAGAAAATGACACATTTGACAGTACGGTACAAATCTTGAGTTTTTATTTTTCAGCTTTGGCATTTTTACTTTTTTTTTTTAACAATTGCAAACAAGTGACAAGTCATTTTCACTAAGGACCTCACAGAAACTTACAGAGGTTTCTTAGCAGTTCTTCTTCAGAAAAATCAACATGTCTTATCATCTCCCTATTTGACATTAGAACACAAAACATCAACAATAACATGGTTGTATAATTATTGCTCAAAAAACATTATCCAGGCTGAGAGAGAACCTAGGCTCAACTGGTCAACGATACCCTTTACAGCTTACTCACCTCCACCATGGAGCCTCCACTGTAGAGAAGGGCAGCAAACCTTTAACAATAAAGTTTGTGACTGCCCGGTGGCACTCATCTTGTTTTTCTTTACTGGTGTTCCCTTTTTCTGCCTGACTGGCGTAGTCCTACTCACATCAGGGTCAGAGGCTACTGTGAGGACAAGATAAACATAACACAGAGCTGTTAAACCAGCTGATGCAATAGATTTTAACAAGCTGTATTTATCAGTTACGGCCTATCTTTTGTTAGCTTTTGATTTAGTTGGCTATATAGCCATAAAATAAAGCGCCACACGAAAGGATCCCAGTTTAAGCACATATTACGTTGCAGTGACATTCATTTAAGTAAACAAACATACAATATGCATTTTGCTAATGTAAACTTGCCTGTTGCACACTATTGGCATTCATTTTGTTCAAATTGAGCCATATTTTTGACCTTGGTTGCATTTTTAACCCCTTCGTCACGAGTCATGACACACGTTGGTGTAGTTAACACAGATACTACATTTCGGTCGGTACCATAAAAGAACCAAAGTTCGGTACCCAGCCCTATTGCTGAGCAATTTATTGTGTTAGAATTGTGTTGACTTTAACAAAAAAAATTGCTCTTCTCTTTTTTGTACAAATTTAGCTCCTGTTTACATGGAAAATAAAAAGCTGCTTTGATGAATCATGAGTCTGACTTGGAGCCGTTCTGTTAAAGGTGCAGCTGATGGTGACGCTCGCTCAGTAATCATAACAAAAGCATCAGCACGAAGGGCCTCTCTGTACAACAGGCTTGGGGCTAAAAAGCATGATCAGGCAGAATGGGCAGTGATTAATCACATGCCTTTCTCTGCTGTGCATGCAGCCATGATTATGTTGTCCGACATATTTCTCAATAAACGCAGCAGCAGCAGCAGCGGTTAAAGTTTTACAGGTCCCGAGATTAGATTGTGACTGTGTGCTGTTTTCTTCCACAGGTAAGAGGCGATACAACATAAAGCTGTGGAAGACCTTCACCGACTGCTTCAACTGTTTACCTGTGGCAGCCATTGTTGACGAGAAGATCTTCTGTTGCCATGGAGGTATCTTGTTAAGCTCCTGTGCAGAGCCTGCACTCAAACATAAACTTGCCTCTGTATTGTTAACACTGTCACGCCTACTCTGCAGCTTACTTTTATTTCCAAACACATCTACTGTTTTAAGCTTAAACAAAGTACAATCTTAGAAGGGGTGCATCATAGTTGATCAGTTTGTTGATTGTTTTCTCGATTCATTGTTTAGTCCATTAAGTGTCAGAAAATGTTGACCGGAGTTTTCCAAACCTCAAAATAATTTAAAGTCAAAAGTATTCAGTCTTACTAATTTATTTGGTGGATGAAGCATAGAAACCTGAAAATATTCACTTTAAAGTAGCTGAGACAAACCAGAGAACTTGTTTTAATCTAGGGCTGCAACGATTACTAGATTCATTGATTATTAATCGTTTACGAAATGAATCGTCTTTTTCAATAAATAAAAACAAGCTTTTCAGATTTTTCAGCTTCTTACATGTGAATATTTTCTGCTTTCTTTGCTCCATGTAACAAAGAAATCGTTAAACGGTATATTTTGGTTTGTGGACAAAACGAGAACATCATCATTTCTAGGTTTGATAAACAATGATCAACATTTTCTGACATCCTACAGTCCTGGTGAATTAAGAAAATAAACAACAGATTAATTGTTAAGGAAAATACTTATTTGCAGCCCTATTTAATTTTTATTAAAATGAAATCAAACCAATTAATCGATTCTAAAATTAATTGATTTATTTAGTAGTCAATTAATTATTGATTAATCATTGCAGCCCTAAACTTAAGTATAGTTTTATAATAGGTTGGGCCTATAGTGTGAACATATACTGTAGCTAGAGAAAGTATGTACTGAGTTAGCAGAGGCAGGAGCCTTTTGTCCAGTGCTTTTAGTGGTTTATCATGTATGCTTTATCTCTGTTCACAGAGTTTGTTTTCAGCAGCATTGCTGTTCTGTTGCGGATGGATGCCACAATGGCACAACCCATATTCCTTCAAGTCAAAGTAGTTCATTGGCTTTGTAATCAGTATGAATAATTCATTTTTGTATTATGTATCTAACTGTACGGCACACATTTTTAATATAAACAAATGTCTGTCGTAATCATTGTTCATACAATTCCTGTTCAGTCTGTCCAGCTCCACACGACCCTCTGTGGTTTGCAGTATAGCAGTGCTCTGCAAACAGGAAGTGATTGGTTTTGAGCCAAGAGAGATGTAGGCAACAACATTATGCTAGTAAAGCAAGACAACTGCAAACATCTGCCCCTGCTCCTGCTCTGCTGCTTTATACTAATACTCGTGATCAGCAGTGCTGTCCCTAAATACACCAGACTCCTCCTACCCTTCCCTGGTAATTGTTGACGGCACTGACTCTGGCGACGTCACACATGGCTTGGAACCTCGCCAGAGCAGGTACTAAAAAAAGTACCAGGTACTTTGCTCGATCCCAGTTCAGTTTTCAGCTTTGAACATATCACTGAGCACTATTAAATCTATCATTTGAAAATGGCCGTCTACCAAAGCTGACAGTATGGGCAAGAAGAGCATTAATCAGAAAAACAACCCAGAGGCCCATGGTAACTCTGAGATCCGCATCTGAGGTGGGACACTCTATTAGTTCTGACACGGCAGACATGTGGGAGACACGGCAGACATGTGGGAGAAGGTGCTCTGGTCAGATGAGACCAAGGAGAACTTGAATTAAAGAAACACATTTAAATTCCAATGTTGTCATCTACAGAATTTGGACTTTTTACGCAGAACTTAGGGTAACATAGAAAGTTGCATAATAATGTGCAGCTAAAGGTTAAGGCAAGGTGACACCAACAATCAGTCACAGCTCTTTTGTGTCTGACAGACCCAGTATGCACAGTATGTAAACAAAGCCATAGTCATGAGGGTAGACCGGACGTCCCTCTTCAAACAGAGGTTTATCTAAGAACTCGCAGGAAGGATGTGGGTTCTTTTCAAACATCTCCTCAGCACATTTCAGTTTAGCCCCAGTCCATATTTGTTCTAGTTTGTGTTTTATACACACAGTTTAAAAGCTGCATTTCTGTGTTTGAGTTGATGATATAATGTCACAGACACTGTGTTGGTGTTTTTCTGCTCTCTGACATTATTTGGCTGTTTTCTTCTCCAGGCCTCTCTCCAGACCTCCAGTCCATGGAGCAGGTGCGAAGGGTCATGCGTCCCACTGATGTACCCGACCAGGGCCTCCTGTGCGACCTGCTGTGGGCCGACCCAGACAAGGACGTGCTGGGCTGGGGCGAGAACGACCGCGGTGTCTCCTTTACGTTTGGTGCTGATGTCGTCACAAAGTTCCTCCACAAACACGACATGGACCTCATTTGTCGGGCCCATCAGGTCAGTTTGTTTTTAAGGCAGGAATAAAAGTAGCTTAGTGAAGAGAAACATAGATGATGGAGATGTTTATAATAGTATAGTGGTGTTAATAGTGTAGTTTTATCCTTGCCTGAATAACAGTGGGCAAGTGGTGCTCTGTGGTTTTATTTTAGCCACAGCAGTTTTTGAATTGTGCACCTTCACCTCTTGCTTGTAGCCAGTAAAATGAGATGAACACTTGTGTCAAACAAACTGAATCCAGACTTAAGTGAATGTTTGAAGAGCAGTCAGATTGGAATGCTGACGTTCTTAGAATACATCTATACCAGCTGAAAACCTTTAAACCTCCTCAGCTCAGCTCAGCTCAGCTTTACAGACAAACAGGTCGGCAGTGCAAGGCATTAGAAATGGCAGCATTAAGTAACCAGGGCTGGATCTGTTTTCAGGTGGTTGAAGACGGATACGAGTTCTTTGCAAAGAGGCAGCTGGTGACGCTGTTCTCAGCCCCTAACTACTGCGGCGAGTTTGACAATGCCGGCGCCATGATGAGCGTGGATGAAACCCTCATGTGCTCATTCCAGGTGAGCCAGAAAACCATTCTTTTAATCACAACTCAAGAATGTGTGCATCAATACTTGGTAGCTTTTCTTTAATGACTTGATAGTGTGGACAGACAAGGATATGGGGGTCGACCTGTTTAAATAATAATATTTGTCAAAGTTTCACTGCAACTGTGCAGCTTTGTGCATTGTAAGAAATTTTCTGTAATAACTCACATTTCTACCTTTTTTATAATAATAAATATTCTGAATTTAAATATTTCTTTACAAATGACTTCCATGTTCCATCCAAATAGAATTCTAGTACTTTTGCAGTCGAGCTGAAGCTTTGAAGCATGTATGTCGTTTACTGTCATGTGCGTTTAAGTGAATGCAGGCTGCTCAGTTACATCTGAATCATATGACAATGTCTGGCTGAGGAAAACGCACACGTAAACAATAGCACACAGTGTTATATCAGATATATATATATATATATATCTATCTCTTTATCTGATATAAAATTGTTTGTACAAATATCTTTTAGTTTTGATATGTCTTTGTTTGTGGTATTTGTTGGTAATTAGTATTTGAAAGTCCTTCTGCTGATGTAACTATTAAAGGGTTAACTTTGTTTTCCTCCGTCACAGATTCTCAAACCTGCAGACAAGAAGCTGTTCTATGGAGGTGGAGGAGGTATGGGCTCTGGCCGTCCAGTCACTCCTCCAAGGAAAGCTAAGAAATGACAGCAGTCGCCTGCCCTCGGATCTCTGACCCATCCCTCCTGCCCTCTCTACCTCTCTTCTCCTTTCTTTCACCAAACAGCCAGAAATCAAACCTATTACCCAGGGCTTTTGTTCCTTTTTTATCTGTACTTCTTAAAACATGTAATGTTATGAATTGTCTGTTTGAGTGAGTGCGTGAGCAGACGACGTATGCGTCTTCTGCCGGGGAGCATTAAAAATCATGTGTGCACGTGTACATCTTGTGTGAGAGTATTAGAGATTTATACTTTCCCCTCTCTCTTACCACTCTTCCCGTGGAAAGGTCGAACCACAGTGTCTGTCTGTACAGTAACTGACTGAAAAAGCAGGGTTTGGGAGACTTGGTGGATATGAAGCAGCAGCAAACCCTGCCAGTAGGTGATGTGTGTACTTGTAGGGGGAGGGGGGGGGGGTATTTTTTTTCCCCTGTCCTCTGTACTGTAAAATCTCAAACACAGGTATGTGGGGGTGTGTGTGTGTGTGTATGTGTGTGTGTGCGGCTGTGATGTCTCTGTACCCTCGGACAGGGAACAGTGTGTCACCTCGTCTCAGAGGAGTAGGCACATGCTTACTCGCTCATTTGCATGCACACGGACGCACACGCGCGCACACACACACACACACGCACGCAAACACACACGACTTCAGATTCATATGAGCCAGAGCTGTAAAAACCCCATACAGTTTAGGTTTGTACAGATTTGATTACTTGAAAGAGATTTTTTGTGAATTCGTTTTGTAGTCTTTCATCAAGTTGACCAATAAAGCAAGAATCTGAGCTACACCGTCTACATGTCACTGTTTCCAGCTGACAAAGAATCATGGAAACCCGGCTTTATGTTATTGGTTTGTCCACTGTTTCATGTCGTCTAATACCTACCGTGAAAAAGGTCCGTTCCACCAGGTTTATTAAGGATGGATGACTGAACGGGCCCGACCAGCACCAGACCCAGAGGCCCGAGGGCTCAGGGAATACAGAGCTGCTATAATACAGATTTCACTGAACAAAGCTTTAATTCCCTCTGAGTTGCTATGTGTGTGACTTGAATTATCCTTAATGTACTGAGAAGTTACCTGAGACTTTGACTTTGTGCTCTCCAGGAGTCGCCACCGTGGATGGTGTTTGATTTGGCAGAAGCAATTCATCCCGACTTGAGACTGGCACTAGGAGTTCACTATACACATATGATGATAATAATAATAATACATTGCACTTATATAGAGCTTTTTTGGACACTCAGACGCTTTATAAAACAAAGGACAGGACTGAAGTAAAAACAATAATAAGTAGACAATTAAATGTAGGCAGTTTTGAATAGGTGGGTTTTGAGCAGTAAATGTCAGATATATATAAATATATAGTATATATATACATATACACATATGATGTAATAATATGCTTCTATCAGTGATGTGTGCTGTGTGTGGACGTGTCCAGGTG
Source organism: Solea solea (assembly GCF_958295425.1). NCBI lineage: Eukaryota > Metazoa > Chordata > Actinopteri > Pleuronectiformes > Soleidae > Solea > Solea solea. Next base: position 18,232,765 of record NC_081154.1, read on the forward strand.
TAATCCACACGGGGGCAGTGATGAGCTCCTTGACTGGTGTCAGAAGATCCACAGAAGCATGAAGCAGCTTTGGCTGAGAACATTCGTGCAGCTTTGCAAATCCCCGAGGATCAGAAACATTTCACAAACGCATGAAATATAACACCGCTGCTCTCCTGTTGCTTTCATTTCAATATTTCCATCGAAATCCCAATAAGTAAAGTTTTGTTGGAGCTGCGTGACTGTTGCAGACTCTGAGGAACATAAAAGAGAGAGACAATCTATTTTTATCAAAAAAGGATCCTGTTTCTTTCTTCGGCATTTCTCAGGCTCTTTTTGCATTCATTCGTCTTCCTGTCATCGACACCCTTCTTCAGGACATCACTTTGCCTTCCTTTTACAGGACCAATGAGGTGAGAGGTGAAGGGTACACATGAAGGAGTTGGCTTTGGACATTTGAAAGAAAAGGAAACTTTATTTTCCTTTTATGACGTCTTCAAAATTCCAGAATGGTGAAAATGAAGTAAATCGTTCACATCTCAGAGCAGAGGCCATTGTAATAGAACGCAGGATCAACCTCATTCTCCTTGAGAAGTACAATCCTCTGGACATTTATAGCAGGTCAATGGAGACTTGAGGTTGTCCTTGGTCATCAGAATGTCTCAGTGGCTGTGGTCTCAAATTCTTACTGTGGCCCTTCGACAGGATTATGTTCCCAAACTTCATGTCGCTCTGTGAGTCTCGCAGACTCTGACGGGAGTTAATCCACAGATCCAGAAAATCAAATGTGAGGTTTTTTAAAAAAAAACAACAACTCTGATGCATAGGTTACTGGATGCAGTGCAGTTTTGGGATTGCAGCGTTCACATCAGTCACCGTAATCAACGCCAGCATAGAGTCTCGCTTAGATAAGACTCCTCAAAATAGACAAGACATTGAAGATGTCATATCTTTCCAAGTGTTCGTCTTTCAGATGATACCAAATACTGTACATACTCTTTCATACGGCCATGAAACACAAAACTGTTAGATTTATGACCGCTATTATGAAGCTGCGGGATGATTTATTTGTGTACACTTCTAAAAAAAAATAAAGTTCATTTTGAAATGTAAGAATCAAACATTGGAAATAGTTTTAATCATAATACTGTATATACTTCATGATATACTTGTATATGATACAAGAATTATCATGAATTTTCTAATTCAATCAAAACTGCTCACTCCCTGCACCAAAGTAGAGAATAGAGAATATCAGTGATTTGATGTCACAGTTGAGCCACTGCTGCCTCCATCATTAACTTCAAATGTGTTATTTTGTGACCTTGGTGTTTGAAATCCTCAGTGGATTTACCTCAGAAACAGTCCTGTGTCCCTGTGACCCCGAAACGCTGATTTGCTCAATGAGATTTGGTGCAATGTTTTTTTTTGTTTTGTTTTTCTGTAAAGTGATTCAAGTCTGTTTTGCCTTGTGTCCTCACGGGCAGCCATGGTGCAGCAGCAGCATCATCAACTCTCCCTTTAACGTATGTGACGTGATCCAGGAGAGTCTGAAGACACCGAGCAACGACATGCAGAGCGCCAAGTGGCTGAGCCTCCATTAGTATAATGAAAATTCACTTTTGAGAAACGGGCTCACTTTCCTGTGGGCTCCCCCGTGGCTTATATAGTACAGCCCTAAGTGTGAGGAATGGTGTGAACAACCTGGAATCCTTGGGCCCAAAGTGCCACATGGACACTGATGACACAGTGTGCTCACATGTGTCTTCTAACGTCCTACACTATGATTTTCTGCCAATTGAATTCAATCAGTCAATCAATGAATGTTAGAGTTCTGCGCCTGAACTGAACTAAACATCCAGCATATTGGAAGAAAAAGGCTGTGATGCTGTGGTGGTGCTACACGCAGCAGCAGCAGCAGCAGCAGCAGCAACGTGTCACCTGCGCTATTTATATCTGGTGAGGAATTCTGGATTCAGAGACTCAGCTGCCACTTCTATTATTACTATTAGCTAATACTGTAACAAGTATCCAGCGAACACTGATGCTCTCGCTCCTTTATACATTGCCTTATTGCCCAGAGCTAATTATGTCCTCACTCTCAATAGCACACGTGTCCTATGGATTCGATTTGATATTGTTGGTCAGTGACCACTTTGACGTTCAACATCATTCATTTTTTATCTGTCGTATTTCCTTCACAGTAAATCAGTCGTACGGATTAGGTTTGAATAATAGAGCGTTGTTATTGACCCAGGTATGTTAGCGTCCATGTTTGTTCTTACTTCTCAGTTGTGAGTTCCAATGTAAATGGAACACACATGTGTTATATTGATGAGCTCATACAGTCCAGTCCTGTTTTGTTGAAGTGTGACACAAAGTCACTTGTGTAGTGCATAACCAGAGATTCACTGTCTCTGAAAACAAGGAAAAACTGATTTTAGCCACTTAACAAAAGCTTCACCTTATAAAATCTACACCTACTTCATTCTACGATATCATAAGAATATGGTTTCCACTTTATCTTGCCATCAATCAGCCTCTTTCACAACTGCTCATTCTCCTACACCTTTACTACAATTACTACAGCTCAGAGGGGTTGATCCTCTGCCACTCTCTCATCATTAACTTTAAAAGTGTTATTTTGTACGGAAACGCATTGCATTCATTTGAAGAAAAAAAAACTCTGAGTAATTAATTTTTTGGTTTGTTTTTTTAAATAATTTTTTTCAGAGTAATTTTTTTCTGTTTTTCGGAGTAATTCTTTTTTCAGAGTAATTTTTTTCTGTTTTTCTGAGTATTTTTTTTGAGTATTTTTTTTTCTTTTTCTGAGTAATTTATTTCTGTTTTGCGGAGTATTTTTTTTCTTTTTTCAGAGTAATTTTTTTCAGTTTTTCTGAGTATTTTTTTCTGAGTAATTTTTTCAGTTTTTCTGAGTATTTTTTTTCTTTTTTCTGAGTATTTTATTTCAGTTTTTCTGAGTAATTTATTTCTGTTTTCCTGAGTAATTTTTTTCCTTTTTCTGAGTATTTTTTTTCTTTTTTCTGAGTATTTTTTTTCTGTTTTTCTGAGTATTTTTTTCAGGTTTTCTGAGTATTTTTTTCTTTTTTCTGAGTAATTTTTTTCTTTTTTCAGAGTAATTTTTTTCAGTTTTTCGTGCAAATGTTTCCTGAATTATGGTGAACCTCCAACCTGCAAGTGACTCCCATATTTTCAGCAGTCACCTGATGCCTGAATGCATTTCAAATGCATCATCTTGTATCCATGGAGCCATATCTGTCCAACTGATCATGGAGAAACATTGTCTAACAGACCTGTAAGAGTTTTCCTTCTGAACAACCACAAAGTCCTCAGGTGCCTGTGTAAAGTCGACAAACTAATGGTGATACCATCGATGGGACTTAAGGACAGGACTATCTCCCAGTGTTGTAGAACCTGATAATGTAATAAATCCCTGATAATGTAATAAAAATTTGCACTTGAGTCCATTGAAAATGTAATAAAACCTGATAATGTAATAACTTCCCGATAATGTAATAAAGTACATTTCCCAATAATGTAATACACTTTTTACCAATAATGTAATAAAGTATTACATTATCAGGTTATCCTTCATTTCGCAGGTCCTGATAATGTAATAATTCCCCAATGTTGTAATAATTTAACAGCAGACCACCTGTTACTTGGGTTCAAGTGGTGATACTGTGTAAGCAACGCAAGCTCGAGAGCTCTAGCGCCACCAACAGGACAAAGTTGGACATGCATGTATGTACATTAACTTTTGACTTGTTCATCCGTTTTTCACAAACGATGTATCACTGGAACAGTGATACATCGTTCGGCCATATTTGATTTTCTGCCATCTTTGATTTGATCCATAACCTTTCAAAGGCTTCTCTTGTCACACATTTTGTGTAATCTTCTCAAAAAATCGTTCAGATGATCTTCAGACCATGCCACACGAATGCATTCAACATCTTGAAATTCAAAGGCACTTGGCCGTGGCAGCCAATCAAACATGACACTGAGCTCACCAAACAGGAAGTTTGGTGAGCTCCGGAGCACAGACTCCGTCTGATACAGTCACATACAGCGGCAGTTTATGCAGCTCGCCGCTGGTGATCAGAGGTGGCGATCAGCAGTGCAGTCCCTAAGTGTTTTTAACTGATTTACAGTTCGGCAGTGTTCGGCTCGATCCTTGTGTCGGACTTCTCTTCCTGTGACGGCACTCTCGCTGTTTTCCGCACACGCTGCCATGTTGATATTGTCAGAGAACTAGTGGAGGGAGGGGGAGAGGAATGGAGCGGAGGGAACAGGAGCTGAGCGAGTGAGCGCTGTAAAAAGGACAAATCAGAAACCCCCTGGAAGAAGTGGGTGTGTGTTTGCCTGTGTCTCATTTGCATATAAAGGGACCATGCACAAAACCGAGCGTTCTGAAAGGGGCGGGTTTAGCAGAGTTATTGAACTGCTATGATGCTTCATCCTTATGGTATTTTGACCAAAGCATGTCACTGACATGTTCATTAGGACACCAGGGAACTGTTTTAACTTGGGAAATAGGGTATAATATGTCTCCTTTAAGGATGCGTTGAACTTGGCTTGGCCCAACTGTTTCAGTGATACATCGTTTGTGAAAAACGGATGAACAAGTCAAAAGTTAATGTACATACATGCATGTCCAACTTTGTCCTGTTGGTGGCGCTAGAGCTCTCGAGCTTGCGTTGCTTACACAGTATCACCATTTGAACCCAAGTAACGGGTGGTCTGCTGCTAAATTTGTACAACATTGGGGAATTATTACATTATCCCATAGGACCTGGAAAGGTTAGCCTTCCAGGAAATGAAGGCTAACCTGATAATGTAATAACCTCCCGTTAATGTAATACTTTATTACATTATTGGTAAAAAAGTGTATTACATTATTAGGAAATGCACTTTATTACATTATCGGGAAGTTATTACATTATCAGGTTTTATTACATTTTCAATGGACTCAAGTGCAAATTTTTATTACATTATCGGGGTTATTACATTATCAGGTTCTACAAGTGCCTTAAACAAGTAAAACTTCATTCAACTAAACAAGCCGTCCATGTTGTTATAAATCGAACGTTTATTGTTTCAAATGCACACTAAACTAGCACAACAAACTGAAAAAAAATTACTCTGAAAAACCAACCATGAAAAAAAGGTTTAGAAACTAAAGTTTGAAAAGTAAGAAAAGATAATGAACCAGAACATATTCATACAGTGATGTAGACGAGCTTCTCCGCTGGCAGCCATGTTCTCAGCTCAGTCTGTGTCAGTACCTCACACAGACACACTTCCACTTTAATGTTGTGTTTAAAACATGAGGCTTTTATTTATAAAAATAGACAGGAAGGAGTGAGAGAATAAGAGCTTTTAAATAACTGTACACGACTACAAAATATGTTAATGACAATGCGCTGTGATGTGCTCCAGACGTATGAGGAAACATTTTCCACACTGAGGCATTTGGGCCCGTGGGTCGGTCCGCCCCGGGTCCGCCCCGGGTCCTCGTCTTTAGGTGCCAAATGTCGCCCTGTCCCTCTCACTTTGCTTGAACCATGCAAGTCAGCAGAGACAGACTTAGTTGCATAAGATCGCTGTGTGTACAGCTGTACCGCCGCAGTACTTAACACTTGCACTGAACTGGGAACATGTATAGAGTTCACAAGCAGAGGAGGGAGGGAGGGCTAAGACGGCACATGGTGATCCCTCAGCCTGGCACGAAGGTGTGGCATTCTAGTGCCATGGTGGGTGCAGGAGCTGATGGGTGTCCCAGCTTTTGGGGGGGGGGGGGGGGTCCTACACTCTCGCAGGCCCACCAACACTTGAGGAATAGACAGAGATGGAAGATGGAGAGGAGTGTGGGAGAAACCTTATCCTTCTGGGATATTGAGTTAAATGTCACTGCTCTGCCCTGAGGGAGACACTGACAGGCCGACCCCTATCACAGCCCCCACATCTCAGAGATCACAGCGGCTGTACGACAGCTGAGGCCGGGAGTGCGGCGGGGTGAAACAGAGATGGCTCCACAGGACGAGTGTAAATGTTTAATCGACAAATAACATGTCAGACAAATCGATACGACTGCGTTTATGTCCCTTCTTGTTTCTCAATGTTTGTTTAACGACTTGAATCGGCCCCCGGGGACAAATAAAGCTTTTATTTAAATGAGGTTTACATGAGTCTGCACACGCACTGTGCGTCACATATGAAAACCATGTCAATGAAATAAAATACGAGAGTATGACGTGTCGTTTTGTGGCTTCAGTTAAATAAAAAAAAGGAAATGTTAACACTTAAAAGTACTAGTTAGCAATTTACATAAAGACAATTGCTTACTTTAGATTAAATGAACTTAATTAGTTTAGCTAGTTACCAAATAAAGCACCATTTTAGTTTCATAGTGAACAAACTATTTTAAATAATAAATGTGTGTATGAATGCTTAAACCAAGTGTTTTCCCTTTGCAAACAGAGCCGGCCCTCACAAGGAGCCCTGAGGGTCAACTCAACGGATGACCAGCAGCTGATGGGAAACATGAAAGCTGCCACAAAAACAGCTTCCAATTTTAGATGTTCTGTGTGGACGCGCAGCAGAAGCAGGTTTGGGTTGCAAATAGGTCAGAGCTGTAGACACTGTACATGTGTCCTGACATGTAACCACACATTTACTCACACTATCTGAAGATCACTAATCCTACAGCAGGGGATTTGCATGAAAAACAATGGGGAATAGAACATTGTATATGATTCTAAACATATAATACAATCATATATACAATTGAACTAGTCTAAAGGACTGCACATAAATGAATTTGCACTAATGTGTTGCATCCTTTTATATGTCGGGCTTGAGACCTTAGTTTTAGATTTCTGTGAAGACACTTATGTCTATGAGTGTCTTCACTATAAATGCTGTACAAGAATGTCTTTGACTGTGTGTGTGTGTGTTTTTTAAGTATCTTTTTTTGATTTGTCATTTTCAGAAATATATAATAATGACAGGCCTGTTGATGGTGTCCTTGAACTACTTATCAAATCTGATTCAGGGATTCCTCTGTTTATTACCTTCACTGAATAAATAATGTGTCTGTCTGCCTGCCTGTCTGTCTGTCTGTCAAGTAGTAGCAGTTTGAGTTTTGTTAAGTTATAGTAGCTTAGGTTTTATAGTTGTAGGTAAGTAGGTTCGGTTTGTTAAGTTGTAGTACTTCAGGTTTTGTAGTCTAGCGGCTGTTTGAGTTTAGTGAAGTTGTAGTATTGAAGGTTTTTGTAGAGTTCTAGAAGTCAAGGTTTTGTGGAGTTGTAGTTTTAGGTTTTTTAGGTCAGACACAAACTAGGATAGAGCTTAAGCACTTATGGAGGACCAAATTATTTACACACTCTAATGTTGCTATAATAGACCAAAATAATCTGCTGTTTTTTGGCTAAAAATAAAAAAAATAAAAATCAACAAATAAATAAATAAAAATGTCTAAATCCTTACATTTGAGAGCATTTTAGTTTGTATGAACAGTGTTTTGTCAGTTGCCAAATCAGTGCATATGTGTGTATTACATAATGATCACATGCTTTTCTCTTGTTTTCGCTGGATTTCTTTACTCCACGTAAACTTTGGAGAATTGACTTTATTATGCACTAACGCCTCAGACAGAGTCTGAGACTGTGACGTCTTTCAACAGCATCACAGGTAATAAATAGATGACAGCAGACGTGTCGGCTGTGGTGAGCAGGGAGCACTGCTGTTCTACACAAGCACCTGTCAGTGTATTGATTGTGTTCAGAGCTGCTCTACAGCGCACAGCTGCACCTTTTATACAAATCGTATATCAATAGGATTTACAAACATTTGAGACGTTTGGACAAATAAAGTCTTTTTTTGTAACTTTTTTTAAATTTGAATGCTCAGTTTCATATCAGGATAACAACCCCACAATTATCACAATTAGGGGTTGTATTTCTGATGTATGTGTTTAAACAATTACAAACACAAAATATTATATTTTGTAATTTGTACTTTTTTTGAGATGAAATCATAATTTGTATCAAAATACAAATTAAACCTATAAAAAAAAAATACAGTATTATATTGTAATACATGGTCTGGCTGATACATTTATTAGCTGTGTATGTGGTGTTTTATTTTGAAATACATCTTCTTGGCCGGGGTGAAAATGATCTATCAATAGAAAATGTGAAGTTATTATTTTCCCGGTTTAACCATGTGGCCTCTTGCCTCTCTAGTCGAGCTCTGACTTCACCACAAGAGGCCATTGTGCCTCACTGAATGGCAGTTGGTGGAAAGATCAAATGTCCTGCATCAAGTTGAGCCATCTCTCTCTCTCTCTCTCTCTCTCTCTCTCTCTCTCTCTCTCTCTCTCTCTCTCTCTCCTTCCCATCCTCATAAAAAAAAGAGAAATAAAACCTGATCCTCCTGTTTCTACAGCCAGGCTGTCCTCAGTATTCCTGTCCACCAGCAGTCACTGAGCCACCAGATGCTTTGTCCCCTCTGTGATCTCTAATAACTCGTTATATCAGGTCTGGTGTCTCTGTAATTATGAGCAGTGATTTGCGTTGTAGCACTGATGATGATGATGATGATGATGATGAGGATGATGATGAGGATGAGCTGTTTCTGCTCTGACTTTTGCTTCCAGTGACTTGACAAGTTCAAGTGTCGCCGTGACGACGTGTCTAACTCGTGTCTAACTCGTGTTCTACATGTTAAAAAAAAAATGCCGGCTAATCCTTGTGCTGGATTTTTCGTCTGTCTCCCTCCTTCGGTGTCCCTTCCCTTTCTCAGCAGAAACCAGTTGAGCCATCACTCAATGCAACACACCAAACACCCCCAACGTCCTTCCCTCCCTCCCTCCCTCCCTCCCCCTCCCTGGACGATCTCCTGTCTCACTCTCTCACCTTCTCCCTTCGTCTTATTCCACTGACCATGCATGTTCCAAAAACAGATCTCATTTTCATCTACGGTACGACAGCCCCCCCCCCCCCCCCCACCAACACCACCACCACCACCACAACTCCTGCCCCCCCCTGCACCTTCACTCCTCCTGCACTACCTCCTTTCCAAGGCCAGGCCTGCTCCTCAGTTCCTGTCCAAGTCCACCTCACCTCCCCTTTTGCTCCACCTCAGGCCCCGCCCTCGCCGCCCCACCGTGTCGTCCCATGCTGGAATTTTGGAGGCGTGTGCCGGCGGGGGGGTCCACCAATCCCCGGCCCTTTGGGGAAGTATAAAACTCCACACATGCATGAGCCTATTCGCTCTTTCTGTCAGACCAGCAGTCCTGAATTGGAGGGTGCCGCACTTTTAGGTGAGGGAGGTGGACCAAGGGTGAAAACTGCAGAGAACAATCGAGAAGTAGAAGATCGCGGATAGGCTCGGTTAGAAGGCCAATCCCCTGTCTGTCCACCAAGGATGGAGAACTCACACGCAAAGACTCCGGCAGAATGCCTGGCTTACTTTGGGGTGAACGAGATCACCGGTCTCACTCCAGACCAGTTCAAGAAGAACCTGGAGAAATATGGCCACAACGGTGAGAGCGCGGGCATGAGGGATGGGGAGGGGGAAACTTGTCACTTCACAGTTAAGCATGCACGTGTTTGTGCGCAGACACTTGTCGGCTCAGGCCTCGGGGTTGTGCGGGTTTTGCATGTGATGCTGTTTTCAGAGGAGTTGCAACAGCTGGTAGAAATGACAGAGACACTGAGAAGCAGAGACTTTGAGGGCTTTGAAGAGCTATTTAAAGACAGCCAAAGAAGATGGCTGGAGAGCGAGAGAGACAGGTGACGGCTCAAGAAGCTTCCTGGGTGATATATGGGGGGGCGGGCGTTAGAACAGGAGAGGTGGATAATTTTAGGCCGGGCAAAAGGAGGAGGTCCTTAGATGGCTTATGGCTAAATGATCGTTAATATGATTGCTGATCAATAATCCGTGGAGTGACTTTAATGTGATATTTGGTATTTGGGTTTAAACGCTGGTGTTTGTGTTTTAGTGGAGTTTGAATGTGAAGGAACGAGCAGCTACTTTGGGTTTTTACGAGGCCTCGATCAGAACAGGAAATCAAACAGTATCATAATATCATTTTAACTCAGGATCACATTTACACAGTTTCTCTTCTCAAGCTTTTAGTTTTAAATGTGAGTTGATGATGATGATGATGATGATGATGATGATGAGTCATTTGAACTAACTAGCTTTTTTCCCCTTCTCTTCCTGTTTCCTCCTCCACTTCCTTCTTCTCTGTGGTGTGCTTCTCCAGAGCTGCCAGCTGAGGAGGGTAAGATTTCACCTGATGACATTATCACCCTCATGTTCACCATATAGCACACAATATAGTCTATTACCTCCAGCTTCCTTTTCACCCTTTGTTATTGTGCACACACACACACACACACACAAGCATCACATACTCAGAGAGTGTGTGTGTTACACAAGGATCCACACACAGTGACATATGTATTAACGTGTTTTCTGCTCATTATCTTGTGTTTCTGTCAGGTAAGAGCATCTGGGAGCTGGTCGTTGAGCAGTTTGAGGACCTGCTCGTCAGGATCCTGCTGCTGGCTGCCTGCATCTCTTTTGTAAGTCAGCGTTTATAAGTTGTCCTTTCTCGCTCTCGACATGTCGCACATTTCCATCACATTGTATTCATGTTGAACTTGAGCTGTATCACTAGACGTCATCCCAGCTCATGTGAGCGCGTCCATGGTCACAGTGTTGCACTTTTCAAAGTTATTAGTCTTGACGCCGAAATAAACTCGCTAAATGAACTTCTCATTTCACGTGACCTTTGGCCCCTCTGACACTCTTGTGTGTCATCTGGAAACATGCAGTTAATGGCCTTTAATGTGTCGCTGAAACTAATTCAGTAAACACACATGTCGTCTGGACGTCGTCCACTCCTTAAACTCCCTCCACCCTCCTCGTGTTAATTTGAGGGCAACAACTTGAGAGGAGGGAGGCAGATTGCGAAGGCTCGTCGGAGGTGTATTAATTCCCGCGGCCGGCGTTCACCCCTTTGGGCAGCTGTCACGATGGCCTTAGAAGGCGAATATTGAGGAGCCAGTGAGAGATGGGGGTCAGGGAAGTATGGGGGGGATGAGGGGGTAAGGGTTTATTTTAAGACAGCTCCGAGCTGAGGAGAGAAACTGAATCCGTCAGGAAAGGTCACGCCTGAAGGAAGGAACGGAGGCTGAAGTCAGGAGGAGCAGTGACTTATGGGATTGCCTAATCAGATTAAATGTAATGAAAATAAACGGCCATGATAAGCCTATAACTGAGCTATGAAGTGATCATTGCTGCCTAATTGCAGCCTTTCTCTTACCCTTCACTTCCACCCATTAGACACAACATCATATACTTTATAACCATGATGATGGTTTTGTGTTTTTTTTCTGTCGTCTCCTCTGCGCCGACCTATAATCCTGACCGCTGTGACCTCAGGTGCTGGCCTGGTTCGAGGAAGGCGAGGAGACCGTCACCGCCTTCGTGGAGCCCTTCGTCATCCTCCTTATCCTCATCGCTAACGCTGTTGTTGGAGTGTGGCAGGTCAGTGATGAGGGTGGTGACACGGTGGAGTAAACAGTTTCCAGTTACTGACAGGTTTTCCAACGCGGCCTCACTTTTGCAGCTTTAAAGGTCAAAATGGTGCATGTTGTTGTGAGCTCATCTTATTTAGACAAGTCTTGGATGTCGTGTTCTGGTTACAAAACAAACTCCACTTTCAAAGCCTCAAGATCTGACTGCTGCCATGACAGGTTCACAGGCGTCGCTCACACTGGCGTCCACTTCTATGCTTGATGCTCGATTTTCCTCACAGTCGGAACCTTAATGACACAATTGGCATCATGTTCTATTGAGTAAGAGCTGAAAGAAGTGACTGAGGCCTTATTCACACAGAAACACAACTTTCCCTATTTGGTCTTTTTGTTTTTAGTTTTTAGTAAACGTAGCATCATTTCACCAAGTATGTTCATCCACAGGAAACCCCCAACAACCTGTAGTACATATGCCAGGCCTGTACGTGGTGCTCTGAGCATGTGCTGTGCACTTTTAATAAATAAATAAATAAATAAACAAAGCTTTATTCAAATAAGTATACATTTAAATGTAAATAATTACAGAAACAGAGACCAAGCTAGGGCAACTGAGGAAAGGAAATGAAAGATATCATAAAGTGAATAGGCCAAACACAACAGACATGCTGATCAGTCACTGAGGGAACACAGCGGTCAAACGCTGCTAATGAACAGCAGCGCATGTAAACCTCAGTACACTGTGTCACACCGAGCATTCATTCATTCATCCTTTCAAACCAGGATAATAATAAAAAAGCTGTGTTGAAATGAGTTTGGCCACAAAATGAAGATTTCATGTGTTTATTCATGCTTCCTGTGTGTGTGTGTGTGTGTGTGTGTGTGTCACAGGAGAGGAATGCTGAGAGCGCCATCGAGGCTCTGAAGGAGTACGAGCCTGAGATGGGCAAGGTTTACCGTTCTGACAGGAAGAGTGTGCAGATGATCAAGGCCAGAGAAATTGTCCCTGGAGACATTGTGGAGGTGTCCGGTAATTAAGATTTGTCATTAATCATCTGCCTGCTCTGAAAACACCTATGTTAGGAGAATAATAATAACATGATTATTATTGGTCACTGTGAGAAGAGGCTGAACAAGTCATCAAAATCACACTTTGAAACTGTAAATCATCATACATATACATACATATATATATATATACATATATATATATATATGTATATATACATATCATCATTGTTTTCCTTTTTAAATGATTTTAATTTGACTTTACTTATTTTATTATTTCAATTCAATATTACAGTGTTAAAGTGACACTAAAATAGTGCCAATAAGGACCAGACACTAAATGTAACTGTTAATTTCATGCTAAAATTGTTCATTATGAGTGTATGTAACATTAACAACGTTAATGTAACACATGTTACATTAATACTAATCCTAAAACATAGATACATTTTTGTTTCCGACTGGAACAACAAAAACGATGCACTGCAGCTTTAAAACAATAATACAATATTCAAACAAAATGATGGGTCATATATTTATTTTAATACTAAATCTAAATCTAAATAGTGGATTTGATCCTACACTGAACTGGTAAATGGAAACTATTTCTATATTGTACATTCAAAGAAAATGCATGTTTCTTATGTATGTTTATGACCTTTACTGTCTTTGCTGCTGTGACAATGTCACTTTCCCCATTATGGCACTTTAAACACACTCACATGTTACACACTGGACCTTTAAGTCTACCATAATTGTCACGGTATCTTATCTTATCTTCAAATATTAATAATAGCTAATGCTAATGAAGCCGTTTCAATCTTATATGGGTTTGTAAAATCGCAATCAGCGAGAGAGAGAGAAAAAAAAAGAATTCATTCAGCCTTAATTTCCATTGAGGGAAAGTGAGACACATGTAGTGTGTGTGTGTGTGTGTGTGTGGTGAAGCCTGATGGTGGAGCCTCGTGTCTTTTTAAGGCAACACGAGTGAGGAGTGAGGAGTGAGGAGTGAGGAGGCACTGCTGTGAAAACATGCTGACTGAAGGAAAACACAGTCGTGAATATAAATACCCTGAACCAGCACCTGCCACGCCTCTACACCCCCCCCCCCCACACACACACACACAGAGTGTACACCTGTTCCTCGAGGGCCAGCTGACCCCCCCCACACACACACACACACACACACGCGGGCGTATAGTTCATTCTCATTGGACCTGACCCGCGTCACTCTCAGCCCCACAGTGAAGCCCGTGGATTAGTGCAGACATGTCATGTGGCTCTTACTGTGGTACCATCTTATTATTATGAGTGCTAGTATGTTCCAGCACATAAGTGACAGCATTTGTGTGATTTGGATGATTAAAGAGGAGATCTGTCCACTAACCACACACTTCATGAATGTTTTTTTATAATAGTACAATAAAAACATTCTCTTTTTCTCTGTCATTCCCACAGTTGGTGACAAAGTCCCCGCTGACATCAGGCTTGTATCCATCAAGTCCACCACTCTGCGTGTTGACCAGTCCATCCTCACTGGTCAGCTCTCCAGCAAATCCTTGTCGTTATAGTCGGTCTGTGTTGAGCTTGAGCTCTGAGTGAAGTGTTTGTTTTCTGTCTGTCAGGTGAGTCCGTCAGTGTGATCAAACACACGGAGTCTGTGCCCGACCTCAGAGCTGTCAACCAGGACAAGAAGAACATGCTTTTCTCTGTAAGTCCCACACCGCCATCTAGGGATAAACATGATATATGATTTATCACACATCGCAATCACGAACACGACTTTAAATCACACTATTTAACATTTGAATGTACTTCCAAATGATGGACTTTTGAAAATCTAATCTTTGTCAGTTTGGAGTGGTCACTCTATGTGGCCCCCAGTGTCTGGTCAAATAAACTGTAAAGTGAAAAATAGCAAATAAATATAGTGTAATAAAGGGTTTATTTCCAAATAACCCTAAAATAAAGCCATACTTCCCTGGCCTCCAAACTGGGAAAAAGTTATGAATATTTCATGTGCGAGTCGAGCTCACCAACATACAATCCTAGTTTTTTATTTTTGAAGTGCCACAAGGGCTAGTCTCAAGATTTATAAAGAATCCTCTTTATTTAAGTTTTTTTAGTTTTCATTTATTAAATGTAATATGTAGATTATATATTATTTTTTATTGAAAATATTGTCACTGCAGTGCAGACATCAAATATATACTGTTGTTCAATAACTGGTTACTGAAGTGAAGTCGGTTTTTTTTGTATTTGTCATTAAACACTTTTATCAGGTGGAGGAAAAAAGATAAAATACTAGATTTGAGCTAAAACTATCGGCATCCCATGACATTTTTATATTTTTACATCATCCTACACGTACTGCCATGAATAATGAATGCATATTCCCTTTCCCGTTTTATTCTAAACTTCACGTGTTGTCTTCCACAGGGCACCAACATCGCTGCCGGTAAGGCCATCGGCGTGGCTGTGGCCACCGGAGTCTCCACTGAGATCGGCAAGATCCGCGACCAGATGGCCGCCACCGAGCAGGAGAAGACTCCTCTGCAGGCCAAGCTGGACGAGTTCGGCGAGCAGCTGTCCAAGGTCATCTCCCTGATCTGCGTTGCTGTCTGGGCCATCAACATCGGCCACTTCAACGACCCCGTCCACGGAGGCTCATGGATCCGTGGTGCCGTCTACTACTTTAAGATCGCTGTGGCTCTGGCTGTGGCTGCCATCCCCGAGGGTGAGGGATGCAAAAGAAGGAGAAGAAACAGCATGTCTTTGTGTACTTTTATTTTGAATGACACTCACAGTTTCCTCTATGTAATGTCTCTCAGGTCTGCCCGCTGTCATCACCACCTGCTTGGCCCTGGGTACCCGCCGTATGGCCAAGAAGAACGCCATTGTCAGAAGCCTGCCCTCTGTGGAGACCCTGGGCTGCACCTCCGTCATCTGCTCAGACAAAACTGGCACCCTCACCACCAACCAGATGTGTGTGACCAAGGTGAGTGTTTCTTGTGCTCGGCTCGCTGCGTACACACAACCTTTCCCCAGATGCACACAAACAACTGTCTTTGTTTCCTCCTTCACAGATGTTCGTTATCAAGGGCGTAGACAGCGATCACGTTGACCTGGACGCCTTCGATATCTCTGGCTCCAAGTACACCCCCGAGGGCGAGGTGTAAGTGGACTTTCATTGCCATGCACAACAATTATAGACATCTAGTGGTGAGGCTGGAGACTGCAGCAGAGTAAAGCATCCTTTCCTCCCGCGCACACCAGGGAACCACATTGGCCTTCCTGAAATGTTACACGTTGGAACTTTAATGTGATGCCAGGCATCATTTAAATGTAAACAAACAGTCACGTGTTTATTGGTTTGTAATTTCCCTCTCTGTGGATCAGTTCTCAGGGTGGTGCCAAGACCAACTGCAGCGCATACGATGGCCTCGTGGAGCTGGCTACCATCTGCGCCCTGTGCAACGACTCCTCTCTGGACTACAACGAGGTAGAGTCAGAACGATGTGGCGTGAATCCTGCTGAAACCCTCTGCCCTCGCACAGGTCGACTGATCGTGTCCATCGCTCTCTCCTTCTCTCCAGTCTAAGAAGATCTATGAGAAGGTTGGTGAGGCTACTGAGACCGCTCTGTGCTGCCTGGTCGAGAAGATGAACGTGTTCAACAGCAACGTGAAGAACCTGTCCAGGATTGAGAGAGCCAACGCCTGCTGCTCAGTGAGTATTCTCTCTCTCTCTCTCTCTGTTATTATTTCAGGCCTCAAACTCAATACAGAAGAATAAATAAAAGACACAATAAGTAAAAGAAATCAGCCACAACTCTCAGAGAGTTTAAACCCAGCTCATTGTGATTCACTGAAAAACCCTCAGTAAATCTCATTTCCCCCCCGAGTGCCTGTCTGACCATGGCGTCTTTCTCTGACTCGTCCCTCAGGTCATCAAACACCTCATGAAGAAGAACTTCACTCTGGAATTCTCCCGCGACAGGAAGTCCATGTCCGTGTACTGCACCCCCGGTAAAGGTGAGGGTGGCGCCAAGATGTTCGTGAAGGTCAGTGACTTCCCTCTCAGCACCTTCCTCTGTGACTGCACTGTGTTCATTGTACAACAACAACAACAACCCGCGTGCTCCACAGGGCGCCCCTGAGGGCGTGATTGACAGGTGCACATACGTGCGCGTGGGCACCACCCGCGTCCCCCTGACCAACGCCATCAAGGAGAAGATCTTGTCTGTGATCAGGGACTGGGGTACCGGTCGCGACACCCTGCGTTGCCTGGCCCTGGCCACCAATGACAACCCACTGAGGCCAGAGGAGATGGTCCTTGAGGACTCAACCAAGTTCGCTGATTACGAGGTGAGAGTTTTCTTCTTATTATTATTATTATTATTATTATTATTATTATCGTTGTTGTTGGTGAACTTGTTCCTGAAAATGTTTGGACACAACTGTAATGACACGTGAATGATTTCTGTCCTCAGACTGATCTGACCTTTGTGGGCTGTGTGGGTATGCTGGACCCCCCTCGTAAGGAAGTCTCTAGCTCTATTGAGCTGTGCAGAGATGCTGGAATCCGTGTCATTATGATCACTGGTTAGTATTATGGGCTGGATGAATTCTCCACACCAGCCCACTATGAACTCTGAAATGATGCTATGTTAGAAAAACATGACATGATTTGTTGTTACTGCTAATATGCAAATAATTATAAAATAATAATACTAATAATACATTTTATTTATGTTACATTGTAATCACTGTAAACATCTGCTTTACACTCTTAAAATTAAATTAAAGAAAACACTGAAATGATCCTTTCTTACATTTTGGTAAGAAGTGGGTTAAATGAGAAAAATGAGAATCTAAAATCATAATTGTAAAAATGATGAATTTTTTTTATCGTTTATCATGAAACAATATCACATATAGAACTGTACTCCTCACTGTAGATTTAATATTTACAAAAACCTGCATCCAACATCTCCTCCAACTTCCAGGTGACAACAAGGGAACTGCTATCGCTATCTGCCGCCGCATCGGCATCTTCACTGAGGAAGAGGATGTTTCCGGCAAGGCCTACACCGGACGTGAGTTTGACGACCTGCCCCTCCATGAACAGGCCGAGGCCGTGCGCAGGGCCTGCTGCTTTGCCCGTGTGGAGCCAGCTCACAAGTCCAAGATTGTGGAGTTTCTTCAGGGCTTTGATGACATTACTGCTATGGTAAGAGTTTGGCAGCGCAGGATAAATGAGCTGTTGCTTTTGTCCTGGGGTTCACTGAGGATTTCTAGTAGTAACTGTTAAAAACGACGGTGCTTCCTCTCCGCAGACTGGTGATGGTGTGAACGATGCCCCTGCCCTGAAGAAGGCCGAGATCGGCATCGCCATGGGCTCTGGCACTGCCGTTGCCAAGTCTGCCTCTGAGATGGTCCTGGCTGACGACAACTTCTCTTCCATTGTGGCTGCTGTTGAGGAGGGCAGAGCTATCTACAACAACATGAAGCAGTTCATCCGCTACCTCATCTCCTCCAACGTGGGTGAGGTCGTCTGGTGAGTGGCCCCAGAACAATCTCAACTCCCACTTTGAAGCCTCAAAGTTTGATTTGGAAGAAAGTTGAACCAATCACAAATATCGCCCCTGGCACGCTACGGACTTAACGACAGAGAAGTGGCGTCTACCAGCTTTTGTGTACATCCAACATGGCAGCCACTGAAGAACAGCTGTCTTTCCATTCAGCTTCTGCTTCCTTTTTAGGCGACTTACTCAAGTCATTACTAGATAGCATTGCTCCTAAAAACCACAACAAGCCTGCCTGTGGACACGTTTTCCACGCTTTGCATACGTCGTCCTGGTCATTGGTCTGATTGATTGTAGGTCTGCCCAATTGCATGCAGAGGCATTATCATCTATGGCCACGCCTCTTTGACAGTGGGGGGAGACTTCACCCTTTCCAGACTCCAAAAACGTTGTCTTGGTGAATCCACTAAAGAGTGTTTTAATCATGTAGACAACAATACACACCAAATAGATACTTTGACCCAGCCCTAACACACTTTGATCTTCCCTTCCCTTCCTCTCTGTCTCTAACCATGTTTTCTTCATCACTCCCTCAGTATCTTCCTGACTGCTGCCCTGGGTCTGCCCGAGGCTCTGATCCCCGTCCAGCTGCTGTGGGTCAACCTGGTGACTGACGGTCTGCCCGCCACCGCCCTGGGCTTCAACCCCCCCGACCTGGACATCATGGGCAAGCCCCCACGTTCCCCCAAGGAGCCCCTGATCTCTGGCTGGCTGTTCTTCAGATACATGGCCATCGGTGGTACGTGCCATCATCATCATCATCATGTTGCCACATGTTTAGTTTAAAAGCAGGAAGAAGAACATGGCTGCACTGACACTGTTACCTCATCCTGACAGGATACGTTGGTGCCGCCACTGTTGGTGGTGCTGTCTGGTGGTTCCTGTACGACCAGACTGGTCCCAAAATCACCTACTACCAGCTGGTATGTAACCATCACTTTTCTACAGTGTATTCTCTGTCTTTCACATACAGATGCTTCATGACCTCCCTCTCTCCCTCTCTCCCTCTCTCTCCCTCTCTCTCTCAGTCCCACTTCATGCAGTGCCACGATGAGAACGAGGACTTTGTCGGCCTGGACTGTGAGGTCTTTGAGGCTTGTCCCCCCATGACCATGGCCCTGTCTGTGCTGGTCACCATTGAGATGTGCAATGCCCTCAACAGGTAGTCACCTCACCTCACCTCACACATGTCTATGTAAAACAACAGGGCGCTTTGACAAGGCAAGGACTGGAACAACATGACACAGTTATACATGATCGAGTCAAACTGAAAAGAGGATTCAACACAAGGTTAAAAACAAATGTAAGACTTTTAAATTAGATCAAAATGAAAACAATGATGGAGACCTAATGTGACTGGGATGGGAGGCCATTCCAGGGCTTACACACAATCTGTCCATTTAGGTTTTTTTAATAAAAGAAGGGAACTGACCGGAGCTGTTTTAAAATGAACATTAAGAGCCTTTATTGATCCTTGTGCAGGGAATGTGGTTGTTCCAGTAGTTAGGCTGGAAAAAACTCAATATTGCATTGAAGGTCACACTTTTTTAACATAATACATTCATATTTTTATGTTTTTTTCCTGGTTGTATTCCAATAAAGAGATTGGGAAATAACTACAAATGGTGATTTTAGCATTGCTACAAACAAAGTCACAGTACTGTATATACACACTAACAGTGTGATATACTCAATAATAATATACTAGTACTGTGTTATTGTACTACATTAAAGGATGATCTAAGTCAGTATTTTTTTAAAGATGTAAAAACATACATAATTACTGATAGATGTTTGGTAATTACATCCAAACACAATCGTGAGTTACGGAGTGGGAACATTCTTCTACTTTCAAAAATCTCCCATGACTCATCTGTGGGAATCACTGATCTAAGTGACCTGCAGGGGGCAGAATATGGGGTTAGTAGTGTAGTGAGGAGGGAGACTATTGAGCACTATATAGAATCATGACTCGAGTGGCTTACACATCACATGACCCATTTCCTTGTCCTTTTTTTTCATCAAGCTTGTCTGAGAACCAGTCTCTGATCCGCATGCCCCCATGGAGCAACTTCTGGCTGCTGTCCGCCATGACCCTCTCCATGTCCCTGCACTTCATGATCATCTATGTTGACCCTCTGCCCGTAAGTCACACATCCACACCCACAGTCGACATCTTTGCGCTAACTCTGTTCTCAACTGTACAGTCGTAGCATGGCTCCGCCCACGCTGAAGTCATGGAAAACGACCCAAAGTCTAAGATAGTGATTCTGACCAGTATCACACCGGTCGGACATGGATACTGAATATCGGCTCATCCTGACCAGAAAGGATGTTGTTTGCATGAATAAGCTTCTGCTCCAAATAGCAAATAAGCATTCAGGCGACTGTAGAAACATGGTGGCACAAGATGGCTGCCTCTGAGAAGCAGGGCTCTTGCCTACAACACATCATTTAAAATAATACTTAATTCATGAATTCATTCATTGTCTACCACATGAGGGTCGCGTGGCCACTGTGACAACATGTGAAAAGCAGCGTGCATCCTGAATATCACAGAGTCACATTCACTGCTATGGTCATGGGACTGTGGGAGGAACCCGGAGAAAACCCCCCCCACACACACACACACACACACAAGGGGAAAACATGCACACTTGGTCAGACCAGGACATGAACCTAGGTCTTTTTGCTGCAAGACAAATGTGCTCACCACGATGCTTCCACGTGGCCCAAAATACAGAATTTGAAAGTAATTTCCCGCTCATACTTATTGGACGTATGTTGATTTTTTGCTCGTCACACACTGGAGCTGACGTGTGAAGACTGATTCTCACTCTTGTGCCGTCTCATACAGATGATCTTCAAGTTGACCCATCTGAACACCGAGCAGTGGCTGATGGTGCTGAAGCTCTCCTTCCCCGTCATCCTCATTGATGAGGTGCTGAAGTTCGTGGCCCGCAACTACGTTGAGAGTAAGTCGCCTTGAGTACATCACCATGAACTGCACCTCCACTTAATCAGTGCTGGAGTAACACTGTGACATTTGGGGGAGCTCAGTGCGGCCTGTCATCACCCCATATTATTTTATAATATATATAGTAGATATTTTTATCAAATAAATACACGTTTTTAAATTTAAAATGTAGCTTTATAAGTTATCTTTGGAAAAATAAAGTACACATTTTACAATATCTCATTATTATAGTTTTATTAGTTATTCTTATCAGACAAAAACACGTTTTAATGAGCAGCTAAAAACCAAAGAGCACCATTTCCTTTACCTGGCTTTCAAAATAAGAGCCACTGACTTTGGCTTTTAACTACTTCTCATATAAAACTTTTGCCATATGTTATAAAATAAATACACGTTTAGTTTTTCATCGTATTAGTTCACTTGATAAAATGAAATGCAAATTTTATTTATGTCATTCCTCAGCTGTCAGTCATACATGGGCTTATTCATGGGTAAATCGGGGATAATGGCAACACGGCCTATTAAAGTGCAGACAAATTGGTTCGTAATGAGCAAATAAACGCATATTGATATATATTACTATTAGTAGATTATTTATTGTTTGTTTCAGACTGAGCTCCCCCCATCATTCCAACCATGTACATCATCTGTCTAACAATTCATCTGCCTGTTCTTTCTTCTTTATTCACCGTTCACTCACTTAACCCTTCCTTTAATTTCCAGAGTAAATTGAGTCAACCTACCACCATTAGCCTGTAACTAAAACAAGGTATTCCACAGCTGTAGCTGCTGGTGGCTCCATCACTGCGTACCCAAGTGTGTGTGTGTGTGTGTGTGTGTGCTGTTTGTCCGTGCACTCTGGGCTCTCCCTGACTAGACAACAACAACAGTGGAGACACTTTTCAGTCCCACATTGACATGGTGTGCAGGTCCCAGAGTGCTGCTGTGCGTCTGTGACATGTCCTCCTCCTCACGTCTCATGTCCCCCTCACGTCTCATGTCCTCCTGGCTCATGAGCTGCCTCAGCAGGACGAGGTGCTGCTGCTGCTGCTGCTGCTGCTGCTGCTGTTAGCGTAGCAGCTTTCTGTCCATACTCCTGCAGACGTGTGTCCAGTGTCGCTCTGGGTCTCACAAAGGCCTCAATCCTAATTATTGTCATCATTTATTGGGTTTCATCAAAGGTACATTAATGAACAGCAGTTAATTGACTTAATACTTCAACTAAACATTTTATTAAAGCTACTGGTAACGCAGTAATAAGCTGTTAGTGAATAAGCGTAACTATAATAAAGCATTTATTAAACATTGTTAACCTTTATTAATGATCCTTTCCGAGCCTTAAGTTGTGTGTGTACAATAAGAGTCACAAGGAGCATTAATAAAAGATAATAATGCTTAATAAATACTTAATTATGGTTCATTAATTCCTATTTTCTAGACCCATACATTTATAAAGTCATAGTTAAGGGAATCATGTTTACATTAAAATAAGAGTCACAAGGAGAGTTAATAAAGGCTATTCCTATAGTGCTTAATAAATGTAGTTAATGTAAATGTAGTTAAGAACCGCCTATGCTGCTCATGTACCTTGATAGGAAAATAAACTTTAATAAAGATTCACGCTTTGTTCGATTGTTCCCGCCTAGATCACAACGCTATAGTTGCAAATGTTGATATTTGAATAACTGTGTTATTTTTGTGTTATGAGCTCACTGATGTGTTTGTTTGTCTCTCTTCAGCGGGCTGCAGAATTTAGGGTGTAGAAGATGAAGAGGATCTTAAGGGTCGGAGAGAGAGAGGGAGGCGGCGAGAGAGAGAGAGAGAGAGAGAGAGAGAGAGAGATCACAGCCGAAGAGAGGAGCCAACCAAATAGAAGAAAGAGGAGTAAACACGGGAAAACGTGTTAAAAAAACTATAAAAAACCTCAACATAAAAATAGCCTCTATATAAGAAAAAGAAGAGTTAATTTCAAAAAGGTGGTACACGACTATCCAGACTGATAAAAGATATTTAAGATTTTATTCTAAGAAATAAAGTATGTATTAAAAATGACTTTTTGTTTTTGTTAAACTTGGATATTGTTCAGCTGTTGTGTTTTTTTCTGTGTCCTCTGTCCATTTTCTTATCATTGATTTTCCAGCTGATTACTGTTATTCTAGTCTCTGTCGCTCGTGTGTCTCGTGCAGCCTCCGTGCTTTAGGCTGGACTCTGTACAGCGTGGTGTAGGCTCACACAATGACTTCAGACAAAAAAAGAAAAAGAGAAGAAGAAGCCACATGCCTCCAGCTGCCAGCGCTCTCTAGAGGCTTCATGCAGTCAGTGAATGGACGCTTGGGGGGTCTCGTGACATTAAATGGGCATGTCCACTCAGTCACAACACTTTTGGTCTTATATATTGTTTACGCGATAAGTTGCAAATAAAGTGATGATTACAAACTCGTGCACTTGGACTTCGGAGCACATCTTTGTTCATCTGCACATCATGAGCTTCTGACATTCATATATCTTTATTTATCTTTTGATTTCCTCATCATATTGGTTCGTCTCCTCTGAGAGCTGCACAGTGTCTGGTTTGCAGAGCTGCATCAGCTTATATACACATGTATACATATATATATATGTTATGTATGTATATATAGAAGCATGACTTCTTTAGATGAGGCTCCTGAATGGTATGTCGACGTCCCTCATTTGCTTCTCGTAGTCGTCATCGAACATCTTGGTTTGCTCCGGTGTGAAATGGTTGGTCCAGTCACCCACTTCACCTGTGAACCAAATCATGATGGGATATATTCATCTTTAATTATTCATATAAATCATAATCTACACCGCGTGCACACTTTTCATTTTAATGTTGAACAAATACAAGTTCTCAATCCAAAATGTGAATAAACCTCAAATCTGAATATTTAACATATTGGCGTTCTCATATGTAGAATAGCTGTATGTGTGTGTGTGTGCACAATTATAATGCAACTGAATGAAAGACTAAAAGCTTCCTCTCTCACTTCTGATATTTGCCTGCAACTCTTTCACCATTAAAGTAAATCAAGTAATCTGAGAGAATGACACTCTGTCTGTGAGATTATACCGCGTTCTAAATCCCCGGATGTCGTTCTCCACACCTGCTTACTCACTTATATTCCATGACCACAGTTTCCTTGTATTCTCTCTGCACTGAGTTGTACATGTGTAAGTATCGGCAGACTTCCTCATGCAAGTTTCTCATGCACACTCACCGATAACTCCCTGCCCACTTTTTGTAGATTTTTAAAATCAGGCATTTGGGGCGGAGTCAGCTTCAGAACAGGGGTTTAGTTCCTCTTTAAGTTGTAAACTAGTAAGGTTAGACTGTAGGCTAGACACTAGTGGACTGTACCATGAAGCAGAGAGAGTAGACTGGTTGTAGAATGGTACAATCCTAACAAACATGTTTTGTCCTGTGTGTGACGTGGTGATTATGTTTTTGGCTCATGCTTAAATGGGTTAGGGTTAATACATGACTTGTGGAGGTGAGTGAATCACCTTTTCTCATGAAGGCAGAGACAGACAGGTCAAACACTGGTGCTGGCACGCACGAGTAGTTGGCCATCGGGTTCTCCTTCATGTTCTTGAAAG
The DNA here is from genome assembly GCF_958295425.1 of Solea solea. Taxonomy (NCBI): domain Eukaryota; kingdom Metazoa; phylum Chordata; class Actinopteri; order Pleuronectiformes; family Soleidae; genus Solea; species Solea solea. The sequence goes on from NC_081154.1 coordinate 18,257,506, forward strand.
ACGTGAGCTCCACAATCCTGCTGAGGACCTCATCAGACAGGTCCAGGTCCAGGTACCTCATGATGCGCTCCACCTCACGCCGCGGATTCTGGGAAGGAAATGTGAGATGGGGATTAGGGAAAATACAATTTGTAGGTGGAGTTTTTACAACTGACTAATGCAGTTATTGTTCCACGTGTGTCTTTTAACTCTTTTAGCAAATATTTCTACCAAGATATTTTGCATTTCTTATCCAAAATGTCAAAGTGCACACACTGGTGCCCTAAGTAAGTCACCTGCCAAGTTTGAAGCAGCTCAAGTGAACAGTTATAACGATGACATGTCTCAAAGGTTAGGATTATTTAAGCAGTTTAAGTAAATGTTCTCAATCCAGAATAAAAAAAAAAGGTTTCTAACAACTGCAAATGCTGATATTTGATGAAATATCATGAAATATTGATGAAAATGTGTGGTTGCCTTGTCACCTTATTTTCTACACAGCTCCCACTACAGTGTTGGAGGACATATTTTTACAAACCCTAAATAGTTCTGTTTTAAAGTTAGATGTAGCTTTTTTAACGGTTCAAAATCAATGTCCAACAAATATGCATATATACATACAGTATATATATACATATATAAGATTCATTCTTTTCCTTCCATATATATATTATAGGAAACCTAATGCCAAATGCATATTTTCCTGAAGTTTCAACTCCACCTTATTCTTCTCAGGTGGAAATCAAGTAGTGAACACACATGTATTTGATGCTTAATGATGAAATAACACTATCACCTAACTTTACTTCTTTATCTTATACACCGGGAGTTAAATAAACTAATTTAAGATACTGTATGTGGAAAAAGATCTACTGTTTATGATCTGTATTACATGGTATTAAATTACACTTACCATTACCTTTCATTTCAGATAATAACTGTTTTATTTCTTTTGCTTTTTAATGTTAAATGAAGGCCATTTATGTTTATAATAATAATAATAATAATAATAAATCTTTTTTGATTTAGAAATGTGCTGTGTTTGTGTACATTGTAATGTATAAATAAAGTTGAAGTTCAAAACATACCATTTTTCTCTACTGGAAATGAAAAGGGTCTAAATCTCATTGTGTGATTTGCAATTTAATTATTTAAGTCGTGTTCATTTTTAACCAAATATAGTTATAGTTATTTACAGTATGGTTTTAATTACACTGTCATCTCTTCACATCATTGTTGTTGCTACTTTATCGTCTGTCTTTGTGTTGTCCGTACCTCTTTCATGTCCTCGTAGAAGAGGTAAAGAATATTGTGCTTCTCTCTCTCCAGCCAGTAACCTTTCACATGGTCGTACCACGAGCCCCACGACACTGCACAGACAACAGCCGTCAGTCACACGGTCGTAAACATCATCTTCAATCATCTGATTGGTGTGGATTAGTCATCCGCTTCATGATTGACATTCCTTTGTCCCACAGTTACCCGCTCGTAGCTCCATATTATTTTTTAACGACACGTTTTATGGTGATAGTGTAAAACTGTAATATGTAACTTTCAAATATAAAAAGATGAGTTCACACGATGGTGATTAAGTCTTGGCCCATCTTTGTTTCTCAGTATTACAGTGTTCATGCACTTCACACGAGGATACATGACATGAAATATCACCATATTGTCATCACAGATCTGAAATGTCACCTCCTCGACAGAAGATTTCAGGGGTTATGATACTTGACTTTCACATTTCAACACCTTGAAGCTGGTTATTGGTGATTAAACACCAATGAGCTCTGTGACAATATAACTGACTTTATGACATGAATGATTCTGGGAAGTTCTGATCTTTTATGTGTTATTTATATAAGTGTAGATGTCACTTTGTTCTCCGTCTGACAGTTATTCATTTACGCACATACTTTTCATTGTCAACACGACGGCTATTAAAAAAACCAGTTAAGTTAAGGAGCTTTGGTGCCTTTAGGTGCAATTTGTATCATTTCTTTTCAAGGTGATCCTTTCGTCATGATATTCTCAGTCTGTGGTTCAGACAAAGACAAAACAAGTTTGATCGGAAACAAATAACAAGAAATTGGCTTGTCAAGTGGTAAAAGAATAATGAATATGTGTATGTATATATATATATATATATATATATATATATATATATGTGTGTGTGTATATGTAGATATGATATAGATATGTAGATATTATAATGAAGGAGCTCCAGTAGATGGTGCTCTAGGAAATGGCCTCTATGGTGACCTGGTTAACGGTTAACCACAGAAAATGACCCATGACCTTGGAGTTCAAACTATAAAGTTAGAACTGTTGACAATGCATCTGTAGAGGTGTAGAGTAGCAGCTGTTTTATTCATAATAATATAACACCAAATGAATTCATTATACTGTAAATCCTTTCCCTGTAATTAGTAACAAGGATTTGTTGATTGGTGAATTCATTGCAGGGTTAGAGGCCTTTGTGCAGATAGAACCAGTTTGTAGGTAAAGGGACACTGAGGAATGTAGATGAATCTACTTACACTCTCCTCCCATGAACTTGTGGATGTAGCCCTCCCAGGGCCCGGGCTCAGGCTGGGTCATATTCATTTGGTCAAAGTAGTAGTAGCTGACCAGGTTGTCTTTGGGATTGCGTGCCACGTAGATCGTCTTTACAAAGGAAGCAGGAGGGAGACATAGAGAAGGAGTTGTGACAACAATACAAGGCCCGGGTCATTGGATTAACATGTCTTTTATGGCATTGTGTTGTAAATGCTGTTGCTAACTGTGCAAAGCTATCCTGTGACGTTGACTCAGCAGAGTTTTCTCTCAGCAGGTTTTTCAATTATCAATTCTTACTTTGCACTTCTTTTCCCAAAATCCAAGAGGCACCATCTGAAAAGGAAGATGTGTCTTGATGATTCTTGGGGGATCGGTTTTGTTCAGAAGGTCAAGACCTGACGAGTGAAGTTAGAGAAATGGATACAAATGAGCTCAACGCCCAAAATCAACCACAGAAACTTACATTTGTTACATTTATTATCCTACAGACATGTATATACACTTAAACATGTATGTGTGTGTGTGTATATATATATATATATATATATATATATGTATATATGTATATATATATATATATATGTGTATATATATGTATATATATATATATATATATATATATATATATATATAGATAGATAGATAGATAGATAGATAGATACATACATACATACATATGTGTGTGTATTATGTATATTATTGTGACAACACACACCTGAGGGGATGGGAGGTGGGGAGCTGATCTCCAGGAAAGGACTACGGACAGGTGTGGGCGCTTGTTTGCAGGCCTCTGCATCCCCGTTGTGACGAAGTAGGTCCACGATCTCCTGAGTCCATGTGGTCCCTGGTGTCCCAAAATCATCGAGAAAACCAACAAATAAACAAAAAACCAACGAAGAACTGACAGAATAAGATACAGTCTTATGTTAAATATCCTTATTTTAGGGAAGAAATCAATTCTTTTTGCCTCATAACAGTAAATGTTTTTTTAAGAATTTTTATTTGTCCTCATTCCCCGCTTCATTCATTTTGTTTTTCATGCTCGATATTTAGTTTTTTAGGCGATTAAAAAAAAAAGGAAAAAAGTTGACAATTATTTTAATTGATTAATAATCAATTCATGACACTAATTATTTATATGCACAATGTTATTCTGAAAAGTCAACAAGTAGTCGAGGGTTAAATATAGAGATCAGTGGACATACACTTACAGTACACTTCATGTTTATATTTGAGTAAATAAGCATACACTCAAAAAAGAAATGGCTGACAAACTTAAAAATATGACTTTTATTAGTAAATTAATTAGGTTCATTCAAACTAAAGCAAGAAAGTTGGTCATTTTAGTCTGAATGAACTTAGGTGGACACTAGCGACCCTGTGACGTATGAATGAATGAATGAATGAACTACCAATGGAAGTCATATTTTTAAGTTTGTAGACAAGTGTATTTTCCTTCCATGAACACAGCAGCAGTGGCGCAGCGGTGGCGCAGCGGTGGCGCAGCGGTGGCGCAGCAGTGTGAGTACCTGCTTTGGGGTAGGTGGCGATGAGGATGTCTGAAGGGTCAGGGCTGAACTCCCACACTGAGTCAAAGTTGTTGGCGATGTAGCACATGAGAGGGACTCCTCTCACCCTGATGAGAGGGAAGCGAGTGATGGAGGCGCTGGCCTTCTCTATGACCTCTGTGAACGACAACTCTTTTTCCTCGGACATGACTGGAGTTCACTTGAGGAGAATAAAGAAAAAGGGGAATTTCCAGAAGCACTTGAGCAACACCAGTGCAGTGGTTCCTCTCCTGCAGAGAGCTCCTCTCTCTCTGTCTCTCTCTCTCTCCCTCTCTCAGCTGTTTGTGATGCCTTTGTCACAGACTTATTGGCTCGCGCTCAACCGGTAACACCTTCGATTCCGGTGCCTATAGGAAATCTTGGTTATCAGGAACCACAATCACAGCATGTGAGCCCTGATCACTCTTTCATTTGTCTTCCTGTTGGCTCTCTCTCTCTCTTTTCTCCTTTCTCCTCTTGAAGTCTTTGTGTTTCCAGCCAAGGTCTCTGCAGCCTGTGAATCCAGAAGACGTCCCTCCCTACTCAGTGTCCTGATCTCTCTGAAATTCTTTCTGTCCTCGTGCTCTCTTAATAACCTGCCTGTCAGAGCTCAGCTTCTTATCTGAAACCTACACTACAGTGCTCTTGTGTAACATTCCAACTGTTTTCCCTCTTCTATGCCTTCTCGTGCTTCCTCTCTAATATGAGGAAGAAGCAGACATGGGGAGGTTCTTAACAGAGCCACCCCCCCCCCCTCACACATACACATACACACACCAGGGAATCTGTCACAGAGGAATGCATATTTTTCTCTGAGCTCAAATTGCTTTCTTTTCACTTTTTTCACAGAAGAAGAAAACTTTAGTAAAGTTTACTGTGAGAGACACTGTGTGTCTGTATGTCCAGCTGAAACAGACCTTTGGACCCAGAGTGAATGACCTAACTGAGTAAAACATTAGCTGAAAATTACACTACAAAAAAAACCTTTTTACATGCAAGTGGACAGGGCCGGCCCAAGCCTTTATGGGGCCGTACGCTGAACCTGATCTGTGTGTAACTTACAGTGATACAAATGTATCACTGTAAGTTACTAATTATGCATTAATTATGTTATAGCTATGTTATTAACTAGTTTTTCTTTTACATTAGAGGGTAGTTGTTGTTTTTTTAAACAGGTCCCAGGGCGGGGAAACCTCAAAACGCCACCTTTGCATTTCTGTGTAGACAACAAATAAGGTATTTAGGAAACGATGATGTTAAAGTCGGGGGCATTTACTGTCAGAGTAACTAAAGTCAGTCTGAAAAGACGCTGGACATCACCAGAACACGCCCTGTACTCACAGACAAGTCAAAGTGAAGAAAACAAAAGCTATTTTTAGTTGAATTAACAGATGAGTGATTGTTCCACACACACTCAGATGCCCTGCACATCCACAGCTAGTTTCTGTGTGTGTGTGTGTGTGTGTGTGTGTGTGTGTGTGTGTGCAGTCAGCCGACTGCAGTAAATACAGTCAGATGAAGCTCAGTCTTGCCGCAGAACTGAATGATTTCCTCATTGGAAGTAGTTAGGATTATGACAGAGTCACAACTCACCAGATTAGTGATGACAGAAAATGCTGCTTAACATAAGCTCAGATATGATCAGTTTACAGAGAATGTCTTTTTTAATATGTAAAAAACATTTGTGACTGTGGCGCTGTAATGCTACACCAAACAGGGACACAATGCTACGTACATTATAATGTATATAATCACAGAGACAGAATGTAAATTAATGTAAACTGATCATATCTGAACTTATGTTGAAGCAGCATTTACTGTGACCACATTTATTTTAGAGGCTCAGCAGTGCCCCCATGTGGAGGGAAGTTTTCTAAATACACTGAAGTGAGACAGTGAGGTGGAGGTGAAGACATGCTGGTGAATTCATGCTTTTGCTGCCATATGTTTTGAACTATAGATGTTTTTTGTATAATTGCCAGCCGTCAAATGTACCGAGCCAGTGGTCCGTATCTACCCGAGACACAGCAGCTGCCTTTAGTGCTCTGTCCTTGACTTTCTAGACCTGTTATTCAAACACACACATATACATGTAATATGTATATTATATTATTATTATTATTTTTTTTAAAGACTTTGAAAGTTCAATTAGTATGTACATATTTCATACATATTTGTACAATTTCACTGCAATTTGTTCAAATACCAGCACTGTCACCTAAACCTTTAGAAATGTGGCTGTCCTCAGCAAGAGGTCACGGTGTCAAACTGCCAAAACAAGTGTTTAAAAATGCTAGAAATGCATAAACATCCTTGATCTTGGTGGATGCAGTGTTGTTTTTTTTTATATTTTCAACAAACAATGTTTGCGGTCACAGCTTTAATGTGTCAACAACGCGATCCAATGATGAGCCATCTTTGTAAAGAATTATGGAATAAATGTTGGTATTTTAGTTAAGGTTATACTGCTGATAGTTGCTGAGGGAAATCTACAGTAAATGGCTACAGTTCATAAGGCATCCATAAAGTCTCAGAGAAATAAACAGTGACCAAGAAAGTAGTAGAGAAATGCTCAGGAAAGAGCCAGAAAGTCCAGGCATACGCAGAATCCAGTTATCAATCAATGTTAGCTTTATCTGGCACAATTCTAAACAAACATCGTTCAGCAGCTTTGTCTGATTGGTTTGAGTTACAAGTAACTGCGTGAAAGTATAAAGTATAAAGTTGTCATAAAGATCCTATGACTGGCCTATATAAGATATAGCATATAGGAAAACCTATGTTAGCCTGTTGTTGTCATTAAAACTCAAATGACGTTAAGTTTGTCCAATAAAACATGGTCCAACATGGCAGCCTTCATAGAGAAGACCTAGTCGTAATGTTATTTACATCAGGACTTACATAAAGGATTAAAGGGCTCATTCTGCGGTGATGAAAACAACAACTCATACATTCAAGTGATTGTACCATCAAAATAAAACTAAACAAAGATTCTGTATAATTATTTAATATTCTATTTCTGCTTAATGGAAATAATTCCACCCAAATCTTACACACTGGACCTTTAAAGCAATAAAACAACAGACTTGGTGTTGATAAAACATACTGATAAAACACAGCTGATAAAACATAGATACATTTGACTGTAATATTTGTTTAGACCAGGGTCTCAAAATGTAATGACCAAGGGGCCACTGAGGGTCTCGTTTGGTCAGTAGAGGGCCGGTCTCTAAGTATTAGGTTCTCTAAGTATTAGAGAAAGATATCTAGATAATAATGTTTATGATCACATTTCACATAATTTCAAAATAAAAATGTTTGTTTTGATATGGAACAATTTAAAGTTTACACGTTTCACATAATTAAAAAAAAGTGTTTGTTTTGATATGGAACGATTTATAGTTTACACATTTCGCATCATATCAAAATAAGAGTTTGTTTTGATATGAAACAATTTATAGTTTACAATATAATGCAATTTATGATGCAGAATGAAAATATTAAAAACTTATAATTAATATGTCTCGAGCCACATGAAATTAAATGGGACAATAGACAAACAATGCTTGCGTTATCTCGAAATATAAATATGCAATTTATATAAATTAAACTCAAACATGTGAAATCATTTAAGAATTGTAAAAAGTATGTCCATTATCAAATAATAATTGAAAATAAATGACAACATTGAATTTTATTTAGCTCTTCGACAACTTTACTGCAGTGTTAAATGTTAAACTTTCCATTATAAATAAATAATATGTCAGTCATATATCAGCTGACCTCGTCCATGTTAGCTCTGCTCATGTGTGTTTATCCTGCTCTAGTTTGACGAACGTGAAATCAAGATGGCTGCCCTCTCTTTTATGTTCTTTACGGTATCGTCCTAGAAACGGAAGTGTCCGTGACAGCTTCCTTGGTAACAACGAGCTTGTTGTCTAGCGGTCCACTGTTCGACATGGCCAGTTACATTTCGAGTCGTATGTTCGTGTTAAACGTCGCTTTAGTTCATTTTATATACTAGTACATTTACACAGGTTGCGCGTGACGCGAAGGGAAGTATCCTAGCTAACAAAGGCTAACCTTAGCACTCTAGCTTATCCGCTAAGTGGAGTTAGGTTCACTATCATGTTCCTGTAAGAAGATGATAACCTCCCGTCAGTGGTGTCGGTTGTTTTTAGGATGTATCGCCTTCTGTGTGTGTTTGCTTGGCGCAGTGTCAGCGTTATCGTCTAATTCCACTGTTAGCCCAACAACTGAAGGAGAAGCTAACGTTGTAGAAGAAGCTACCGTTGCCGTTGAAGGAGAAGCTACCGTTGCTCCCACTGAAAACGGTCCGTCTGTAGAGGCAGTGACTGAAGAGGTTCCCACTGAATCCCCTGCCACCTCTGCCTCCACCGTGCAGCCGCCTGTGCTGCCTCCTCAGGGTAACTCACTGTCTGTGTGACCACAGCATAAACCTGTATTTCACTACAGTGAAGTGTCACAGATTAAGACAGAAGCCAGACTATTTACAACTTTAAAAACAAGTAGTTAACTCGTAGAAATATGTTAGAAAACATGCCGACATACAAATGAACATGTGGACTGGGACATCCTATTAAACCCTAAGGAGCACCAGGGGACAACAGGGGACCAACCAGTATATTATCACACAATCTACAACTGAAAATATCAGAATACAATATATTGTTATTATGTGATTGTGACATCAAGATGTGGTCTTAGATTTTGGAATAGTCATATCATGTTAAAGTATCTGTGATGACTTCAATAATCATCATATTTGTGTTATAGCAGAATTTGACCATATTTACAGTCAGTGTCATTGTTTCTAACACACGTAAATAACCTTCATTAAACATTAAAAAACAAACAAATAAAGCAGGCATTATTGGAAATGAAAGGTAGTAAGTGTATTTTAAGATCATGTAATACGGATCATAAACAGTAGATTATATATATTATTTTAGTGTGTGTTTACAGTGTATTGTCACTTTCAAGCAAAAACATCTCAAAGAAAACTTTTTACAAGTCCAGAGAAACAACTTGTGTGCAGCTTCATGTCCACATGTATCTCATATATCAGGATATAGACTAAAATATTCCATATCACCCAACCTTACAGCAATATTGATTTATATAATGAAATATATATATATATATATATATATATATATATATATATATATATATATATCTCAATATCGAATGATATAAAAAAAGTATATCCTGATAAGATTTTCTTCTTATATTGCCTAGCCCTAACTTGAATCTTTGCAAGTGTTGTTTCTTGATTCCAGAATAAAGTGTATTGCAGTATTCAATTCCAGAGCAGATAGAAGCATAAATGACCTTTTCTTAATTTGTTAAGAGAGGAATTTACTAACTTTGGTGAAAAGTCTTTGTGCAAAGCACCAGTTGAGCATCAAAATTAAGTTTGGAATATTTTTAGCAAGCACACCCACATTAGACTTCTTGGGGGGTGTCATTAACGTCACTTTAGTTTTAGTTTTTTCAAATTCTCAAAGTTACATTTCTACATCAACAACAAAGTCCAGCGCCTGAGAGCCAGTGACCGTAATGCAGGTGTCACACACCCGTCGTTAATCCAGGCAATACAAGAGATGATGTGAGTGTAAGCAGACTTCAGGGTCCATTTGTGTTGTCGTGGGCCAGATATTGGATGGATTCAAGTTTCAGAGCAGCTCCATGGCCCCTTGAACATTTCTCAGAATTTAAATGTGCTCAAGCAGTGAGCTTAGCATTTTACTGTGATTCTCTAAATCCAACCAACACCTGTCTTTTTTGTTGTGGTTGTTGTTTTCCAGGGTGTCTCTGTGATTTAACGCCTGACACCTGTGACATTGGCTGCTGCTGTGACACAGTAGACTGCGGCGTCGCTAACTTGAGTGCTGTCTTCACTGGATGTCCACAGAAAGCCGTGTAGGTCTGCTGAGCTGCTCTAAAGTGATGGCATCATATTTGACAGTTAACAGTGTGAAAACTTTTCTTTTTTTTGTGCGTGCTTTGTTCAGATCAGGAGTTTGCATCGAGAAATGGCTGATGTTCAGGGCTAACGTGGACTCATCGCTTGTCACAGTGACTGACTCCATGTTTTGTGTCCAATCTGAGGGTAAGAATGTTCTAATTAAAACAACCCAAAAACCTTAAATATAAATAAATAAATAAATATGAATGGTGAAATTTGGAAAATATGATGACACTTTTAAATGCTCAAAGAATATGTTAATATATGTTAACCAGCTAATATTAAAGCACTGGACATATTTTTACCTACATGTTTGTTTTACTGTTATTGTCTTTTACTGTAGTTTTGAATTATTGTCTTTTAATTAACTTGAATATTTTGGAAAGGCTATATGTTTTTTATTCTCCTTTTATTTATTATTATTTTATTTAACATCTGTCCAGGAACTGCAGATAAGACTTGTCTCACAAATCTGCATCAATGAACATTAAGTGTTTGAGTGTGTACAGAAGCAAACTTAACAGGTTTTATAGAGTGTCTTTGAATGTTCTGAAAATCATTCAAAAAATGATTATCTACAGATAATTTACAGATGGACTAAAATTCAAAGTCCTGGATAGATCTATCAGCAGAGACACACAGAGACAAACAACCATTCACGCCTATGGTCAATTTAGAGTGTCCAATTTCCTGGATGGATGTCCATCATGTTTATTACGTATATTTCTGTGTACTGTGATGTGTACAAATATCACATTTTTTAAAAACCTGTCTCAACAGATAAAGCAGCCCAGTCTTTTCAGGGTTTCCCTCCATCTCCAGCTTTAGGGGATTCATACCACTTCTCACCACCAGCACCAATAAGCAGCAGTCACAGCAGACCTTTCTACAGGGTAACTGAATATCACTGTGGTGTGTGATTGGACGGGAGACCTGACTCTGGGACTTCATGGATGGTCTCTGTCTTTATTGTAGGTTGACGATGTCATCCAGACGTTCATGGCCAGCTCATCTGTGCACAGTCTCCTCCGTCAGCCGTCTCCAGGGCCCGTCGCTGGATTGTGCGTCAGTCGCAACCCTGCAAGTACGTTCACAACCAACACACACACATTTCTTACATCTTTGTGAGTCCAGACTTGTTATCCAGGTGAAGGTTAAGGTTTTGTGCATTGTCGACACAGTACATTGAAAATGATCCAGCCACTGGATCCACAATTATTCTGCATCGTCAAAATGATGGAGTAACACATAGAGGTGAAAAAGGAGAAGATGTATTGCCTAAGATGATATTGTGATTGTTGTTTGTAAAGATGTGCAAATTGTCATCGTGATTATAGACAATGAATCGAGAAAATAATTGACAGATTAGGAAAATAATCCTTAGTTGCAGCCCTAAAAGATAGTGTCCACTGTATCTAATAAGCACCTGTTTTCCTCTGCTTGTAGAGTTCTTACGGTCCGTGTCTCTGTCCTGCAGCCGGATGGTGACGCCTCAGTCTTGTACCACGGACCCAACTCTCAACGCACACTCCTACTTCTCTGACTTAAATCTGCTCAAGGTCAGCAAAAACTGCCTTAATCCTTATCAGTCATTCCCAAACTTCACAACCCCATATTTTAGCATCTATAATCCTGATTTACAAACACATACAAGTGTTCCTCCGAAGAAAAAGTGTTTTTTTTTAGGTTTTTTTTGTAGAATCTTTGAACATTTTTAGGATGGATAATGCTCATCATGTAAACCCTGTTGCTTTGCTTGATTAGTTATCATGAGTTTTTAAAGTTATACTGACAGCTTCCTGACAGCCAACCAGAAAGCTTTGGAATCACTGGTGTAGATCATTTGTGCTTCTTTACAGATTCCAGTAGATGAGACAACCCAGATATCAGACCTTCTGGTAAGTTATGGATTCTACAGACAACTCAAAATCATATATGACACAAGCCTTTGTGTCACTCACTGAACAGGCATTATGTTGACTATTGCTGATTTCAGTGCATGTGGATGTGTTCACATGTGAACTCACTCAGGAGAGAGATGTTAGTACCAGTTCTGAATGGGGGCTACAGTATGTTGTTTTTTTAATCTCAGAGAGTACAATGCTGTGTTAACTCTGGTTTCAGATCTCAGTTACACCTCGGTCTACGTGGTCTGCACCAGCCCAACAAAACGACTCCTGTGTCAACGTGGTGAAACATGTGAGTATTTGCACAGTGGACTTAAATCACATGTTATTTATACGGGTCGTTCAGGCTCTTACAGTGCGATTGTATAGTCAGCACTGCCTGCACGTGCCTGTGTGTGTGTGTGTGTGTGCATGAGACCGAGAGGCACATGGACACAAGGAAAACCTGACGTTAGCCACTGAACAAAAGCTTCACATAATAAAATCATTGTCTTACTCCAATGATATCTTAATAATATGGTTATCTTAGCATTTGAGCTGCTGCTCTACTGCTGCCCTGTTTGGTAAGTTTGTGTCTCCTGTGTGGTGTGACGTAAAATCTCAGATTTTCTCTATGGACATGGGTGCAGGGGAGTGAGTAAATAAACTTCACTTACCATTTAGAAAAAGGCTGCGAACCACTTTTGTTAAGTGGCTAAAATCAGTGTTTCCTTGTGTTTTCAGTGAGTGTGAGCTTCCATATCTCCGTGTCTCAAGGTGGTGCGACTGTTGTGTCAGCGTCAGTACCTCATACAACAACACTTCTAAGTTTAATAATGAAATATCTCCTCCAGGTGGAGTTAATCATAGGATACACAGTCAGAGGGGAGCTCACGACTGCGACTGTCAACATGGTCTTAGCCGATGTGGACACAAATCAGTTAGTGCAGCAGACACACTCTGTGCAGTACAAGGTAACCCATTAAAGACCCGAGACACCACATGAAGTAGTGATTTAGGCACATATTGACGATTATTACCTTATTTCTCTTCCAGCTGTTCACTCCCAGGTCCACTCCACGAGGTCTGGCCCCCACGGATGGACTCAGAGTGGGATCTCCTGTCATTGGTCGCTTTGATCGAAACGTGACAACTGTATCCTCACCATTCAATTTGACATCATAAGTAGTTAAAGCAGCCATAGGCAGGATTGTTAGAAGAACAGTTCATTGTTGAGTTTCAACCACAGATTATAAAAAAAACACTAACATTGTGATACTGTGGTTTGTTTGTTTGTTCTGAGCTCCTCTCTTCAGATGAACATGAACAGACACACTCACTTCATATTCAACAGAAACCTGCTGATATTACAGGTTTAAGGGTATTTATTGTCTGGCACGTCCGAGACTCGTTCCTTCTTTAAGGTTTCTCTGCAGCATAGGCAGTAGTCGATGCTGGAGAAGTGTTAGGAGTAAAACAGCCAATAGCAGCACCTTCTCTCACTCCATTCAACATTCCCATGCTGCATACAGGAAGTGATTATGTCAAGACAGATGGAGGCAACCGTATAACGCAATAACGTTGTGCTAGTCAAGTGGGATGGCTGGTCATTCAGCACTTTGTCAGGATTCTTCTTTTCCCCGTCCACCACTGCTCTGCTGCTACGCACACACAAAAGCTTCCTTGTCCAGCGCTGATAGTTTTGCCTGACTGAGTCTCCTGATGCCGCGTGGAAATCATGTTATATCGTCTCTGTTCACAAAGACCAACTAGAGACAGAATAATAACACCAACGGTGAAAGGTGAAAGATTCCTTAACAGATGGTCAGGTGACCACGGCCATGATGTCTCAGGGAGGGGAATGTTCCTCTGACTCCAGCACACGAGCACCGATCCTCTTCACACACAACACCATCAGCGGCTGCACATTCAGGTGAATCCACAGACTCACTCCACCACCATCGTCTCTTTATTAAACTAAGGAAGGTTTCATCTCAGCGTCTGTGTGTGCTGTTGTCCAGTTCCCCGTCGAGCAGCTGTTCAGAGCTGCGCTCCCAGATCTACGGGATCTTGCAGGGACTTGCTGCTCCCAATGAGCTCGCCATGAACTCCGGCTCCCAGCCCAACTGGACAAGAGTCATCACTCAGGACTGTCGGGTCAGCCCACAGGTACAGCTGAAGCAGAGAGCTCTGGGCTTTCAGAGCTCAGTCATTATACTTAAAAATAACTCTCTTAGTTCAGTCTTCCCATGTAAATGGAACGCGTCATTAATACAATTATGAACTTCAGAAATGAGTGGTCCTCTCTGCTGGTGAGGTGAATGGTGAATGAGTGAAATAACGTCACACACGGTCACTTTGAGGATATTTTTACTTGACCCTATATATACAAGTGTTAACTCTTGTCTTTTTACATCAGGAGTCATGTGACACTGGCTGCCTCCTCCCCAGCTCTCTCTCTATCCAAGTGCTATGGGCTCGCCAGGGTCTCGTAGACCTTCCACAGAACTACGTCCTCGGGGCCAAATACATTTTCAAGTGTCAAAACTTCAAGGTAAACATCAAACTGTTCCACATGTCTAACCGTTCACACTAACCGTTCAAACTGTTCCACACGTCTAACCGTTCACACTGTTCCACACGTCTAACCGTTCACACCGTTCCACACGTCTAACCGTTCACACCGTTCCACACGTCTAACCGTTCACACCGTTCCACACGTCTAACCGTTCACACCGTTCCACACGTCTAACCGTTCACACCGTTCCACACGTCTAACCGTTCACACTGTTCCACACGTCTAACCGTTCACACTGTTCCACATGTCTAACCGTTCACACTGTTCCACACGTCTAACCGTTCACACTGTTCCACATGTCTTGTATTAAACACCCTCCTCTCTTCTTCAGTGTCCCCTGTCGTCCCGCCTCGCTCTAACCACCGAGGTGATGTTTGCAGACACCACAGTTTACCCAGAATCCCCCAGAGGCTCGCCTCAACCTGACTGGAAGTTTCCGTTTGGTTTCTTCACCCGAGGCGCGGCTGAGCTGGACCGGCACATTGTTATTAACAAAGCCTGTGACGCTGAGGTCACATGGAGCTTAATGCTGTTCACACTCCTGTCACTAACAGGATTACAATTCTCCACAAGGTAGCAGGACACTCGAGGCACATGGACACATTTGGCTTTTATTTTTTTACCATATTAAAAAGTCAAATACTTGTATACTCTGTAGACTGTATTCTCTTTGTACATTAGATACTTCATCACTGAGGTAAAGAGGCTTTCGTTGCACACCGCTCCTCGTCTCTCTCCTCTTTTTGCTCTGGTTGGTTTGTGTGCGTTCTCCCCTTAAGCCCCGCGTTAGTCCCGTGAACGTAGCGCAGCAGGTTGACCACTGCAGCAGGAGTAATGCCTTGTAAACGTGTAGCAGAACCCAGCTGCAGGAGAAAGAAGAACAAAAGAGGTGGAAACTAAGTATATGAATCATTTTAGGTCTTAGTAGAGTATTAGGGCAACATTGATGGCATGGTAGCAGAGTGTTGAAGCAGGCGGGGTCACCTGGTGCAGAGTTTTTGAACATTTTAATGTTGAAAAGGGGGAATTCTAAGGCTCACTAAGTTTCTCCTTATATTTCCCTTTAAGGTCAGATATCACGTTTTAAATAGCAAAGAACACAACAACGGGATAACAGAGTTTACGTGAATTCTAATTAACCGTCATCATGCATTTTATAACAAACATCGATTTCATATTTTATACGGGAAAACTATTCTAGCATCCATTTGGTGAGAGGGCGCAGCGCCCCCTGCTGCCCAGCTAAGTGTTATGATCAGGGGCTGCGTGAGTTGTTTAGGTCAAAGTTCAGCAAAAGTTTGTGATCAAAAGACCCGAGGTCAGCTGACGACCTTTAATACACTGAATGATCCGTTTTTTCAGGCTCATTCTCGGATGACAATGGCAGGATTCATGGATGAGCATGAGTCATCATGTCATGGTTTTCAGACGTACGTTAACAGTGAGTGTCAGTTGTCAGTGATGAGTGATGAGTGACGGTCACACTCACAGTGCTGGGTCGAACTCTGTCCAGAATCTCCCGGACCTCCTGAGACAGTGACACCGGGAGAGAGAAGTAGTCTAAGTCCTGTGGCAGAGACATGTTCTCCTCTCTCTGAATTCTCTCAATCTCTTTCTTCTGCATGTCACAGTACGGCTTGTACACAGCTGCATGACAGAGGGGAGACACATTTATTTAGTCATGATGTCAGAGTAGTTTAAAAGGCAATATTTACGATTCGAGGCGATGCGGTAGGATCACTGAGCCTGTGACATTGACTTTAATGGAAACACTCAGGAAATACTCATTTTAACCCAATCAATTCTATGCCAGCTGTACAATATCTTAAGTAGACGTTTAGACCAGTTTGTGTTGCTTTGTGAAGCATTCAGCAGCTGCTGGTCTAAGTTAGTGTGACTTGCAGACATGTGAAAAAGAATTTCAAGCACCAAAGTTGATGTAAAATCACAGATTTTCTCAGTGGAGTTTGGTGGAAGGGAGTGAGCGGTTCACAAACGGCAAAACAAAGTGTGGATTTTATTCTTTATATATGAACTTTAATGTTTTTAGGGTAAATAAATCTGTTTTTTCCTTGTGTCCCTGTGGGTAGTCATTATTTTCACTGATTCTAGGTGCAGGGGCTGTGTCAGTACCCGTTATTACCCCACTTCCCTTAGTCCTACAACTCATTTAGACGAGACTGGGTTTGTCAGTGTTTACCTTCTATCTTGAGTCTCTGTGAGAATTCTGTGTAAGGAGAGAGGCTCTCTGGGAAGACGGACGCCAACATTTCAAAAGTAACATGGTTGTACTGGAGCAGTTCGCCCGCACTGAAACGTAAGTCACACACATCGACCTCACAGGTTAACATTAGAAACTTTTGAAACCTTCTTTTTTGTGATTCCACAGTGTTGTGTACATCACTCACGTCACCAGTGTATTCTTGTTCTCACTCATCTGCAGGCCGGGCAGCTTGTTTCTCCACTTGTTTGTGGACAGCGCGAGAGCGTGAAGAGCCGCGAGAGCGTCCTGCAGACTGTCCCTCACTCTCACTGCCTCGCGGTAACGCAGGGACGACACACAGCCAACCTCCTCCGACCCTGACACACAACAACAGCAACACCATAAACTCTCTATACCGTGAATACATGTATATTATATCTATATCATGACAAGAGACGAGGTATGGTCGTAGGTTTTGTGTCATGATAAAGTATCTGGGATGACTTTTCCTGGTTTTAAAAACTGATAACCATCATATTTGTGTTATTGCAGAATTTGACCGTATTTATAGTCAATGTCATTGTTTCTAAATATCCTTCATTAAAAGGCCAAAGAAATAAAGCAGGTTTTATCTGAAAGGTAATAAGTGTATTTTCAGATCGTAGATTATATTTTATTTCACAGTGTGTTTACAGTGTATTGTCAGTCTCCTTTGAGAAGCACAAACTTTATATCGTCTAGATCTCACATATTATTATAAAAACTCACAATATCCAGGCATCATTTATAAGCCATATAGAAATATTGATTTGTTTTATAACGTGATAAATATTGAATGATGTAAAAAAGTACAGTATATGTTAATAAGATTTGTACCATATCGCCCAGCCCTCCCTTGATGTGTATTTATCTTGTGATATTTGAATGGGTTACTGTTGCGACAGAAATGATGGAACATTATTTGTATGTTGTGTCTTCCTGTGTGCAGTACAGGAATGTCACCGGGTGACACGTTATCTTGTGTGGAGCTCATACACTAACGCAGTTTTTCGGGAAAACTCATTTCAAAATGATTTGAACGTCATTTTTAAAAGTTACACACTACAGGTTTGAAACGATGCACTGTGACTCGTTGCTTCAACAATAACCAAAGTCCCGGATACTTTACGCACCTTTCAGAGTGAGGCGGAGGTCAGCGTTGTCCGGCCTCAGAGAGGTCCGGAACTCCGCTCTGCTGGTGAACATGCGGTACGGCTCTGTGACTCCTCGACACACCAGGTCATCAATCAGAACTCCAATGTAACTCTCTGTCCGAGACAACGCCACTGGAGGTAAGGAGAGCGCCCAGCGGGCGGCGTTCACGCCCGCCCACAACCCCTGCACTCATAGATTAGTATACGACATGTTGAGTGAGACATAAAAAAGACACATAAGACATTTTATAGATGTAGGTTGTGCCGTTTAGGGAAAACACTTTCATTATCATTCATGTACGTGTAAGAATAGACTCTTTATCTGGGTTTAGTTTAGTGGAAAGTATTGAAAATACCACAAATTCAAGGACTGAATGTGCCGACTCAGTTTAAGGTGGGAGGACAACTTTTTAACAACTTTACTTGATTGATTTGCAGCACGCTCTGCATCTGGACAAGTGATTGTCCTCACGATCTTGGTCAAAGTCAGTCTTTGTCATTTTCTTTGGTGAGACAGAGATCTTGGAATTTGCATTTCCCAGGCGATGTTACTCTCATTGTTCTCCACGTAATCTCACGTCCCAGCGGCGGAAAGAGACAGAGACTTCTTGCCTCCATTTGTCTTGACAAAATAAATCACTTCCTGTGTGCAGCATGGGAATGTTGAGGGGCAACACAAGATCTAAACACTGCTATAGTGAGAAACAGTAGAGTCACATGGACCTGATAGACTTAATCATTATTGTCTGAACTCGTTTGAGAATAGTTGGAATGTTTTTGTTCTTTCGGCTTCTCCCTCTCTAGGGGGCGCCACAGCTGATGATCCACAGATTTGATTTGGCAGTGATTTTTACCCCAGATGCCCTTCTAGATGCAACCCTGGTCAATTCAATTCAAAGAAAATCTCAGTACCTGCTGTCTACTGGGTTTCTGCTGCAGAAATGTGACTTTACAGGACGCTCATGCATGAAGAATGGCTATGAATGAACTTACAAGGTGATTTTGGTGAGTTTCACCAAATACAAACAAACAAATAAATAAATAAATAAATAAATAAATAAAGCAGCTACCTGTGCAGCAGCCTCTTCATAGCCTGTGGTTCCATTGATCTGACCAGCCAGAAACAGACCCTGAGTGCTTTTCACCTGCAGAGCAGGGCTCAGCTGAGTGGGGCACACAAAATCATACTGTACACCATAACCTGGAAATCCCAACAAACAAAAACACATTTTTATTTTAACTGTCGATCCATAAACTACTGTTTGAACAAGCAGGTAAATCCATTATACTCTACACGTTTACATCAGTAAAGACCCCAGTCAGCCCTGATATTAACACCCATCCTCCTGTGCCTGGTGCCTGGTGTGTGTGTGTGTGTGTGAGAGGTTTTGAGATTCTCCGACTAATGTCACATGACATCATGGCGTCCAGGCCAACCAGACTCAGTCGGTTCACGTGTGTTCACACACAAAGCTCTACGACACTAGACGTTGTATCTACAGAGACTGTTTAGTCACAAATGCACACGAGAGTCGCACAAGAGTCATCTCAGAGCTTTATACGGGACCGTGTTACTGTACCAGGAGTGTGGATCTCAGCTCGGCGCAAGGCTGGGATTTCTCTGATGAGTCGCAGCTGCATGTCGGGGGGCATGGTCATGGACAGGCCCTGTGGGTACAGAAGGTCAGAGGTCAACCCCTCGGGCTCCAGCCACACCTGGTGACTCCGGCCTGGGAAGCGAAGCACGCGTGACTCGATGGACGGGCAGTATCTGAGAGAGAGGGAGAGAGGGAGAGAGGGAGGGGGGAGTTGGTGTGTCAGACTTTCACACATAAGGTTGTGATGTTCAGGAAAACACTTTCATTATCATTCATGTACATGTAAGAATAGACTCTTTATCTGGGTTTAGTTTAGTGTAAAGCATTGAGACATTTACCTGAATATCAACTTAACTTAAATGAAGGGTTAGATCACAGTGTGTGTGTGTGTGTGTGTGTGCAGGATTACCTGGGTCCCTTGGTGTCTTGCTGTATGTGACAGTTGAGATGAAGACTCTCCTTCACGACTCTTTCCACTCCAGGCGTTGTAGTGGTCAGGTGACAAGGCAGCTGCTCTTCAGGCTTCAGGGAGTTTCATTTTTAAAATAAAGCACTCTTCAGTTAAAAAGGACAGTTTTTAGAGTGACTCACGAGCAGTGATTGTGCTGCTCATTCTCACTTCCATTGATACACAAGAAAATAAACAGATTTCACTCATTTAACAAAAGGCTTACCTTGACAGCTCGATGTCAGCTTGAGTCTATAATAACTAAAGAACATGTTCACTGCTTTATCTGCTTTATCTCAGCTTTGATGCAGTGAAAAAGTTGTTTAATGGTGAGATAAAGCAGTGAACATATATATATATTCGCCTGGGAATATATATATACAGTATATATAACTGAACTATCCCTTTAAGTGGACATTCAGTAGAAGTACCTGGGCTTTTATTTCAGAAGTATAGGTGAACAAAAACATGCACAGATTACAGAGGAACTAGATGTTACACCTCACATTGACTTTACCTTGCAGCGTGTATGTTTATTAAGGAAGCTGAATGGAGTTGGATGTGTGTCAGGCAGATGAAGTTGAGCCTGGCAGAGGTCCACTGAATCCTTCACAATCCTGGGAGGAGTGCCAGTTCTCAGTCTGCCTGTCCTGAGTCCTAGCCTCTCCCTCAGAGTGTGAGACAGCCCAGCACTAGATGGAGCATCTCCAAATCGACCCCCGGGGGACATGGTCTGGCCCATGAAAAGGGCGCCAGATAAGAAAGTGCCTGTGGTAAGAACCACTGAGCTGGCTGTGATGGGCTGACTTCTGTTTGCTGAGAGGATGAAACAAGTGAAAAGGACCAGAAACTGATGAACATGAAGGACAAAACCTGTGTGAAGTGTATATAAGGTTAAAGGGATAGTTCAGGTTTTTCTTTCCAATGACACTCACTTAATAAATGGCCACTTAACGTAATAATAAAATCGACTTAACTTTATCTAAACAATATGTCACGACTTGATTTCACCTACAGACTGAACTTTGTGTCACTTGTGTAAAACGCTCACTTCCCACACCAAAGTTCATAGAGACAATAGCTGTTTTTAACATGTGGAGACACAGGAGCTGCTTGTCTACTGATTTCAAACACTAAAGTCACAAAACAACACATTTGATTAAAAACTCCTGTGATGCAACATTTCAGATTTTCTCTATGGAATTAGGTGCAGGAGTGAGTGGTTTACAAAGCAACAGAAACGCTGTCTAACAGTCAGATAAAGCAGCAAACACATTGTTATGGTACCGTAGACTGAGCTGCCACAGATTTTATTAGCTTGGCTGCCTGTCCTGTGCTGGTGTTATTCCTCATATAACCCTGAACTATCCCTTTAATGATTGTTTGTGACAGCAGCAGTAGCAGTAAACATGTAAACCTCAGCATTAACAGTCCTCCTACCCAAACGTATCCCTGTGACTCTGTGGTGTCCCGGCTCCTCTGGGTTCGGCTCTGTGACCAGCAGTTCCTCCACTGAACCTTCCAACACCGTGAGCCTGGGAGTGGACAGCAGCTCAGACTGAAACACACACAACACACAGACACACACGTTTAGGTCTATCACAGGAGACACAGCTGGTAATAATAAATAATAAAAATAATAATAATATTAATAATAGATGAAATTTCTATGTGCTTTTCCAGACACTCAAAGAAACTTAACAGAATAACAAAAGAAAAAAACGAAATAACTGAAATAATGTTTGAACAGGTGTGTCTTGATCAGCAGATATTGAATATGCTCGCTACGTATGTTTGTAAAAGTGTAAAATAATCATTGATAACACACTATACAGCATATATTTATTTAATAATGTTTTAGGAAAGTAAAGACACCGTCACAACAACTGTACGTGCCATGTTTTTGCACATAAAAGGTCATATGCTCATTTTCATATAATAAAACGTATTGTGTGTACATGTTCTGTTTTTGTAGGAGATTGCACTGGAGGCCTGGCAACCCATGCAGCTATGAGTGCATGGAAATAATTCATCTCAAGGTTTCAGAGCAGGAGTTGAGTTAAGTGGCACAAACCAGCCTTTCCATGCAAATCAAGTACAATATCATCCTTTTTGTAACATGAAGGTCTCTGTAGTTCCCAGATGCATTTGGGAAAGGGAGGAGTGAGAGGAGGAGTCCTCTGTTTGCTGCACTCCACAGTCTTACCATTAGATTTCACTCACACAGAAAACTACACAGTTCTTTGATTTTCTCTAGATTTGATACCTGAATGAATTCACGGTAGCGTTGACGGTCCAGCTGGGCCCTCGGGCCCCACACTGCGGGGCCTTTTTTGCGATTCAGGATGGTGAAGTGGATCCCAGCCCAGTCTCCTGCTCGACCACAAAGTCCGTCCAGAGCATCCACCTCTTTCACAAGCTGCCCCTTCCCGACTCCACCCAGAGACGGGTTACAGGACAGAGCACCTGCACGGAACATGGGCCGCTCACTCTCTCAGTCCACTTATCCACAATGGATTCTTATTACATTTTCAATATTTCCTTCTGCCTTCATTGCAAAAGTTAGAAAGAAAAAAACAATAGCAGCATGGAAGCATTTAGCTGTTCAATGCACCTGCAGGAAGTCTGAGAAAAAACTACTGACAATTATTCATTAATGATTCATCATCGATTATTTTCTCGATGAATTGTTTAGTTCATGAAATATCTGACGTTGATGATGTTCTCAAATGTCTTGTTTTTGTCCACAAACTGAAATGATTCAGTTTGAATGATTTATTTGTGATATGGAGCAAAGTAACCAGAATATATTCACATTTAAGACGCTGGAAAATGAAAAAAAAAACACCTAAACCGATTCAACTCTGAGCAAAATAGTTTATAGACGATTAATCGATGCAGCCCTAAAAATAACCATTTTAAATATAATTCAAAACAGATTATTTTCTGTAATTGTTGCTTAAACCTAAAAAAAATGTTTCCCTCTGTGCTTATCTTAATTTTATCTCATATAAGGCTGCAACAATTATTCGATTATTAATCCATTACTAAATTAATCATCAACTTTTTTTTTTTTTAAATAATTAAAACATGATTTGAGATTTTTCAGCTCCTTAAAACGTGAATATGTTTGGTTTTCTTTGCTCCATATAACAAAGAAATCATTCAAATGTAATCATTTTGGTTTGGGGACAACATTTTCTGGACCAAACAAGTACTCAACAATAATTGACAGATAAATTCATTATTTAGCTGCAGCCCCGCTCTAATGCACGCCTGATTGTATGTGTACTTATACCTTGAGGCATCCTTTTACTCTCACCCCACTAATATTGCAGGTGTTCATGTCTGCACATGCTGTCATTCCTGTGAAAATTAAAAAAAAACTTGAATATACCTTCAATCTATCCCTTATATGTAGATGTGGTCCTCACAAATATGGATTCAATGCTGAGCCATCTATATATATATATGTATATATATGTATATATATATATATATATATATAAGATGACTCTGCCCCTTTATCTCACCAATGGTTTGTATTTTCTGTGTGACCAGAAGAGTCTCGGCTCCCACTCTGGCCGCTGCCGCCGCCGCCTCGGTCCCTGCGTGACCTCCACCCACCACGATGACATCATACTGCTGTCTGGCGAGGTGAGCGGCCCGTCTGGAGAGCAGGGACAGGACGCTCCACGGGAGGGGGCGCTTCTTTGTCAACATGTGAGAGGCCGACTGCTCACCTGCTGATGTCAAGGTCAGATATTAATAAACAGCTTTTAAATACTTTGTTTTGCACTAAAACAAGGTCTTACTCATACGTCTGCTGTATTCTCTCATACAGTTTAAATAAAGGTGTTCTACTCTATTGGACTTTTTTTTAATTCAATTTCATTTTTATTAAAAACAAACTTATATTTGGTTGTCTTGATTACAATGAAAAAGACAATAATGTTTTTTCCTCCAAAATGTAAATGAACAAACTAGGGCTGCACAATATATTGAAAATGTTTCCTCACCACAACATCATCAGGCACAATAAACACAGTAAAACTATATAAACATTGCTTGACCTGCGATCATCATAGTGAGCAATCAAACAATGAGCTACCATAAAAGTAGATCTCTCACTCATCTTCTACCACTTTACCCTCCACACGAGGGTAAATCATTTATTTTTAAATCATGTATTTCAACAATGTATAATGCTTTTTTATTTTTTATTACTACTCACTGTTTGGATCTATGTTAGCACCGAGCTAAGGCTACAACTAATCGGTTACTGAATTAATCGGCAACTATTTTGATTATATTTTGTTTTTTTAAATGGTTAAAATAGTTTTTTTTCTGATTTTTCAAATGTGAATATAATCCGAAGAACAAAGAAATCAATCAAACTGAATCATCTTGATTTGTGGACAAAACAAGACTTTTGAGAACATCATCATTTTGCAGTTTGCGAAACACCGATCGACAATTTTTCAACATTTTATAGACCAAACAACTGAATTAATAGAGAATATAATCAACAGTTACAGCACTACAACAAACCCAAAGCAGGATGGCATTTAACACTCTACTCTTGTCCTTATCCGTATCTTATTTACACATGTAACGTCCTTTCAGCCCTGCAATATTCAAAAATCTACTATTATGCAGCCCTTAACAAAACCATCATGCTTTATTTTAGTTAATGAGACAATGGATGTTCCAACAACTTCTTCCACACAAAACAAAAATTAAGTTACACAATTCACATGTGATACATATAATGATTTAGGTAACAATATGTACGTTATTAATTCAACATTGTTAAATTATTATTACTTTAATGATTTACTGATGACACAAATAGACAGCCACAGGAAACTAGCAACCCAGACTTTTAGACGTTAATGGGAGAACAGTTTTAATCTACTGACCCTTTCTGCTAAATGTTGAGCTACAATGTATCTATAAAATCACTGCATTCAACAGTCCATGCTATGTATCACAGCGTCGAACACAACAATGTAACTGTTAAAGATACATACAGCCTCTGAAGGTGTTGACGAGGGAGCACTTTAGTTGAATTCCTGGATTGTTGGTGTCAAGCTCATGAAGCACAAACGCTCTTCATGGAGGCGGCCATGCTGTGTTCAGCTTCCAGCCGTAATAACTGGAGTATAGAGTCACTCACAAATGTGCTCAGTCGGGTCATTGGCTTGTCCTTAAATGTCCTCTCATCAACGAGCAAATACAAGTGTTCACAGGAAAGCAATTGCAATTGCACACACATGAAAGGGTGCGCCAAACAAACATGAAGGTCATTTCTTTGTTGAAAAGAGGAAAAAAAAAAAACACACACACACACACACACATATATTGATGTTTTGTGTGCTGGCTGCCACGTGTACAATAGGTACCGTCCATTCTTGTTTACATCAGAGATCAAACATATTTAATCACACACAGCTTCGATGTACACAATGTAACCACGTACGCGCGTTCACTAGTGGGTCAGAGGCTCACGAGCACGTCCACGCCCCCTCCCCCCCCTCCAGCCGGTTTCCACTCCGCCGCGCGCGGATTGAGTCAAGTGAAACTACCGAGAGGTGGTGTTGACCGACCGCTGCCGGTTTTCAGTAAGAAAACTGCAAAACCTAACTTTCTAAGGCAACTGACACTGACGTTTAGGACTTGATTTTTAACGGAAGGGTCAGCGGTGCCGAACTCGAGGCGACGCGACAGCGAGAAGAAAGTAAATCCCGGAGGGAAAGCGTCTGAAGTGAGCTAGAGGATCAAAGCTAACGCTAACGCTAACGTAGCCAGCTAAGTGCTAAAGAATTGCACGAAAACGCGTGTTTTTTTTTTATCTGTCGCTTGCTTCGACATAACCTTTATGGTTACAAAGTAGATAGTGTGGAGCGAGTCTGTTAAGTTATATGTTACGTTTAATTTAAACTGAGGTATTTTGGCTTTACATTGTAGGCCACAAGCGACTCGTACTCAGTTGGTGAGATTAGCTACAGTAGCCGGGCTAATTGAGGTTACCCGGCTCTGCGCTCCTCAGGACAGGTGATACTGTTAAACATAGCTCACTGCTAAACAAACTTAACATCGTGAGTATCACTGTTTATAAGTTCGCTTACACGCGATACTCTTTAAGCCTTGTGCTTCGCAATGCTAAAACAACAGCAGCAGCCCGGCACAGGCGGGAGAAAAGCATCTAACGGAACCACGGGCCCCGCCAGTATGTCTTCCCCAGTCAGCGGCACCAACAACAGCAACAGGACACCGGCCGGGAGGTAAGTGAGCTGGGAGAGCCTTGGTAGGAGAGACCGGGGATTGTACTGTGTTTCCGAGGCCTACCGGTTAAAGCGCTGTGTACGTAGTGGGCGTGCCCCACGCTTCTCTAGCCAATGACACATGCTCATGTTAGATTGACAGATTCAGCTGAGCAATCGGAATGCTCACTTTCAACAAAAGCGAAGAAACAAGGCGGGTCCAAGCGTGGGGAAAGCTATGGTTAGCAAATCAGCGTTAAAGCGACACAAAGTTTATCTGGCCTGTCAGTGTCAGAGAGGGGACGCTGGCGATTGCAAAACGTTAAAAACACAACAACACGCATCTCTTGCCAGGAAAACGGCGTGCTATATAAAGGTTATAGCTAATATTGAAAAGATGTAATGGTTAGCACAAGGTCATACGTGGTCAAATTGTATGAGATGAGTGTGTGTTTTCTGAATTCTTGTCAGCTTTGTCTCTTTGTTTTGTCACCGTGTGTGGGGCTAGCAGTGATACAATACCATGTGTGCAGTCTTTATGGAGAGCATTTCATGTCAATCTTGAATTAGTTATTGAATATGCGATTGTGTGTTTATTACTACACACATTGTTTTATTTTTTTTATCATAGATGCTGTTGTTATTTATAAATTGTCTTTCTAATTTTTTATACTATGAAAGGTGGAGGCCTAACTCTGGCATAAGGCAGGTTGAATGTATCTTAAGAGACATTAAAGGACGTATTCATGTGCTAAATGTTGAACAAATACTGAGTTTGGGCTTTTTGTCAGGCCTCTAACTAAGCGTGCCACTTTCTTCCCAGGTAGCCATATTTTGTATGAGGAATGTGACACCGCTATGACAACCTTTTTAAAAACAAGTTAAACTCCTTTCGTATTTAAGCCGGCAAACATGTTTTTTTTAAAATATGCTTTCTCCACTACCACAGGAATCGACCCTCTGCAAAGCCATCATTCCAGTCATCACCTGTGAGTATTCTGATCCACAAACTTTGGGAAGTAAACAAACAACATGTTATGTGTTGTAAAAATGAAAGAACAATCCTATAAAATATCTTAGTCAAATCTGGATCTTAATGACCTCCTCTGTCATCATGTTTTAGAGTTAAGGTAAAGTAATATGTTGAATTGATAAGTTGAAAATTGTGATTACACTTTTGGAGACTAATTTTTACAGAAATAGAAAATAATTTGTAGATAAACTGTAAATGGGCTAATCTTCCATTTTGGAGAGTGGTAAAACTGGCTCTCTTTTGTAAAAGAGGAAGTTTTTGCAATTCAACTCAACCTTAGAGCGCCCTTTTCTTTGAAAGGCATCGGCTAAGTTTATGTATTGGTTAACGCTTTGTAACAGCGATGTTTATTTCAGCGTCAAACAACGTGAAGTCAAATGTGCCTTTTTTTAAATAAACTTTCGTGTGTATATGCAACATGAAGAACAAGGGCAACTAGAACATTTCTCAGGAGAAATTTCTGAACATGCATATCATTGGATCTGTTTATGGTTTGCTGGGGCAACAGAATTCCATCTGCCTTTGATCTGTGCTCTCCGTTCATTTCCTATGGGAAATATTCAGTTTTTCTTTCCACAATTATGAAACACTTAGAAAAGCCATAGCTCACAATTCCTAGTTGAGTCACACGCTTTGATGTAAGATTTGTGAGGAACAAGTTTTGTGATTAAAATTGGGCAAGAAAAGTGCTAAGAAGAAATAAAAAAACACATTAATATTATGAGACAAGCTAACCTGTCCTAGCTAACTCATCTCAATCCTTGCATGAGAAATCATCAAAGGAAGGAGAAGGATTAAGTATCCAGAAGGAGATGGAGACTGCAATGGGGAGATTGTGAACTGTGTTGAAGAACCAGAGGACACAGACAGATCACACAAGATCAGCAACATTGTTAACTTTAAGGTTTTGAGTTTTGAGAGAGAGGAACAACCCAGAAGGATTATGGAACAAGGATGAGGGTAAAATAATTGAGTACAAGAATGAATGAGAACCGTGCAAAAGAAATTTGAATTGTGTAAGGTAGCATTACACCACTTGGTGTGCAGTCTGCCAGGCACTATTAAAAAATGAAGAGGCACAGTGAGCGATTGCAAGGTGGTGCGAGACAATTGACTATATGCACAGGCTCTTCTCTGTTTGACTATTTCCTGAAGGCTGTCAGCCAGAGATGCTCAACAGTCATTCCTGCAGACGTGAGCAAGACTATTTGGTCTTGAAGTCACTGAGTAGAAGCCTGTTTCAAATCTGTGGGTGGGCTGGTCTGACCTTTTCAAATGGGGTGACAATGAAAAGCAACTTGACTCACTGTGTTTGCTTAAATATAACTAACTGTGTGGCACTTTACATGCTAGTCACTAGTTTGGAATGCTGCGTCAGCATTTCCCACCTGTTTTCTTTATTATCGTATCTGCCTTTTTTTTGGTTGTAAACATTTACATTTCTCAGCTTATTTAGCTTATCAAAAAAGGTTGCGCTCGTTTAGGACATTCTTGCAACTTTTCTTCCAGTTCCAATTATCCAGCAGGCTGTTCACTGAGAGGTGTAATTCTGCCCTCCACATTTTAAGGTTTTTAATCAGTTCTTCACCTCCTCTTGAAAGCGACTTGTCATTTGTTTCCAGGTTTTTTTTTTTTTTACTTAAATAGTGATGGCAGATCAAAGGCATCAGTAAAATTAAACAGGGCTGATCTAAGGTACCTTCGTGAGTTGAATGGAACCCTTGTCTATTCAGCATAGAACTGTGAACAAGGTTGCTACACATACACACACTCACATTTAGATCAAGAGTCAGAGAGAAAGTCACAAATAGAAAGACACACGTGGAAAGAGTTCTCAATATTCCCAACTGCATTTTCCGGTGGAATGTTCATGTTCTAGTTCTTTTGGAAACTTTGTCTTGACTATGCTTGTTCTGTCTGCAGGTTTTTGAGGGTGTATACAACAATGCCAGAATGCTTCATTTCCTCACAGCTGTCGTGGTGAGTTACGTCCTAATTTATTTTAATTACGTCACTCTCTTACCGTAGTTGGAGATTAAACGTAACCTACCGTGATGTGTCTGTCCGAGGTTATACTGGGGTACAGCAAGTTGCAGACAGATGCTGCTGGTTAAAGTTTGGCTATTGGGCTTGAAAAAAAATGCACTGTATTGCTTTTTTCTGTTTCCGAAGAGGCAACTGAGCATGTTTTTCTCATTTAGACATGAGCTTGTTTTCTGTTTAAGGTTTTAATAAAATCTTAATCTCTTTCAGGGTTCCACCTGTGACATAAGAGTCAAGAATGGCAGTGTATTTGAAGGCATATTCAAGACTCTAAGTTCTCGGGTAAGAAACACACATTGAGAAAAAGTTTATTTTGCCCGTTCATTAAAAGCACCACAAACAATCCTGCCTGTGTAATGGTAAACACCTATCAATATCACACTTTCTTTTATATGACGATTCCTGTTCCCATGGTTCACACAGTCCTCAAATTTCATCTGCCCTTTTCATGTTTGATTGTTAGTGCGAGTTGGCTGTGGATGCTGTACACAAACGCAGTGAGGACGACGGATCAACGTCGGTTCCGCCACGGAGGGAAGACATCACTGACACTATGATCTTTAGCCCTTCAGATCTGGTGACAATGATCTGCAAAGATGTTGACCTCAACTATGCCACCAGAGGTACAATACACACACACTCACACGGGGGGGTGGAGGTAAAGGTGCAAGAAAAGCTGTAAACAGTAGTGGTGGGCATGAGCATTTGATTATCAGTGATTGTGATGCAAACCGATGTTTTATCAGGGATTGCATTTACAAAAACATATCTTTCTACTTCAGTAACTGCCTTAGTTGTGGTGCATCTGTCATCACAAGGTGGCAGCAGCAGCAAGAATGTAGTTGGTGGATGTATGCTATAAAGTAGAATGTAGTTGTTTTTGTGGCATGGACCCAAAACCAGAAGCTTCATAGTGCCAGTGCAGGCAATGTAGTCCAGGTTTCTTGCTCAACATGCTGTAGATCCCACAGAAGTGATGAAATTTACCAGGGTGTTTGAATGCATCTTGTTAGCTCAAAGTACTGTGATTCCTGCTTTACCTTCACTAGCTCTCACAAGCCTTTGAATATTCAAATATTCATCAAATGATACCATCAAATATTCAAATACCTTTTTTGCTACAAATGCCCATCCCTAGTAAACACAGGCCTGCAATGCCTTTGTTTCAGATACATGTCGTCCAGTGGAAATCGTTGATCTGTTTGTCACCATTGTGACTGATGTTAGCAGGGCTCTAGAGAACGACCATCAGTGTTAAAATTGTGGTGGTGACTACATATGGGAAGTGCAAGAATCAGCTGTGGCGTGGTGGCTAATGCCTCCTGAGGACACCACTTCCACCCTGAGCTGTGAGAGAACTCAAGCTCTGTCATCCTCTCGGGAAAGTGGGCACTCACACTCACTAGTGGGCACTTGTGTGCTACTGGTGGTACGAGTACAACAGTTTGAGAATTGAGGATGTTGTCCCTTATAGTAAAGAGAAAGCAGTTTAACTTGTTGTTCTTCAATGATAATTTGGAGGGTTCTAGGAAGGATTTGATTATTTGGGCCATTCTAGTGTGGAAGGACCTGAAATGACCTCTTTAGGAGACAATAATAAAACCACTGCATTGTTGTTGTTGTTAAATTAGGTTAAATGTTTTGACTTGACTTGAATGCAGGCTGTGGATACATCTTACAAAAGGAGACTTGTTTTAATAGCTTTTAATCTTCTGTCTTTCATTTTTAGACACCTTCACAGACACAGCCATCACCTCCACCCGTGTCAATGGAGAGCACAAGGAGAAGGTGTTGCAAAGATGGGAGGGGGGTGACAGCAACGGAGAGAGTTATGATCTGGAAAATGATGCGGTGAGTCTGAGAAACACCAGCTAATCAACAATTACCTTAATGATTGTGTTTTAGGGCTGTCACTTTCTCCAAAAGTTGAGTTGTAGACAAATATTATGTGACATAATTATCCCCCTATTTTCACACTTACTATTAATCAGGCGAGGTTGAGCACTTTTTGCATTAGCCGTCAGTGATGTCTCTTGTGTTGAGTCCACAGATTTGTTCCTTATTTTCTCATATACAGTGTAGAACCAGAAATTGAACGGTATAGAACAACCCCCCGTTACAATGTTAGCTGACATTGGCACAGCGACCCTCATGGAGAGGATAAAGTGGTAGAGATGGATGGATTGGATTAGATTTAACATTATTTACTTTCAAACACTGATTATTTTACCACCTTGCTTGTCTCCCCATTTCCCTCCTCAGTCCAACGGCTGGGATGCCAATGAAATGTTCCGTTTCAATGAAGTAAAATATGGAGTAACATCAACGTATGATTCCAGCCTCTCTATGTATACGTAAGTATTTCCATCAATTCATTGAGTTTGATGTATGAGATATGGAGACCAACCAAAACTATGTAGATTTACAATAATTATAGAGGTGGGCACTAGGTTTCAGTGAAATGTGAGTTGTCAGCATTTATGGACGAGAATCAATTGGTGTGTAGCAGTTTTAGTTGGAAGTTTCCAGTTGAAGGAATGCCAGTTTAAATCAGGGGAGTCCCATGCCCGATATTAAGTTGTTTGTATCAATGTCATATATGTATTTGTCATCAATCCCTTTAATTCATTTCAGTGGTGAGTACAGTATAAACCAGAGAGAAGGGACACAAAACATTTTTTGGTTAACATCATCCCATTCGTTCAGTATTTGGTGTTAACATTGACTTTTTTTATTTCTCTGTCCCACTTTTCTCTCTCATTGCCCAGTGTGCCACTAGAAAGAGGCAACTCCGATGTGTATCGGCAGAGGGAGGCACGCGCAGCTCGCCTGGCCAGTGAGATCGAGTCCAGCCCCCAGTATCGTCATCGTGCCAACCTGGAAAATGATGAGGGCAGAAGCGAGGAAGACAAATTCAGTGCTGTGTTGCGTGACGGCAGTGATCGGGAGAGGGGTCGCGAGAGTCCACGAGACAGAGACCGTGAAAGGGGACGAGACAGCCCCGGAGCCAGCAACAGGTGAGGGGACACTGAGCATTATTTTAAATCCTGGCCCCCGCTAACCTTAATGCAGGTTGTATTTTTTTTCACCCTCCACAATGACTCCATACATCTTATAGCACTCACCACACAGTGTTTCACACAGGATTTTAGGAGACTGTGGTGGGGGAGGGTCTCTGACCCTCGGGGCTGGGTGTGTGTATCTCTTTAGTGCATTTTGAGACCACTGAATGTAATGTATATTGCTGTATACAAACATAACAGATTGGCAACATCCATAAAAACATTCAAAGACATATCAGGAATATTTCAAATTTCATCTTGGAAAAAAACAATGACATAAAGTCATTCATTCAATCGTTCATTCATTAATCTTCATGCATATATATTTGTTGATACTTTTGTTGATACCCAGTAAACAGTACATAAGTATATACAGTAAATAACCAAGTTATTTAAATAGGCATATTCCTCCCTCACGTGATCGGATCATGATCGGTGATCAGTTTATTTAAACTCACTAATCAGTGATCGGAAATCCTGATCGTGTAAATAGTGTAAAGGCTGTGTTTGATTGTTACTAACGCCTACAGCTTCTTACTAATGAAACACTGGAATTCTGAGCATTTATTGTTTTTATATAATATTCAAGAGAAATAGCACGAACAGCAGAGGGATGAGAGAGAAGAATAGCACGAACGGCAGAGGGAGAAATAGCGGAAAAGTAGTAGGAAAGAGCTCAGAGCATTAGACTCGGTTTGGTATGTTATAATTTGACTGGCGCAATGAGATCAGCAACATAGCGTACACTGCTCCGTTATCCAACTTAATAGCCTACTCTCTGCACTAGGGATGCACTAAGATGCAAATTGTTGGCCGAAACGAAAATTGAAACGCTGAAAGAAATTATTAAGCCAATTCTGTACCTGTAAATGCTGGTTAGTTGTTTCTTGTTTATTTAATGAAATGCTTAAATTAAGTGCAGTCGACAAACGTTTATGCTTCTAAGACCATTTTCTGGCATCACATCCTCATGGACACTGACAGTAACTGTAACGATGTGGAAAATAAATTCCAGGTGAAACACTCTCTTGACAGGAAGTGATGGGAGTCAAGTCATTTTGTGTTCCACCTTTAAATCCTATCAAACTCTTAGTATAAGTAGATAGTCTTATCTGTTGAAGAAGATGTTTGATCTGATCAGTTGCTGTTCCCTGATCAAGAACATCATCACAAACCAGTCTGTTTTGATAGAACATTTCTTTAATCAATTGTCTGTTGTTTCTGAACGTAAAAAATTGTTCTCTCTCTTCCAGGGAGGGCAAGTACATTCCATTACCTCAGCGTCAGAGAGAGATGAACCGGGAGCGTGAGCGAGCTGAGAGAGGTGCTGGTGGGCCTCCACCCCATAACCGTCTGAGTGGAGGTTACCGCTCTACCCCTCCATCCTCCTCTTCCCCCAGACCCCCGCTGCCCTCTGCTGCAGGGCCACAAACCGGCATCTCCCCATCGGAGAGAAGCAGCCCTCTGTCAGGGCGAAGTGGGGCCTACGCCCCCCACCATCCCCAGGGAAGCCCCAGCCCGGGCCCCGGCTCTGGTCCCGCAAGCCCGTACACGCCTGCCTCACCCGGTGGACCCGCTCCTACGACAACCTCTGCTTCTGCTGCCCTTTCCCCTGGCAGCCCCCCGGCCCCACAAGGACACACAGTCTCTCATTCTCATTCACTCCCACACTCACTTACTGATGCAGGCAGGCCTGTTAATGGTGGTAAGTGTGTGAACTTGGGTTGGCATGTTTTTTTTGTTTTTGCTTCAAGGTAGATTTGTGGAAAAAAAACTATAAGGAGTTTTTTGTGCGTGTGTGTTTTGTAGTCTCTGCTAGAACTTCACCTAAAGCCCAAAGACCGCCACAGTCGAGCAGGTCGGCCCGTACTCCAAACTCACACACTCAGTCCACAGGTATACGCTACACTCACCTCATCTTGTCAACTGCTCTTGTCACCAGCAAAATTACTGATGGTTTTTCTCTCATGTCATTTCAGCAACTCGCTCTCCTAAATCAGGCTCTTCCCAGGACACGCCTTATTTAGACACTTCCTCTGTCAGCCTACCTGCCCAGAAGACGCCTGGCCCCGCTCCTCTCTTCCCTGTAGATGGTACGATCTTCACAGTGAAGGAGAAGCATTGAAGGTGGAGTGTAATGAAGCAGCCCTAATAATCTTACAATTTTTCTCATCATTGCAGTGAATGAGATTCTTGGTGCAGCTGCAAAAGAACGTTCAGCTGAGAGTCCCAGCAGCACAGAGGAAAGCAAGAGTAGTAAAGGTTTGTGTCAACTAGTTTCAGTTGGTGCCAGATAAATACCGGAAACAAATCCACTCATACCCGTCTGTGTGTTATGTGTGTTTTTGCCAGGACGGACTGGAATGAGTTTCTTAAGAATTTCACATTTCTCATTAACCTTTGTTTCCTCTTTCTCTGCACCAGCACCCTCAGTGCTGCACAGGTCACAGATCGAGGCGCTGAGGAAATTTGGCAAGGAATTTAGGGTAAGAGTTCAGTTTGCTTTCACTCAAGTGTGAAATGAGGAAATATGTGAGGAATCAAGAGGCCGATCATTAGTTATTGCCATTATCTGACAAATCACTCACGCCTTGTGTTTTAATTGTGTCAATTAACAGTAAAAACTGAACAATAAGAACTGCACTTGCACTGCACTAAAGCTTTGGGATGAGAAATGAAAAAGAAAAAAATATTTGCCATGGTAAGGGTAGAAGAAACACAGTAGTGTGGTTGTATGAGTGACTGAAACCTGGTACTGACTGCAGTGGCAGTCTCCTGTGCTGACAACCAGCCTGAGACACAGAGGCTCACTCTCGCTGACACATTTTAGTCATTATCCAAAGGCTCGCGTAATAAAATATACGCAGGCTTAAATTAATGATATTTTAAGAATATGTTCACCACTTAATCTCGGCTTTAGTCTGCCTCTTTTCATTTGAAACGGAAGTGTGTGGCTTTATAAACGGCATAGTTTCCTGCATCAAAGTCCATTGAGAAAGTCAGTGATTTTACATCCTGGCACACAGGATTTGTTGATCCACTGCTAGGGTCAACAACAACACCGCTGAGTCAAATTTGTTTTTTTAGTGACATCAGTGTTTGAAATCGTTTATTGAAGTCACACATACTTGCCAAACAAGACGGCTGTAAGACCAGCAGCTCCCATGTCCCTAAAAAAACAGATTTTTCTTATGGACTTTGGTGCAGAAGCTGTTCATAAACTTTGATTTTCCTAGTTTTAACCTCAGTGATGAGAAAGGCAGCTGCCTCAGTGATGTGTCTGCACTTAAACTGGTCTTTTTCCTCCAGCTCCAGCCAAGCGGAGGCAGCTCTAGCTCTCCCAGCTCTCCAGCTGCAGCCACCCCTCCTGCTGTCAGTGAGGTGTCCCAGCCCGGCTCAGCCAAACCTTCACCCTCAGACGCTCACCCTGCTTCAGACTCTAAACCACAGCCTCTAGCTTCCAACCCCTCTCAGCCTCAACCTCAGCAGTCACCTGCTCCCGCTGAGGACCTCACCAAGGATACCACAGCTACACCTGGTCCCCCAACAGCTGTCGCCATAGCAGCCGTTTCAGACAGGCAGTCCCCGGCTGTCCCACAGCCAGCCAGGACTCCAGGAAGTGAGGAGGGCAGGTCTGAGACAGAGGGCGTGGCAGAGTGAGTGTCAAGAAAGATTAGAGATCTCCTTTTGTTCATTTTTTTTGTCTTTAAGGATTATCCATAACAAAAGAATTTTGATTCATTATATTACCGTGATTGTGAAGTAAAACATGGTTTGGGGTGTTTTTAGCATCACAGATCAATGCATAGTTTTCTAAAATCAATATCATCCTATCCTTGTCTTTTTGATTAGTAAATGGATTCTTTCCTTTTTTTCCCACTTCTAGCCAAGTCAAGAAATCCACCTTAAACCCCAACGCTAAAGAGTTCAACCCTAACAAACCTCAGATGCCTATGGTAAGACACTGCATTTCTAATGAATCCTTATGCAACAAAACTCTACCCTTGTAGTTTGTGAGTGAACGGGATGAAAAGTGGACACGCCTACATTAGAAGTATGTCCAGGTCACAGAGAAACAAATGTTTTTTTCAAGCTGTCTCACTGTTTATTTACCACTATATTGGTATTTTTGGTTTCATGCATTTTCTAGCAAAGAGGAATATTTTTATGGGAAAATAATCATTACAAGCAAGATTGATGTATAGTGTGAAATATTATAATGAATAGCATTCATTGATTTTTCTCGTGTGAAGTGTATGAAAAATGTGTGTTAGGAAACCCCTGTGGTGTTTCAAATGTGTTCCACTGCGCTTGTGTGCCGTTGCAGACGAAGCCCAACACTGCACCCACTCCACCTCGGCCAACTCCTCCAAGCCCAGTGGTCCTTCAGCATCCTGGTGGACAGGGGCCTCTCTACACCACTCCCTACCTCTCCTACGTCTCACAGATCCACCCTGTGCAGGTATGTGAACGGATGAATCCATTCATGAAGTTCTTGCTCATCAGTTAATGTTTAATCTTGTATTCCCCTCACCTTCAAATAGATCAGCTTTACTCATGTCGACCACTTTGCCTTTTCTGTTTTTCAGCCTCCACCAATGTACCAGTACACAATGTCTACAGTCAACCAGGGAAAATACCCCAGGACCAAAGGTGAATGCTGTGCTCTATGCTCTTAAGTTACCATGTGACAATTAGCTTCTTAATTATTAGAAGCAATGTCACTGCTGGACTGATTAATAAGAATTGTCATCACTGATAAACCTGCTGATTGTTTTATCTATAAATCTATTATTAAGTATTGGGAAAAATATGAAACTGTTGATTGTTGTTTCCCAAAAATCAATCAGAATTTTATGTCCTTAAAAAGTAGCAAAATAAACAATTAAATGATCAAATCAATTAAATGACCAAAATGATGATTCATTTTGTAATCCACCAATAGCAGCAAGTGATTTTATTTTGTTGATGGCAACATTTGTATAACCTGTGACACCAAAGTGCAATCAATTAAAACATTATTTTTTTAATTTATTATAAAGCCAAATTTGCAGTATGCCTCAGTGGTCTTAAAAATTTGACACATAGCAACATCCTGTTTAGACCATTTAGTTAAGAAGCAACTCCCATAAAACCCATGTGATTCCATATATAATATTAAAAAAAGAAAATAAGCTGTTGCCCTGTGTGTACAAATGTTTTTAATTTTCAGTGTTTGGACTTGACATTGTTGTTGTCATGTTCTGCTTGACCAGGATCAGTCGTGGCTCCCCGCTCTGACCATGGTACCTCAGCGCCCCCGCTGCTGCAGACTGCAGCCTCAGCGGCTGGAGCTCCACTGGTGGCTTCTCCGTACCCACAGTCCTACCTTCAGTACAACCCGCAGCAGTACGGCCAGCAGCAGGTCCTCCAGGCCATGACACCTTACCCTGGACAGGTATGATGTCCACACGTGTTTACACTAGCAATAAAATAGAGCTGACATTTGACGTTTTCATATAAAATATATCTATGTTAAGAAGAAAGTTTTAACCCATTATCAGAACTAATCTGTGTCCACACTTGGTTTAAACCATAGGCTGATTTTCTCCTCTGTGGTTGTTTGTTTAGTTCCAAAAACACTTTAAACTCAAAACAACAACGGTTGTGTTACGAGACCAATGATGAGGTGAAACTAAAAAGTGTTTAAGGTGTTTTCTCATTCTCACCTGAGAGTGGAGATGTGGTGGATAAGAACCAACCAGGAAGTAAATGCAGGTTTTCAATTTTCCTCTGGCCAAGCTCTATATTTAAGGCATGCTGGTTTAGTTTTAATATTTTCTTAATTCTTCCCAGGACATGATAGCAGTTTGGCAGTTCTCCAATTTAATACTGGTCATCATTTTTATAATATTATTTTCTAATAATTGAATGGGAATTAAAGATATCTCAAGCTACAACAATGGCGAGTCATAATTCAGTTACAGATATCCATAATTCACAATTCTACAATCATATATTAAGATATGTGTAATGAGAAGAAAAAGTGATGTCATGAAGGTCATTTTTACCAGGAAGAAATGTTTTTATGAACATTTGTAATAAATATCCAGACTAGGTTTCATTCAAAATGTATTTATTTTTAAATTGAGTTCCTCTCTTCTCTCCCTTCTCTCCAGCCGATGTACTCCATGCTGCAGGGTGGAGCCAGAATGATCAGTCAAGGTGGGGGTCCACATCCCCAAGCCCTGGGGCCGCCAGGAGGCCCCCAGTATGCTACCCAAGGAGATGGGTCTCAGGGACCTCAGCAGGGCATCTACGGTCAGTGGAGAAATCATTAAAGCGAAGCAGAAAATGCTCCGTGGCATTATTCTCAAGTCCCACTGTTGGTTAAAGCCTCCAAAAGCAGATGTTTTTGTCATTTCTCTCCAGCTCCACAGTCGTTCTCCCACCACTCTGGTGCAGTACATCAGCCTCAGCCCTCCAGTACTCCAACAGGCAACCAGCCTCCACAACACACTGCACCAAGCCCTGGACAGGTGAGCTGCAACAACACACACCTGTTGAGGAAGAGTCTATTCCTGATCTGTTGTTTTATCCTTTTCTCTTCTTGGTTGCCTGCTGACATTCACTTATGCCTTGATATGTGTTTATTTTCAGAACGCTCAGTCAGCTCAACAGC
The DNA here is from genome assembly GCF_958295425.1 of Solea solea. Lineage (NCBI taxonomy): Eukaryota > Metazoa > Chordata > Actinopteri > Pleuronectiformes > Soleidae > Solea > Solea solea. The sequence goes on from NC_081154.1 coordinate 18,296,554, forward strand.
CACAGTCCCTGTACCACTCGGGTCCTCTGTCAGCACCCACCCCGCCCAACATGCCCCCTGGCCATACGTCTCCACAGGGATCTTACCCCATTCAGGGCTACAGCATCCACAGCCACCAGGGCATCCCTCCGTCATACCCCCTGGGACAGATCGCACAGGTATGGATCCACAGAACCGTACGGTTGCCATTCCTTCACGTGAGATTGCACATGTCGGCGTCCGTCTCTCTGTTAATATTGGATTGTTTTCACTTTGAAGTTCACATTTTCCTTCAAAAATGAAATAGCGACAGGGTTCTAGCCAGGATTTTATTGAAGTGATTTTAGGGCAGACAAAAATGTTTTAGTACAGTTCACTTCTCATTTTTGAAAGTAACTGTGTAGCACCAGAGTAAGAACCCCCTCCCAAATTATTTCACACGTTTCTTAATTTGAAAACGTACAATACTGTGATTTCCTTTCCTCCCTCTCTAGGCCATGTCAGGTCCTCACCACTCGGGGAGCCACGGTCAGCCCCAGTTAGTGATGTTGCAGCCTCCACCACAGCAGGGTCCTGGCTCAGTGCCCCAGCACCCTCAGCATGGACCTCAGCAAGGAGCACACCAGCACTTCTACATAGGGCATCCACAAGGTAAGTAGATCCAAGGCAACCAACAGCCACCATGACTGTTCACAACAAAACCTGCAATTCCTACTTAGAACCATATCAGTCCAATGTGGTCTCTGGAACCATGCAGTCATCACTTATAGCCATAACCAGATATAGGGGTCCTGCTTTTTAATCGCCTTAAAACTACAATTTTATTAGGGCAGAAACAATTACTTGATTAATCGATTACTAAATGAATATATAATAATTGATTCATTTATTTGAGTTTTTTTTTTTTACTAGTAAACAGGTTTTTTTCTGGTTTCTTTGCTTCATAAAACAAAGAAATCATTAAAAGTCAATCATTATGGTTTGTGGACAAAAACAAGACATTTGAGAACATCATGTTTTCCAAGTTTGACAAACACTGATCAATATTTTTCAACATTTTATTGACCAAGCGATGATGCAATTAATCGAGAAAACCATGAGCAGATGAACGGATTATGAAAATAATGGTTAGTTTCAGCCCTACATCATATCACTGTTTCGTGTCCAATATCACAGCCTTCAGGATCCACCGATGTCAGTCAAGTCATTTTACCTTTTAAACTACAGCACATTTGTGCTGATGCGTTTATCGCTGAGAAATAAAACCCACAACACGACTCAGCTAAACTGCTGCTGCTGATTTTTAATTATATTTTTACAGTCCTAGTGGAGCATGTGACATATATGAATGTATTTGAATAGCAACCTTTCTACCATAATAGCTGAAAAGATGTCATGGAGGATCAGTTTGGATTTGAAGCTTGAGAATATTATTTACCAAGACCAACCAATATTCACTTACTCATTAAAATAAAAGTAAGAGAAATAAAGTCTTTCCAAAGTCTCTTTTTTAACTCCACTTTTCGTTGTCTACCACAGCAATGCAGGTACAAACACACCCTGCTTCCTTCCATCCACCTGGAAACTGAAGCCCTCCACAGTCTCCACCACCCCAACCCTCCCTACATTGCTCCCTGGAATGAACCCCAATTACCCCACCTCTTGCTGGATTCAAGGCCCAGACTGAAGCAGGCTGACAGGGACCGTACAGAGAAGACAGCTCGAGTCTCACAGCACCTTATTATTCTGCTGTAGTGTTGTTGTTCATCAGCCCCGAGCGAGGAGGATGCGTTTAATGCTAAAGATGACGACGACGGCGGCAGCATCATCATCTGACCCCCTGCTACCATCCTGCTCTCCTTTTCACCTTCTTCCCTCTTCAGACAAAGAACGCCTCGCCGGGCAAACGCATCACAGACGAGATAAACAACAGCAGACACTTGGAGAAATGTGTGTTTTTACCGTAGTACCATAGAACAAAACACAGACTGTTGCAAGATTCTCACCGGAAAACAGCCAGAAAGGAGGGATTTGAAGAGGAGATGGGATTTTTAAAGCAAATCACGTTTTTCTTTTCTTTTTTAAACTTGATCCAGTAGTTATAACCTCCCCTTTGCCCTTCTTCTCTCCTGTAGGAAAATATAATAATTAATAAAGAAAAATGGACAAGTTGGACAAAAAAAATATTAAAACAACAATGACCAAAAAAATAAAGTTTTCAACTCAACTACAAAGCTCTGTTGGTTTAATTCATTGCATCATGTTACAGTCGGACAATAATACATTTAAATTGAACTTCATTAAACATTCGTTGTTATTTCACGCTGACAGAACAAATGAATGAACTCCCGGGAGACACTTTGTCTGATTATATTCTCATTAAGTTGGATTCGTTCTACTCAGTGGTAAAGCTGTTGTGTTAATTTAAAACAGTCACCAGGGGGAGCCCTCGACATATACTGACACATGTTAGGACTTAACGTTAGTGGAACACGACACTTTGAGGTTCAGTGACGACACAAACAGCATCTCTGTGTCAGTGTCTCTCTCACAGCAACAGGTCAGGACACGTGATGTCCCAGCGCTCAGGGTGACCTCAGGGTGACCTCGGGGTGACCTCAGTGTGACAGGGCGTAGAGCTGCTCGGCACTGTGCTCCAGTCGCTCCCTGTACTCCAGGTTGGCATAGTTACTTTGGGGAACCCCCTGTGTACCGTAGAGGAGACCCCAGCAGCAGCAGGCTATCACCGCTGTGCTGTCACTGTCTCCTGAAAGAGAAGAAGAAGAAGGAGATGAACAGCATGACAACAAAACCTGTCATAAATGATGACGCTTTTATATTATTATTATTATTATAATATATTACTTAATATTATCAGTGAATCAAACCGCTGTTCTACAGTGAGGTTGTGTGATTATTCCAGTATTTGTTTCTCTTTGATTTAAACTAAATCTGTGTTGTATACAAAGGGCCCCATAAAGGCTTGGTCCGGCCCTGTAGAGTGCCAATGCGAGCAAGACTCTGAACCCCATGTTGCTCCTGATGTCTGTGCCGACAGTGTGTGAAAGATGAGTGAACGTGTGAGTGAATGGGTGAACTACAGTGTGAAGCAGCTTTAAGACTAGAGAAGCGTCATATAACAAACTATTTACCATAACTGTTGGACCCCCACATTAATCAGTTTACACCAATTCATTCTTCTTTGGTGTTTGCTGGGAGTTTTTTTTGTTTTTTTCTTCCCCACGTCTTAGTTCAGGCTCAGAGTTGTAATTTAACTATGGCGTTATATTTGTGCCACATTAGTGTAGGTGAGATTTTGAGCACAGAAATTATATTTTGAAGAGAAATTATACGCCAGCAAAACATAATTTCATTTGAGCAAACAAAAACATATATTCTGTGCTCAATATATGTTTGCAATTATTCATTTTAACGTGCAGTAATAACCCTCTCACTCAGTTTGACCTGATTTTTCAGCTTCAGAAACTAGAAAATATTCACATGTAAGAAGCTGAAAAATGACAGAAAGTAGAGAATCTCACATTGTTCCTTCACAAATGTAACGCCGTATGTAACAGGTTTCAATAACCTAAACTTCTCTCTTAATTCACTGTCATTAGCCTGTCACACACAGACAGCTGTCGTTCCCGTGTCTGTCCTGCAGACAGTGACAGATGAGCATCAGTTAGAGCTGAGAGCGTCGCTCCATCTGGAGCTTCTCTGAGGAAAAGTGTCCTGACTCTTAATGCTGCTGAAGGGTTTAGTGTGAGCAGAGAGCGCTGGTTCAAACCTGCTGAGAACCATGACGAGGAGTCACTGAATACTAAATTCATCGCCAATTATTTTCACAATACATTCAATTTTTTCTTTTTTTTAACAAAATCAAAAGGTTCTGTTCTTTTTTTTAAGGGCTAGTTCAGGTTTCTTTAAGTGACACCTAATCAGCACTGATTGTTTTCTTTATAAACACACAGTACACAAAAATGCCGTATAACTGGTGTCGTGTAGTACGAGTTTATGTCAGAGCGACGGATCATAAGATAACAAACAGGGAGGGAGATAAAGACGACTACTGAACTTAAAACACTTGCTACAGGCTGCTGTGTATGTGTGTGTGTGTGTGTGTGTGTGTGGAAGATGAATGAGTCGTTCATTGTTGTTCATGTTGGAGCGTGTCGTTCTCTACGACCCCGTTATTAACCTTTATTTTCTCATTTCTAATTAACCTGACGTGGGCCAGGTCTGCTGTGGAGAATACACCGTTTCCAAAGTGACTCTAACTTCAGTTTCCTGTCCAACAGCCAGATACAGTCACACATATGAAGTCTGTCCTTTGTTAAATGGCTACAATCACTTGTTCCTCCACACACACACGCACACGCACACACACCTCTGTAAACCTCAACTAACCCTTTAAATTAGAGCTGAAACAATGAATTGATTATTAATTGATTACTAAATTCATGATTCTAAACTAAATCTTCACCATTTTATGGACCAAAAACAAATGATTCATTAACAAAAGAGGAAACTTTTCCCTGACAACAGATGATGACGCCACAGAACCTCTGACCTCCATGAAAGCCCGCTCTGCTCATCAGCTCCTCCCAGTCTGATCCCGCCCCCAACAGAGCGTCCAGGGCAATCATGGGCGCGTCATGGCCGCTGCGTCCCGCCCAGCCCGACAGGCTGAAGCTCTTGTAGGCTTCATCTCTCTCAGCTGGGCCATAGGACGAGGGCCAGGTCACGGGGCCCAGCCCATGGGAGAGGCCCCTCACATCCAGGTACCTGTGTGTGGAGAACAGAAGTGACGAGACACACACGTGTCTTCAGTTTGACGACACAGACGCGACGTTGTGCCACGAACATCAACGCTAACGTTTTATTTTGCGTCATCTTGTTGTGACAATAATGAGAGAGGCTGTGTTGTTGTCACTAGTTGTTGCAACAGCATGTGAAAAAAACGTTAAAAGAACGTTAATCTTGCGATTAAAAAAAAAATTACGCCGTTAATAGCGCGTTTAACTGACAGTGCTAGTTTTCACTTTTAAGGATTTCAATGAAATGTAAAATATCATCACTAAAACCAAAACCTCGATCATTGAAATTGTTGACACTTGTAACATAACATGACTCATAAACTGAGACAGAAACAGACTGTACCACTGCCACTTGTCGCAGAAGTACGCCCAGTCTCTCTGCGTCTCCTCCACAGCGAAACCTCGGCCCTGGACAAAGACCCTGGCGATGGGACAGGCCTCGTTGAGCAGACCCAGACCCCAGGTGGTGATCGGCCTGCGCTGCACGGCGTAGGCGGTGAACAGGGCCGACGCTACGGCTCCCAGGAATCCAGTGGGGTGAGGATGGGTCATCCTTCCTGTCTCCACGGCAACCGCTACCAGAGACAACAGCTGGTCAGGCTTTGGATACCTGGTGGGGACAAATGATTAAAAGCTTTCTATACATATACATATACATATATATATATATATATATATATATATATACATATATATAAATAAATATATATATATATATATATATATATATATATATATATATATACATATATAGGATTGTTGTTTTCCTCATCTGGACTTGACCAATCACAAGGCAGATCAGAGACACTACACTGTAACAGCTGGTAACGAGCTCCGCGCGGTATTTTACACCCAAATGGAGCAGAAACATGTTTTCAGATAAAAATGGAACAGTTCTATATGTAATGTATGTTATACAAATACAACTGAATTGAATTATTTCAGATTTATCAAGATTATTAAGCCAGGGTCAGACTTTCACCAGCATCTCTGCAGTGGCATTTATTTAGTCTAAAAACTGTGCACATGCACATGTGCACGTGTGTGATGCACAGTATCTGCAAGTTTCTCTTTAAAAACATGATGTAATGCTCGGACGGCAGTTTGGAATTATCATGACTGATGGGAGTGTTGGAGCGTCCGAGTGTTCAGTGACCAATCAGAGGAACATTCAACTTTAAGTGCGTTGACTTTTCATTTGGAGAATCAATTCATGAGTGTTCATGTTTGCAGATAATATCCATCATAAGTACACAAGTGCGTTTTGAAAGCTTGAGTTTCGCTCGAACAGCATGAGGGGACAGTGATTGACAGCCCACTGCTCCTTGATCTAAGAAGGTTTCTTACAAATGAACAGAGACAACAAAGAAGACGGTTACCATGGAAACTTGCTTGAGATTGTGTGAGAATGTACACTGGTACTCGCACATATACATCTCAGCACTGACAGGAAACACGACTGACGTGGACCCTCGTTTAGTATGAACAGGAAACAGAGTATGACTAAGCCGAACACTCCGGCTTCACGGTGTGTTCCATTTATAGTCAGAACTCGGGAATCTCCGAGGTCATGGAGCTTTCAGAGTTCTAAGATTCCAAGAAAAACTCCCACTGTCCCATCGACTTGTGCTTCTTTGACCATGAACAGCATCAGTATGACTCATCAAGATTCCCTGCACCAGCTCAGGAGAGCAGGAGCGTTAGTCACTGAACTCATGGAGAGCTCAGGCTACAAGGCTAAACAATGAAAGTTCATATTCATGATGTTCACCCTCTCAGGGCAGTTCTTGTACCTCAGGCCGATGCACATGGACCTCATGGCTGCTCCACACCCCGTCCCCTGTGGGTTATAGGGAACTCTGAATCCACCTTCCTCTCCCGGCCTCAGCTGAGACACTCCTGAAGAAGTAGAAGTAGGGAAGTCACACCATCACTGCTCAACAATGGAGGGATTGAGAGAACGGTGCGTTCTCTTGCTCCTCTCACCCAGAATGCTGGAAGGCCCTGGTTTCCTCCCGTCCATGTCTTTCATCCCCTCCACATATCGAGCAGCCACATCATGGAGCAGCTCCTCCCCCGTCTTCCCTGTGAGCGCACAGTTTACCTTATTTAATCTGTTAACAAGGCTGCTCCTTTTCAGCAAAGGTCAAGTTGGATTCCTACTTATGCAGCGCTGCAACAGAACAGCCAATCAAGACGAGATTGAAAATTAACCTTTAGTTTGGGCTCTTAAGGAGGAAGGTTTGGCTGCTTCATCAGAGCACATGAATCCAATCACAGCTCACAGCTGCCTTACTGAATACACAACGATGAAAGCAGAGGCAGGAAGTGCCGAGAGAGGGGACACAATCTCACCAGTTGCCAGTCCTTCAGCTGTTGCCAGGTGCAGAACGGTGTCGTCACTCACCGGCCAGTCGGGAAGCTCCACCTTGATGTTCTTCAAGCCACCGAGCTCCTGCAGCTCCTGCAGGGACAGACGTTTAGACGTTTGTTAAAAATGATCTGCAGAAAGAAAGAAAACACAAGCAGGAGAGGAAACACCAGCATATTCAATCAATCAACTGGCAACTATTTTGATAATTGACTGATCGGCTTGAAGCTTTTTCTCTTAATTAAAACAAAATGTCTGATTGTTTCAGCTTCTTAAATGTGGTTAAAGATTTCTTAGCTCCACTTAACAAAGAAATCATTCAAACTGAGTCATTTTGGTATAAGCTCTAACGGAACTACTTAATTCTTACTTTATTAAAAGACCCTAGTTACAGCCTCGTAAATGTTTCACTTAAATAACTTAAAATGACCATGTGACCAAACCCAAACAGTGCCTGACAATCATTTCTGGATTTTTGCCCACACTCAGCCCGACCTGACAGGAACCATCGGGTCCCAACAGACTCAAGTCTAGTATCCATGCTCTATTACACACTAGACTTTACATCCTCAATTATATATATATCAAGTTCAGAGAAACTGCTGCTGCTGCTGCTGCTGCTGCTGCTGCACTGACCTGGTGAATAAGTGGTCCAGACTCATTGTACTCCCACAGCTGGTTCCTGTAACCAAGAGCATCCCCAACACCGCTCAGCAACATGGCTGCTTTATAATGCTGCAGTGAAGCACACCTGTGGGGACAAATAAACAAAGCAAACTGTATGACTGCAGAGAAACCATCCAAGAAGAATATTACTGCTAAATCTCTACATTTATTAAAGAAATTTCATTTATTTTACAAAACATTTAAGTTGCAGTACATAATGTTTGTTTGTTGTTGATTATTTTGACCAAGTTTCTCCTTCATGAACAGAAACTAAAGCAGTACCTGTTTTCTTGTGTAATATAGTGCGTTGGAATGGTTACGATTACACAACAACCGACGTGTTTGATTATTATTTTTGTATTGTTATTGAAATAAGGAGTTATATCGACATCACTTGCATTTCTGAAGTCGGCACTGCACACACCGGTGCCACTGGTTTGAAGCCTGTGTGTCCTTCATATGAAAACAGGCTCTGTCAAGCAAAACTATCAGACCTGACAGAGGGAGTGTTTGTGCGTATACAGCAGCAGAGCGGGGACAAGAAGTGTCAAGAAACTGCTGAACAACCGGGTTGTTTCAACAGCAGAGTTCACTTCTGCAACTTTTGTGGGCACTTCTTTGTGTTTTCAGTCAAACTGTTTGCAATTGTCTCACTTGACTTTAATGAAATCACTTCCTGTGTGCAGCGCAGGAATACCGTCAGGTAACATGAGATCTAAACACTGCTATAGTGAAAAACTGAACTTTGACAATGCATTTGAATATAAGCGACGTTTGTTTACATTTAAACGTTACATACTACATTTCTATGGGTTGCATTTGAAAAAACAATGCTTTGAATTTCATATTTAACTGATTTTCACATCACCATAGTTACCGGAGAATATTATGGGATTGGTGTGAATGAATTCACTTTGTCCACACATTAACCATGTGAAAATAATTGAAAATACAAATTAAACCTTTATAAGATCCTGCATTAAGGTTATTGCAGCCAGAAAGGTTACAAACACATTCTACACATAACAAACACATGTCAGTGTAGTCTAATATTCTTCAGACATACTGTACTATAATCATTTTATGGATTACTTTGCGGATTTTTAAGCTAAACGCACTCAGTCTGATTAAATTTGACAATAACTGCAGTGAAAACGCAGCAGTTGCCGCAGGAAACGTTAGCACACTCACCGCTCCATCGCAGCGCGTCGTTCGGCAGTTCAGGCTTCAGGAGGCGGCCACACAGAACACCTGACACCGGGGCTCCGACAGAGGCCTACACACGGCCGCGGTTACTCACCAGCGCGGTCATTCACCGCTCGACTGGCTCACAGTGAACTCACTGACGACATGAGAGCTATAAAAAGCCCGAGGAAGCAGAGGAGAGCAGTTTGGGACACAAGAGAATCACTCACAAGCTCCGCAACGACCACACTGCAAGCTAGGTTGACCGCATTAATAAGCAGTCATTGATTACTGTTGCAGAAATATCTTTGCAATGTTCATTTCCTGTTGCACTAAATTGTCGTTGTCTGGTGCATTTATTACTAAAAATGACCTAAATATTCAACATTATTTGGTTTAAACTTAACTACCTGCTGCAGAAATATAACTGTAATGTCCACTTCCTGTTTGTTAATGCACTAAATTGTCATTGTCTGGTGTCTTAATTACTAAAAATGACCTAAATATTCAACATTATTTGGTTTAAACTTAACTACCTGCTGCAGAAATATAACTGTAATGTCCACTTCCTGTTTGTTAATGCACTAAATTGTCGTTGTCTGGTGTTTTTATTACTAAAAATGACCTAAATATTCAACATTATTTGGTTTAAACTTAACTACCTGCTGCAGAAATATACAATAACTGTAATGTCCACTTCCTGTTTGTTAATGCACTAAATTGTCGTTGTCTGGTGTCTTTATTACTAAAAATGACCTAAATATTCAACATTATTTGGTTTAAACTTAACTACCTGCTGCAGAAATATAACTGTAATGTCCACTTCCTGTTTGTTAATGCACTAAATTGTCGTCGTCTGGTGTCTTAATTACTAAAAATGACCTAAATATTCAACATTATTTGGTTGAAACTTAACTACCTGCTGCAGAAATATAACTGTAATGTCCACTTCCTGTTTGTTAATGCACTAAATTGTCGTTGTCTGGTGTTTTTATTACTAAAAATGACCTAAATATTCAACATTATTTGGTTGAAACTTAACTACCTGCTGCAGAAATATAACTGTAATGTCCACTTCCTGTTTGTTAATGCACTAAATTGTCGTTGTCTGGTGTTTTTATTACTAAAAATGACCTAAATATTCAACATTATTTGGTTTAAACTTAACTACCTGCTGCAGAAATATACAATAACTGTAATGTCCACTTCCTGTTTGTTAATGCACTAAATTGTCGTTGTCTGGTGTCTTAATTACTAAAAATGACCTAAATATTCAACATTATTTGGTTTAAACTTAACTACCTGCTGCAGAAATATACAATAACTGTAATGTCCACTTCCTGTTTGTTAATGCACTAAATTGTCGTTGTCTGGTGTTTTTATTACTAAAAATTACCTAAATATTCAACATTATTTGGTTTAAACTTAACTACCTGCTGCAGAAATATAACTGTAATGTCCACTTCCTGTTTGTTAATGCACTAAATTGTCATTGTCTGGTGTCTTTATTACTAAAAATGACCTAAATATTCAACATTATTTGGTTTAAACTTAACTACCTGCTGCAGAAATATACAATAACTGTAATGTCCACTTCCTGTTTGTTAAAGCACTAAATTGTCATTGTCTGGAGTATTTATTAATAAAAATGACCTAAATATTCAACACTATTTGGTTTGAACTTAACTTAATTGAACATAACTTTCATTTAGTCACAGACTCGTGAATAAATGTTTTAATATACACTACCGGTCAAAAGTTTTAGAACACCCCAATTTTTCCAGTTTTTTATTGAAAATGATGCATTTTAATGTCTCATTGTACTCTGAAATGAAAGCATAGAACAAATAAACAATTGAGGTCAAAAAATAAATCATGGAATCAATTTATAAACCAAAATGTATTCTATATTTTGACTCATCAAAGTAGCCACCTTTGGCAGATATAACAGCTGAACACACTCGTGGCATTCTCTCGACAATGGAAATCAAATATTCTGCTGAAAGTTCTTCCCATAAATGTGTGGGACCTGTAGGTTGCTTTGCTTTCACTCGTCTGTCCAGTTCATCCCAAACCAGCTCGATGGGGTTTAAGTCTGGAGACTGTGCTGGCCACTCCATGTTTTCAAGCTTACCATCTTGTTCTTTTTTTCCTGAGGTAGTTCTGGCATAGCTTGGACGTATGTTTTGGGTCATTATCTTGCTGTAGGATGAACCCCTGACAGATGGTACTGCATGGCGCTGCAGAATGCTGTGGTAGCCGTTTTGGTTCAGGGTGCCTCTCACTCTGTACAAGTCACCGACCCTGGATCCAGAAAAACAGCCCCAGACCATCACGCTTCCTCCTCCATGTTTGACAGTTGACGTCACACACTGAGGAACCATCCTTTGCCTCCTCGAAGGCGTACGAAACTCCTGCGTGATGAGCCAAAGATCTCAAACTTTGATTCATCAGTCCATAACACCTTCTTCCAGTCTTCAGTAGTCCATTGGCGGTGTTTCATGGCCCAGGCAAGCCTCTTCTTCGTACTCTGACGTCTTAGCAATAGCTTTCTTGCTGCAACTCGACCGTTCAAACCTGCAACTCTAAGTCTTCTCTTCACAGTTGAAACTGAGACTTGGTTACTACGACCAATATTAAGCTGTGCTTGAAGCTGTTGTCCTGTTAGCCGCCTATCACGCAAGCTGTTGACTCTCAGAAACTTGTCTTTTGATTCTGTTGTGGCGTTGGGTCTGCCAGACCTCTTCCTGTCAGAGGTTCTCACAGTTTCTGAGTGCGTTTTGATGGTGAAGGAAACTGTACTCACTGACACCTTGACTTCGCGATTTCTCTGTAGGAAAACCCTACATTTTTAAGGGTTATGATGGTCTGTCTCTCTTCCATTGTTAATTGCCTTTTTCTTGCCATTTTTATGGGAACACACTACTTTCTGCAGTACAATACTGTTCAAATGATGCTCACAAGGTTATGGTACCACAGTGTGTTCCAACACTACTTTTATGCAGACAGAGGGGGTTGTAAGTAATAAAGTAAAGTTGGAACACCTGTAGGAATTGGTAGCACCAACTTTAAAGGCTTGATCAACCTCCATTGCTGCAGAACAGCTCTAAGTTGTTAATTTCTTGTCCATTTGTCCATTTCTTGTTCCCTGAAAAAGTCCATTCTGAAATGTATATTATTTTTCAGTTTTGGGTAACCTTACCTTTTTTTTTTAACCTAGCAGTTCACAAGGGGTGCCTACTTACCTTTCAAGCTATTCATTGGACTTGAATGGCTTGAATTTCAATAAAAAACTGGAAAAATTTGAGTGTTCTAAAACTTTTGACCGGTAGTGTATTTCACTTATTCAACAATTTTCTTCTCAATTTTCTGTGTAATTTCTAAGGGAATTTAAATGATTAAATATTATAAAGTATCTACAAGTCTTTTTCAAAATATTCATTGTTCCCCAGTGGTTTTTTTTATATTTTCTACTGTGTTGTTTACATTACTTTGTGAATATAAAAGGTCTGCCATGTGAAAACAGGTCTGTATATGCCAATGCAACGGTAGCAGTTGAAGCGTCACCCATATAGTCAGGTTTATGCTCTAATCTGTGACACTCTTGTGTTGTGTGTTTTGTCTCAGCAGGTAAGACATCTGTGTTTAACAGACTGAAGATTTCATTGCCTTGTGTTTAGTTTTGTAGTTTCCCTGTATCTTAGTGCCTGTTTCCTGAGTATATGGTGACATTACTTTGCTGGGTATATCAACAGGGAAAATACTGACAGCTGTTTAGTGGTTACATGATGTGTGTTTGTAAATATAGGGCAATATTACATACTTATTTTATATTTTATCTTTAAACTGAAAATATAAAATAAACTACAATCAAGTCATCATGTCTCAAGTCAAGACACTTAATGTCTACTGTTCTTAAGTGTTTTCACTTTAATTAGATGGTCCTGACACACACTCACAGATGCAAGTGAACTTTCCCCTACTAATAGTCAGTTAACTGTCAACAGATAAGCAACTAATTGTCAACTAATCTGTGATTGGATGTTTACTTTAGAATAAACACATGTCAACAGATAATTAAGTGAGATCAACTGATCATACTTGTGTTGACATGATCCTGTTAACTTTCAACTGACAGACTCATCTGAACTCAACTAATAAGATGCTGACACAATCTACAGAGACGTGTGGTTTGTGCAGAGTTAGGGCAGGGGTGTCCAAGCTTTGTTTCAATGAGAGTCAGATTTGATGATGTGAAGATCTCCGGGGGCTAACAGTAACAGTAAAAGTTACATACAAATGCACTGTTTTATAACCATTTTATTACAATTAACATTTTGAAATGGCAATTTAACCAAATCTAAGCCATGTAGGAGTGAACAAATTTAAAGAAATCTGCCTTTCTTCCACATACGTATGGAGTCAGGTAACATGATCGGAGATGAATGCATGAATCACTCTGTCACAGGTGGTTTACAAACCCAGGACACAACTTCTTAGCAGCTGAGTTAATAATAAGTGACTGGGGCTTATAGTCTACTGGCAGTTAGTTAACTGTATGTTACTTATCAGATTAACAAGTGTTAACTGATTATCATGATTGACATGATATTAGGTATTCAGTATCATGTCAATCATGATAATTAGTTAACACTTATTTATCTGTTAAGTACAATACTGTGATTACTAATAGATATTCAATGGGCAACAATGGACTGTGAAAATCAAGTGTTACCATATTCTTTAAATCATTCAGTCCTATGTTTGGCTGCATAGTTTGAGAGAGGAAGTGACTTGTTGCTATGCAATGTCAGTGTTTGGACATTATTTAGTCTGAAAAACAGAATAATAAAATAGCGACTCAGAGTGAGAGACAGAGTGGGTTGTTGACTCTCAGTGGAACTGGCAGGGTTGGTATAAACACTGGTATAACACTTCATAACTAAATTCCTGCCCATGCTTCTGTTTCTGTCTCTCACTCTCCTCTCCTGATGTGAAGAATGACTGACTCCATCTCTCTTGTCGCTCTGACCTCGGGGTGAACTCACTGAACTCTCTCTGCTGTTTTCCACCTACTGACAGTAATTCTGACAAAGTCATTTTTTAATCCACTCACTTCACAACAAAGTCCAACATAAATCATCAATCCAGTGATTTTATCCGATGGAGTGGTCAGCACAAACCTTGTTAATAGTTAGTGATTGAATATAATGGAAAATACTTAATATCTGATTCCGTGCCATGAGTAAGAAACTGCTCTCATGTCGGTACAGTAAATAAGAAGCAGGAGGCAGGTGATCGTTTACACAACCAAGCATAGTATGTCGTCCAAACTTTGAGAAAAAAGTCATAGTATAGTATGTCGTCCAAAATCAGTCAAAAAAGTCATAGTATAGTATGTCGTCCAAGAACAGTCAAAAAAGTCATAATAAAGTATGTCGTCCAAAATCAGTCAAAAAAGTCATAGTATAGTATTTTGTCCAAAATCAGTCAAAAAAGTCATAGTATAGTATGTCGTCAAAAATCAGTCAAAAAAGTTATAGTATAGTATGTCGTCCAAAATCAGTCAAAAAAGTCATAGTATAGTATTTTGTCCAAAATCAGTCAAAAAAGTCATAATATAGTATGTCGTCAAAAATCAGTCAAAAAAGTTATAGTATAGGATGTCGTCCAAAATCAGTCAAAAAAGTCATAGTATAGTATTTTGTCCAAAATCAGTCAAAAAAGTCATAATATAGTATGTCGTCAAAAATCAGTCAAAAAAGTTATAGTATAGTATGTCGTCCAAAATCAGTCAAAAAAGTCATAGTATAGTATTTTATCCAAAATCAGTCAAAAAAGTCATTGTATAGTATTTTGTCCAAAATCAGTCAAAAAAGTCATAATATAGTATGTCGTCAAAAATCAGTCAAAAAAGTTATAGTATAGTATGTCGTCCAAAATCAGTCAAAAAAGTCATAGTATAGTATTTTGTCCAAAATCAGTCAAAAAAGTCATAATATAGTATGTCGTCAAAAATCAGTCAAAAAAGTTATAGTATAGTATGTCGTCCAAAATCAGTCAAAAAAGTCATAGTATAGTATGTCGTCCAAAATCAGTCAAAAATGTCATAGTATAGTATGTCGTCCAAAATCAGTCAAAAAAGTCATAGTATAGTATTTCGTCCAAAATCAGTCAAAAAAGTCATAGTAAAGTATGTCGTCCAAAATCAGTCAAAAAAGTCATAGTATAGTATGTCGTCCAAAATCAGTCAAAAAAGTTATAGTATAGTATGTCGTCCAAAATCAGTCAAAAAAGTCATAGTATAGTATGTCGTCCAAAATCAGTCAAAAATGTCATAGTATAGTATGTCGTCCAAAATCAGTCAAAAAAGTCATAGTATAGTATGTTGTCCAAAATCAGTCAAAAAAGTCATAGTATAGTATGTTGTCCAAAATCAGTCAAAAAAGTCATAGTAAAGTATGTCGTCCAAAATCAGTCAAAAAAGTCATAGTATATATGTAGTATATAAGTCATATAGTATGTCTTACATTTACTTCATTGTAAGACTAGAACTTATAACGTTTTTATAAGTATAAAGAGTTTTTCAAAAATTGATCCGTTGAATTACGAGGACAAACTGTTTGATCCTTCATCAGTTCTCTTATTTCATGTGATCCTCTGTCCGTGTCGGGAGAACAACTAGTGCTGAAGGTGGTACAGTGGACAAGGACATCGCATCAGGACTCACAACACTGTGTGTTTGAATCCCACTGGAGGTGTGTGTCTGGCTGGGTGTTTCAAAAAGAACTAAACCAAAAAAACAACTTCCAAAAACTGATCCCAAACAAAACCTTGTGTGCGTGTGTTCTTTTGCGTCATTTCAATCTCAACGAGGATTTCAACAACTCTGTGATAATGGGAGGAAACAGCTAGCCTCGAGAGGCTTGAAAAAGCCTCAAAGGTGTTAGCTAGCATTTTTTTTTACTAATTTCAACAAGACATGAGCAAAGAAAATGTTAAAAAAAAAGTCATAGTATGTCGTCCAAAATTGTCAAAAAAGTCACTGAAATCCATCTACCAGCACAGCATCATTCCATTTTCTACTGCTTTATCCGCTGCATGACGGTCTGGAGGGAGCTGGAGCCAGTCCCAGTTGACAAAGGACATCATCATTTGACAGAGAGGAGGCTTTGGTGGAAACCACAGTTTGAGAACCATCTGTCTGATGCATGCATTGTTTTAAGCCCTTGTTAAAAAAACAACCAAAAAACATGAGATTTTATGATTTATTTACCTGAGAATTGAAAACATTTTTGTCCATCCATCCGAGGCATTTCATGCCTCGTGGACTCGGATGGATGGACTCGGCAGCGTCAGCAAGCATCCGTCCGGGTCACATGTCCTCCAGTGAGACATGACTGTGTCTCTGTGTGACCTAAAGGTGAGAGAAAGTGAAGAGAAGTCTCCTCCAGGGATCAATAAAGCATTACATCACATCACAATCAGCTGCAGGTGTGTGGAGACTCACGTTACAGAGGCTGAGACTCACTGGAGAACTTCCCTCCACAGGGTGGCGTGGTTTCACCACAACACACACAGGGTCAATGTGAACGTGGCTCAGTGGTGGATCCTCATGCTTGTGCACTCGGTCACTTTCCTTTGACCAGATGATATTGTTAAAGGTGGAGTGTGGATAGAGGAAGGGGCTGATGTGAGGGGGGAAGGGCGGCACAGTGGGGACATCAAAACAAATGGTCCATGTTGAGATTTGATGACTACAGTTCCACTGTTAGACTCAGTGTTAGTAACTGTGTCAGGGGTCACTGCTGCTGCTGCTGCTGCTGCTGCTGCGTGAGGTCGCATATCTGATATCTGAGCGATATATGACGACATCAGTGGATAAAAAGCTGGGGTAGGCAACACATTTTGTCACAATTTAACAATTACCCCATTATTAGCTTTCAGTGTAATGTAAGTGAAGTGATCTGAGAGATCAGAGAGAGGACTACACGTCTTATGACCGAGCAGAGAGAGAGAGAGCGAGAGAGTGGGCCAGTAATGGAGGAAGTACTCAAACTAGACATGCACGATACTTTTTTTTTTGCCAATATCTAATATGCTTATATATTGTGAGTACTTGTATGTAGATAAAATATTTTGATACCAATATCCTCAGCCATTTTCTAGAGTTCACCCTCTGGTGTTTAAGATAAGTTGGTTTTGGGAAGTTTCAACCTTATTTTTGCCTCAATACATTCAACATTGTGAGAAGAACCAAAAAAAAGAAAGCCCACTTCCACACTCAACTTTAATTCCCCTAAAGATTTTCAAGTAATATTGAAGGTCAAATCCACACTGGGTCTTGATTCTGGAGTAAACAGAGCTTTTAAACCTTTTTCTGATGGACCAAGTGTTTTAAAAATGAAACACCAATTATTATTTTATATTATATAGCTACACCTTACTGCTAACATCATCATTATTATTATTATTATAATAGCTTGTTCATTTCTGAGGGCCACATGAGGAGCTGGAACCAATCCCAGATGGCGTTGGGGCAACAGGCATGATGTCACACCCTGGACGAGATGATGAAGACAATAGTGATGATGATGATGATTGTCATTGATGTGAATCATTTGTGAAATGCTGCTGGTCTCTATCGTCTTCTCTTTCCTCTCTTTTGTCGCAGTGATGTTTGTAATCACGTCTGTCCGTCCTGGGAGACATGTGTTGAGCTTGTGAGATGGAGCAGTGTGAGGAAGTGAGTGCACGTCTGTGCTCCAAGTGCTTCCTCTGGTGTCCAATATGGATTTCCACAGAAATGTGAACCTAAAGCCTGCGCGCATTCATTATGAATGTGTGTTCCATTGCTCCCTGAAGTGGGGTGGAGACAGCTGGAAACAGGACAATGAAAAAGCCCATTATATGCTGTTGCACTGCAGCCAAACCAAACAGCGTCGACGATATCCCTCCTTTCACCACCACTAATTATCAAGCCAGAGACATTTCCCCTCATGTGATTATAATGCTTTATAAATTGCTCCCTTTGGCAGAGTTGAGCTCCAGTGAGCAGCACTTGTGCTTGTGCACCGGCTGCTCAGCGACGGGCAGAAGGACTTCCAGGTCTCCTCTCAAGGATGAGGGATGGAGTGGAAGACCATCACATGGGTGGTGGTGTGATGTGTTGGCCTGTCCACACAATCCTCTCACAACTGGATAACACGCTGTCTTTCTTGATTTGTGTGATTGTGAACCATCATCACTTTATTACTAATATGCACGTGTTTCAGAATCAGAATCAGAATCCTTTTATTGTCATTGCACATGTACAACGAAATTTTAGCAGCAACCGAGTGTCAAAGTACGTAAAAAAGTACAGGTAATAAAAAAAAGGAACAAGGTTCAGTGCAAAAGGATATAAAATAGATAAATAGATAGTATGTACAGTGTTTGTTACAATATATGCACATGTCCTTGGGTGGTGTGTGTGTGCGTGTGTGTGTGTCAGTGTTTGTTTGTGTTCAGTGTAGTGATGGCTTGTGGGTAAAAGCTGTTTCTGAGTCTGTTTGTTCTAGTTTTGATGGACCTGTAGCGTCTGCCAGAGGGTAACAGGTCGAAGAGGTGATGTGCGGGGTGGGAACTGTCTTCTGTGATTGCCTCAGCTCTGCTCAGAGTAGATGTCTCTGAGGGAAGGGAGGGGGCATCCGATGATCCTCTGTGCTGTCTTGACCACTTGCTGTAGCCTCTTCCTTTCCGCCTCGGTGCAGTGGGAGAACCACACCGTGATGCAGTAGGTTAAGATGCTCTCGATGGTAGAGCGGTAGAAGGCCACCAGCAGCTTCTGGCAGATGTTACTTTTCCTGAGCACTCTCAGGTAGTGCAGACGGTGTTGTGCCTTCTTGATGACAGCTGAGGTTTTAGCAGACCAGTAAAGGTTTGCAGAGATCACGGTGCCCAGGAAGGTGAAGGTGTGGGTCCTCTCTACGCAGTCCTTGTGTATGTAGAGGGGAAGTGGATCTGACCTGTGTTTCCTGAAGTCCAGGATGATTTCTTTTGTCTTCGTGGTGTTCAGAGACAGGTTGTTAACTGAGCACCACTCAGACAGTTTCTGGACCTCGTCCCTGTAGGTCTGCAAACTTGGTGATGGTGTTACTGGAGTGGGTGGGTCTGCAGTCAGTGGTGTAGAGGGTGTAGAGCAGTGAACTCAGCACACACCCTTGTGGGGAGCCTGTGCTCAGTGTCCGGGTGGAGGAAAGGTGGTGACCCAGTTTGACCGTCTGAGGTCGGTTGGTGAGAAACTCCTTGATCCAGGAGCAGGTGGGTGGGGGGAGTCCCAGGTCAGACAGTTTGCTGACCAGGATGTCGGGGATGATTGTGTTAAAGGCTGAGCTGAAGTCAATGAAGAGCATTCTGACGTCGCTCTCCCGGTGTTCCAGGTGGCTCAGCGCGGTGTGGAGTGTTTGCTCTGTAGGCGAACTGGTGAGGGTTGAGGGAGGGAGGGAGGTGGGTCTTGATGTGGGTTAGGACCAGCTGTTCCAGGCACTTGGTGATGATGGGTGTGAGTGCTACTGGGCGGTAGTCCTTGTGGGTGGCGGCGGTTTATTTTTTAGGGATTGGGATGATGGTGGACGATTTCAGGCAAGCTGGGATGATGGATTGTGTCAGGGAGAGGTTGAAGATTGTGGTGAAGACCTGCAAGAGTTGTGCGGCGCAGGCCTTGAGCACCTTCCCTGGAACACCGTCCGGTCCAGAAGCTTTCCTGGGGTTCACCCTGCTTCGCATCCGTTCCACTTCATGTGCCTGCACAGTCAGATGTTGGGGGCTGGGAGCTGGGTTCGGCTGGGGTGGTGTGGCTGCAGACTGTTGGGCAGGGGTCTCGAAGCGTGCGAAGAAGGAGTTTATCTCCTCCGCTAGTGCGATGCTCGAATCCACTCCTGTGTTGGTCTGTCCTCTGAAGTTGGTAATCTACTGGATTCCTGCCACACCTGTCGGGAGTTGTTGTTAGAGAGGTGGTTTTAAATCCTCTGTCTGTGCTCTGCTTTTGCTTTCGTGATTCCTCTCTTCAGGTCAGCTCTACGTTGTAATAAACGTTCATTTTTTAGTTTTATACAGTTTTGAAGAATTGTCGGATTTAAAGTAAGTGAAGTTATAGTGGACATTATATTTTATTTCTGGTGAACACTATTTTTATTAGCTCCCATCCTCACAACAGTCAGAACACAGTGGAAGAAGAAATGAGCGCCCTCATCACACCCCGCCTCTTCCAATGACAGAGGAGGAGCTAATAATCTCCATCTGAGCCTGAGATGGGAGCGAGCGTTGTCATCCAACCCCCAAGAGGCTCCTGCTCAAACTCCTCTCAACCTCCTCACCCAGCTTCTCCCCCACATAGCCCTCACCCCCACTCAAACTGTGGCGGGCCATGATACCCAACTGCTATTATGAGTTCCAGTGTTGCCTAGCAACTGGCTGGCGGATTACAATCGGAGCGGTGCATGGTGGAAAAGTGTGTTTATGGGTGTGTGTATACAGGCGTGTGTGTGTGTGCATGCATTAGAGCCTGCGTGTGTGTGTGTGTGAGTGTGTTTGTTAAAAGTGTCACCAGTGTAAATTCACACTATTTCTAACCGTCATCTATAAATGGAAGGAACGTCTGTCTGTCTGACTGTCTGTCTGTCTGTTCATCAGATAATAGTCCAGCTGTTCACAGGACTTGGCAGGTGACTCACTGAGGTCACCAGTAAACTGCAGCCCAAAGCAGATTTGTAAGCATATCCGATCAGAATCTGATCTTCCTGACCAACTGTTTACATTATATTATATATATTATATAAGTGATCAGATGTGTGTGTCCATATTGACATTGTGGAGTCTTTCACATAGATTTACAGTGACAGGCCAAACAAAATAAACAAAAATCTGTGCCTGTCTCTGTTCTTTCTTCAGATCTTCAAACCATTGTCTTCCACTGTGTCGACCGTTTCACACGTCTCCAATGAACTCTCATCTCTGTGGACACACATCATTGATGTTGAGTGACGCTGATGACACTTTGAAATCCTATCTGAGTAACTGAGCCGTTCAGATTGAAAGGGATCTATGAAAATACAATCACAATCGCATTTGAAACCACTTCTGTACGCGGTTTGAATCAGTGCAGGAAAAATGAGATGTCATGTGTTTATTTAAGCTGTGCAGGCTGACAAAACAACTGGCGGCCCGTGGGCCAAAACTGGCCCACCAGCATTAATAACCGGCCCAGTAGATGAATTCAAAATCACATTTCTCTTTTTTTTGCTTTTAAAATACTAGTAACCATCTGTGGCAGATTCAAGTGTTTTTAAACCAACATATCTGTTACATTTGCTATTCTTTGTTTTCAATTGCCTCGAAACAAACTGGCCTTGGCCCAAAGACTTTGATGTGTATAGTGAGTGACACATAAATAAAAAAAACTAATCAATAAATACTGGCGATGAGGATAAATAAGATATGGTGGAAGAGCAACAAAGCGAGTTGTCTTTCAACTGGAAGGTTTGGGGTTGAATTCCTGGCTCTGCTCGTCTGCATGCTGACATGTCCCCGAGCAAGACACATCAGTATGAAAGTGTGCTGTGTGTGTGTGTGTGTTGTGTGAAGCAGCTTTGAATGGTCGTTAAGGCGAGGAGAGCTCTGACAACATAGACCATAATAGACCATATATCATGTGTAGCATCCTAGAGGGAAATCTAACATAATACAATAAAACAGATACACACACACGTGTATATGTATATATATATATTTATTTATTTATTTATTTAATATTAATTACGCATACACATCTGTGCTGCACAGCAAGATGAATGAACATGCGTTATTGTACACATGCCCCTGTGGTGTGGTGAGGGCTGTAATGGGTAACAGTCACTGCGGGGCAGCAGCGTGGAGACGCATAGAAGTAGAGAAATGCAAAGTAATAAACACAAATTCAAATAGTTGTCAGTGCAGAAACATAAACTCCTCCAAAGATGATCCTGCAGCTTGATGAACACCTCCATAAAACAAGGGAATCTGATGAACAGAGTGGCCTTTCTCCTCTTTGTTGTCTGTTCTCATGAAATAACCCTCAGAACACATTAAAGCTTAATGACTTCACCACACTGATGACAAACTGCAGTGTAATTGTTCTGCACAACCTGGACTTGGTGAGGAGGAGCTCTGTTATGGTGAGCTCAAAGCTAAGGCAGGAGCAGGTGCACGGGCCAAAAACTACAATAATAATTCAAATAAATAATTAAAAACAACAACAACAGCAATGATAATAATAATAATTTGGCTAAAATAAAAGGTTTCTAGCAATTATAGCAAATATATTGCTACACGGAATACAATTAGCCAAACGTATGCCATCTTTTTCACTTTAATCTGGCATTATAATCTAATCCAGACGGCAGCCAGTCCAACAGTTACACAGTTATTGACATGCTGAAACGACGCTGACGGTAACACGTGACGTTATAGAAGAGAAGCTTTGTGGATGCAAGGGCGGACGTTTGTGGATGTACAGTGGGGACATGTCCTCACTAATATTAGAGACAGGAATGTTGTGAGAGGAGAGCGACTATTTACGAGCATCAGTGAACGCATCACAGACGAGCAGAAATATGCTGTGAGTCACAGAGGAGAGAGAGAGAGAGAGAGCAGGTCAAACCTAAAGAGTCATCACCAGTCTTGTAACCAGTCCTCCCCCGCTCCTCTGTGCCCTCTGGAAAACCAGCCATGATTTGACTTGTGAATGCACTCCTTTAGCACTTTAGTTTGGTGCTTGTACTTAAAATATTTGTAATGTAAATAAATCTTTCTTTGTCCAAGTCAACGTTGTGTCACTTTAACTCGGCCAACGACATCGCGATACACCAGTGAGGTGAGCGTCTGTGACCTGTCCCGCCCACGAGGAGCACCGTGAGTGACTCCTGCTGCAGCCAATCACAGCCCAGCACCATGTTGCATGTGTAACGTGACATACAG